>NC_091490.1:600000-1200000 GCF_947461875.1 Haliaeetus albicilla
GCAAGACATTGCAGGATGCTGGCATTTAAAGTGCAGAAACCCAAATGAAGTTGTGTTTTCTGAGGGAGGACTGTAAACCGCAGGGATCTCTGCCCTGTCCGGAGGCATATGCAAACCCTCAGTGTAACCTGCCGTGGCCACAGCCCCACGCATCCTCAGCGGAGGCAGCGGCTTCCTTTTAGATACATAATATAACCTTCTCTGCACAATAATGAAATCGCAGATATCGCTATTCTGCTATCTTCAGGTGTCAGAGTGGTGCTCTGTAGCGGTGAGGATTTACTGCCCTCAAGTTCTGCAGGGTGGGAAAGGCCATAAAAGCAATGCCACTGAGACTGCAATAAAGTCAGAGTCAATTCTCCTGAGTCGCCTTTGAGGACAGAAACACTTGCTGGGCCCTGGCTGGTCCGCGCTCAGGTTCTTTCCCTGCTCGTGGGGGCTCACCCAGGCGCTCGGGGTGGCACAGGCAGAAGATGCAATTGCCTGTGCTGCTGTACCAGCCCTGTGGGGGGAAACTGCACCTGCAATACCCGCAGCAGCTTTAAAAAATGCAGACAGTTTATGGTTAAATGTACTTTGTTTACTCTCTTGAGTTTACTCTTTGTTTACTCTTTGTTTTAGCTCTTGGAATGGAAAGGTTGTGCCTTGTTCTAAAACTGAAGTGAACAGAGCAGCAAAGAAATGCACTTGTGCCTCTTGAAAAGCTCCATCCCATCACCCTTGGAAAAAGGCTGGTTTTCAGCTCTAAAATAAGTTCATCTGGACCCTAAGGGGACAAACAGCATCACCGAACATCCGTACCGGTGCCGTGGGAATTTTTCCTGGCTGGGGAAAGACCTCGTCTCCCTGTGGTTGGATTTATGCTGGGGCTGTCAGAAAGTCCGGCTTTGGCAAACAGGTATGGAGCTCTTGCACTGAAGCAGCTGAGCTAAGCTTGAAGCTGTATTAAATCTTGACATTTTAAGAGAGTAAAATAAATAAAAAATTACTTGCTGTTTCACTATAGCCTGAGCAGAACCTACACTGCTCCTAAAGCCTAAGAACAGCAGTCACTGTATATAAAGAAAGCTCTTACGAGTTAGTCATTTGGGAAATAAATCTAAAAGTCAAGCTAACCAGCAAAATATTGAATTTGTTTGAAAAAGAGCACACTGTAGTGGTCTGTTTCTCCATGAGGAGGTTGATTATAACTGACATCATGGGGCCTTACAGCCACAAAAGCTCTGGCTTTCAAGGAGTTTGCAATCCTCGTAACACTGAACTGCGTTGGCCCTTGTGCCCCCACATCCCGTGAGCACCGGGTGAAATCTCTTCTCCGCCTTGCAGCTGGGACCTGTTAGCAAGATGCGCCTATCATGGTCTTCTCCTCTCGTCTCGCCTTGTTGTCCGTTACTGCAATATTTCCTTTTCATCTGTTCTGAAAGAGCAACTCTTACTTCAGTGTGTTTTGGTCCATTAAAGAAATAAAAAACTGCATGAAAAAACGATTACATGCTATGTAATCCCAACAGAATTAATGTTAAAGTCTGTGTTTATATTAGGTTTTTCTTTCTTTCTCACTTCTTTAGGTTGTGACAGATGTGTGTAACAAAGAAAATGGAGAAATATGTACTGCATCTCTCTGTGTGCATGTATTTTAATAAGGTTTTGAATGCCATTAAGCCCAAACCCCCCAAATCTTGAGCTTCAGTGGAGCCTGTGATCAGCTGTTTTTGAAATTATAAATCTAAAATGTACAGCTGGAGAACAAGCATTTGAAATCTGAAAATATTGTGCCTGTAGCACTAATTATGCTTTTGCAAACTTTATCAAAACATTGCTGTTTATTTAAAGTTAGCAGCACAAGAATGCCATCGAAATGAATACTGACTATTATGACTCATGCATACAAACATCTATTTTCTGGAGAAAATGACAATTAAGGGCTTGTAATGGATTTTGGTTGTTTTAATCTCTCTGCCAGGACAATGCAGAATTAAAGACACTGTAAACGTAAAAGATGCTGAAAACCTGTTCCCGATTTCACAGGACAACTCTGTTTCCTACGAGGCCCATGCTGAGGGTTGACTCACCACTCAGAGTTTACTCTTAATTCTGGAAATGGGATGCTGATGATGCAAACTGATCAAAGTGACAGAAATTAAAAGTGCATATCTCTGAAGTTCCCTCTTCTTCAACCCTTGTAGGGAAAAAAACGAAATCCACATGACACATGTAAGGTTTTTCTCAGGCGTGGTGGAGAAATGCTGGACCTCTCCCAGCAGATACACACACAATGGCAAAATACTTGAATTATTCAAAATGCTGAGTCAAGGCATAACAATGAGAAGAGTTTCATAGTTCAGCACAGCAGTCCCTTGTAAGGATACCTAAATTAGGAGCTAATTTTCTTGCCTGCTAAAGATGTAAAAAAGCTTTTTTCTGTCTACTTGTCTGTGGATCTGATCTCAGCAAGTGAAATTAGTCTGCAGTTAGGTATCTAGCTCCTCTGCAGTTAGGTATCTAGCTCCTATTTAAATATGAATAATCTGGAATTTGTTGTCTCTCTTGTAATTTACTTCGTTTTGGGGGTGTGAGATTTCTCTTCTTGCCTTCTTGATCCCACCTTGTCATTTTTACCCGGCAGGGTTTTTTTCCATGTGTCCGTGCAATCCTAGGATATATCATCTTGGGATACATCGTGCCTAGGTTGTTCCTAGACACCAGGATTATTGCAAAATCGTGTGCAAAACTCCTGGCTGCCTGCATGCTCAGCACTGCCGTGGGGGATCCCCAGCACGGGGAGCACGGCTGCCTGCGCTCCGTGTCCCCCGTGGCGGTGGGCACCCACCCCGGCCACGACAGGCTCTTCCCCGTGGCTGGGCAGATGCTCCCAAACTGCTGTCTCACCCCAGGTGGAAATCAGGTAGGAAATGCTGGGTCAGCTGCAGCTGCAGGGTCCGGATCAGCGGCAGTTCCCACCGGGCTTATTCGCATGCCAAGGCTGCGTTTGCAAATGGTGTCCAGAAAGCTGAGAAAGAGACAACAGGCTTTTATTTGTACGCTCATGAGTGTATCACATTATGATTTGACATTACTCGGATGGAGGTCACAAGCTGTGCCCAGCTGAAGTGAGAAAACTGTGCTGGCAAATGCTTTAAAAAGCTAAAAACTATTAAATTAGACACAGAAAACCCTTGAGACAGGATGTTAACATCTTTATCATTTCCTCACTTAAATTTTTTGTCGCCTCTTACGCAGACATGGTTACAAATTAAAACTCACATTTTTATAGGCTGGTAGATCCTGTGCTGTGGAGGTTTTCTGACTGACAAACATCTTTCGTCATGAACGTTACCGTACCAGATTACTTCAGCTGGTGTTATGTATGAGAACAAAAAGAAACTCCTCTATGAGAGGAGGGCAGGTAGTCCTGGACAGAGATGCTGTCCCGTGAGCCGCGCGGGGTACCCCCGTCCCACCCAGCAGAAGGCTCAGGGTCCGCGCTGCCTGTACGTGCCTGTACCCAGCCGTGCGGCTCTCGCAGGGGACCCGGGAAGGGTGTTCGGCAGACTGAGTTGATGAAGCCGTGGTCTTCCAATTAATTTATCCCCACGGCATTGCTCAGTCACAGGCATCTTCTCACAGGAGAAGGCTGTGACAGAACAGGGTAGGCAGATCCTTTCAGAAAAGGTACCATTTATCATTTGATTGCAGTTTTAGGGGAAAGATGAAGTATCATGCCTTTCTGGGAGATTTCAAAGCACCAGAAAATTTGCATCGGGAAAAGGCCATGAAACAGTCATTTGCTGGAGGGTCGAGGGGGCTGGGTGGTGGTCGTCCATCGTCCTGCGGGGCAGAGCATCGGCAGCCATGGTTGTTTTCATCTGTGGCTCTTTCGGTGCCCCATGCCCGGAGTTGTCTTCCAAGGAGATGATGCAGAACAAGAGGATTCATGAGGCATAAAATAGAGCAGTTACTAACAGAATAAATGCACTAGAAACACCCTGCTGCAGCCAGTTTGTTTGCCGTCTTCCCCGTTCTTTCTTGGAGGGGCAGCAGAAATGAAATCTGGTCTGAAGCGGTTATGCTGTGAGCCAAAGGGAAAATCACAGTAACTCTCCCACAAGGAAATACTGCAGCTATAATTGAGGGATAAAAAGAGGTGAGACTGAGGTGTTTTATGTATGAGGATGGTACAGAAGAGAAGACCTGTCTGCCATTGGCTGAGCGTACCCAGGTTTGCTGAGGGGACTGCAGACACATATGTGACCCAGGGATGCTGAGCAAGTGCCACATCATGCTGGAAATTATACTGTGTAAAAAAGTCCCTGCTCCTAACTCCAAAGTTAGGAAACGATGTACAGTGCAACCTCTTCTGTCCTGTGGATGGAAGTAATTACAGGAATGGATAATGCAACAGACAAACTTCCATGAGTGGTGAAGAAGAGGGGACAAATAAAAAAAAAGACAAGAAGAAGTGAAGCCTGAGTGACAAACCAGCCAGTCATGCGGGGCTACCAGGAGAGGTGGCCTTTCCCACTGCTGCTAAAACGTCTCACGCTGAAAAACTGATGCTATCAGACCATTTTGGACACCCTGGGAAGCACATACTGCAATACATTCGCGAGAGGAAATGCATGCATTAGGGACTGCTATTAGCAAGAGGCTCGATCAAAATACTTGATTTCCCTGGAGACAAAGTAGGTGCTCGGGCCTTGGACAGTAAATCCAGGTCTTTGACAGCTGTGCTGTGGATTGCAGTGATTCCCCACAGCATTCATCAGTCTTTGATTTTTCTCTCCTCCATGGCTCTTCTTCCAGCTGCGTGAGTCAGCCATGTTCCTCACAGATGGAGGAAAAATTCCCCAAACCTGCAACTGGTAAATTTGAGTGTTTCCTTCCGAGGAACCAATTTCCTGACAAATACATTTTTCAGGTATGAAAAAGTCACCTGAAACATATGCCCAGAAAATGTGAGACTTTCAACTTGCGGAAAGCTTTTGATCATTAGTTCTCACTCTTTTGGAAGTGTTGAAAATATTGCCTCCGTTGTCCAAGGGAGTTTTATGTTTCCTTTAATGCTCTAGTATATTGATATTATAAATATTTACAGTGTAAAATACACTTATATCCTAGCTGTCCCATTTCGCTTTCTCTGGTCAATCCTGTTTAACATCATCCCTGAGAGACTAATGCAATTACCAATGTGCACTTTATTTTGTGGTGAGGTTCAGATTTTGCTTGAAGTTGCCTGTACGTATTTCTCTAGAGGAAAATTCTGTACTGGTAGGACAGACTGAGCCAGACTGGCTCACCCTCCTGTTTAGCGTATGACCCCTCAAAGCAGCAGAGCCATGCCGCGTGTGCACAGAAAATGTGCCAGGACTAAGACGACCAAGAGCTCTGCTTTTAGCTCGTTGTTCAGCTCCTCCGGGGGCTGTGGCTTCTGTGGAGGCACTTGGTGTCCGGGGAATCCTGTGGCCCACGTTAGGCAGAGGGTCAGAGCAGACGGTTGTCCCACCAGCAGCAGGCAAACCAAACCGCGGGGTCGGTGGGGACTCAAGCGCGTGCCGTCACATCACTGTCTTGTCCCATCTCAGTGCACGGGAAATCAGGCCTGAGCCACAGAAAAGTACCAAAAGTTTCAAAGAGTTTGCAGACAGGAGGGAATGGGACACAGCCATGCTCCTTCTGTTCCTTCACCTGCCTCTGGCTCAGTCGAAGCCAGAGCACATCTCTGGGTTCCCTGCACGAGTTCTTTCTCCTCTGTAAGCAGCTGAAGTGCTACTTAGACAGCTGCAGTCTTACTCTTAGTGATGTCAACGTAGAGAGTTATTATAGCCAATTCACCTGGGATCAGTAGATTTGATTTCGTATGCGCATAACTTCGGAATTCAGACAAATGCCTGTTACTGACAAGAAGTGCCCTGCACGCCTTGTTTTGTAGGAGAGGAGGGAGAGGAGGAAGAAGAGGTCAGACTGCAGTCTATGGAGCTGATTACGTGATACAAGTCTGCCAATACATCCCGTGGACAGACATGGGTCCTGGTATCTTTTTTTCTGCACAATTAATTTTGACTACTGAATACACTTAACTTACGCAGGAAGAAGAGTGAACTATTTGTTAGCATTTGATGCAGTTCTTTTAAACTGCCAAAGTCTGGCATTGCAATTACTACTCTTACACTATGCAGTTGCAGTCATTTACAGTGGAAGTCAGAGACATCTCCAAGTTAAAAGCGAATCTCCTGTGAGGAGGATGTGACGAAGTTTAAGTAGAAAGCTGATCCCCTCTGCAGGAATTCAGAGATGCATCTTGATAGCTGTAAGGCCTTGTAGGATGCGGGTTTTGGCCTTGTGCTTTCAAATTGATATTCTGATGCTGAATCTAGGCCAGCTTCACTTAAAGTTCTTTTTTTTTTTATGCTGTCTCACTTGTTTAATTATTGAGCTCAACTCTACAATGGTTTGACTCTTTTTGATGTGCAGCAGCTGGTCGTGGACTCTGCAAGGAGGACTGTATTTGAAAATCAGACTAAGGAAAATGCTGGTGGAAAAAGGATAAAACATCAGTTATTTCCCGTAGACAATAAGAGAACTGCTGTGTATGCAGTGTCGCCCGTGATTGAGTATGCTGCTGCAACGCGCCGTGCGTGAGTTTGTGTTGCACAGTCGGCTGGAGCGATTTGGGAGAGCGGAGTGCTCTGGAGTAATGGGAACATCATTCACCGCTCCAGAAGTCCCGGATATGGAGCAGCCATATGGGAACCTCAATATTTATCCTTCCGGATCTATATCATAGCCTGCGTGGACAGCATACTGTAAACGTAACCTGGGCAGCCAGAAGAGTGATAAATCAGGAGCAAGCCCTGGAAACCGAGGCTGGTATGAGCTTGTGCTGCAGTGAGGGGTTTGTGATGGATATCTGACCTTTCAGAGGTGGGGGAAAGAGAATATATTTCTCTGTTTATAGATACTAGGGTTTATGATTAAAACTGTATAAAAACAATCTCTTTCGTGCATTGTGCTTTGAGGGCTCAGCCTGAGAGTATTATTGAACCAGTTCATAAAAACATGGCCCAATTCCTATACAGCGATGGCTTTCAGCAACGGTCCCTGCAAGAGGCAGGGCTCCATCCAAAGTCCACTCAGTTAATGGAAAAACTCCTATTTATTTCAGTAGGCTTTGGATCAGGTCCTTAGCAAGCAACTTGGGTAGTGAGGTGAGAAATTTGGGATGACCAGCATATCAATAACATGAGCATCGAGCTCCACTATTTTCACGTCAGTTCACAGAAAAAAAAATTCCCATCCAAATGCTAAGCAGCTGATCTTCTGCACATTGCCAAGGCAGATGCAGATACTAAAAGGTATATTTGTAAATGGGTCTTTTTAATGCATATCTCTAGTGTGTTGTTTTTGTACATTTATTCTTAATTTGGTTGTGGATTCTGGTTTTAGTTACTGTCCTAAGGTGATGCTCTGACTCTACCGACACCTGTTAGACCCAAATTTTAATGTGATTTAGATGAGAGGAGGGTGGGCACTTTCTACTCCACTGACCCAGTCTCGTGTTTGCTGAGAGAAGCAGTGGAGCAATACAGATTTTTCCCAGAAACTTTATGAAAGGTCCTTGTTCCAATAGGATCCAAGTTCCTTTTTTCCTTTCAATATTTATTTCTCAATCTCAGCATCCATGGGGAAAAACACTGGGCGTTGATGACTTTTTACAGCAGCAGTGCCCCTTCCTGATGGACACCACTGATGACCCTCATGCTCCTGGAATGGAAAACCCGTGCCTTGCTGCCTGTGCTGCAGCACGCTGGGCTGGGAACGGTGTGGGCAGAGGCACTGGCTGAAGCCAAGTGCCTTCGTTAAGTCCATCCGCAGAAACATCAGCGTGTTTTGAGTGATAGTACTTATTTGAGGAGGAGGCACATGTCTTACTGAGGACATCAATAGCTTCATGCTTCAGATGTTGTTAGCGTGGTTTTCCTATGAAATGTTGATTGGGTAAAATGGGATTTGGGGCAAAATCATCAAAACTTGCATTCAGCATTGCCCTGAAAGAGCAAAGGCGGGGGGGATGCTTCTCTCTGCTGCTCTGTTCAGTGCACTGCGAGGGCCCATTTCTGGATTTAGGTAAATAAACAGGCAATTAGGCGGGGATTCATACACCAACTTTCATACACATACATCCCTTCACAGTCCCTCTGTCCTAAGAAAGAAAGAAATTTCAAGAGGCTAATTCAAATTAGTATCTGAAGGCACATTTTTGTATTTCTTTCTGTCCAATACAAGAATGCTCAGGGTGGACAACCCTAACTTCTCTGCCTCTCTGAGAGGGGGTGAGGCACATGGTCCCACAAAACTGGGAGCTGGAGCCTGAGTCTCCCAGAAGGAGCAGCCTTTCTCTGCTGGCCTGGGTGTCCCAGGGCCACCACCACTGCTCTGGGGCATAGGAAGGGTCGAGGGTGCACTGGGTGCTGCTCTGCAGACCTGTGCTTGGACCCAGCGGTCCCAGCGTGCTGCTGCTGTGCAGGTCTCTCCCCTCGTGCAGAAGGGTCAGAAGTCCTACACGTCTTTGGACCGTGCAGTGGTTCAAACCCCACGACGCTGAAGGCCTTGGTCTTGACAGCCCTGTGCTTCTGTAAAATAATTCCATGCCTCTGCAGCATGTTCTCAGATGTTTGTCAATGCTGATTGCTGGGTTTCGTGATTGCCCGATATACTTTATAGTGGTTCCTACTGCCACATGCCTAGGCAAGCTCACCCGGCTTGTTCCTGCCAGGTGACAGGGGAAGCAGGGTCATTGGGATAGCTCACAGCCAAAGTCTGTTAGCCCAGAGAAGGCAGGGATCAGGTCCGGATGCCCATCCGATGTTACTGTATGACTTGATCATTGTCTGCCATCATAAATTATTTCTAATATTTTTTTACAGTTTGTCACAAATTTAGTCTTGCAGAAAAGTCTTGCTCTTGTCATTGCCTTGTAACTTACTAAAACGGGTACAGGACAACGATGTCCCTGATCATATGTGATTGCTGCTGGATAAGTGCTTGGTGAGGCCAGGGAAGTAATGAGAAGAATATAAATATCAGTCACAGAAAGAGATGTTACTGGACTCCTGTGGCAATTTCCTATGGTAATAAGCATCCTGGAGGATATTAAAAATGTCATTTGTGCTTTAAAAGTAATAATAATTGAAATAGATTCTGGCATCTTTTATAACAACAGAGCCAACAATTATTACTGAGGATATTTTAAAAGAAAAAAACCACATTAAATAATTAGTTAATTGAATTGCCGATATGCTGATGCTGCTGAAATTAATCTGAAAAATATGAGATTATCAGCATGGTTTTGCACAATTATAGTTGGTTGGAGAAAAAATTAAGAGGAGGACTGGGATGCGTTCAGCTGGAAAGCAGACTCAGCTGGCACCAAGCTGGTCTGCGGTGCGGGGTCCCGCGGGACCCCGGTGCTCAATGACCTCGCGGGCAGCCTGGGTACGGTGGGCCCTTCCTCAAAGGCAGAGTGGAAAAGGGACCAGGGTGGTCACCTCCGCTGGCCGGGGGAGCTGCGAGGGCTCCCTGCCCCGGGCACGCTGACCCAGGGCTGGTGACACCGTCGGGGTGGGAGAACTGGGATCCACTGTCGTGCCCTGTGTACTTGCCTGGTATCAACTTCTGTGAGCAATGCCCTTTTTATTCAGAGTCGTAAAGTTACTGCTCTGCAAGCAAGCGAGGCTATACATTTCTTATCATTCCTGGTTTTACAACTATAGAGGTACAAATTTAATGTATATTTCGAAAAATTAGCTCCTTGGATCAGGACAGGACAAACTAGAGTCAGGAGGCTATGTTCAACCAGAAGCCCCTGATCCAAGCCTGCAGATACTTCCCCATCAGATTATTTCACCTCTTTGGAGACTGTTTATAATGGGACTGAGGCTTTTACTGCGACTGATAACTCAGAAAGAAGTCATTTTTTTCCCCCAAAATAGGCAGGAAAGTCAGCCCATGGCTGTGCAGGACCAGTATGCAGTGCCTGCAGCGTCCTGGCCACGCGTGGGGTGAGGACAGCATCACACAAGCCATGCTGCTGGGGGGTTGTTCACACCCGGCCAGACCTCTGAGGTGGGCTGCCATGAAGACACAGGTGGCCACAAAGACAACATTTTTGCAACACCCCCCCCCCCCCCCTTCTGTCTAGATCATAATTTTTTAAGCCTTGAGTGTTGTAAACGTTACACATGTGGAGAACATATGTTGATATTGTGGATGTTGTCTACCTAGACTTTAGTAAAGCATTTGACACCATTTCCCACAGCATTCACCTGGATAAACTGGCTGCTCATGGCTTGGATGGGCGTACTCTTCACTGGGTAAAAAGCTGTCTGGGTGGCCAGGGCCAAATTGTTGTGGTGAATGGAGTCAAATCCAGTTGGCAGCTGGTCACAAGTGGTGTTCCCCAGGGCTCCATATTGGGGCCATTTCTGTTTAATATCTTTATCAATGGTCTGGACGAGGGGATCGAGTGGCACCCTCAGTGAGTTTGCAGAGGACACCAAATTGGGTGGGAGGGTTGATCTGCTGGAGGGCAGGAAGGCTCTACAGAGGGATCTGGACAGGCTGGATCAATGGGCCAAGGCCAGTTGTATGAGTTCAGCAAGGCTGAGTGCCATGTCCTGCACTTGGGTCACAACAACCCTGAGCAAGACTACAGGCTTGGGGAAGAGCGGCTGGAAAGCTGCCCGGCAGAAAAGGACCTGGGGGTGCTGGTCGACAGCTGGCTGAAGATGAGCTGGCAGTGTGCCCAGGTGGCCAAGAAGGCCAACGGCATCCTGGCTTCTATCAGAAATCGTGTGGCCGGCAGGACCAGGGCAGTGATCGTACCCCCGTACTCGGCACTGGTGAGGCTGCACCTCGAGTCCTGTGTTCAGGTTTGGGCCCCTCACTACAGGAAAGACATGGAGGTGCTGGAGCGTGTCCAGAGAAGGGCAATGAAGCTGGTGAAGGGTCTGGAGCACAAGTCCTGTGAGGAGCGGCTGAGGGAATGGGCGTTCTTCAGCCTGGAGAAAAGGAGGCTGAGGGGAGACCTTATCGCTCTCTACAGCTACCTGAAAGGGGGGTGGAGCAAGGTAGGTGTTTGTATCTTCTCCCAAGTAACAGGCAATGGGATGAGAGGAAACAGCCTGAAGTTGTGCCAAGGGAGGCTTAGATTGGATATTAGGAAAAGTTTCTTCACCAAAAGGGCTGTCAAGCATTGGGACAGACTGCCCATTTGAGTCACTAACCCTGGAGGTATTTAAAAGACGTGTAGATGTGGTGCTTAGGGACATGGGTTAGTGGTGTGCTAGGTTAATGGTTGGACCTGATGATCTTATAGGTCTTTTCCAACCTGAAAAATTCTATGATACTATGATTCTATATTTAAATATCTATAGCACTTTCCTGAATAGTCTATCATGTCTGGCACAGATACACACACTTTATAAAATGTGTCAGCATTTCTCTGAATCTGTTTTATTTAACCATTAGAGCTGTGCACCATAAACATTTCCCTTGGAAAGCCTCTTCTCCCACCCTGCCTGCTGGTACAGGCTCAGCCCTCTGTGCGAGGTCTAGGCTTCCAAATGCACTCCTCCATTTGGGCACCAAAATGGATTTTGAAAAGCAGTCAGCACATTGGGTGATCCCCCTGAAATCTGGCTGTTCAGTGCTCACAGAGAAGGTAATCTGGCTGAAAAATCTGTCCTCTGCACGCTGAGCTCCTGGAAAGGGCAGGGCCCTTCCCAAACCTGTTGTTGGGTGCGTGCCTTACGCCATCAGGTGCAAGCAAAAGGTCCACCGCTTCACGGTCCGAAAGCTGTCGTTGTCCTCTTGTGGCAGGATTCTGCAGGTACCACAGGAGTTGTCTGTGTCATCCATTGCTTGCATCCCCCTGACTGCGGGAGACTGGCGGCTTAGAGCTCATTGCCGGATTGCTGCTTAGACAACCGGGCGGTTCCACGCTGAAAACAGCCCTTGCCAATGTAAAATGCTGCCTTCTCTCCTCTCACAAGCAGGAATTATTTTTTCCTTCAAGTGCTGGTGTACGGGCTCCCTGCACTTCACTCGAAATACAGCACAAAAGCTACAAAAGCATCTTTCAGCTTCGCATGCCTTCAAGTTTATTCTTTCTGCTGGAGCTGGGTCGCCACGACCCAAGGCTCAGCCATGGTTTTCCCCGCTGCATTTCCGTTTTCTTCTTTAGTTTCATTAAGCCAGTCACACACAAAGTTGCGTATATATGTATACATACACACATGCAAGGATTTACATGCATGTTTGGCGGTGTGACAGCCCTGGTTTGCAGGGAGAGCTGGAAATAAGAGGCTCAGCATGTATCAACTTAAAAATACAATCTTTTATGATAAAACAAGATTGCTGATATGTCTTTTATCAAACTACAGCTCTCATAGCAGTAAAACAGTGTGGAGAGTATTGGTATTGTGAGAAGAAAGTACAGATTGTGGTCCCTTGATGCCAGGGACAGGGCAGGGTGCCCTGGGGGTATCCCTGCTGCAGGGGCTTTGCCCCTGCCTTCTCCCCACAGCAGAACATGGGCATCTATCACTGTGCTCTTTGGAGACCTCCAAAGACTGAATTGATTGTCATTATCATAATGCACTTAACAGATATTTTCTTTCTTTAAAGAAAACACGTGCATTGTTTATTTCAAAACCGAAGAAGATATGCGTGCAATTCATTTCCATCATGCAGACAGCAGGAAGCATAATGTCTGATGAAAACTTATTTTGCCACACTTGCCTGTCTCTGAACTCGTCAGTAGGAGCACAGAGATCTGAGAATCTTGTCCATCATAAAGTACCAGGTAATACTCATTGTGTGTTGTCCTAGTTTTAAAAGAAATAAAAATAGTTTGAAATCGGTATTTCCTGCTGCAGCCTTGATGACTGTTGTGTAGTATTACTTCTTCACCTCTCCCCTCTGATGAAACAGAGAAAATTTTTCTGAGTGTTAGCAGTGAAACTGGATGTTTAAATGTTTAAAATTCTGCCTGTGCGTCCCACGGCGCTGGGTGGAGAGCACAAGGACGCGCGTGGGAAAGCACAAGGACTGGCAAGGCAGCAGCATCCGTACCCGCAGCATCTCCGTCAGGAACCTGTGGAAAGGAGCTCCCAGAACACCGCTCACAGAGCAGTCACGGATTAAATGTGGAAGCCACAGGACTCTCAGCAGCTGGAACGGCAGAGCTCTGGTTTAACAGCAGCAGCAGCAAAAGCGACCCGTCTGTCCCCACCGCGCCGCGTGCCGGGGCGCTTGTGCGGTCACCCGGTGCAAAACCCGGGGCTGCTGGCACGTCCCCCTCCGGCTGCGAACCGTCGCACGCCGGCCCTGCGCTGGCTGGGCATTGGCACGGAGGTTTCGACAGCCTTGGAATTACGACGTCCTGCCGCGACTGGCTTTGCAGAAATGCCCAAACCAGCTTTCCTAAGCCCTACGCTACCGGGAGCTGCCGCCGCGGCTCGGTGCTTTGGCTGTGCCGTGTGGCACGGCGTCGAGTGTGTCCGCGCCCCGGCACCATGACTGCCCTCCGGCTCCCGGCCGTTGTGGGGTTTGCCGTTCTGTGCGCGGCTGTTCTGTTCTGTCTTCTCTGCCCAGGGCTGGCAAATCTCTGTAAGGCAAATCTCCTGATCTTATGATGCAGTCGGGGAAGAAAGCCAGTTTCTGGAAACTATTATATTTCAGCTGAATAGTCCAGGTGAATGCAGTCAAAGGGAACGTGACATTTTTATGTTGGCACTCCGTATCTTGCTTGCTTTTTTCCTGGGTTAAATAAAACACCAACATGCTTTGAGCCCAACAGCAGAGAGCTTTCCCAGGTAGCATTGTGCTCCTAATTGTATTTTTTATTTTTATTCAGTATCAGCAAGTCTGTCTCGCAAGAGTTTTACCTTTTACCCTTTTTTCCCCATATGTTTTTACTCTTACCCATTCTCAAGAAATGCTCACTAAACCAGCCAGACCTAATCTAAATGGCTTCATTCAGCCTGCAATCTCCAGGCATCCGGCCCCGCCGTGCACTACTGCTCTCTCTCTTTCTCTTTATACAAATTCTAAAATGCATCAAAAACATTTTCTTGTTGTAAGTCTGAAGACATAACCATTATTTCTGACTGGTGTTCAGAGCGAACAAAATTTCTTTATTACAACTTATCAAGCCATGCCACTTGTCAATTTTATGAGTTTTTAAAATAACATCTAATGTTAACTTGGCAATGAATCTGTCTTAAGACACACTACCCACTCACATTTTATTTCCTCTATTAAAGGAAATGATGTATAAACACTACGGGAAAGCACGGATCACTTTTTAGTACCCCATATAATACAAAGAAATCCAAGCACAGGTAACTAAAGGAAAGGGGAGTGCTGTGCACATGTTCCTCTGGGCTACAGAAACCAGCAATTATTTTATCTCGATCCAGCTGCACAATAAATGGGAACAAATACCCCATTGTGGAGAGACTTTATTTTTGGTTTCGCCGTATTTGTAGAGAACGGGTATTGCTTGCTGTAAAAAGTATGTTTAGGTCAGATGGTTATGCTTTAGCATTTATTTTATTTTTGAAGCTTTATGATTACACTGTTAGACCCTGATTCATGGGTGACCTTCATGCATGAACCCAACTTAAGGCATATAAATAGTCCTATTGATTTGAATTTTAACATTGATTATAGTGGGCTGAGGTGGAAGTCAATGTGAATAAAAGTAATATACAGTGTGCCACCATTGTTCTCAGTAATACAAGAATGGAATTACAATCGCATCTTGCCAGAAAAAATAGCGGGCTCCCTTTTTGTGATGAAATATAGATTTTAATCACTCTCGAATATACTGAAGTTCAATGAATTCTATTTTGTCCTTACTTACAAATCCACACAAAAAGTATATTTTTTGAATTTCTAGAGTTGAGAATGTCAGTGGTTCAATTTAATCCTCTCCTTTAAAAAAAGATCTCTGGAGTGGGTATAACACCCACTTCTGACAATTTTACTCTCAGTAGTTGTACATATTGTCATTCACACAAAAAGATGCGTTTAACCTCTCACTTCAGAAGAGATTCTTTTGTAACACGAAGTCTGATTAGTTGTGACACAAACTATGTTATCTATATAATTAAGTGTCCTTGTGGGTTAGTCTGTGTTGGGGAGATGTTGTGACCCTTAATGACGAGTACAAATGAGCAGAGGAACCCAGCCCGAGGGGGGAGATGAAGTCTCCCGCGGCCGCCTGTCTTTATCCAGCGGAAGATGCTAGCCATATAGAGGAATTTACCGTTTCCAAAGTGCTCTGCAAACACGGATTTCTCCAGCAGCCCCTCGGTGAGCCGCGAGCCGCCGTGGTGCTCCTGCCCGGGTTAGCTGCGGCGTGGTGGACCGACGGCTGCGGCCCCCGCTCCTCGGCTGGGTCCCGGCGGTGCCCGGCGCGCCACGAGCGAAGCCGTAATGCCGGCCACATGCACTCTGGGGAAGCGTGCGCGGCAAAGCGCTCCCCTTAGCTAAGTGCCGAAAAACCCAGAACGGGAAGTTTTCAGCTGGGGCGCGGGCAGCCACCCTGAGCCACCACCTCGCAGATCTTGCTCTTACCCCTTTGGTGTCAACGGGTAACGGGGCTGTATCCCCTTCCCTTCCTCCCCAGCGGGAAAGGTCGCTCCTCTGAAGTCTGGATAACGAGCCTTTCTGCGACTGGAGGGGTCAGCATCACTGGGGCAATGCTGTGCATGAAACTGGGGAGGAAATTCTGGTTTTGAATACCGCTTCAGCCTTGAATTGTATTTGTGAGGCTTTCATGCATGAGTGTTTGGAGAACGTGAATACAAAAGCAGGGTAAACACAGCTGAAGCAAATTCATTAAACATTAAAGCAAATATTTGCGGAGATTTTGGTTTGCAGCCTTTACACATTTCCAGAATTATAGTAATGGAACATGGGCACGTGTTCAGCTGGCAATGGCAAGACGAAGAAAATCAGTGTGAGCGACAAAGGGGCAGAGGAGGGTGGCAGGAGGTGGCTCCTCCGGCCACGACGGACAAGTTGTTCTGCTCCTCCCTGGGGAGCAGACCTCTAGCGATGTGTCACTGCTCCTCGGCTTCTTGTTGCAGTGAACTTCTTGTTCACAGCGAGACTGTCCTATGGTTGGAGTAGACCAGGAGCAATTTACCACTCAGAAGTCCACATACTGGAGCCTGGAAAAATAAGTTGTCTGGTGAAAGAATAAATGAAGCAGCAAATGGCAGTGCAAGACGTGCGGAGGGTCCCGCGGCCCTGGCTCCCCCCTCCTCTCCGGGGCAGAGCGAGCTGGTGGATGGGGAGAGGCAGGAGAGAGCAAGGGGAATGGTAAAGGGAAAAGAGTTAAGAGAAAATGTGGACACGGACTAAACTCTGCTGAAAAGTACACAGATAAGTATAAATTTAATTGCCTAATATTTACACATTGGATAAGCTGAGAATCAGCCGCTATCCATTATTTCAGCCAGCAGTTGGCCAGATGATATTATTTCTGCTCTGATGGAAGGACTGAAACTTCTGAAACAGAAGAATGATGGCCAATATTAACCCAAACATTTTGTTGTGTTTTTCCTCAGCTCCTAATGGCTGGACTTGAAAACGTTTGCAGATTGTCTCAAAATCACTGAATAAGTAACACATGGCAGGAGGGGGAAAGCATCATGCCGTGACTCACCAAAATACCAACAAGGCAAAGGCTGTAATATTCCACTATCTTTACTGTTACCTCGAAACCCAGCCTGTATTTTGGGGCTTGTTCATGTTCCTCAATGGAGAGCATTTCTCGTGTCAGAGTGGTGAGCAGCAGCCTCCTCTCACCTCTGCAGCACAGCTGGGATGGTGCCATCTGTCAAAAATTCTGTTAAAACACACACATGTGTAATGTACCTGTTTTCAAAGAGGTAACAAATGGGAGGCTTTATATCTCTGCAGCGGGTGCACATGTGCTGCCATTAGAAACACGTACACCAGGGACAATATAAGCCTTGATGTCAAAACACTGATGATATTAATGAAGGTGGCTGCCCACCGGGATGTTCCCATCGCAATTTTTTGCATATATTTCCCTTTAAAGAAGTATGTGTTGGTTCCTGTGAACTGATCTTGCCGGGGCAGAAACCCCAGAGGATGCAAACACCACCGAGGGAGCGTGGGCACAGGGGACAGTCGTCAGAGGGGTGCAGCAGAGCGGTGCACGGACGGCTGTGTTCATGGCAAGCACAGCCAAGAGCGTGGGCACGTGGCAAGGGTCACCCCAGTGATTTTTCAAGGTAACACACAGCTGGAAGCGCCATACAAAATTGACACCTTTCCAGTGAGCAGAGAGAAGCTTGAGTTATTGAGTTATAAATGGTAAAGCAAAACATTTACTACTGTTTCAACATTCGATTAAAGTAACTTTAGAGCATGCAATAAGCTGCAGATAGGGTTGCAAAAAACCCGTTTTTAACACTTAACTGATGAAGTGCAAAGGAAATCAGAAGCTGTTCTTTGACTGCTTACTAGAAGTTATTGTGCGATATTTGTATGTAAATGTATGAAAGGAAAGTCATGGGTATAAATTATCTTTACCTTGGAAAGCATTTTTAGATTGAACTGACATTGCAGGAGTTGAATAACCATTCAGCTTTATCATTTGCTATTTTAGAGTTAGCTTTGGTTGAACAGTCATTGACAATTGCCTAAATAGGATTCTCAAAACATGTAACTGGCCCAAATCTGTTGAGAGAATAGGTACAGCACCACCTGGATGTTAACATTTCCTCCCTGAATGCTGTAGAAACAGGTAAAGTTGTTCAGGCTTTCATTTGCTTTTTTTCTTAATTTTTAACTTTTAGCCATATTTTCAACAATTTTATTCACACCTGACAAACGCAATCTTCTTTATTTTACCGTCTGTAAATTTTACATTAAATTCTGTTTGGTTAGCAAGGTAAATCCAAAGCATGCTGGTTTAATGAGCATTTTGTAGACCCAGCCGAGACTCATGCCCATGTACTCTGGGTTTTAACGGTATCCACGTATTTCTGCTCCTTGGGTTATGGAGAGATGAAGGAAGAGGAGTTTGCAGGAATATGACCCTTCTGAAAGATGAGATTACACCACAGAGTGGGCAGAAGGGAGTATGTCAATGGTGAGAGGAGATACAGCAACGGAGAAAAACACTGAGGAGCACAGTGCTCTGGTGGGGGCGTGGGGAGGAGGACCGAGATGTCTGGGGAACACGGGAAGAGCCCACTGGACCCTGTGGAGGTGCTCCGGAGAGCCGTGCTGGGGCTGCGCTGGGCGGGACGAGCAGCAACCCGGGAGGATGCTGGTGCCAGCCCGGCTGCTGGCGAGGAGGAGGAGGAGGAGGAGGAGGATGCTCCCAGTGCCACCTGGACAGCTCTCTCTGAATGGAGACCTGATTTAATTATTACGATGCCAGTTTCCTTGGGGGAAAAAAACCCCACTTGGCTGCTGCTTTCAGCTGTGCAGCTCATCACCTTCATTTAGACCCTCGTCAGAGCCACCTTAGGCCACTCAGAGGCACCTCTGATTAAGGTCCCTCCGAAACAGCCGCAGGATTCAGGCTGTGCAGAACGTGCTTTTTCGCTTGCATTGCAGACATGGCAGAAGCACCACAATGGATGCTGCCGGGTGCAGCTGCTCTGACATCGCCTTCGCCTCGTGCCTGGCCAGAGGAGAGAGAGGAATGGCTCGTTCCCACCTTACAGTGGCACTACCTCTTGAATGAACGGGGGCACACACAACATTGTGTCTGCAGGCAAAACACGGAATACCTCCATCAGCAGTGGGTCTGTTTATTTTTGCTGGTCTTCCTTATATGCAGAAGTATAATCCCTTGACAACCAAGACTTCCACATTTTAGAGCCTTAAAATGTTGCCACAACAAAGTATCCATCCTTTGCCAGCCTAGTCAATCTTCTAAGAACAAAGAAAAATGAAATTATAGAGTAACAGTAATCCTATTTCAGTTAATGATCTCATATAATAGCTTGTTTGTGACAAAACTCATCTCTTTCTCCTGAACACTGTTCAGCCACTAAACTGTGGAATCAGGATCAATTTCTGGAATAGGAGAGAACATGTTCTTGTTTGTTTCATTTGAATTTCTCTTTTAATGTGTTGGTAATATCTGCAATGCCCACTGCTGATGTAATATAGATCTAATTCTCAGCTCATTTAGTTGCTGCCTCAATAGGAAAACAATGCCTAGTGGGAGTGATGATTAGAAAGCAACAGCAGAGATATAAAGCATAGATAAATGAAATAAATTTCAGAAAAGT
This sequence comes from Haliaeetus albicilla, assembly GCF_947461875.1. NCBI lineage: Eukaryota > Metazoa > Chordata > Aves > Accipitriformes > Accipitridae > Haliaeetus > Haliaeetus albicilla. The sequence goes on from NC_091490.1 coordinate 619,353, forward strand.
TACTAATGACATGATCTCTGGCCACATCAGTCAACTGGTACTCTGAAGCACTAAATTGCTGCTTTTTAAAAAAAAAAAAAAAAAAAAGATAGCTGCTTTATAAAGCGGCAAAGAGGAGAAAAGCAAGAAAGAATGCATAATACACCCTCTCCTCCCAACCCCAATGTCATGGGAGCATCAAGTGTGGAGGAGACGGAGTCATAAAAATGAATTGCATAGAGCATGCCTCTCAAGCTGTTATCTGTTATTTATAAAGAATTAAAATGAGCTAGTTATTTCATATGTGCCAGAAAAATGGGTTCATCAGTATTGTGCTGAAATGCATTATGACTTACTGATTCCTGATTTCATAGCTGTTGTACTTATTTGAAAACATATTTATATGCTTTGTATCAACTGCTAACCATTGAATTTTTATTGTACATTACAGAGAAAAATCTTATGTTTCAGTTTGCATGTCACTTGATTCATTGACATACAATACATAATTCTGGTCTTGTGTGATTTACTTGGGAAATATCTGATGATAAGCTTTGAGAATACCCCTTCCTAACGCACACAGGTAACTGCCGTTAATGCCCGTCACACCGCATGGTTGCGTAGGTAAATGGAGTTCCAGCCTCTACCCACAACCAGAAGTAGCGTGTTAGAAATGACTTTATTTACATACAGACTAGCAAAATCTACACGTTGAACAAAAAGCGACTGGAAAGAATCAGACTTCATGAAGGGCACTGAGGAGCTGAAAAGAATGAAATGCGTGAAGAGCTTTTGGTCTCGTGTCCGGCTCCGCTCCCAGGGCGGCTGCTCGAAGGCAGGCGAGGGCGGAGAGCACAGGTGGGAGATGGAGCAGTCTCTTATCTTAACGTACGTAACACTTAGACTGCTCTAAGACTGGTCCACGGATCAGTAGTCCTTGGTGAATTCTACATCTGTGCCAAGGTATGCTTAGCAGGGCCAGAGGATCTAGGTCAGTATCTTAATTAACTTTTAAGTTGATTGAAAGCTGGGAAAGTTCTTTCCTTTCTATCCCACCACCAGTTAACAAGCAGTTTGGTTTTTTTTTTTTTTAAAAACGACTTCTTGATTTTTAAGAAACTGTACAGGCAGGCAGCATTTTAGCTGTCAGTGGGATCTACTGCGGCTTAGTGCATCTGAAATTCAGACTGCTGTTACTGAGGAGAATAAGCGTGCTTTCCAAAGCCCCGTGTGAGGCACCCCCACCTGAAACGTCCGTTTTCGCCGTGCAGAGCAGAGCCCTTGCGTTCCTGACACGGAGCCCGGCGTTCCCCCGGGGAGAGCGGCACTGCCCCGGGGAGGTGGCCCTGCGTGGCAGTGGGGCTGACCGTCCCGAGCGGGGCAGTGATGCCCACCATACCGGTACCAGCACCGTCGCAACCTGCGCGAGGGGAAGGTAAACACGCGGCGGGACGAGGCAGGCTCCTCAGCAACCATCTTCAACGTGGCATTAGTGGTAAAGCTTCTCAGCAAGATTCTGCCCAATCCTAGATGAATGAGCTGAGAAATAACAAGTGCAGTTTCCTCATCCTGCTAAACAAAATGGCAAAACTTCCATTGCCTTTAAAGTTTTTCACGTGCAATGTTTTTTTCCTTAAATCATTATCAGAACATTTCTATTCATTTTATCCCTAGCCTCCAGATACAGAAAATTCCCAGCGACTAGTAGGTCTGGGCTGTCAAGGAAGACTGATTTACAAATTTAACTGCTTTTCTTAAACTGAGTAGTTAGACTCCAATTAATGTAATTGAGGTATAGAAGGCCCAAAAGGCCTTGTTGGAAAGATCAGCTGGAATGAAGGGTACTGGTAGTGCCCGTGGTAGGATTAGCAAAAGCATATTGCTGAGAAAGAGCCTGAAATTCTAATAAAATCATGGTCTATATTTAATCTGCCTAGTTCGCAAGCTTAATTTATTTATATTTATACACGATGAGATCCCCCTGAGCCTGCTCTGCTCCGGGCTGAGCAGTCCCAGCTCTCCCAGCCTCTCCTCGTGGGAGAGATGCTCCCGTCCCTTCAGCATCTTGGTGGCCCCTCGCTGGACTCTCTCCAGTATGTCCATGTCCCTTTTGTACTGGGGAGCCCAGCACTGGACCCAGGACTCCAGGTGTGGCCTCACCAGTGCTGGGTAGAGGGGAAGGACCTGCTGGCAGCCCTCCTCCTGATGCAGCCCGGGTGCCGTTGGCATCCCTCGCCGCAAGGTCACGTTGCTGGCTCGTGGTCAGCACGTCTGACACACACCACGTCTCTCCATCAGGCCTCTTGCAGTCTGAATTTGCCAACGTTGCCACGAAGCATGTCCTATCTGCAGCGATTCCTGGTGCCTGCGTGTCAGTCTACAGCCACCCACAGCCTTATCTGATGTTCTCTAACAGAATTAGGCAATTTGCATTAAACCATCTGAGTTCCCAACATCCTGAGAAGGTCATCAGAGTGACAGTGGGGAAAGGTGTCATACCTCCCATCCATCGCTGCAGAGCTCCTTGCAAACTTTGCTCAGCACTGTTTCTCAGCAACCCTGAAAGAAAAGTTCGGATTTTGAGGAATTGTGCTCCTTCTCATGGGTGACATTGAAACTACCCTGTGCTGAATGCCCTATAATTTGATTTGATGGTTACTTCTGCTTATTGCTTGAAAACCCAATAAACTTTGGGTTTATTTTTAAGGTCTGGAATGCAAGGCATTGGGCAGGCTTTCCTGCAGTTCTGATGGTGATATTCCTGATCGTGAGGTTTGGGTTTTCACATCACTCTACCCCTTTCAGAAAGACTTGGTGATCCTTTGGGCTCAGCTAGGAACGATCAAATTAGAATTAATCTGAGGGGCCAAATCCTCACTTCAAGGTGGTGAGGGAAATCAGCTTCGCTGGATACAGCTGGATATGCAAGACTTAAGATCTAATACATGCCAAAGTACAGCTGGCTATAGTAGCTATAATCAGTACAACTTGCTCAAATCAGTACACTTCCAACTAGGAATTCGGGAGGTAACCTTAACTGCAGATCTCACATTGCACAGGGAAATGAGATGCAGAAAATCCTATTGTATACCACAACTGCAGAGACTTGAATGAGCACGGCTCTGTGCAGTGTTTCATCAATTGTATGATATTGCTTTTCTCTATTGGGAATAAGCAATGTACTTGAACAAAAATTTCTGGAAAAACAAATATGAAATGCTTTTATATTAACCATTGCCATAATGGAAGAAAAATTACACTCAAAGGAAAGTTAACATTGAAAGTCTTCTGCTATGCTTGCTTTTCATTTGTGCAAGTATTCATCTCACTTTCTTCAGCATCTTACCTTTTTAACCCTTTACTCTCTGCTGAAACAGCTGTACCCCCACATCAGTATATGGAAAGTGATGTTATATTCAGGTAGACTAATTCTCCACTCTGTTACCTTGGTTTTATACCAGAGAAACACCTTTGAAATCAAAGGCAGGTAAGTGCCTGAAAAATCAAATGTGATATCTACTTCCCCTTGATACATAAGCTAATGAACCAGATCCATCCATTGATTTATGCTGTGATTGACTTTGGTTTCAGAGGTTTAACAACTTCTACTGGTCAAAAGGAAATCAAAAAGGAAGAAATCAAAAGGAAGAAAAGTATTCACCTTTTCTTTTGGTAGAGTAATAAATGCAAAGATCCAGAGAGGGTCAGGCACAAGTTTCTGTCTCATAAAAGAGGTGGCAACCAACTTAAAACTGCTCTTACTTTACATCAAGAATTAATATCTATTTAATTCATTACTGAAAGCTGTCATCTGAGTCATTATCAACATCCAATATTCATAATAAATACTAAGAATTTCCACATGCTGTAACTGTGGAAAATATAGAAAATATTTAATAGTATTTAATATTATTAGCTAGAAGCTTCAGAGCATAAATTATCATTGCATGACAGTAGCTTTGCTGTGCATCTTGTATTTGTCAACTATCAGTGGAGGGGTTTATCGCCTTCCCTGTACACCCTCTGACGCTGGACACTTCAGGAAACAGGCGACGGAGCAGATGCTTTGGATTTGCCTATACAGCATGGAAATTGTGATGGTCCTATAGAGATAAACTCATGAAAAATAGAGTGATTAGGTTACACAGAAAATAAAGAATCCCCACTTGCTTCTACAGTCTGACATAAACGCCTCCAAAATTCATTTTAGGGTGAGTTAAGAATGGGAAAATGCACTTTATAGATTCACATTATTTAAATGTAATTCTCTACCTTCATATATAGCATCCTTAAGGTAAAATATCTCACAGTTAGCAATGTGAAGAGAAATCAACATAAAAATATCTCAAAAGGGACGGTTTACTTTCAAACTCTCTCCTTTCCCCTGTGCCCATGTATATTTAGATTTGTCCATCTGGATGCTTACCAACAGAAGCTATCACCTCTCCTCTGCTTCCACTGGAGTCAGATGGGGCCAAAGCCACCCGGTTTTGGCAGGATCCTCTGCAGACGGTGTGATCTGAGGGTCAGATTTTTATTGCCATTGGTCTGCTTTGTGATCCATACTGCATTGAGTAAAATTTTGGAAGAAATAATTTAATTTAGAACCCCTTAACAGACCGAACTAATGTAGTAATAAAAACCCAGTTGTGACACAAGGAACTTTACAAGACGGCCACTTCCAAGTTTCCCGTGAAACACCCACGCCTGCAGACATTAAGCAAGGGTGACATGCTTTGTTGTGACTTGTCACCTGTATCAAAATACCCAGCAGGCTGAATGCTATGTAGTTAAATCCAAGTCCAGTGAAAATCAGAAACATGTCCAGCAGGAAACCCTCTTCAACAGCAGCTCATCTCAGTGAGAAATGGGTGCCCAAGCCAGCACAGGCGTGATGCCTAGTGCCTGAGTTGCTGTTGGCGTTTACATAGTACGGCTCCGAAACGACTGGGACCGAGCACAACCTCGGCCCCCGTTCACCTCGCAGGACCCATTCTTCTGACCTGCTCTTACTGAAGCCAGAGGCATCTCTGCTTTGAGGCAACACAATTTTGGGGATCATGAGTCCAGCCCGTAGGGCAGAATTTCATGCCCAGTCACCCTGGTGTGAGCGCAGATGGACGCGTTACTGCCAGCAGAGTGACTCTGGATTTTCCTCGTTACAATCACCGCAATGTACTTGGATTTCAAATCCAGCACTGAGAAGTAATTTGTTGGGTTGTGGCAGTAATGAGGGCTGCTGGCAGAAGAGTGTTTAGTAGATGTATGGTTCCACTTTCCCCATGCAATGGCTGATCTATCCGGACTGACGCTGAACAGAGGATTTCCATCAACAGGATTGCTGCTTGTTGTGCAAGTAAGACAGTGCACTGCACAGTGCTGTGTTAACATTGCAGAACTGCCATTAAAGAACATGAGACAAATATTTATACAAAGCATTAAAACAATGCTAATAGCATACTGGCAATAGATGATTATTGCAAAAAAATGCTGAGCTCATTTTTACAGCTATGGTAGACATAAGTGAGATGTGGTTGTGGTGTTTGTAAATTCCAGTGCTGCAGGAAGGGTTGTCCAAGGTACTGGAAATGTTTAAGGTTTTAACCTACTGGCTGTCCTTCTGCTTTAGACAACCATATTTCTAGTAGCACAAATACATAATGTTCTATCTCCCCCCTGAATCTCAACTTTTGACCTACAACAAAACCACCATTTTGTTTATTTTTACTGACTTTCGTAGCTAGGAAATCCTGAGTGCAGTAGTATATCTTGATAAGCTTAAATAGCATCCTGCATAGAGACTGTACATTTACGAATTCATTTTTTTGTGTGAATTCAGTAATGGTATACAATAAATCTGACCTGAATGCAACAGAAAGTAAGAGAATTCTTTATTAATGCTTTATAATGGGTTTATAGTTAAATAAATTTTATGAAAGCATAGGGGTCTCATTGTTACCAAGCCAGCTTTCCCCACAGCAATATTTTCACATGATTAAGTTAGAGATCAGATAACCACCTTATGCAGTATATACCCAATAGCAATTTAAAAAACTCAATATCAGCTGTATTATTCTAAAGACTCATTCCATTTTCAATGCAAAATGAGTACAAAATAAAGAGATAAACTACATATAAAATGTAAAACATGGAAAAATTTATCACTTGCAAACATAAAAGCAAAAAGGATAAAAAAAGAGAACAAAAGCAAATGGAGGCTATAAAAGAATACAGAAAAAAAGATAAATCTGCAGTGTTACCTTTTCCGTATGTAGTTTAGCTGGGCTTTTATTAAGGTGCATACACTTTAGTACAGGAATATAAATATCTTTGTAATGCACTTTACCACCGCAGGCTAAATTAATTTATGCGGTGCTGAAAATTTTCAGGCCCACTAGATAGAAAAGGACAGGGTGTGGTAGCCCAGGCAGTGAAGCGGTCTGAACCAGTTCATTTCCCTTCCCACCGCATAAAGGGCTGAGCAGCGTAAGCGTATGGAAGAGCTGCAGGCTGATGGGCCGGGGACGGCGCGGGGTCAGGGCCGGGGCTCACGCTGGCCCGGGGTGGGGGTGTGGGGGTCCCAGCCCAGCCCCGTCCGTGGGGAGCGTGGTCCCCGCGCGCGGAGAGCTGGCTCTTCCACCCCGCCAGCTGCTGATGGGCAGCTGGCGCCACTGCCCTGTCTCTTGGACGCCAGAGCGCCGGTGGTATTGCACAGAGCCTCGCGCTCCTTAATTCGGCCCAGCAAACACCTAAAGGCATCTCGTTCCTATCACTGTAGTTAAGGTCGTGCCAGCGATTCCATTATGAACTTGCTCTCAGGAGTTATAATTACTATGTTTTATCTGTAAGAAGTTGCCCCGAACTGACATTTTGCATACATGGTTTTCACCCAGGCACAAATTGTTTTGTTTTTGCTCTTTTGCTAAATTGCTATTCATGTCACAAAATCTGGCCAGTTGTACAGTTCATAAAAATAACAACAGATTTTTCAACGGGTGCTCTGGGTTCACACAGCCTTCTTCTCAGGAAATAAAAAAGCTATTTGTGGGAAAAAAAACCACCACCAAAACCCAAAAAACCTTTCAGAGAGAAACCAGACTCGTGCATTATCCAGTGACCCTCATTTCAAAGGACATCATAATTTCTGTCCCAAAGTTACCCATTTTCTACTCACTTTTGCTCTTGAGAATTTGCTATGTCAGAAATAAAGAGTTGTGAAACTGAGGCAATAGAATGAACTATTTACCCTAAAAATAAACTGCAGCATGTAAAGTTTTTTGTGTGAATAACAGATGGCATGTATCCTGCCTGCTGAGTCTTTTTCACACTGATATAGAGCATGTCCAAACTTTTGGCTAAGGCTGACCTTCAATCTCTCAAGACCACACTTTGGAAACAGCAGCATGTGGGACTCCGTGTTTTTAAGCATGTCCGAGAAAAAACTATCTGTGGTGGTGCAGGTACCCAGGAGAGCGGCAGAGCCGTGCTGACAGCTCTGCTTGGTCCCTGAGACTCCATGACTGCTCCGTGTTCAGGAACGTGTCAGAATGCCAGGTGAGATGTGCTGACATGCTTTGGGCACCACAGGTAGGACCTGGTGTTCCTGCTGTCCTTCACATCTGCACGCATTTGCATTCTCCCTATTGAAATCGTGGAAATGCACTTTATAGATTCACATTATTTATTTCAGAAAGAAATCTGAATTTACTTTTCCTCACACACTTATATCAGACATTGGCGTGGCAGATCGGGTAGGACAGGATTGGGCAAAATGAGGCTGGATTTATACCAAGTGTGCCTCTTCTGAATCCAGCAGGCTCATACCTGTGGAAGAGGGAACAGACTTAGACCCATTTTTTTCTTGCAGGGCCCAGGCACGTGCTTTAAACAGGCTATCAGACCTTTTTATCGTCCCCTGGCACTAAACAGGGCTCCACCTGCCAGAGACCACCTACGTGTTCACGGCAAGGTCACCTTTCTTGTAAATCCTTCTTGCCGCACCTGAGCATTTCATCGCGTCAGAGCACAGTGACTGTCCCCTGGCTGCCACTCAGCCGGGTTAGCAGCCCTCCTCCCATATATTGACAAGCAAAGAAAAACACCCGTGATGTTTTTTTCCTAAAAGCCCCTGTTTGAAAGGGGAGACTTCACAGGAGGACTGATGACTTCCAGTGGTGGGCAAGGGTGTTTATCATCACTGGTATGCCTGAAGAAGTCCCTCAACCCTCATGAATATGAGCACGAAGTGGAAAAAGGGCAGTGGAACCACAATGGAACACAATGGAAACCCAAGGAAAGCAACACGGGGCCACATTTCAGGTGGCTTGGTTCTTTCTCTCTGATTCTTGCAGATAGAGCTCCATGTGAGTTTTTGGGCTTAAGGGACCTCAAATTGAAGGATTGCTGAGGGACTGCTGTGGCTGCATTAATCCAGAGGTGACTAACTTGTTTTGTTTGTTGGCAAGCACTGATGGGCCACAAAGGAGCAGATTTTGGTGAGAGTGATCCAAGGAGAGCCAGCCCTCGCTCATAGGACCGGCTGACACTCATTTCACAGGTAACCTCATTCCTTTCCGCATTGCTTTGAGAGCTGTGGGTCTTGTGGTGGGCTACACTGAATTTTCAAGTTTATTTTTACTTTAACATCAGTTTAAGGTAGCTCTGAACTAGTGCTTCTTTATATGGCAGGTTTCCACAGATCAAAAAGATGACACTCGAAGGGAGGCAGGGGAACGGGGCAGAGACGAGCGCCTTTGATTTTCCCTTGACACCGTTCCCTTCTTAGCACATCACAGGGTTTAATTCCTGCCATGAACATGACCTCTCGAGCCTAGATCCGTGCCTAGAAGACCCCTCCTAAGCTGTTCACCCAGGGTCTGCCTTCTGCCTCTTTCACATAAAATGTGGCTGCGCTTGGGAGTAAAGGCTGCCTCTGTGCAGGGCTGGTGATGGAGAGGGGAGAAGCGTCCGCGGGAGCTGTGGGATGCCTCCGCAGGCAGGAGGGCTGCGGCAGGGGACAAGGGCAGGAGCGGCAGGTCATTTGGGACCGGACCCGACTTCAGGCACCGGTCAGCCTCCCGGCTCACTGGACAGCCCCGTGCCAGCCCCGCACCACCTCCGCTCTTCTCTCCCCCGGTCCCATGTGCTGCTGCGGGATGCAGAGCCCCGCTGGCATCCCAACAACCCGGTGCGGCTCCCACCGCTCTCCCGGTCTGGCTGCAGGGGCGAGGGGCTGGGGCTGCCCCTCCTGCAGCGAGCCTGGGGGGTCCTGCCTCGAACAACCCCCCCAGCACTGCAGCCACCAAGCATCGAGGCACCTGCTTGGGGATACGTAATAAACTTAATATGTATGCGTGAAAAACTCTGCCCTTAACAGTATCAGGTTTTTTTAAATTTACATAATGCTAAACAGTATCTTGCTCACATACCCATGGATCTTAGTGGCTTTGTTGTCATGGATACCAGTACATACCTTGTTTTCTTTGAGAGATCTATCAAATATGTGCATTTGGATGTTTGCTGTATTTGCCTGAATGTTATAAGCACGTTTTTTACACTAGTAAATAATATTAAGCAACTGTGTAATTTATGTTGGAACACTAAACACACTTTAGCTCAGTATTTTAACACCCTTCTTTCACCCTTGAAATTTCAAATCCAAACACCCTGCCCAAATGCTACTCTCATTGAGACTGAGCATGACTTGCAAGAAACTGTCTTCTTTCTGTAGGATTTTACTGTGAAGGACCCCATCATGTGCTAAACACTTTCCAACCCACGAATAAGGGAAGAAATCAAAAGCCTTGTTTTCAAGCGTGAGCTGATTCCTTTCAAGATGATGTTCCAAAAGATACTCCCAGTCTAAAAAAAAGCTAGCAGACTTTCTGTGTATCGTAACTGCTTCACCTTTTTAGTGGAGGCAATGAAAATATTACAGGCTACAGGCACTATGGGGAAATCTTGGAAGTAGGTACCCCATCTCTTCCCTTCTTGAAAACCTCATCTCCCACATGAAGGTACTGTGCACCCGAAACGGAAGTTTTAAGTCCCAGCAAATGCAGAAAATCCAAACTCATCCTTTTTGCTTCATTACCTATTAATTAGTCCACAGTAACCTTCATGGCACCCTCGTGCTTGACAACATGAAGCAACATATCTCATTAACAGTGAGTACCAAAAATTTCTATCTTGTTACAATGACAGGGCTTCATTAATTTCATAAATAATGTGCCAATGCTGAAGACTTAATACCTTGGGTCTGAAGCTGGTGAAAAACTGGGGAGGAGATCTTAGTCTCTTAGCCTCTGTCTATTGAGTCAGCAGCTAAGTTGTAAACACCTTTGTTTTCTGGTTAGTTAATTTATACCAACGAGTACAATTCAAGTAGCTAGGCTAACTAATGGGCTCGCTCCTACAGTTTACAATATTAAATTCAATTAAGTTTCATTTATCAGCAGCAGAGAAAGAAGACATTGAAATAACAACAAGGGAATGATAATATTAGTAGTAAAGAAGTAAAATTTGTCATGATTAAAGAACAAAATTGCAATAGAATTGACTCCCTTATCTGCAATTTGCGAAGTCAGGAGTTTATCAAATAAACATGGGCTAAATATTTGAGACAGGCATGCACAAACCCATACCTTTGAGAAAAAAATAACATTTTCCTTAGTACAGTGACTTGTTACATGCTTCAGAATTGCTTTTGAGTCACACCTCAGGCCTAGACACTGAACGCGTTTTTCTTCCTGTTGCGAATAGCTGGGGTAAAGCTAGGGCCCACAAAATGAAACCAGAAAGTCTTAAACAACATGAGAGAACCAAAGAGAGTTGCTAATTAAGGCTTAGCTCCTGAGGAAGACCGTACGAAAAGAGGGGGCAATATACAAATCTCTGAGTACGGTGAGATTCTCTAGTTTTATTTTTCTCTCCCAAGGTGTCAGAAATACCAACTCTGCAAAATAGCAGGAAGACTGGAAACGATGGCATTTCCAAAAGCGAGAGATCTGTCCGGAAGGTTTGAGTCCCAGCCCGTGGCTGCCCACCACCCAACAGTGCCAAGCCCCCCGGCCCCCCGCGCTGCCCCTGCTGCCCGCCTGGCAGCTGCCTGCGGCGGAGGGCTGGTGGGTGAAGATGACAGTGCATGATGTGAAAGCCTGCAGGTTCACTCGCTCGCAAGGCTGCTGCAGCCAAACAGTGCTAGGATTAAGAGATACCAGTGGATCATTCTCAATATATATTTTATTGGCTTTCTGAGAAATTGATTGGCTTGACTTTGCACCATGACTTTGAAGCTGAATAAAAGCCATTCCTAACAATTCTTGGCAGAAGCAAGGTACACAAAATGCAAAGATGTGTAAGTCCAGGTTAGCCACGCGAAGCGAGGGAAGAGCAAAGAAAGCCAATAATCAATCTTTCTTTGCTTATACCCTGAAGTACTCCTGAGCCTTTTCCCGAGGGTCTGCTGCTGCGTGCGAAAGCGTCAGATCAACAAAGCCAGTGCAGGCACTAACAGGACATGCAAAGCCTCTGGTTACCCGCAGAAAACAGCATGTGTCAGCTCTGTTCATTGACAAGAGGCTGATCGGGTATGGTGCAGGCAATCGTTGTAACAGCTCATCGTTCCAAGCCGATGACCTGTCCTCCAGCATCCGATCGCTGAGCAGAAAAGAGCCATTGCGGGACCGCTGCACGCCCCGCCGCTCTGCACCTTACGTGCTTAGGTGTGACTGCAGGGCACGTCTGCAGGCTGCAGAACAGTAATCGGCACAGAAAAGCAGGGCTGCTCTGAACCTGTGGTTAAAATTAATGTCTTGACTGCAGCTCCATAAGATTTCAAGCATGAAGTCTGCTTCCTTAACAAGGTCCTTGATTAGCAAATTTCAAAGAGGGATCAAAACTGGAGTAAACCCCTAATATTTAAAGGAGGCCGGTGTCTTTTCTTTCCTTTGTACAAAAAAAAAAAGAGAAAAAGAGTAAAGGGAAATGTAATTCTCTTTCATTTGCGTGTGCATGAACAAATTAGTTTCAGAAGCAATTTTACAGTAATTATGACCATCTCCAATGCATTAGATTTTCAGAAATATTCACTCTAATGTCATGATGACAACTATCACATCCTGATTTTTTTATTTGATGTTCTAGCAATTTAAGGGTTCCAATAATTTGTGTGCATGACTAGACTAGAACAAAAACACATTTACAACTTATGAGTTTTGTGACACTGAAAATTTTATGGTGAAGTGATTTTGACCTTTGGAGGATATGAAAAATTCAGTGGTAACACGATCTCTATCTTCTCAGCATGGCATGTTGATATAGCCTGTCATTTCAGCTCATATTCCCTGATAATGAGGTATGTTTGATCTTTTATTTCTCATAATACTTTAAGTGTCTCATAATTATAAATTTATTTGGTAATCACTCTGATAGTACTGATACAAGAATCCATTTAGCATTTCTATGTCTGTCATACTTCCTTTCACTGGTGATACATTGTGATTTCATCAAGAATTAAAGTACAAAGCTGTCTTGTTTTCTTGTGTGTGGGATTTAATGTACATAAACTTCAGGCAAGTTTGGTAAGTTTTGGGAAATTCTGCATGAAAAATACCTAGTGTCCTTTCTTAATGGTTACTTGGTTATTCAGTGTTTGTCCATATTGAATGGCTTTTGTGGTAAATTAATTGCCTGCCTGATACTCTGCAGTAATACACCTTTAATATATAGATATTTTTGGAATATCCTTTGAGAAACTTGTATCTCCCTTTAAGAGTTTTGGGGTTTTTTTTCCAGAGTAGCTCAACCTTGGTTTAATTTTGGTGTCCACTGAGAACACACAGAAATTTTCAGCTGAGTAAGGACAACACACCAAACCCCAGCCAGACTACTTTTGCTAAAGGGCAGCCCACAGCCCTACTGCATTTACATTTTAATTCAAAGGCATCCAAGACAGTCTTTCCGGTGATATAATTTTGAAACTGATGTCCACAGGCTTTATTTTCTTCCCATGCTGTACATATACGTTGTGACAAACCCCAGTCTGGGGATGTTTTCTGCATGCCCAGCGCCTCTGACTTCATTTCCCATCCCAGGGCCAGAGCTGGTTGTGCTATTCGTGGTTGTGATGACATGCTGCAGATCATACGGCGACGTGTGCTGTTGGGGAACAGTCAGTATTGCTGAGGCTGATGTTGATATTGCACTTAATTCTTCGGATCGTTTAAACACCTCTGGGGCTTCTCAGGGGACAGGCGGTCAGAGACGTTATTGTCCTTTCCCTGTATTTGGTGTTTAGTCCGAGAAGCCCCTCTCAGACAGCTGGTGTGAACTGGAGGACCTTCACAGCACCTCCCTGTAGGGTTTAGGGGTTATTCCGTGTGGGACCCAGATGATAGAATACCAATATGATGATTAAAGTCACCACTTTATTGAGCTTAGCTGATCATTTTTATACAATTCTCTAAGTTGTTTAGAAGCTTTGATTGGCTGCTGCATGCAAGCATTTGGTGTCCACGCGCACAAACATAAGCAGTGATTGGTTACATCGATACTGTCCACACGCACAAACATAAGATAAAGTTAGTTATACTCACTTTGTACATGCGCATAAACACAGGACATAATTGGCTATGTTAGTTAGAGCATGCAAGACTTGTCTTAGTCCAATTGGTCAAGATAAGCCCCTGAATTGAGGTTGTTTGTGCCAAGTTCCCTTTATCGTGGAATGTGCACCTGTGTTTTTCTAATTGGTATCTTTCTTTTTCTATCTTCTTGTTTATTCTGTTCAAGGCCTTCTAAAGGCGTCTGGAATGCTCCTGTGACCATGAGCTACTTGTAGGCCCAATAACTAAATTCCCTATAACTGAACCCTACACCTCCCTGAGCACTCTTGGATCCCGGTGAGGTCAATGGGGAAGGAGAGCACCCACCAGCTGTGGGTGATGGGCATTGCGCCTCTGCTCCAGCGATTCGGGACAGCTCTGTGGAGCTGGCAATGGAGTGGCAGCAGACTGGAAAAAAGACCAAGAAATAAACAATAACCGAGGCCGCCAGAAATGGATCCCTTGGTTGGTATTTTTAGCTCGGTAACAGGCGAGCCCTCGGCTCACCTTTCAGTGAGTGGTTCACGTAATGTGCTTGCGGAGGAGCAACTCCTGCTCCACTGGGCATTCAGCTGCTCGCGTGGCATCGCGTGCGGGGGGGTCAGCATAGCTGGTAAACGTGCCATTCCCCGCAGCTCCCTGTCCTTGCTACACGAGGTGAGAGTACACGAAAACAGTGCCAGCCCGCTGGAGCTGCTGCTTGCTGGGATGATGCTTCATGCAGTTTGTGTGGAGAGCGGCTGAGTCAACAATTATAAATGATCCATTTCTTGTTCCGCACGATATCATCCATCACCAGACACTGCTAAGTGAATCTAGTAACATTAAAACCATGTTTAATAAAGCCAACATTTCAATATCACTTATGATAGGGTCAGCAGTTGCCTAATGCAATTAATCATTCGTTTACTGAGAAAGTGAAGGGATTGGAGAACAAGAGAAAACAACAAAAGTAAGAGGAAGAACATTCACACAAAATAAAAAGTAGTCACGGTACAATTAATGACCATTTACTTCTGATTTCTCCTCCTCAAATACCTCCTGAAGTTTTTCAGGATTATGTTGCAGGATAAAGCAAGTAGATTAAGAAGATATACCCTAGGGATGTAATGAGGATATTCTCCCGAGAGAAACAAGTACAGTAACTTAACATTATCAAAAACCGGAATGCATCTATTGTGTCTCCTTTACAAAACCAGAGAAAGAAAACGGTCAGGAAGACAAAGACAGATGGGTGGTTTGTCCTTATGCCGGAGACTCTTCCAAAGCCTTTCTGAATCAATGGATGTGCCTCGTGTATGTGCACGTGCACGTTTGTGTGCAGGTGTGTGTGTGCGCCAGCGCGTGTCGGGGGGACTCAGTGGCTTCTATAGGATTTCTCTGAGCCCTGCTATATTTCTGTGCCATGAACACAATCGTTGCCTGTTTTGAACCTAATTGCCAATGATTAATAATCGTATTTCTGGCTATTTGTAGTGTGACAGGAAGTGAAAGACTTTTCTGCAAACTTGCCAGCAAAAATCTGGGTGGCAAGCTGCCCTCCCTGCAAAAGCCCCAGGCTGGCACTGGAGGTTAAGGCTCCCATGCCAAAACTGCAGCAGTCTGTTTTGCTTTCACTTGAGTAAAGTGAAATCCTTTCTCCTTGCTGTGCCTCACTCTGCATGCCTGCAAAGTAATGAGAGTGATGCTTACTGCCAAAGGACGATTCGGAAGTTAAACTCAGGACTATATCAAAGGCCACTGAGATATTTGGACTGCGGTTACTATCAGAATAGAAAGACTTTTTTTAATTCATGGGCTGTTTAATTTAGAGTACACAGACAATATATGCTAAAAGTTTTGCTTTGAAAGATGCTCTGTTTAGCATGTATCAAAGAACAGCCGCTGCAGCCAGGCTCATTCACAAAAGGCAGTGCTTTCTTACTACAGATGAGCGTCTCTGCGTGTCCCAGGAATACTTTCATTTATATGCATCTGATAACCCAGTGAAGGGAAAATGGGAATGAGTTGGCAGGTGGCCTTTCAAATGAAAGGGCACATGGTAAACTATCTGTTTGCTGGTTTCTCACCCTGGAATACTAAAGACGTCACACGGTATGCATATTCCTTTCCATTTGCCCTCTATTCTGTCCTTTTTATTGTTCATATTCCAAAAATTAAATATGATTTTAAAAGACATAGATGAGTAAGATGCATTTGGGCTTGTTTATTGCATTTGCAGCATGAAAGTTCTGCTGTTTATCCTAATGGTCCATATCAAAATACAATGAGGATTACAGCATTAGCCTTTATGCCTTTGTAAAACATACAAATGAGAATAAGTCTTTATTCTGTAAGCAGGACGTGAAAACAAAATTAGTGCTACTTGTTGAAGCAATTACCTCCAGGTACTGTCTCTTTCTAACCAGCAACCAGCTGATGCCAAACATAGCGTTTCCTTTAAATTTAGACATACCCGCTGATCTTACAAGCAGCAATACATAGACATGAAAAACCATCAGGCATCAACATTAAAATTTTAACAATTAATTATTTAGTTATTTACTTTGACTCAAAGTGAAGCTCTCACACCGATACTTCAGTTGTTTGCATTCCTCAGGCTTACAGCTGCATGCGTAGATGTCGTCTTCTGGGGGGAAAAAGCCACCTAAAAGAAATCCGAGTTTCTCGCTGAGTTTGTACTGCAGTAGCTCCACAGCAAATTAGTCCTCATGGTGAAATTAAGCGCTGATCCCTGTTAATATCCTCTACCCAGATCTTCTGAGGACTTTTTTTCACAGAGTAAGGCCAAAATATAGGAAAATAGTAATTTTCTCTGGCATCCAGTTCTCCTGTACATGCATATAATGACTCCCATAGCTGAACTGAGAAAATAATTACAACTCTTCCATTTGAATTTGTTGCAGTTATGACAAATTTTAACTGTTCAGTTTGAAATGTTCTTAGTGTCTACCTTGTACTAAATATTTTCAGCATTTTGGCAGAAACAGATAAATATCTGGATCTTTAAAGAAGTGCACACACACATAGTGAGGATGCAATTAGACTAAATTAATTACCAGCTGACTTCTGATCACTGCCATACTGGAAGTAAACTAGGGTACTTGCTGAAATTGGTGGAATCGTTTGGTGTTTTAGTAACATAAAAGATATGTGAGTTGAACTCCATATTTTTTGTTGTCTGAAATATTTGTGAACTTCAGGTAATTACTGATCACGAGCCCACGGTCAGTGGGAGTCTGGTCAGAGCTGGAAATGAGGGATCTGAGGTACAGTAAGGAATTGATAAAAAATGGAAGAAACAAAATCACTGCCTGGAGGTTGGGCTCCTCCTGCACAAACAGTTGATATTCATTTGCTAATCAGGTCTCTGATAGCAGGGGGAGCTTGTTGTGGGGGAGAAGAAGTACCATGAGCACAGGATTAGAGAGGGAGGAACTGAATATCAATCCTGACCACTCCGAAGCCAGCGATTGCAGTAGTGGTTTTCTAGTTAATGAAAGAAAACATGACAAGTTTAGTGTCTGCTTGCTGCAGCAGCCACACAGTAAGGTGGATTGCTGTTTTGGGGCTTGGTGCAATTACAGGTAGCTGGTAACTCTGGGAAAAAGCCTCATTTATCAAAGCGTTGTTTTGGTCCTTGGTTTTGCCAGAGTATAGAAAGTTTAGTCAAAGCATGTGTCCTGTGGGAAGCCGTTGCCTCTTTTGCTTCTTTGTCTTTGCTCAAGATGATCCATCTGGGATGCTCCAGGATCCAGGTCTGCGTTGCTCCCGTGTCCCGGGGTGAGCAGCGTGTGGCACCTCGAGACCCGGCGGGTGCCAGCTGGGGAGGCAGAAACTGCCCCTGCCTCTATCCCCTAACACTAACCGGATTTCTTCTCCACATGCTGCCCCGCGTAGGTTTTTGACGTCCAGGTTATACCCGCGCTGCAGAAGCGCGGGGCAGCAGCGTGGAGGCGGCGTGCCGGGCAGGGGAGAGGATTCCTGCAGAGGAGGAAGGAGGAGAAAGGACAGCAGAAAAGGACACGAGATAAGGCTTTACTCTGAGCCAGAAGGGTTCAAGTACTAGTTATTGCATCAGAAAATACATTTAGTAACAGCACAGCAGTCTGCCTTGCTCCTCCAGGAACAGCTCCTGGACGATTTGAATGAAACGGTGCCTCTGGTAAAGGTTGCGTGTCTGACTGAGACAAGGAAGAGGAACGCTTGGAAGAGGAGCGTTCAGAAGAGGCACTGCCATTGTCAGTAACAAGGTGTGGATCTGTACCAGGCTGGGAGAACCAGGTGAATCCCAGAACCTCTGTTTTTTGTTGGTTAAATGCATTAAATATGGTTTATTTGCAAAATCCCAGCTCTGATTCAGCATGGCATGGTGCTTTCTGGATTCCTGGTGATGCAGCTCACTTTCAGTGGCTGGGAAGACCTTTTACTGAAATGGACTAATACAATATTTATATTGTCTGCAGCCCGGCTTCCTCTAAAACTTTGACTTCAGCTCTCTCTTGGGTACTATTTATCTGTTGCTGGTGATGTCTTATCAAAGCAGAAGCAAAAGAGCAGGCAAAAAGTTTAAGAAAAAGATCTAGGGAAAAGAAAAACAATATAAGGCTTTTTCATTTGCAAAGTAATATTTATATGTTATGCTGCAGCAATTTCTCTCCCGATGCTGTCATTTGATCCCAGAGACATTTAGGTTTCATGGTTTAGAAGCCATGTGAGCTTAATTAAAGTCAATTACATACATGCACAAAGAGAACAAGAAAAGAGAAATAAATCTTTGGTTTTGGTGTTTTGGTTCCGGATTGACATCTCCTGGTGTCGGCAGAGGGGAGACCCGGGGTTTCTCTTTTAGCCAGTGATGCTGCCTTTGGTCTGCAGAAATCTCCCTCCCCAGGTAGCGCTGGGGAAGCCCGAAGGACTCTTTTTAGGACAAATAGGCAGGGGCTTTTTCCAGACAGTATCATTATACAGTGCTGTCCTTCTGCACTGCACTGTCTGCCCTGTTTCCAGTATCACGGGTTGCAGTATCTGCCTTGCAGTGATAATGCTGTCTCAGGTCCCTGACCGCTCCTGGTGAGACGCAGCAGCCGCGGCCGCTCTCCCCTCGGCAGCTCGAGCCCGGCGGTGGGCACGCCGCTGCGCAGAAAGTCTCTCACACAGACTTAACCCCACCTCGATAGAGAGTATTGTCATTTTAGGCACTTCATCCATCAACAGCTCTAATTTTCTCGTCCGAGGCCACAGACATGGTGTGAGAGACAGCAGCCAAGCTCTTACCCGGCTGTTCAGCTGCTGTCCGCTGGTTCTTTTTAATGTGGGGATATTTGGGGGTTTGTTCCTGAATGCATCCCAAGCTTCCCTCTCAGTGCAAACCCGTTTCTGTCAATGGTATGTCTGAACGAGCTTCTGAAATGATTGCTGCAGCACTCCCCATGCAGAACATTTCACAGGATGTTATGGAAATCTTGTGGCTTTATCTGTATATCGTGAGCTTTTGTGCAAGCATAGTGTTGTGAGGGATGGCGGCTATTTGTCATAAACAAATATGAGCCAGTTGAGAATATTTGCGTATGGCTGAGAATATTTAACATGTCACCAGAAGGTGTTTTTATGATTGGTCATTCGCTAACTACTCCTATGTAAGGGTCTGACCCAAAGCCCATTAAAACTAATGGAAAGACCCTCAGTGACACCAATGGATCAGCTGACTAATTTGCCCAGCACATTAACACAGTCCAAAGCTGCTCAGCAAGATGGTGATGCAGTACTGCCGCCAAGAGAGTCTGAGTGTGTTTTTTCTGCCTGCAGCCTGGTGATTTCTCTCTTGGTGATCCTGACCACTGCCGCCAGGACAGCTGTAGGCTATCTGGCCTTGGAAGCCAATGCAAGGATAATTAAAGTCGACTTTCAAACCAAAGTTCAAAAATAGGGCAGCACAGTGGATTCTGATTGGGATTTTCAGGATGCTCAAGGCTGCTTAACAGAGCACTAAATAAATAAAAGCAGAATTAGAAAAGAAAGGAGAGTTTGAGGAAAATACTGTTGTCTAATGTTGCAGATTCATTACTTAGATGCTGGAAGGTCCTGAGGTTTGATAAAGAAAACTTTTCACTGTCTTGTACAAATTTTTGTTTAACAACATTTGCATAATTTTAAAGATGAAACTTATATTTCAGTAAGTTTAAGCAGAGAAAGCAAGCAGGAAGTGGGTAAATATTTCAGTAGAGTTAGAAAGATATTTCAGTTCTTGTCAACACTGTACTATGCCCCTACACCCTGTGAGCATAATTGCAAGTTAACACACACACGAGAGCTGGAGCTGAAAAATTGTTAGACTATTGGTCATTTTATGAGACTTAAAATAAGCAGAAGAGAATCTTCCATGGTGGGGGGCACTGGTTCATTTTAAAATATGCTGTATAAATGGTTCCCTAGCTTCTCTTCTTGAAAACTGGCTTCCTAAAGCAATGCTAAGGGCAGTACTCCGGCTGGTTTTCTGTAATGACAGAGAAAGGGCAAAATACTGACATGAATCTTAGCAAAACTAAGAGGTGTAACTTGGTGCCACTTGGTGTGTGACTCACCTGCCAAAACATAGGCACCTGGGGACATTTCTCCCATCCTAGGGTGTTTGAGACATTGCAGGGGGCTGCCAGGTAATCCCATGCTCTGGCAGCTCCTGGAGACCTGGAGAAAGATCCTCAGGTGACCAAACCAGCACTAAATACCTCTGTGAAGGCAACTGAATCCCTCACCATCCAAAATGCAGCTTCCTGCAGCCTACCCGAAGTTACCCACTTCTGCTGGTGCACAGGGAGCTACATTCGGAGGTAATGCACGGACCGGCTACTGCTGGGTTCCCAGGGAGAGCTTGCCTGAACTCTTGCTGACAGCCGTGATGGTTAAATTGCCAACTGAGGAGCCAGAGAAGAAGTAACTTACAGAAACCTCACCCCTTTTAATTCATTATTTTCCTTCAGTTACTCCTTCTTTAACACATGCAGACTTGGCGTGGATGCACCTTAAAGACCTCTCTGGCTCAGCATGGTGAGTGTGTGAGATGATGAGAGATGGTAGAAGGAAAAAGGGCAGGAGCCAGTGCACGTAGAATGAAGTTGGATTAATGCCTTCTCCATAGCAAGCCTGTACAATACTTTGCCTGAAGGGTAATGGTTTTTTGACCTGATGCTAGCATTTGAGAGTTATCTTTATTTTTATTTTGGCATGTGTGGGATATATTTCCTCCTTCAGTTCTTGGAAGCTTTTGCTTATTAAGTAACAAAAATGAGCTTCTGGAAGAGTCTGATAGGAAATCTCTTACTTTCATCCTCATTCTTTAGCCAGTCCTGCTACTATGCACCCACCTGGGGTTTGAAAGGCAGCTGCTGGCAAAGGTGGACCTTTCTGGGAGAGCGTGCACCAGGCTGTGGTGCTGGTGGGGAGAAATATTTGTCCTCATGTTGTCTGCTGTGTAAATACATTTCAAGAATTGATTTACTGCATATAGCGTGATTGTAGTTGGACTTTTGAAGACTAAGCCAAAATAGCTTTTAATTTGTGGTAACCTTGAAAGCACACAGTCTCAGGAACCTTGACAATGCATTTAGAAAAAGTAGCAAAAACCACGAACTCATGTTAACTACCACGGTTTTTACAACCAAATCATTTAAACATATTCTGAGGAAAAAGATGGCGTGAGAACATTGTTAGCAAGCTCATTAGTCACCTGAAACTGCCAAAGAAAAGCCATAATGGCAAGAATCATATTTGATAAGAATAGTATTTGCAAAGGCAATCTTTTGAGGACTGGGAAAATGTGAGCATTTAGATGGCGTTAGTTTCACCAGTTGGCTTTAAAATACAGACAGACGATGCACTTACATCAGCTGTGCCTTTGCATCTGGCACTGGCCATATCCCCGCGTGGTTTTTGCTGGATGAGCACTGCGCCGTTTTGGCGTTTCTTTGGATATCTCTTTAGTAGGTCAGTGGAGAATGAGGCACTCAACATAAATAAATAAATAAATGATGATTTGTGCCTGTCTTTCCTTCCACGATTTCTTTTCCATCCTGTTTTTATTAACCTTATTCTGTGAATTTCCCTGGGCCTATACTGGCTGGATGTGATAAAATTTTTGCTACTACTTCTGTCACTTCATTCTTCACTTTTACAGGTTGTCGTTATTTCAGCGGAGGGCTTTCTCCTCCAGTGCAATTTTGCTTTTAGTGGGTCTTACATGAGTTGTGCTGGGACCTCCATGTAAAGATAAAGGGACTTTCCAGAAACTCTTTGTCAGGCATCTGAAACTGCAGATCATACAAAGTACACAAAGCCAAGTACATAAGCATGGCATAAATTATTTGTTGCGGGTGTATGGGAGGTCTTGTTTAAATAAATACAGCCTTATTGTGAAATACTGTGTGTGTCTGGAGAGTCTTGGGGCACTCACAGCTGGCTTCCATGTCCATTGCACAGCCAAGCCCCGGGAGGGAAGGAGCTCCAGAGCAGGGGTATGTGTAGAAAGCCCCTTTATGACAAATACAATGCAATATGATGCATACAATAAACATCAAGAAGTGTTAGCTACCTTAGGAAGGAAAAAAAGAACAGGCAAAGCGAACAGCACTTTATGGTTTTCTGTTTATCAATGTTATAGTTCCTTTTTATGTTCTGTAAACAAAACAGTATAGGCTTGCTTGTTTGTTTGTTTTCAGAAAAATGCACCCCAGTAGGTAAGTAGTATGTTTAGCATGAAAGTGGTATGTTCAGCCTTGAAAGTAATATGCTTAAATAATCTCCAGCATTTAATATTTGTTATGTTTGCACAGGGCCAGTGTTATTAATGATAGGAGGGTGTGATCAAGCATGATAGTAATTATTAAAATGATTTTATGACCAATATGGTGATAAAAGATTGCATATCTAATGCCAGAATCAGAGCCCAGTATGCAGGAGAAAATGGTCGCTTTTATTTATTTATTTATAGTAAAACTGTTTCTCTTTCTGTGGCATGGGACATAACATGCCCCCTTCTGCTGAACTCAGGCCCTGCTTTTCCTTCTTTTAAATCTGAACTCCTTTTTGTTTAATTTCTTAAGCAGAGAAGCCACTCGCTCTTGCCTCCGCTACAGTGAAGCACAGACTTTCTATGACTAATAGTGCACACTCTCACTGCTGACTGACGTGCAGTTCCCACTGCCAGGGTCTATTTGTCAACGAGCAATAAGAGCAGTGAATATTGGCACGGCAGCTCGCTCCAGCTCCTTGCGGCTGTCGCAATCCACCGTGTCACTGTGCTGCAATACGCACCGGTTTGAATTTGCATAGTAAGAAATGTTTGTGTTACGTTCTGTATATTCCTGTGCACGCAGTCTGTATTGTTTGTTTTGAGATGAGGAGGGGCTATATAACACCAATTCCAGGCTGATAACACACCGTCAGGTCTCATCCAGGCAAATTGTAGAAGTTAAGCAATAAACCTTTAAAAACTCAGGTTTGTAACACAATTTTCCACCGATCCCGAACTAGAGGGTAGCGGCAGATACTACTGTAAACCATTATATGTATATTTCTGTAGACATACACAAACACCTGTCATAGATATAAACCAGTTCAAGAGCCTTTTGACATTGGCTCTTCAAACTTAGGAGCACTGAAATGCTAGAAAGAAGACAAGTGGTGAGCTGCAGAGTGCAATAAAAATAAGCCTGTATTTAGATTTCAGATTTGGTAGGTAATAAATAATAGGTGACTTGGAAAAACAGTTTGGGCTGGTTCCCTCTCCATGCTGGGGTGAGGGAAAGGTGATGCACACTCTGCCTCGTTTGTTGTGGGGATTTAATACTGAGGTGTAATTAGTCCATAACTGCAATTTACACCTCCCGTGGCATGGCTACGTTTGCTCTTCATAGCTGTGGGTGTGTTTGCAACAAAGCAGTGCTTTGCAAAGTGTCTCCGAGGGCTTTTGGCTGGTGCTTCCTCCCCCTGCGGTCTCAGGGTGACCGCTGAGATCTGTGTGCAAGGTACATCATCAGGCGAAGGGTCTTCCTCTGTCTCCAGCACCTACCAGATATTCATATTTTCCTCACTGAGACTGTAAAACATGATGCCATGTTGGGTTTGCATCCCACATCCTATTCTGGGTATAACAAAGTAAGATGCAAAAATTAAAAATGTAGAATGTTAAATCTGTTAAGTCTGGTTGTGACATTGAAATTTTTAGAGGTAGGGGTTGACTTTACGTATATCCCTTCTGCAGCCTGGACCTCTGCCCTGAGCATGGGAGAGGGGAGGAAAACCAGAGGGTCCTGCATTTGTAGCAGCCCTTTGCATCATGCTTGTCTCTGCTACTGCCCGTTTTATGCCTGACATCTCCTCTTCAGCGCTCAGCCTTCACAGTGGGTCAAGCGAGGATATTGTGAGCTTTGCTTTTGAAATTATCAGTGCTCAGACAGAGCTGTGAATTGTGCTAAGCTCCCTGACCTCATGGCATTATCATAAAATAATCTTTATGCAGAATCCAGCTGCCTCAGCAGTTCCCGCAGGATGTCGTACTCGAAGTATCTGGGGTTTTACTGTTGTTTATAATCACTTTCCCTTACACTTTTGCAAATTTGGGTCAGTTTTCGCTTCTGGTTTGAGCTTGCCTGTCAGGTTTGGGCAGAGATGGGTAGCACCTGAGCTGCATTGATTTCGGATTTTTTTCCCCGCCAGTTTCTGTCTGTGCTTTCAGAGGAGACCGAGGTGAAGCCTGCCTGCCGGCTGAAGCTCCTGCCTCGTTAAAATTTGGGGCTGCCTGCCTTCCCGCAGCCTCCTGGTGGCTCCCTGCCTCGGGGAGCTCAGGGTCTCCCCGCAGCAGCGGCTGCCCTGGGGGACGGGGAGCACCCCGGGACCAGCAGCCCTGGGAACGTTGGGGAGCGCGCCTGTCCCCAGGGAGAGCAGACCCCACGGGGTGAGCCCACCTTCCCTGTCCCCTCCGCCTTCACGCCGGCTTGGTGCTGCTGGTGCCGCTCGTAGCGATCATCACGGCCAAAAGGCAGGCGGATGAGCAATGTGCAAAATCTGATCGATAAAAAAGAAGTCTTCTAGTGAACCACATTTGATTCATTTTCTTTTTCAAAACTGGAGATAAAAAGACATCGAGCGGCCACCACAGTGAGACCCTGCAGACCAGAATGCCGTTTCAGAAGCCTCTGACCTCTTGAGAAGTGGGATAAGGTAGGTAATGGCTGCATCAATGGCCAGCAGCCTGACGACGGCACCGGTGAGATGACTTTCTTGCAGGGTATGGTCTGCGGCCAAACTCACCAAGCCTGGTGCCGGGCTTTGCTGTGCCTGTCCCTGTCCCAGCACTGGGAACCTGGGGAAGCCCCTGCCTCGGGAAGCCCCGGGAGCGGGCTCACCTCCCTGCAGCCACACCGGCGGCTCCGGGGCATGTGTTGGGATGCTGCAGGGCACAGCAGCTGCTGCGCTGACCCACTGCTGAGATAAGCCACGGCTGGGATAACCCGCTGCTGGGATAACCCATGGCTGGGATAACGCACTGCTGGGATAACCCACGGCTGATCTTACTGGCAGAGCAGGAGGGAATTTGCTTTAGATGCACAGGCTGATGCACAGATTTGTTTCATTCAGGGATTTTATGTACTTTGCTGGATGTATATTGATGTCTTTAGATGTCAGTGTGGTGCCTTTCTCTTCGCTTCCCGCTTAGCTGCAGTTTAAAGGATCCTTTCAGGAGGAGAAACAAACAAAATTTGGCAGCAACGCACAGATTTGATCATGCGGGTGTTTTGATTTTTTAGAGAAGCTTTGCAGAAGTCAGCCAGCCTTGGAGCCATCACCTCACAAAAATCAGTTTTTCCCTATTATATGCTGGGTAATGGGAAGATTTATTTAAATAATCTTTATGGCCAGTACTTCAGGTAGCTTGATGGTCTATGCCCTTCCTCAGAGAGGATTTTGGTTTGTTCTTTCTCCTTATGTTTTTGTTTGTTTTTTTATTTTATGTTGGTTTTTTTTACTGCACAGAGGCAAGTGATGTATATGAAAGGCATGTACTGGGTCTGAGACACCTGTTTTGGGAATATCTAAGCAGTTAACAGGGCCTTATTCTCAGGCAGCCAGGTGCATATGTATGTGATTTATAGAATTTGCATATACCCAGTACGATTTATGTCTTTTTATTAATACAACAGTATGGTTTATATTCTGTTGGGGCCACGCACACAGACCAGGTCCCTGTAGCCCATTTCTCAGGCCTCTCCTCTCTGGCCTGGGGCGAGCTGCTTTCTGCTCTTGCTGCCCTGTCCCAGCTGGGAGGATGCTCCTACGCCCCCCCCGGTGTTCCTCCCTTGGGCTGCACCTCCCAGGGAGTCATGGCATCGGCTGCGCTTGGTCAGACCGTGAGAGGTTTTCTAGGACGATAGGGGAAGTGTCTAATAAGAAAGCTTCCTTGTGCTCTTAGGTATTGTCAGTGTAAGAGCTGCCTTATCTGTTGTCTCAGGCAGCCTCCGAGGGTTTGGGGAAAGCCTGCTGCCTCCTGCTGCTGGCACGGGGCGCGAGGTGCCAGGCTGGTGCCGGCTGCGTCCATCCGACCTGCCCCGGCCAGCCTGCCGCCCCCCGGGGCTGGTCCCGCTCCTCTTTTTGGGGGACTCCAAGGGGAATCTGTGCAGCATCCCACACTCAAGATGCTCACCCACAGTTTCACATCTAACTTACGTCAGGCTGATCACAACCATGGTGAGACCGTGTGTTCGGTGAAACGATGTAGGTTCGCGCTGAATGACCTGGGCAGCAGTGCGCTGTGATGCTCTGCAAGTCCAAACAGTTTTAGACAAAGGTCTGGAGCAAAATTCTGATCTTAACTGCGCTAATGCAACTAATTGCACTCCTGATTATTCTTATTTGCAGTTTCTTCTGCTGCTGCTAGTTAAAAAGTCCGAAGCAGACATTGGTCCCTATTGTATTAGCTACTGTATGGTGTAATCCTTATTTGGGGGAATTTACAGGCTAAAACCATACTTTGTGTCTTGTTTTTTTTTTTTAAGTACAGAGATGTCAGCCTTATTTATAAAATTATAAATTTTATGATGTGCTGTCCTGCCCAGCCTCCACGGTCTCCCACTGCTGTCAGTGGACTTTGTAACTCTGGCTCTTTGATTATTTATTCAAGTAACACATGATAAAATAAACAAGACATCTGCTATGAGTACAGTATGGCTAACACTCCAGAAGGTTCCAGCCTTCATTTTTTTTCACTCATCTTGCATAAATTGGAGAATGAAGGGTGTCCAGATTTTGTTTTCCTGTTTCTACATTTTGAAGAAATGAAAGCTGATGGTTGTGTTTTCCATGATGACACCAAGACAGGGACTCCACCCCAGAAATCAGCGTCACAGCAGCAGTGGGCTGCATCCAGCACCACCGTGCGCTGGCACCACGGCACGGGTTTGCTTTTGTGGCAGACTTCCCCGGTGTTCAGCAGATGCAGTCAGGGAACAGATGCCTTTTATTCAAAATTACATAAGAAAATTTGACTTGGGTTTGACATCAAATGTCTTCTTTTTCTCTCTCTGCAATTGGGACCTTGAGATAGTTCATTAACACATGGGGAAGGCTGGGAAAAATCTTCAGATTTCAGTGCTGAAGGCAAAACCTGAAATCAATACGTTGTTCACATTAAGAGATTGAAACTGGGAAACTTCAGGAGCTGGAAGATACTTTCAACATGTATTTATCTGCATCGCACAAAGCTGCAAGAAATAATAGTTTTGTTCTGCTAAAACTTTCAAGGTTTTGGACTTTCTTGTAATTTCACTTTGGAATGAAAACTGGATAAAATATATGAACTGTGTTGTGACCTGCACCTCGTCCAAGGGCTCTGAAATACCTTTCAAAGGAGCCTTCTCCATCTCCAAACCAACAACCCACCAGCCCAGCGAGGCTGGTGTATCATTGCAGGTACCTTGGTAAGGTTTCTAAAAGGAAGTGGCACAACTATTCCAGGGGTAGTTTTGATGTTTCTCTAAGCATCCTTTTCTGCTTTAAATTGCTCACGTACTTCAGTTATCTTTCTCTGAAATGAAAGGAGACACGTAATGCTTGCTCACAAATTTTGCTACCTATCCCATGTATCAATGAAACTCTTTGGCTTTGATAAAGCAACATATCTGATGGAAACTCTTTCATCACAGATGTTCCAAGCAGTTCTGTAGAAGGGACTCACCTTTTTTTGTGCTTTTTTTTTTGCATTTTTTTTGTTACTATTCCTATATTTTGTATTTGCTTTAGATATCACCAGCGGCATTTTGGGAGTCTCCAGCATGCACTTTCCCTCCCAGAGGCTTGGTACCGCTGGCAGAAGTGGAGAAGGACTGGGATATTAGGAAGCCCAAGGCTAGGTCTTCTTTAGAGGCAGGTGCACAGACTAGCCCACGAGCAGTGCCGGCAGGGAGGGTGGAATCAGCCCTTGCCGCGCAGTGCGCACACACACACACGCACAGGCACGCACACACACACGCACACGTATGCACAGGCGCACGCGTGCACACACACGTACAGGGGTGCGCGCACGCACAGGCAGACAGGCGGACGCAGTGTGCGGGGACTGCCGGACCTGCTCAGCACACCCTCATTGAGACCGCTCCACACCAGTTAAGAGCTGAGAAATTGCGAGCATAGCGAACGCTGAATTTTCACAGCACAAAGTTAGCAGAGATGCTTCTGTAACGGATAAAGTGGGAAACTTCACAGCATTGAATGGTCCTCAGATTCACACTTCCACATGTGTCATAGTCTGGTGTTAATGTACTTTGAGCAATAACATAAAACATGTAAGAGTACTGGCTGGGCCACAAAACCTGCCAGTTTTTGCCATGCTGTCCACACTGTTTGCTTGCCTTGGGTGTTCTCGCCTTGCTGATGGCGATGGAGAGCTTTGTAACAACAGAGAGCACAAAAGCTGCCAGCGCCCTGCCCCAGCACCGGCGAGTTCATTACCTGCAGAAAAGCTCCTTCAGGTGTACGGTGGTTGCGTTTCATATACCTTCCTTCCCTTGGTAAAGCCTGCCTGTGATTTTGGCATTTCCCCTTGTTAAATGGGGCAAGAGGAAAAATCCTGTAAGGCTTTTTTTGCCTTACTGTGAGCCTTGCAGAGCCCTCAGCCTGAGCTGGATGCGTCCCCTAACATATTTCTAGTAACTCTGGGTAAACTCTGTATGGAAACTTTGGAAATGCATTTTACTAGGGGGGGGATATTTGACATCAGTGCAGCACAGACAGGTGAAAACAGCAACTGTGAAAATAAGCAGTCTTCCATAATAAAACACAACATTGTAATTCCTCTAAATGGAAAATGTGTCTTAAATCTTTCCGTGAAAAAAGAAAATGCAGATAAGAAAAAGGTGTAACTAGGTTACACAAGAAGAATATTCTAAGTGAAGGAACTAAAAAGTTTCTAATAGGGGTGGGGAAAATCTTCATGTAAATATTATGGTTTCATCATAATTTTAACATGGTGAAGAAACTGTAGGCATGGAAGCCCTGAAAAAGTTTGAGTAAAGGATGACTTTTATCCAAAAATATCTATGCAGGTAGAGAAGAGAAAGAGACACAATAATACAGGAAAGAGAGAATGTGAGACATAAATAGAAATGGAAAGATAAATAGAAAGATAAACTCATTTCAGTAATAGCTTGATGTTGTTTCAGATCATCCTGCAAACCCATGCAGGGAAATTGCCGCTTGGTCTACAGGTGAGTTTTACAAAAGGAGCAATTTTCCTCATATGTAGAAGCCCACCCCGCAGAGCGTGCAGTGCAGGATCGTACCCTGAATGAGATGTGCCCACACAATGGCACAACTGGTCACCTCTCCCGAGCCTCAGGAGTGTTCTCAATTTTACAGATTTTTTTTTTTTATTAAATAAAATCCATTGTGAGGAGTAGGATAACACAACACCTTATGCAGTGAAGAATTTGCCTCCAGAAAAGACTAATCATATACCCGGCTGTAATTTGGGTGCTACACCTGATCTCTGGGCAGCTCTCCCCCCACCAGGTCTCTGTGTGCCTGGGAAGAAGCACGCCTGGATTTCCCGCAGGCAGAAATACGGCAGCAAGCGGCAGGGAAGGGCTGCCTGGCACTGCCGGAGGAAAGCCCACGAGCAGGTGCCCACTGCAGCCGGTCCCGATGCTTCGGCATGGAGCCCCGCTCATCGCCGCGGCGGTGCCGGGATGCTCTGGGGACAACCTCTGCTGGGTGGCAGGGCAGCACTGGGGCTTCTGCTCCTGCAGCGGCACCGTAAGTACTGAATATTTTAAGCAAAGATCACAAAAAAAAATCCAGCAAAATGTCTTTTTTTTTTTTTCATAGAAAAGCCAACAGTTTTTCACACTGACTGAAAAATTGCATAATACGTTTTAAAGGAAAATGTTCCAGAGACAAGAATGAAATCTAAACACAGGCTTTCTAAAAGCACTGCATTTTTCCCTGCATTTTTCTTTTGCCTTTTGTGACACACAGTTTTGTGTAAGCTTTGGGTGATACCAGAACTTGCTTAAAACCCTCTGGGGACTTTCCCTCAGTCTGCTGAGGACCTGGGAATAAACCAGGGACAAGTCGGGTTTGCGATGTGGTGGCCTGAGTTTTTCCATATGGGAGTCAGATCTTTCTAACCAGGAAAAACATCCAGTCCGGACAACCTTGGTGGCTTTTCCAGAGAAAGGAGGTGGCATTTAAAAATATTGATGGGTAATACATTGAAGATGGAGTGTGTGTTTTAAAAAGCATGGACTAATATACCAGGATTGAATAACTGTGAAAAGCAAAGCAGATCCAGTTGAAATGAAGTCTGGGATAATCTAAACTTAAAGCTGATTCAAAAGGCATGAAATATCAGTGTCCTCTTTAAGATCTAGCTTGAAGTAGATGTATTTGAAGAATTTTTAAAGTTACCCTAAGAGCAGCACTGGATAAAGGAAATATGTGGAAAATATTATTTAGTTTCATCTGATATTCATGCTAAGGTGCTAAGGGAGTCAGTAAATTAAGTTTCTGAACCTCATGATAGCAGATTTTGAAAACTTGTAGGAAGAAGTGTTGGAGCCAGCAACGTAGAGGAAAGCAAATGTAGAACTAATATTTACAGAGGAAAAGTTGACTGATCCCAAACAGGGGGAACTGGTTTCACTCTCAGAAGACTGGGCACGTAGTGGGAGAAGGAGACCCCAGGCGCCCTGGCTCCCGGGCTGCTGACAGCATGGCTGTGGCTGGAGCATCCTCCAGTGGAGCAAAGCTTTCGGGACAGAGCCCAGCCGGCGCCAGTGTCCGGGGCAGCTGCTAAACCCGCTCTGCTGGGAATGCCGGGGAGAGGCTGGTCACGACGGCCGCCCCGGCAGCAGCCCTGGGAGCCTGTTCACGCCGGGGTGTCCTGGGAAAATAAATATTTATGAGGAAAAGCTATGAATTGCCAAGTTATCCTGCAAATTATCAGACAGCTGGAACATATTGTGGAGGGAAAAGGTATCTTCTGAAAAGACCTTTCAAGCACAATGCCTCATTCTCTGCAGTGTTCATCTTCAAAAACTAAGAATGGGGAAGGATTAATGGTCCAGGAGCCTGAGAATTCACACTTCCCGGAACAAAGAACAAAGACGTTAAGCCTGTCTTCAAATGTCCCTGTTTTCTACAAAGGAATATAATTTTGCTTCTGTCATCATTTCAAGAAATACTTTCTCCACAATGATTTCTTTTCCAAAGTCAAAGAGTCGAAATCTTGCAAAAAAAGAGGAAGAAAAAACCCTCGCATTTTCAGAAAAAAAAATCCCAAACCAAACCAGCAACATAGGCTCTTATTTTGCTGGCAGAGGCAGAACTTACTTGAAACAAGAAGAAAGAGGGAGAGGCCGAACATGTTTCAATTAAAAGAACATTACTAGCTCGCAAAGGAAGAGATAAAAAAGTGTTTGCTCTTCAGGAGAGCGATGGGGCTGCCTGCCGGGAGCGTGCGAGCGGCGTGCTCGTCGTGGGGGGGCCGGAGGGGAGCAGTGCCTGCTGCCCAGCCGGGACACTGCTGGCTCAGCAGCGGGGATGCTCCGGGCTGTGTCCCGACCCTTCCCAGGCATCCCTCTCCGCTCTGCCGGGCTCAGCTGGGCTCTCTGCGGATGCGACCGCAGCCCCAGCCTGGGGGACGTGGCCGTGCAGCCCGTGTGCGGCTGCAAGCTGGGGAAGGGAAATAATAGCATGAGGAGCCTGGGATGCCCTTCATTTTCTGTATTTTCTTGGTCATTACCGCAGCACCTGTGGCACTGAGCCTGCCACCGGCTGTAGCCTGACACAATGCTTGGACTGGAAATAAAATTGTTTGTCTCATTTGGAGTTTGTTTCCAAACGCCTTCTGCCTGGCAGCGGCCGTAAGGCTGGAGAAGAGCCGTGGTGTTTCTCAGGCTGCCGTGGAAAGGACACGGGGGGGTGGCCTCGGCAGCCCCACTGCCACCGCTCCGACCGAGCCCCGTGTGGGGCAGGAGCGGAGGCAGAGGAGTTTCTCTGGAATACACACCTTACATGTACACAAATGTTTGAACCTTTAACCCGCGCGGCTTTGACGTGTGGACAAAACAAGGTCTCACCGTCAGGCAGAGCCCCTGCTGATCACTCAGTGCATGTTCAGGTAGCACATCGTGCAGAATTTTGGGGACTAAGAGGACATTCAGATGAATCACCAGAAGCCATGTAAGAAATTAATCAAAATCGCACTTACTGCTCTTGCTAAGAGCAAACAAGATGTAAGGAAGATGTGCTGGCAGCATCACGCACTTGATGGTCACCAGAGATCTCACTTTGGTGAATATCTCTTAATTTCCAGGCACATATTGTGGGCATATAAATAAGTAATAATATCTCACCTGGAAATAGACACTTAGGAAACAGCATTTCTCAAGCTGTAACATTTTTTTGTGGAAAAAACATGTTGAGGGTAACAGCCTGACAAATAAAATGCCTGGCAATGCTCATAGCTGTCCTGGGCAGGCCGATGAACTCCATGGCTTTTGAACTTTATTTATTATGAATGAAAAAATGAGCCTGACTGTTCTGAAATAGTGAGGTACCGCTGAACATAATAAGCACCAGAGCGTCTAACAGGTGGTGACCTGCTCGACAACCGAGCTGTCATTGTTTAGACTCTTGCCATACAAGAGCCACCATGTTAATTCATCATTTTGGACAGCGGTACTTTCAGGAATGACACCGTTACAGTGTCATACAACGCTAATTAGCTGTCACTGTCACATTACTCTCAGAGTTGTCATCTCATGGAGGTGGCACACGCAGGAGGATGTGAAGTTTCAGCAGTCAGAGCACCCTTGTTCTCAGGAAGGTGTGGGTTTGTGCTGGTGCACAGAAACACCTGAGAAGGCACCAGCTCAAAAGGAACACCTTGTTTCTGCTGTTTTACCACTGAAATACTTGGCTGCACTGGAGGAGAGATGAGAAGCTGTGCGACTTGCTCCCTTTTAGTTGCCTTCCTCCCCAGAATGCCTCCTCCTTCACAGACCCACATGTAGGGTCCTTTTATCCCGTTGCGAGTCATGAGTCCAAATGCCATGTGTGCCCCATGGACTGCCTTGTCTGGATAACGGAGGAGTAATAGGTGACTGTGACTGGCGTGAGCAATGCAACACAGCATCGGTGGCATCCTCCTCGTTTCTCTGGGGAAGGCTTCTGGGGAAGGCACAGGCAGAAACTGTGGCTCTTAGTCTAATAAACACGATATTAATTCCCTTTTCCCTGTCACTTTCCAGCGTGAAGTCTTCTGGCTTTTTACCCAAACAATGTTTTAACCAGAGTTCTGCGTATTTCCCCTAGACCAGAAATGCCAAAGCTCAAGATAATTATGAAATGCATAGTCAGAGTTAAATGTTTATAATCCGGGCTGTGAACTTCTCAACTCCCACAAATTAAGCAGACACAATGCTAGTCAGTGCTTGAATGAGCAGTCGCCAGGAAGGCAGCAAGCAGGTTGACCTGAAAACTATGGTATTTGATCAAGAGTTCCCATTGACGTGTCTAGTGTTTGCAGGCACTAGGTTTCCAATGACAAGTAAAAAGTTGTTCCAATCCGCTTGAGCAAATCTTTCGAGAAGACCCATCTGCTACCAGTCCCCAGGGTAGAGAAAGGCTTCCAAGTGCCCTGCTGTGTGCCCTGGCCCATGGGATGTCCCTCCGTCCTCTGCCAGCCAAGGGGGGGAAGTACATGCACCTCGGGGACCCCCACCAGCGAGCACCACCAGCTGGTGGTGGGGATGGCTGTGCCATTGGGAAGAGAAGTGGGGCACTGGGTGAGCTTGCAGCCACCCTGAACACCATGGAGGAAAGCGCAAGGAGAGTTCACTACGGCCAAAACATCACCAACACAATCCTTAGGGCTGGAGACAAGCAAGAAGTGACAAGAACTCCTCTTGTCAAAAAACCCTCTTCTTTTTAGATACAGTTTTTAGGATTTTACAGTTTGGGGTTTGTGATAGGGTCATTATGAACTTTATGCCTCAAGTTATAAGATAAATACATGATTACATACAACTAAACCTCCGTCCCTTCCTGTCTCATGTAACTGGCCTGGCAGGTTAATTTTAATGCTCTTCCTGAAAAATTATTGATGGGTTTTGCTCAACTTTTAGAAATGGCAATGCTCTTCAGGGCAAGAAAGGTGGAACCGGCTCCTGTCTAGACAATAAACAGGACTTTGTCTGCTGTCCCAGTACTTGTACATAAATTAATCATTAGCCTGCGGTGGTGGAAATGTGTCTATTTGCTCGGCAGCGGAGGGATTCAACCCTTGCTTCATGAATTCTTTATTGCTAAAACTTATATATCATGTAAATTAAGTACTAGTGCCTACAGCTTACAAATGAAAATGGTGAATGTATTTCATGGCTATTTCTTCCATCTTTGAGAGCTTGTGGTCAACAGCCAGGTGAGGAAATTAAGATACTTTTTGAGGTTTCAGTTGGGATCACTTGTTCTTCCTGAAGCCTCTCCAAAATTTCATCCAGCTGTGACCTATTCAGACCCTTTGCTGTAGTTACCCCCGTGGGACCTGGTGGTTCTGAGTGTTGGGATGGCCAGACAGGTGACAGGGCAGGTCCCAGGTTGGGCTGGAACGTCGGATGGAGCTCAGGCAGGACCAAGGGCCCTGTCCTGGGCTGAAGAGAGCTCCTGGCCGCTGGACGGAGGAGTCATGGAGGTGGATAGGGGCCATTATGGCCTATTTGTTGTGCTGTCAGGGCCCTGGGAGTTTGGGGTACAGACTGGGGTGACATATCACAGCATCCCAGACTGGTTGAGGTTATCAGGGACCTCTGGAGATCATCTAGTCCAGATGGAGTCTAGGGTGCAGACCAGGAGTGGCACACACGCTGTCAGACCCCGGTGCCGGTGGGGCACTCGGGGTTCGGAGGCTCCGGGGAGAAACACAGGCGCTGCTCCTGCCGCCCCATGCCTGGGGCTGGGGAGGACAGCTCCATCCTCATCCTCACGGCACCGTGCCTCCCACGGGTCCTTCTCCTGCGTGTCAGCGGCAAGAGATTGCTCAGACCCACATGGACAGTGAAAGCTCCTGTTCATGCTTCATTCTCATGCTGCCCACTGCTGATAGCTGGTCCCTGAGCTGCTTGGAGAGTTGACCGTTCATACAGAAGAGCTCCAACAGCAAGTTATAAATCATTGCCTCACTGAAATATGGCACGCAATGTGCTGTATGCAGTTACAGTAGCAGGTCCAGACGTCATTAGAAGGTCAAAGACACCTACAGATGATGACAAACAAAAAATTTAAATGGTGAAGCCCACAGAAAGTAGCAAAACTGCCCTAGATTTGGCTCCCTTCTCGAGGAGGATGTGCAGGTGCCCACTGTGAGCATCGCAGGGCTCAATGAAATTAATAAGTCGTCTGTTCAGGCAAGTACCTCGCCAAGACACGGCATGCTGTGTGTCCAGGTGTGAGGCTGTTGTTGGTTTTGGAGTAGAATTCAGCTTCACGAAGTCTTGAAGAGTTTGTTGATGCAGTGAGATAACTCTGCCTGCTTGCTTGCCGTTAGCCCACTGCTCCTTCAGATCCACCTTTTACCCTCTTGTGCGCTTTAACGTGTGCTCTGTGTATGGTGTTTTAATCCAACTGAGGGATTCATCACTTATCATTGCTAATGGCGGCTTTATGGATTTCTTTCTGCGCTGGAGTTTAGCATCTTGGGCTTTACCTATACCTTTCTATCTTACACCATAGATTACAAGCATTGTTTATATGAATCCCAGCAGAAGATGCATATATGTTCTTTACAACATACCATCAGGCACTAAAAAATAGACTTGGTTACCTTCTCCTGGACCCTTGACTTGAGTTTGGGAGTACCGTTCTCTCTCCTGTTTTGCAATAGTTCCTTTTATACTATCCTCAGCCTCTTTGGAGCTCATTTTTCCTCTTTTTGTGACAAGCCTCTTCTCTCTTTATCAGAGTACCTGGTGGTGAAGCAGGAGAGAGTTTCTCTTCCACCTGAGCCTGTTTTCAGTGGTACCAATTTCTCATCTTCTCCCACTGAGGTTCTGAAGAAATTAGAGCAACCCAGAAGGTCTTGCTCAGCCGTACTGGGAACAGGAGCTCACTGCCCACATCCCTCTTGGAGAGCCTCCCACCTGTTTGCTGCCCAGTAATCGCCAGTACGCCCCGCTCTGCCTGCAAGCAAAATGTTCCTTCTCACACGAACCATTCTGTCACCACTGGCACTGTATTTATAGAGCACGTATTTACCAGAGCGGAGTGCTGACGACAGGGAAAACTGCAGACAAGTCAACATCTTTAAATATGCTAACCACAAATATTTACTTAATTACTAGAAAAGCTGATATTCATACATATAGGCAAATACAAACTGGGCATGGTAGTTCTGTATTTTGTCAGCCCATAGGCTGCAGCTTGCCGTCTTTTTTGCAGCTGTTAACCTCTGTGTTGTAAACTGAGTCCCACACCGCTGGTTTATTTATTGTACTGCCATAAACTGCCCAGATTCTCACCGATTGCCATTGCCCTTGTTCACGGCAATGGAAGAAAACACAGATACAGGCCACCAAGATTCATTTTACCTGTGTGCCATCCCAGTCTAGCATCAGTTATATTAGTTGCTTTAAAGGTAGATTTGAGGAAGTACACTGTGTGATTTTTTTTTTTTGCATCGTC
Source organism: Haliaeetus albicilla (assembly GCF_947461875.1). Lineage (NCBI taxonomy): Eukaryota > Metazoa > Chordata > Aves > Accipitriformes > Accipitridae > Haliaeetus > Haliaeetus albicilla. The sequence continues at coordinate 656,165 of NC_091490.1, forward strand.
AGTCATTTTGCCATCTTCTCAAAACCTCATCTCCATGTTGCAACTCACCATGTTTGGATTCAGCTCCCAGCCCTGTAGCAGCAGGACAGCTTCTAGGATACAGGTAATAATCTCCCTCCTTTTCTCTCTTGCTTATTGTAGTGGTTTTTTTAAACGCCAACTCACACTCCCTCTTCGTACACATATTTTCTATACAATAAGCCTTGTGGAGGTAGTATCTTCAAGTGTTTTGTTTAATGATGGGAGCACTGAGGCAGCTATGTGGATAATTTATTTGATTTCAAAATACTGCCACATTTATACATGGAAAACTTTAAAGAAAATTAAACTCATTAAAAAAACCCACATAAATTGTTTTTGCAACAAAGCAATTAAGAAATCTCGCCTCTCCAGCACGGTGGGCAACTTTCTAAATAAAATAAAGCCCAAATTACCTTTTGCTGGAAACAAAGTAAGAGCTATCTCTTGTGACTTAATAAGAAATGGAGGGGTTTAGAATTAATACAAAGATTTAGCAACTTCCTTCTATATGTGTTGCTAAGCATTTGGCTGAAATTGCCTCAGAAAAAAAAGCAAACAATTCAAAAGGATCACATCTATTAGAGGGTTTGCGGGTTTTTTTCCCCCCAAATAAATTACTCTGTTTTACAGGATGCAGAAAGGAGTCAAGGATTTTATTTTCTTCCCCCATGCATGTATATACAAAGGTTCGATAGGGTTTTGTTTTGTTTTATTTTCATTGTCTTAGCTTCAAACTACTCCTTAAAACCCCCACGTTTCTATGGGAACAAAGGAATAATACTGAATCAATGGACTGCAAAATATGGGGCCTGTCCTATAAATCCCGAGGAGCAGGTTTTATTCATACCAATAGTCCCTTTGAACGCTGAAATTGCTCCCATAGATAAGAGCTTTCAGGACTGGCCCCGACAGGAGAGAACGACACCATGGCTTTGCCTGATGGAGAGCTGATGTTTCTGCGATGCTCGCGCGCCAGGGAGGGAGGAGATGCCAAGGGGGCATGGGACCGAGGCAGATGAAGGGGCAGGGAGGGATGCTGGTGGGCAGGGAGGGATGCTGGTACCCAGGGACCGCTGCCAACCGCCATCCCCTGCCCCGCTGTCTCCCTGGAGTGCACTGGGAGTACCCTGGGGGTATGCTGGGAGCCGAGGGGGGTCCCCTGCGGGTGCACCCCGGGACGGGTCCTTCCCATCCCCTCTCTCGTCCCGGGGCTGAGTGCCGTGGAGGAGCAGGGTGTCGCTGCCCAGCACGGTGGCACTGCTAGAGCATCTCCCCGGGGTCCAAGAGCAAAGCCAGAGTGGTCCATCCCAGGATGTTGAACATATCATTTATAAACCGCAGGTATGTAGAGGAAATATGGATCTGCTGAGACAGATTTCCTCTCATCCTGGCAGGGACTCTGATGCTCCAGAAAGAGCTGAAAAAGGGTGTAACACATGCAATTCCTCTCAGATCTCCACCACCAGCCCTGCCATGCATGCTGTCCGTCTAATGTGCAGCAAACCCGATCTGGGCAGAAAAGCCCTTCATTCGGCTCTGTATGTCAAGAAAAACAACTCCACATGAAAGGGCGACAGGCTCCGGAGCGGGAAGCTGCACAGCCTGGGTTGTGCAAGCCTTTGGAAGATGGCCAGTCCTGTAGGGTCCCTCCCGAGCCTACTTAATTGCATGAAATAAGATGAAAAGACAGGCTAATGAGAAACCCCATCTGCCAGCCAGCTAAAATTAAGGCTGCCTTCTTTAGCGAAATGTGCTCAGATATCTGTATTCTTTTAATATCTCTTCATATGGCCAAACAGGTTTCAGACGTGTAGCGGTCCCTGTCTCAGCTCTGACTTTTTCCTTAGTTTTCCGAGTTTGCCCCTGAACAGCAGGGTAAGTGGAAAAAATTAGCTGAAGGATTCTGTTTCAGCATGAACTTATTTAAGAGAGCATCAGCTAATAAACGCTACAGTCCAACCTGCTTATTATTACATTATATTACGTGACTCAGTGATTCATGATATCAAATTGGTTGCGGATGCAATATAGCAGGTGGTCTCATGGCACTTTTGAACTTCCTAGAAGAAGCTAGGACAGAAATGCAAAAGAAGATTCTCAGAACAACCCTAAGGGCGTTTATGTAGGGAAAGGATATATATAAGGAAAGGTCTTTTATTTTACTCAGTCTGCCCTATACTCCCATGCAACTTCTGTGCCCCTAAGTTGCTTATTTGTTTAGTTTACCTTACTAATTGCTCTACTGATGTTCAAGGAAAGAGATTTCTTGCTGCAAAGGATTGACAACCGAATGCCCATATCCTGAAGGCTTCAGTGTGAGGATGGAGTCCGGCAGCAGGTGATCTGTATGCAAACTACAGCCCTCTCCAAATGCATACACCAACAAGAACAACAGCAGCAAAAGGCTGCGTAGGGACCCAGGCATACCATTTGCAAGAAGGATGCAGCATATTATGCTAAAGCCTGGCATGTGCCTAGGCTTGCCACCTACGTAGCTGGATACTGATCTAAGTTGGAGTCATTATTATGCATGCATCATTTGTCTTTCTATTAAAGTCAAACCCAGCTGATGAGTAGAGTGGCATCTTAATTTTCCTTTAACCATCCATTGTTGTAAATCAGGAATAACTTCAGTAAGTTGGCAAAAGTTATAGCAATTAAAATCATGGACAAGAAAGGAGAATCTATAAAACCTTAGAAACAAATAATTACCAAACAACTCATAGCACTTGAAGACCACACAAGTACAAATTCTTAAAGCAAATTGCACACATCTTTGCAAAACATGTATTGATTTTTACCATGCCAATTGAGAAATAAATGTCTAATAACTTTTTCATGGATTAAGACTGAGGGAAAATGTATTTTTTCTCTCTCCACAACCTATTGTTCAAACAAAGTAATGTAAGTGAATCAATCTTGTGATAATAGCTTTCAGGATAACTGCTTTATTGAAATTCATCTTTCTTTATTTTTCCATACAGCAATGCAGAAAGAGCCAGGTATGGCAAGAATAAAATTACTCTGATCCATTTTTAAATTGTAATTATTTGCTGGCCAGGGTTTTGGAGGTTTTCGTAGTTCTCTTTAAGAAGACAAACTTTCTGCAAACTGAAAAGGTTTCTTTGAAAGTGATTAAGCCCAATTACTAACTGTAGTCCTTACATCAAAGGTTTCATCAGCTCTGGTAAATGACTGAAGTGATGAATGAGTGTGTATGAGTGAATAGTGAATGACATATCTGCCTGCCCAAGCAGTATAAATTTCCCTTAAACATTTGATTTCACTTTGTCTCGAAGCAGGATCAGAAGCAGGGAGGGACTTTAAGTCAGGGCAAACTGCTGAGTTCCCAGATTTTTCCTCAGCTAATGCATTTGTTCCTTTCCCATTGCCCCAGGATGAACCTGTGCAAATGAAACCCTCTACGCTAACAAAAGGCATTCACCGCTCAGGAGGGGCTGTGCGCAGGGAAGGGAGAAGACTTGGCCCTCGCCACTGCAGATGGAAAGAAAAAGACCCACTTAAAAATTAAAGCTGAGATTAAAGTGAAGAACACTGGTACAGCTGAAAGAGCCTGCACGATATGATAAGAGCATGTTTTTAAGGAGTTCTCATTTTTGTGAAAATTAGTTTCGGATCCTCATTAGTGTATTCAGGAGAAAAATATTACTCTAATGTCTATAGAACAGAGATAAAAAGGAGATCTACTGAAGGAGAAATAATGAATTTACACTTTTAACATTCATTCGGAGGTGCAGAAGATACATTACTCTACATTATGCCTACATTAGACTTAAATAAATTTCATTATGAAAACAAGATTAGACGAGAGCAGTGCAATTTGAAAACATCCAGTACTTAGATGATTGCTTAAAATAAAGAGCTTTCAGGGTGGCAATACGTGGCTATACTTTTGGATAACCATATATAAAATATATATTAACATGACGTAAAGGGACAGCGTTAAATATACAACAGCGGGAGGATTCAGGGCTATCTTTAACTCCTCCTGTCCCTAGCTCTGCTGTTCTACACCAGAGTCCCTGGGGTTTCTGAGCTGTTTGCAGTCCTGCTGCCTCACGGGAAACAACGAGGATGAAGCCCCGAGCCCAAAGCCCGTCCTGTTCCCCCGGGCTCAAATCACAGCGTGAGTTAAAGGGAGCACTTGGTTACATCTAGCTATGTAACACAGCAGAATGTTGCTCTTATCTCAAACATGGTGATAGTAAAGGCATTTTTATGGCAATCGGCTGTCCTACCCTTCCACGTGTGCTGTGAAGGTGTGTGCTTTTTTACAAAAATGCTGAAAAAGTCAGCAGAGGTAGTGTACCATCCCATTTATTGGGCAAAAAAAGTGGTACACAGGAAAATGTTTAGTGCAGTGACAGATCTTGTGATTGTATACTACGCACCATCAGAGAAACGATGCACTATCATTCCATGCTCAGTACTCTTACAGTGCTCGTACAGTGCTCAGTACTCATACAGTGGTCATCAATAATTTTTATTATACCAAGGCCCATCCACCCACAGTAATAGAACCTTCTGCAGTCAAAATAATGAGCAGCCGCAACTGTTCACGTATAGATAATCTCATAATGCGAATACACCAGCCATTTTCTTCTCCAGAAATGTGTTGCTTTGCAAAATTAATTCACATTCTTATTATGCAAAGTCACTGGGTACCAGTGTTGCAAAAAGCTGCCTGCTTTCTGGCTGAGATCCTTGCTTATTAAAAAATATTTGGAATCGTGTGGCAAAATGTCTTCCATAGGAAGTGCACTTGTTGGAAGGGCACTGTTAACTTTTTAGCTAATTTTTAGTAGCTGTTTTATACAACCTGTGTGTATAAGCAGGATGGAAAATGCAACCTGTTGATTCTTAAAATATTGCTTTTCGAATGTTACAAATCTTGGATAATTAGTGAAATGGACTACCAGCTATTATTTAAATACCAGGAAAAGAGAATGGCAGAAGCTGGGCCGGAGCAGGTCGGACCCAGCAGTCCCTGCTGGGGCGAGGAGGGGTCCCAGCCATGGGGAGGGATGGCGAGGTGGTCCCCCGCTCCGGCTCTGAGGGACCCCCCGTGCCCCGGGGACCTGCCAGTCTCCTGCAGAAACTTGCTGCCCCAAATCCTTGAGGAGCTGTCACAGAGGACCATGATCACCTTTTGTAATTAATGTGCTTTCACAGCACCTCAGTACAACTCTAAACTTTTAAGTTTATATGTATGCATCTTTCAAGTGCAGTAACTTCAGCATGCTAAAGCTAGACTTTGTTTAATTAAATGCAAATTCTTATTTCCTCCAGTTTTATTCAGGGAAGTCCTGGTTAGGAACAGAGCAAAATTTAGCACTTCAGAGAAACAGCAGAAAGTAATTTAGAAAGAAGAAATGAAAATTAATCACACTTTAATAAAAAGTAAGCAACATCCTGTTTCAGCAAGATATGAAGGGGCTGTATATTTGCATTAAGTACTGAGCTGCCTCAGGACCACGAGGAGACTAATTCTGTGTGGACACGCTTCAAAGGATGCATTCCGAGCATCCTCCTTTACATCACTTGTGAATCTAAACTGATAATTAAAAGTTTATTAATGCAATTTATTTATCACTCAGTATTTTTCTATATGAGAAGCTTCAAAACACGCTTTTACTTTGCTAATATTTTTACTTTTTCTTCCTTGGCTCCTCTTGCACCATGCTTCCCTTGCCTGAAGGTGAGTAGAAGCATAACAATGTGATGCTGGAAGAAAATGCCAGTGCAATATTACCTGAGTTCATCTGGCTTAGGAGTTTCAAGATGATCAAAGACTTTAAAAATAATTTTATTGGGACAATCTGTAATAAAATTTGCAAGCTGAGGTCTAGGCATCTCATGGGAGAAAACCTGTGCTCCAGCAGGACAGGAGCGGGAGGTGCAGAGCGGTGTCACTGGAGAGATGCACAAGTGACTCTGGGTAGGTTCTGCTGCGACCTACTTACGGCTCCTCCGGCGTGATGCTTGGTGCACGAGTTGTGACATGCCAAAGAGTAAAATTACATGACAGCAGTAGATCTTAAGCTCTCGCTGAATAATTTAACTATGAAAAAATGAAATTAACCTTCCTCTCCTGGAAGTCTATAGTGAAGAGAGAGAGTGGTGCAAGAGAGAGGGAAGAGTAAAAATTCAGGTTTGAGAAAACACAAGCAGTTATTTGAGGAATTTGAAGTATGTAGAATAGGTTATTTTTATAGTCTACTTAAGTTTCCAGAATCTTTCAGTCAATTACTGATACACTGATGTTTTCAGAACAAGAAAATTTCAAATATGACCTTTCAACACTTTTGGCTACACCATGCTAAGGTGGTTTTTTTTTCACTGCCAAATCCAAAGAGTGGCACGAGAGACAACAGGCACCACTCTGAGTGCAACATTATCAGAAAAATGAATTTTGGTGTTTAAGGAGTCAAAACCAAAGTCAGCTCACTCCTTCCTTTCCATTCTGAAAGGAATGTGTATGTCTTTGTGTACATATGAAGGTATAATGGTAAAAGACTTTGTCTGAAGGCAGTACCTCAGAGAAATTAATTGGGTGTTCTTCTTGAGTATCTAATATGCATGGCATGATGTAGGTGGCTTACTAGGAAAGCAAACTACATTTAATCTAAGATACAGAATGGCCACTGATGTGGTGGTGAAAGCTTGGAGGCTGGTTTAGACAGATCCTGCACCCTCCTCCAGACACCAGTCCAGTAAAGTCCTGGTTTGAGATGGAAAATTCTCACAAGCTGGAGGAGCCACTTCGGGGTTCAAAGTGTATCAAAGCCCTCCAGACTCATATAACCCCCTTTTTCTTGCTAAAAGCCTGTTTTCACCCTGTGGCCCTTCCATCTGATGTCACCCATCTGTCTGACAGGTGTCTGCCCTGCAGAAAATATTCTTTTTCCCAGGCAAAGACAAGGATAAAATGATGATGCACATAGACATCCGCACTGCGTCAGCAGGGCCATGGGACGCACGGCGCGCTGCGTACGCTTGGCGCTGCCTCAGCTACCCAACACAGCCCCTCTTTCCAAAACCTGATCTGGAGAGCATCCCGCTTCCCAACAGCTGGGGTCCGAGCCAAGGCTCAGCAGGAGGCGAAGGAGCATCAGAGCATTGCCGTGTTTGGGCAAGAACAGCTGACCCAACTCTAATAGACCCATGGTTTCTTAAAACTTAAGCAAGGTCTCAAATTAAGCTTGGGCTAAAAGAGGGTTTTTTCCAGTCTGGGTCCTCAGTGAGCCAGGATAAGTATGGGTGACTAGCACGGAAATCTTATAAAAAATTCCATTTATTTTTTGGGGTACTTGGTGCAAAATGCTTATAAAGAGCCCATTATCCCAAATGCACTTATAAAATATATTCATGCCATGATGAACAAATACAGAAGATTGTAAAAATTACCCGAATGTACGAAACTTTATGAAAGTCCCAAAGAAATGAAAGAAAGATCTGACTGCAATAGCTGCTTCAGTCAGCTCTTGTAAGTGCACTGGCTGCAGCAAATAGGCAGTTGCCAATATTTATGATATTGCTCTATCTCTTTCTTCTTATTCTGGATAAGCCTACCTATCATTTTAGACAGACACCAGCAGTAAAGCCCCCAAATCTGTGTGAAACTAAAAATCACTGCAGCCAACTCTATTTATTACCTCCAGCTATTAACAAATCACCTGCGTGATGCTTTGATTCACTGTCTTTCTAGGCACTGAATGTGGATTGACTGGCTTGTAATTCCCTTGGTCCCTCTTTTTAAAAATAAATACTCTTGTTCCTTTCCCAGTCCGCTGGGACACCCGTGAGCTCTTGAAGATAATCACGAACGTAAGTGATTGCTTCCCCGAGTTCCCCAGGTTTGCCTGGGTAAATGTCACAAGCCTTCCTGCCTTTGATTAACATCTCATTTAATTTAAATATTTATTGATCTTCTAACTCCCTATTTTGACATGGGTTCTTACTGTCTTGCTGTAAAGACGTGAACTCTGATCAGCAGTAGAGCAGGTGGTCAAAGTCACGGAAAACCGCAGGTATACGAGCACATCCTCTCACCATTTCTGAAATTCATTCTTTTGTATAATAAACAGGTGCTGCCATTTTTCTCATGAGAGATAAGAAGGTCATTGGTATCACCTCAGTTAAGCTCAATTGCATTTTTAATTCCCTGAATGTTACAAATATCTTTTTTTATTTCAACAACTCTTCAATTAAACATAAAATATGATCTTTTAGGCACTACTTTCTAAACATTCAAACGTGGCTGTTATTTTGTTTCAGCTATCCCATCCATGTGTGATGCAGAATTCATGTCCAACGGTGTTTCCAGAAGAGGTTTCCAAACCTTTTTTCCCTCATATTACACACTAAGTTAGGAAGTTACTGATGCGCAGTTGTAAATAGCTTGTACTTTTTTTAACAAATAAATGGCTTTAATACGCTTTGGTACTTAGGCAAAGATTATCTAACAAGCAAAAGAATTCATTTTTCTATGCAGGCTTTTAGCCCATGACTGTTAAATGGAAAGTGTCCCATCAGGTAGGTGAGCTGAGTGAGTAATTTGCAGTGAGTTTTTGCCTCAATGACTTTACCTTCTTTTGGTTCAAGAAATGTCTTCAGACAAACTACAGATTTCCTAAGTGTCCAGAATGAGCACAGACACTATGCATGTGCTTAGCTTTAATTGTATAAGTAGCCGAGTGGCATTTACCAGCCCAGATGTCTCCTTGATTTCCTTCTGTTGTAGCCTAATAGTGCACTTGGCCCTTAAGGCAGAAATAGAAAAGTATCATGGTTGAATCCTAATCATTAATTGCATACATTTGGACAATGGATTGTCCTATGTACTGTTCATTTAAATCTAAAGACATTTTTAATTAATAGGGATTTAAAAAAAAGGCTTTTTATTATCTACATGTATATAATTTCAGATATATAAAAATACATGCATGTATATAAAGCAAGAGTGGAAGTAAGAGAAGATCTTGACCTATTGAACTCCAATTGCCAAAGTACTAGGAGATGAAAATAATTAATATCTACAATATATATGGGCTGACAAAAGCTGAGCTAAATGTAATGAATAATATAATGGTATAAATAATAGAAACAATATAATACAGTATAATAATATAAATTGTATAAATAATATAAATAATGTAAGTATAAACAATGTAGTAGGGTAAATAGTATAAAGAAATGAGAGTAGCAGGGGATTTCTTTCATGCATTTAGTAGCACCCCCCCTGTATTTGAAATAGACAGGAAAGCTTTCCTAGGAAAAGAGTATTTTCCTTCCCTCCCGCCCATGCCCCTGTGAAGCATCGGGCCCGTCCGCTCTGTGCAGGGGTTCCCCACCGCGCCGGGGCGGCTTCTTGGGGAGGCAGGCAAGGACGGGAAAACATCCACACGTTCCCCAGAAGGACTGGCCCTGCTCAGGGGCGTTGCTGCACCAGTGCTGGCGTTTCACCGCCTGGCAGGACGCAGAATAAAGCGGTAGGTGCTTTTAGGTTTGAAGCCAGATTTACTTGCCTGTTCAGTGAGTCTTACCCTTCTGAATCAGGAGATATGAAGGAACAGTATAATTTTCTTGCCAAATAGGCAATATATTTTGGAGGTGAGGCTGTGTTTTCAGTGCTGTTAGGAAGAAATAGTTCTTTGATAGTTGTACTAAAAATGGCTAGTGCAGCTTCTCCAGGGTTTGAATATTGTGGGGTTAGTTGAAGGAAAAGGGTAGGTGAGGATAGAAGGTCAAATTTATCACACACTTTCAATGTCAAAATTCTTCAGTTTTGCACAGGGAGCTTTATTATTTATTTGTTTGATTGCAATCATCTTATTTTTCTTTCTTTCATGCCAGCAAATACTAAGGATGAAAACTTTTCCCATCATTCAGTTCATATTGCTTTTTATATTCACTTATAATACAGTGCTATCTCTTAACAAATAGGCAGATTTTTGAAACCCAGATTACATGTCCATGAGAAGCATCCAGTGCTGCATTACCCTAACACTGAATGTACAATTAGGACATAACACCGTGTCCTTTTGCTTCATACTCATTGATGTTTAAATTATCAAGAATCACTAATGTAAGATCTGCACGAGCGAGGTCAGCCTTGTGGTCCTTGGGTCTCCAGATAATTATTCTTAAACTTGGCATTATCTATGAGAATGTAAATGGCCACAGCTCCAGATCAAAGCAGTTTTAAAAAGCATTTTTCTTTCCTCTCTCTGAGAATTAAAAATACAAGAAAACGACGTTTCCTTCTAAGAGAGCGAGAACGGGCATTTCCCCTCTCCGCTCCTTCCCCCCGCGCAGCCGCGCACCCGCAGACCTGCCCCTCGAGGGGTAGCCGTGGTGGAAGATGTCCTCTTCAGTTACACGTTGGTGTCACTTTAACCATTTTTCTCCTTTCCTGGCGGAATTTGAATGCGTTATTTTGGCTTAGCGGCAATACCTCTTTCCTCTGTTCTGAGCCAAGACCTGCTCTCTAACGAAGAATGCCGGACCAGGCGCCGTCCTCGCAGGTGCCCAGACCTAGGCAGAGGCAGCCCCCAGTGCCCAGGTCTAGCTGGACCCACCTGAGTGGAGGTTGGGGCTGGGGACTTCTGGACACCCTGTCCCCCGTGAGCTCTGCTGTCATTCTGTGTCCACCTGCCCGGCGTCCAGCTCCAGGGCCGCGGGCAGCAGTAGGTCAAGGAGATGGTAGGGCTTCTGGCTAGAAAGGACTTCTCAAGCCCAGAAAAGGCTGCTAATATCAAAGGAGGAAAGAACAATCCATAAATGCCAGTGGACATAACGGACCAATGTCAGTTTGGGGTGATATACCCAGTTTTCTGTTTCGTTACAGCACTCTGACCGCTACACCTTCTTTGCAGCTATCATTTCAAAAGATGCAGCTCTAAAACCCTAGAGGAATTGTTATATTTGCAACTTCATTTGTGTTTAGATGGGTACCATATGCCTTATTGATTTGATAGTGTAGCTGTTTTCAATAAATTATACTTATTCAGACAAAAATAGGGAAATAAATGTCAATAGCCGTAAGTGGGAGTGCTGGCAGGAAGAAACGAACCTTAAAAGAGCACGGTTCAAGAACTTGTGCGAGTCTGGTCTGAAAATGGAGTGGAAGCATGGTGTCATTTTAGTGCTCCTTCTAACACTGCAACAGCAACAGGCAGGGATTACTTTTGGCATTTTCCTGCATAATGATGTATTGGTGACAAAACACTGCAGTAAATATCTTATGAGATTTTTCTCTTTTTTTTTGGCACAGATTGTTAAAGCACCAAGGAGCTTTTGCTGATTTTCCTTCAAAAGGACAAACAAAAGTGATAATAGACCATGCCTTTTTAAATAGGAAGTATATTCTTGGCTTATTTGACCAGGACAAAACTAGGATCCTGCACAGCAGTTTTAGTTTCCATGACACATAAAGGATAATAGTTTTGAAAATAGGTCACACATAATAATATGATGTCACAATTTAACCCAAATATGGAAAGAAAACCACCACCATCAAAAAAAAAAAAAAAATTATCAACACTCTAACAAAGGGAAGTAAGCAAGTGGGAATCTTAATCATCCTGTATTGAGATTTGCAGCAATTAGCACTTACCATTTCTCATCTCTTCTGTCAAATTTGCTCTCCATTGCATGGATCTTCATTGCTTAAATCTCGTGTCTCTTATCCTGATCTCACATGTCCAAAGCCCTGTTATTTTCACTGGAGTTAATCTGGATTTATGATCCACTGTATCTGAAAAGTAAATAGATGGTAGATCTTATTTATTATTGAAGACACAGTAGGATCTTTAGAGATGAAAAATGATAAATAGTCAACACATCTAACATGTAAGCTGTATTTGCACCAGAAATCTAGCTGGAAGAGCTCTTTCCATTCCTGTCAAATGGCATGAAGATACAATGTCAGTTTTGTATCTGCAAATTCTGAACATTAACCTTCCATGCAGAGTGATTACTGCTAAACTTCATTTGAAAAATTAACAAATTAACCAAATGATTCAGAGAATAATTTCAAAAGAATCATTGCATTCAAGAGAAGTGACCCTAGACAGTATATAAAGCAATAAGAGGTGAAACTCATTATTACATGATTCACAGTGAATTATCCATCCACACATATACTGTGCTAATAAAAATAAGAGCTTTCATCCAATTTAAGACTTAAAAAGGATGACAACACTTTTGCAGTCTGCTTTGCTTTATCACCGGCCACGGAGTTTCACCTAGGACACTTTTCTGTACACAGTTTTGATGTATAGCATTTTACATGTTATCTGATGCTGAGCACAGGAGATTTGATAGAGTACTGCAAATTTCTCCAGGTGTATGATCAACAGGGTTATTTTCAGTGCTAGCCCTTATTAGATTAATTTGATGGCCTTGTGCTGATTTTTTGTCTGCATGGTTTTCTCATATACATTTGTTGTTGAATATGTAGTTACTCCAAACAATGTCAAAAAGGGAAAGCAAGAGCATAGATCTCTGCTGGCAATTTTTCTAAGCTTTGCTTGAAACAACCAAATATAGCGAAGTAAATTTACTTAGGTGCTGTAACCAATAGTGAAATTTCAAGTGTGGCCAACAGTGATGTGGGATAGGACTTGTTCTTCTGCATCATATTCTTGCTGCTTCAAAAGCAGCAGCAACTGGAAAGCAAGCTGTGTTGTTTTGGTGTGCCTGAAGTAGTTCATTCTCTTGCCTAGCATGCAAAAAGATTAAATCAAACTCAGGAAAGAATTTAAGTTAACATTATAATATATTTTAAAGTATCCCTCAAAAATTTAAGTATTCACTGAAAGTAATACTGCTCTATTGTCTGTAAGACCACAGCAGGGTCTTCTTTCCATTAAAACCCTTGACAAGATTCCTTCTGATTTCAGCAGAAACAGCAAGAGCAGGGAAAGTCCTTTAGCACACTCTTTTTGGTTGCCACAAGTATTAAATGCCTGGAACCAAAATAACTCAGTGTTTAAGGGTGCAGCCACACAGGTTTCACCATGACACTGTGGGTTTTTGCAGCTAGAGCTGAATTCAGCCGTCCTGCGTGCCAGTGCTCTGCCGCGGACTGCACGCTGCTGTGTGCGAGGAAAACCGTCCCTGCCCAGCTCTGCACCCACGGGCTTTGCTTCTCAAAGTGCCCCCGTGCGTAGGGAGACCTGATGATCAGAGCAAAGCTCTGCAGCGAAACCAGAAGCGTGGTCAGCCTGCAGCTGGCTTGTTCTTCTATTATAAATGCAATGCAATTTCTATTTTATTATTGTTTACCATATAAATGCAAGTATCCTTCATGGTAATGAACACAAACTTTTTTTTTTCCCCCTTAAATTCCCATAACAGTATTACTGCACTTTAATAAAATCATGATGAATACTGGTGTTCTTAGACCCCTTAGTTCTCAGGCACCTGTTTCTGTGTTCAGCTGAGTGAAAAAACAAAGCAAAGATCTAAGCCGAATGTGCCCCCAGCCCCAAACCCCAGAACACCAAGCTCCAGAGAAGGCAATTTAAAATGATAACAGTTCTGCACCTAGACAGACACATTTCCTAATTTAGGCCAACAAAAGGCTCTTTTCTGGTTTGTTTAGATGCTATAATTGTGGAAGTCGCTGGCAAATTAAGCATAAAAGTGCAGAGGTGTGGGGAAAAGTCTTTATATTGGAGAAGTACTATGATAAGTGATCTACTTGAAGCACAGTCTGGGTTTTTTTATTAGAGTATTTACCATTAACTTTATCCCAAGTGGCCAATTACTGTCCTTTTTATGTCCTTTTACTGTGAGATTCAGAGAACACTCTCCAAACAAACCCCTTCTGATATTCCTCAGCAATTATTTCTGTGATTATAGGCCTTTCTTTTCTTCCACGTTTGCAATGTCTGCAGAGCCTCAAGGAGGCAGAGCTATTGCTCCCCAGAGCATCCCCAGCCCCTGCTCCGATCACGCTCTTGCACGTCCCTTGACAGCAGCACCGGTGTTACACCAACGTGCCCTGGAGGTAGCTGTGGAGCTGCTGGTCTCCCTGGGGAGCAGCTTGGCTCAGCACTGACCTTCTTCTGGAGGGGGCAGGAGCCCCTCATTTCCACCAGATATGCCCAGCCTGAACCTGGTCCAGCTGGAGCGCGTTAAGCCCAGCCCAGGTGGGTCAGTCTGGGCCTCCCTCCCTCCACCTGGGAGAGGCTTCCCAGACTGGGGCTATAAAAGTGGGTTTTGCCAGTTCTTTTTCCCCTGATGTTGTCACTTAGAGGTGGGACAGTCCTTGCTGGAGGTTCAAGGTATGTGGCACATCGTCCCTCCCTGGGTCAGTTGACATTGACTCAGTGGTGGGTGTTACTGGAGTAGTGAGGGCTAAACAAAAGGTTTTGATATTAGTGGCAATGCACTGTAGAGAAAGGAAAATCTGTAAGACTTTTAAAAACTTGCCTGATAGACAGTAAACTTAAAAAAAAATCCTTCTACTTAGTACTAGCTTGACCTTTCTGCTTGGCTAAACTGCTGTTTTAATCTATATGTAAGTTGCTATTTCTCTGTGCATCTGGATGAGCAGTGTTCTGAAACAGTACATGTGCCTTCAGATGAGAAATGTCCACAGCATCCTCAAGCAGGTGTCGGACTGCAGAGAGAGCTGGGATGTCTAATGTTAGAGGGAAGGAAATAAAAACCTGAGTGTGCTATCAGCAAAGTTATTCATCTTCAGGGCACCATGTATTTGTACTCAGTAAGTAGGTATTATATGTTAGTAGTCATTGCGTTACAAAACCCTTGCAGCAGCTTCATTATCTCTTTTTATTTTGCTGATTGCACATTAACTGTCTCTGTTCAACCACCTGGATGTCTGGGTGCTCACTCATTCTGCCTGTGAGAAGGGGTGTGTGGGTTAAAGAGGGAAGGGTGCCAAGATCCTCAGAGTAGGTTCTTGACCATGATAGACGTGTTCAATAAAGTGGCTCAGCCTGTTGGAATGACCTCTTTATCCTGATCAATCTGATAACCAAGTTAAACCACATCACATCTACATTCAGGAAATCATTTTACCGGAATGTGTTGATGTTTCCCTTTTCCACAGAAAGTGAGTAGAAGTCTCATGCTTGGGATGCTCTAACAGCTTATGCAGCTAGCTGGGGTATTCATCATTTATGATGATGCTCACTATTATCAGAGGGCTATGTCATTTTTAGCAGTTCAGCCTGTACAATCCCCAAAGGCTGCACAAGAAATGAGCCACATGGGGCTGTGAGATATGTGTGTTAGAGAACATTTATCTGAAATTTGTGTTTCTAGTTAAAAGCTAAACTGCAAAATACAGGAGAGCAGTGGAACACCTTACTCTAAGTGATGTGGCTTAAATATGAATGGCTTAATTATGCATGTTCAAGAGCTGCTTTGGCAAATCCACTCTGACCTCATTCTATTCTATATTCATATATGTTATTTTTTGGTTCCAAATTTTGACCTTGGTGGCAATGAGTTTTGCATAAATACTATGTGAAGACAAATGCATATACATGAAGACAAATATAAAGTGCTGCAGCTGTTTTAGTCTGCTTTAGCTTTTGATACACAGTGTTTATCAACTGCTATTCTTATCTTTTTATTTATATTATCTTAGCAAAAAAGATTTTTTATATTAACCAGGATTCCAACACAGATAAAAGACAGTGCCCAGCCATAAAAAAAAAGGCAAAACAACAAAAACCACAAAAAAATCCCAACCTTGCATATCACCATAGTTACCTGACAAAAAAACCCATCATGTGCTCAGTAAGACTCAGCTACTGATGAGGAGGTGACAATATATTAAGAGATATCTTGTGTTTTTTAATATGCACTTATGAACTATTCATGTTCAAAACAAAAAGTATGAAGAATGATAGAATATATACATAAAAGCATGTTCTCTTATGAAGTATTCAGCTTTTAAGAAGTATGCCTGTAATTTCCTGTGCTCACAGATCGCAGGAGGTCTATTATTTACAATAGCAAAAGGAATTTAAAAAAACATACCAGAAGAAAAAGTGTCTTTTGCAGTCTATTCTTTTAAAATGATCAATTACTAAACCACACTTCAAATTTGTTACCTTATTTTATTGTTGTCTTTAAAAGATCTTGAAGATGGGCCGGCAAAAGTAACACACACGCTTGTGCCTGCACCCTCCAGGGTGACTTTGCCAAAGTGCAGGGAAAGTCCCCTACAGCTGATAAATGCCTGTAAGTTGTCAAATTCATTAGCACAGTTAATCTTCATATTTCTGTGTAGACAGAGAAAGTAAGCAATAGGTGTAACAACTATATCTTCAAGTCTTTACTACGTTCTTACATTTCGAGGTGCAGGAGCCAGCAGCTGCTCGCCCCGAGGGAGGAACTGCAGGTACCCAGGGCAGGGAAAGCACTTGGGGGAAAGGGTCTGTAAGGGTGCACAGTGTCTGCTGACTGATTGGTATTTATTGTGTGCACAGGCTTTGTATTCCTGTGCTTACATCTGGCAAGACAATGCTGCCTGTGTTGACTGTTCTTTGGGGCTTCTCCCATTGCAAGTCCACCTCCCTGTTTCGGCGTGCCCTCTGCAGCGGTCCCAGCCCTCTCTGTATGTGTCCAGCTTATAACAAGCTGTCGGGTCAAATCAAGTAGGGAAGTTTTGGAGAATACATTCAAGAAAAAAGGAAACAAATGTCTATTTAGAAAGGGGAGCCCAGTGAAAGGCTCTAAGAGCTTTTCAGTTTTGTTTTGTTTGTTTGAGGGTCCTTCTGTTGTTGTTTTGTTGTTGGGTTGGGGTTTTTTTGTCTGTTACCAGCATATTCTTTAAAGCAGCTGAAGCTCCTGACCTGCTCCTCTCTGACTACAGGGCTAGTGAGTAGTCTGCCTTCATCCCAAAGGGGTGTAGGCTGTTGCCTGGATAACCGGGTGTGTAGGTATGGGTGCACAAGTCTGTTTATGCAGCTGATCTGGCCAGAGCTTGTTCTTTGATCATGTACCTCCTACACAACCCACCGGTTTACTTCAACTAACTGTCCAAACTTTGGGAGCTTTTAGCACAAGAAAATTATCAATGCATCTCTCCATCAGCTCACAGGAGCTGCAAGCACCACGTTGTCTGTTCAGAGCCTTTTTTGTCTTTAGTTTCTCATCTTGTGACTAAGGGAAACTTCTGATCTTGTCTCCATTAGAAATAAATTCAAAGTGACTTTACATAATAACGCTAAAAACCTGGCTATACTCTCCTCTGTGGGGTGGTGGTGGGGAGGGGCAATAGTCGGGGGGGAAATTGGAGTGTAGAGACCCTGGAGGCTGCACCAGTGAGGAGAAGCTTCTGGAGGCAATGCTCTCCACCTCTCTCCATGAGTGCAGACCCGGGGTGATCTCTGCCAGCATCATCGCTGCTCCTGGCCTTGGAACCTCCCTGAATCCCCATGGTTCTGCTTTCGACCTCCAGGGGCAGGGTGCTGGTGCTGCTGTGCCCCGGAGATGCAGCTTTGTGGGAGGGCCAGCAGCCCACCCCAGGGATGTCTCCTTGGTGCCACACCATGCCTGGCACCTGGTGCACCAGCTCCGAGTGTTTCTTAAGGTCCTTGCTGTGAGGTCCTGTCCCCTTTGTCCAGACTCACCACTAGAAAATTTGCTTGGGCCTTTGTAATGTACAGGCAGCTAGGACATCCTAATGTGCCTCTCGTACAGACGTTTCACGTGAATTGGTTTGAAGTTCAGCTTCAGCTTTGAAGTGTAGCCATCTAACAAAGCCATGTTCTTACTTGTATATCACAAGCTTGCTGCAAACTTGGGGTGTTATCTTGGCCTCACAAAAATGGAAACAGCAACCAGTCAACAAATCTCTAATGAAACTCAATTCTCCTGAGCTGAACCTGAAATCTCAGTGCTGGAGCAGATTGTTTTCTAAAGTGTCTAACACGTGAGGAAAGGTTTTTAAAGATGAGCAAAACCAGAAGTTCACTTTAAGGTAAATCATTCTGAGGCAGGGTGTAACTTGTATCCCTTTGTGAGGATGTTTTCTGGGACCACAGGGCAACAGAGAGGATGTCTGGGGAGAAAGGAAGACTGCAAAGCAAAACGTCCCAGGAGGTTCCTGGGCAAGTACCTGAAATTACCGCAGTTCCCAGATCCCTGGCTGAGAAATCCTGTGTAACGTAATTGTAAAGGAAGATGATTCTGCTTGTCCTCTCCTTCCTTACAGAAATACAGAATTGGTCCTGCTGGAGAGCTTGTGCAGACAAAAAAAGAAACCATTCTTGATTTAAGTGTTTTCAGAATGATTCCTCCAGAGTGCAATGAGTCGGTGGGGAGCCGTGGCGGTCTTGTCCCTGTGATGCTCCTGAGGACTCGTACCAGGAACTCTTCTTCTAAAGAT
This sequence comes from Haliaeetus albicilla, assembly GCF_947461875.1. NCBI lineage: Eukaryota > Metazoa > Chordata > Aves > Accipitriformes > Accipitridae > Haliaeetus > Haliaeetus albicilla. The sequence goes on from NC_091490.1 coordinate 674,586, forward strand.
CAGATTCTATTTCCCGGCAAAAGATGTCCCATCTGCCACATCAAATTTTACTAACGGTGCTATTATGACTGTGAGCATCACTCTACATGCACAGAATCCTGTTATGAACTTCTTCTGCTTGATCTCCAGGCATGAGAGGATTTGCTGCCTCTTTGGTCTCCATCAGCAGTCACACCGCCAGCTCCCTGGGTGCTGAGACGTCGCGCTCACATCACTATTCAGAGAGCCTGGATTTTTGTGCTGCCTGCATTGCCTGCTACGGCAGTATAGAAGCACTTGTAGTTCTTCCTGCACACACACATAAAAACCTGGGACAAAGCGTAAACACCCATTGCTTATATGGTTTTGATTCCAGGCACTTGATGTTGGACTTTAATCTCACAGTTTTTCTTCTTGGATCTTGCCCTAAAAAAGAAATCCCAGCTCTAATGTACCCATTCCTGGGGGCAGGGGGAGTGTTTTGCCCATTTTATCTTTTTTTTTTTCCTTAAATTAGTGTTTGTGCCCTGGAAAAAGTAATGTTTTTCTGAAGCATTCCTTACCCAATCATGGGACTGGGTGGCATGGCTTGACATCTTACAGTGGAAAATATGAATGCAAATAATCAGCCAGAGGAACTGCATGTGCCCGGGGATGGGATGTGAATGTGTGCCTGCATCGCCTCCTTCGCCCCTTTCTGTGCACACTCCGTGACTGTCAGGTGCTGTCCCTGCAGACCACGGCTGTCTATCGGTCAGAAATAAGCGTGCGGGGAGGGGATTCCTCAGCTGTGCTTGAGTCACCCCTGATGCTTTCCATGCTGTGGGACCAGCCCAGCCCAACCAGCATCCCCAGGGGCTCCCACAGCGTGGGGCATGAAGTGGCAGAAATATTGCAGAAATTGGCAAATAGTTGATGGGTCTGTTTCTTTGCTGAACTTGGGGGGGGGGGAGGAAAAATGATGCTGTGATTGCCCTTGGTGGGTGTGCGTCGCCTTTCTCCTGCAGGGAGAGGCTCCCAGGGAAATGCTGTGTGTGTGGGGGGGTGAGCATCCCCCGCCAGACATGCGGGGCTCAATCTCACGTGCTGGTGAAGCAGTAATTTGGAAGCGTGCAGGTGGGTTCAGGCAGGACCCAGGCAAGGAGCACCGTGACCGGGCGGCAGGGAAGCTGCTCCTTGGGAAGGGTCAGGAGGGAGCAGCGTGGGGTGAGGGGTCCCACGGGAGCATCTGAGGGGTGACCACACTGCCCACCAGCCAGGGGTCCCGCCGGAGGTGGGGCTGCTCCTGGGGAGGTGCTGCCTGTGCACGAGTCACAGCTTTCACATGTAAACCTCTTAGCATTTATTTTTAATTACCAGTGCCTGAGAACATATTATACCTTAGCTCGCTGCAAAAGGTAATTATCAATGGGAGGCCATTTTTAGTTACCGGAATTCAAAAATAAAAGCCATCTGAAATGTCTAAATATTGACTCTAATTGCTGCCTGTGACATTAGGAAGCCTTCTCTCCCACCTCCAAGCGGAGGACTGTGATTTAAGACGCGTATGTGGCACAACTCTGGTAATTAAAAATGGCATTCCTGCTAGAGCTCTTGTAACTGAGAAATAGTTAAAAGGATCTAAAAGTCAGACTGAAGCTGTTCCATTATTTTCCTTCTCATGTTGGTGCTGAAAATCTGGCAAGCCATTAAAGGTAGCAGGATGTTGTAGCAAAGCCACTATCTATTGCTAGTTTAATCTATTGAAAAATAAAGCGTACATTAAATAGTTTTAACTTATTCTAGACAAAATAATTTTTTTTGGGGTAGTGTGGGAAAAAAAAATGTTCATGGCTCAAATGTAGCCTTTAACCTTTTCCCCTGTTTTACTTAATCAACATTGCACTAGCTGTTGGTGGCATAAATGCCCCATACAGTGAAAGAGGAGTATGCAAATCTCCTACTGATCAATACTTTTACTGGAACAAAAATCTTTAAAGCTTAAAATCAATTTAAAAAGTTAAATCCGATCCCTTTAATTTGATAAAGAGACCTTCCCCCCGCTTTGTGCAGGTACCCATTCCTTGTGTTCCAGTAAAGATTAATCAGCCCGAGGCACCTCCAAGCAGGGTAACGCTTCCCATAAAAGCACCAACTGCAGTGGGGTGAGATGCTTTCCAAAACCACGTCATCTCATGTAACCTCTCAAACAAAAGTACTAAGGTCTCTGTTCTCTGTTCATGACTTATTCATTATTTAAAACAAACATCCTGAGGCCTGTTTATAGGTTTCATTAAATATTTGTGCCTCACCTAGATGTGAACGGTTGCACAGTGTATTTGTTGATGGAATGGGAATGGAGTGCAGAGGCACAGGGATAATTTTGCAGGTGAGTTTCTCTGACTGCTGTGTCCAATACTTTCCCCTAACTTACATGGGTGATTCTGGATCACTTCCACCAGCTCCGCCTTCCCCCTTTTTACTCTCAGTGCTCTTTGCGCTCTCTAAAAGTATACACAATTTCATGCTTAACAACTCCTGCTGTTTGAAGTGATTTATAATAGGATGTACATATTTATGAGATACTCTCAGGGCACTGCCTGAGAAAGCTTTCCAGCTGTGAACTCTTGTCCACCCTCACGTAGGCTGGAGTTTGGCCATCCTCTGCCCGGAACCACGAGCGCAGCGTGGCAATCGTGGTGCGCTAGCTGGAAGCTTGCTGCTGGACCCTGGGGTTAGCGGGCACAGCGGCTTGCCTCCTTCCAGCGGGACACAGGGTGAAAGTCCTGATGCATCCCATCTTTGGAAATGACCTGCCCTGCGGCGTAACACGTGGACATTGAACAGTGCAGACCCTGTCCTCGGTGCACGCATTTTGTTCTGCAAGCAATTATAATAGATTACAATGACTGAGCTGCAGAAGTTTCTTTCTAAATGAAAGAATTTGAGGCTAAATTAGTAGCTTGCTTGACCTTGAACAAGACCTGGCTTGACCCAGCAGCCGCTGGCCCACAGGTTCACCCTGACCACACCATACTGCGGAAGCTGGCTCCCTTCTGGGATCATAAAAATTCATGACAGCAAGTGACTGCAAAACCTCAAAGCCTGTCTTCCTGCCCATGCTTGCACTTATCTAGCAGATTCATAGATTCCTGCTGACAAACTTCCAAAATGTGTATTTCCATGGTGCAGATGGTCATTATTTTTTTTTTCCTCCTAATGTCTAGGCTGAGGATTGCATCTGAATTGGAGTTTGAGCTCTTCTCCACGGGTCTCAATGGGTTTGAGCAGATTATCCCACCTTGTTACAGAAATCTGGTATGTATTTAAAGACTACTGTGCCCCTTCTCTTTCAGTTAAACAACCCTGTTCAATCTTAATAGACAATCTTCTTCTCCTAGATCTCACCATTGGACGTTCAGTGCCCAGAAATGGTTGGAGTGTTCCAAAAGCCTATGGTAAGTGGGTGCTCCGCTGTCTTTCAGGCTATGCTGTTTTGTTTGCTCTCTGAGCGTTTCATGTTATAATTATATTATAATTTGTTCCTAGTGAAATGTATTTTTGGCCATTTCTGAAATTTGAGTGGGTCACCTAGCCTCTGTTAATAGCTCCTAGCATACTAGCTTTACAATTCCTGCAATCTACTAGACCATAATTTAGATTTTAAATAAAAACCATAATGAAACCGATGCAGGATGCATGGCTGCAAAGCTCTGCTGCATCCATTCTTCTGCTTGGATAATGATCGTTATTCTCTAAGACAGATTTCCAAGATCTTTCCCATCTCCGGTGCAATGGCTTCATCCGGGCGGTGTATGCTTTGCTCGAGACACAGCTACTCCTCACCACGAGGTCCACTGCTGTGCCTTGGAAAAATATTAGAGTGAATTGACATGAGGTGCTCTTGACAAATCGATGTTGATTTTTTATTTTCCCTTTGTTTCCTTGTGAGGACTTACAGTTAGTTCAGTTATTTATTTCAGTATTTTTCTGGAAACTGGAGTTAAGTTTCTGCAGGTTATGGCTCTTCTGTTGACCTTTTGTATCTGTGCAAGACTTCTTTCTCATGGAAAGTACAAGAGGGGAATTAAATCTCAGCACGAATCAGGATGTCTTAACATCTTACTCACTGTTCTTATGGACCAATAGTCACATAGAGCAGGAAGGAAAATTTTCAGTAACTTTAAACTTCCAGTCATTTTTAGACTCAAAATTCGATGAGGTCAAATGGGTTCCTTTATAAAACACTAGATTAAGAATTAAACAAGTCAGAATTATTTACTTCAGATAATTGGAGAAGTGAAAGAAATGTAAGAATGATCTTACCAAAGTTTGGCTTGTGAACCGAGTTCAGCAGAAACACGTTTCTGCAAAACAAGCAACACAAAAATGAGTTGAAAAATCTGCTGCCATGCTAAATTACAGTTATGTGCTCTGAGCAGCCTGGGAATCCAGTTTTGGGGGCAGCATGGGGGGAGGATTTTAATGCAAATCCGGGGAACTCCAGGGTCAAATTCAGATTGTTTTCAAATTTCCAACTTGCTTTCAGTTTGAATAAACCTAAATATTAGAATTTAAGGATGCTTTTTGCTCCTGCAGCAAACGCTGGCTGTCCATCCCAGATGAGCAGGAGAGCTGTCCGCCGCTTCCCTGGGGGTTCACGTGCCGCTTTGTGCCTGTTGAGCCTGTTCCGAACACGAAGCCAGACAACAGCAGTGGCATTGGATGCTTTGAGGAGGTGGGAAATGGGGAGGTTTGAGCATGCGGCTGCGATAGCTGGAGCGCTGGAAGCCCAGCGTCCCCTCGACAGCAACAGCCCGCTTAGAGCAGGTGTTGGGGCTGGTAGTGCCGTGCTGGAGGAAAGCCACAGTGGGAGCCGGCACAGCCCTTCCCTGGGGAGTCCCGGTCCCATCGGACCAGGTCAGCGCTGCCTGGCGTCCCCCTCTTGGTCTGCTACCCGTGGTCTGCCAAAAAATGCATCGCGATGTTTGGCGCAGCTTTGTCGGCAGAGCAAGGCTCAGAAGCCAAGGGAGAAGCTGTTCCCAGGTGTGCCGGTGGCAGACGGCAGCAGGAATCTGCTGGACCCTCAGGCTCTGTGGGGCAAAGCGTGGTGGGTCTGAGAGGCACCCAAGCGCCTTGTCTATGCAGCCTGAAAACACCCTAAACCAGCACACGGTTGCTCGGGTGGCCTGAGTGTCTCCGAATCTGCTGCAGGGACCTGTTTCTCCGGGACCTGCTGGACCTCCTGGCTTGCTCTGGAGAGCTTCTCGGGACCGGGTCCTCTCCTCCAAAGGCCCCCCTCGGCTGCCTTTCTCCTCCTCACCTCCCGCCTGCCACTTGCAGCAGCTTTACAAATGAGACAACTACACAGCCATGTGCAAATGCTCGTAAAAGCATCGCACATAAGAAAATTCATGTCATTAATCAATTGCATAAACATTCATGTCAGAAAATGCAGTGAAATATATGCAAACCCCATTGCTGCAGATTGCCTTCTATGCAATTAGAAGTGCAGAAAAATGTGTAATAAGTATCAAATCTGTTTCCAAACAATTAAGGAGAGAATGAAACTTCAGTGTACTCTCAACAGGTTTATAAAAAATGTTTCAGTGTTATGAATGTTAAAAACTATGCACACATCAATTTGCATATATGCATGCATGCGATTATCTACATTAGTATGGGCAATAAATGGACTGTGATCTTCTGTATAGCATGAGCAAATAACTGATGCTTGATCCTACAGCTTCTCTTAATGTTTATTTCTCTTTGTCCCTCATTTGTGCATGAAGGCAGTTTGCTGCTCCCTCTTGAAACTCAATTAGATGTGCTGGGAACAAGGTTAACTGGGTGTATTTGTGTGTCTGCATCCAGGCATTCCTGAATGATTGAATCCCAATGTTTTCTGGATGCTTTGTGAGAAAAAATACCATTGTGTAACGTACAAGATGACTAGATCTAAGTGTTCTTACATGTTCTGTAATTCTTTCCTCTCTCTAATAATGGCAACGCATTTGAGAGTCCTGAAGACACCTAACTAAAATTTCATTTTTTGGTATGATAGGCACTTAATCTTTCTTTCTTTTTATTTTTTTGTTACAGAAAGCTATATGGAAGAATTTTACTAGAATTGTAATCAATAGAGCTGTGGAAAATATATTGTGACTTTTGAGTCCAGGGTTCACTAGCTGGACCCAAGAAAGAGGTTATATCCTTGGTGTAAAGAACCCACATAGAGAAGATGCAGAATCCCGTCTCTCTCTGATTCAGAATTTCTTTCAAGAATTTAGTGGTGGGTTTCCTCACATGCATGAACATGTTTTACAACTCAGGCTAGATACACTAGAGCTATAGCATCATCCTCACGCTTTTGGCAGTACAGGGTGCTTGGGATGCTGGGCACATTAATTCCCAGTACACTGCTGGTGCACATGTTTCTTTCAGATCAGTGTTTGCTGCCCTGTACGTTGGCAATAGCCATAGCAGTGATGTTCTGGGTATGGCAATAAGGTAAGTGCTGCTGGGAAAATGTAATATCCTAGTTGGAAAAGCACAGACAAATATTTAGGTATATATGAAGCTTTCATTCCAATTCTAATTATTTATTCAAAGAGTTTGGTTCCTTCTCCAGGGCAGAAAGCAGCTTGCTCTGGTTATTTACGGCTCTGACTCTGCAGCTTGACCCCCGTGCGTGAACCTTGTCCCCTGCTTTGCTCAACGGGAGCCCTCGCTGCATGGGCTTGGGAGCCCTTTGAGTATAAACACGTCTGTCTGAGAACTGAAAATACATCTTCAGTGAGTACTTGGGTGCATGACTGGGAAATCTGCTTGCTGTTAATATTTTCACAGCAAGAGTTGACCTGTAGATCATAAGAAGAAGAAACAAAAGGGATGCAAATATGGCCTTACTTATTTACAAATGTGATTAATTATCTGCAAGCAAATTTTGTTGTCGCGGATCTTATTTCTGTTTCTCCCCAGACACGCTGAGCCTTTTTGTGTTCGCACTGGCAAACACATAAACCCTCCAGTCAGATGACATGTGTCACTTAAACTTACCCCAGATCTGGATTTGATGTATGTCAACACATTTAAAGTTGTTAAATTTAAAAGGAGTTTCTCTGCCTGCTCCTCAGTTGCCAAGGGAATGCAGAGTATGTAATTTGGCTTTTAAAGCCAAACCCAAACATCACCGGGTTATCCATCTGATGGTACAAACATATCTGAATATTTATTTGATGCATGTCAGCAGACCGATATTGACGTTTTAGCAAAAGTTCTGTGACTGTGGACCAGGGTTTGGGGAGCTGCGGGGGTAAAATCACCGTGGGGGCAGTGAATTGGATGTGCCGGTGCCTCTCGGGTACCTCCTGCCACGCGTGCCTCCTTCCGTCTCGGCACCCCCGAGTGATTTCTGACCTCATCCGCAGCTCGGTCCCATCATTCCTGAGCATTTGGGGCTGAGGCGAGCAGGTCCCATCAGGCACCTTCCCCCACAGGGTGCCTGCTGCGGGGAGGTCAGTGCCTTGGTCAGGGTCCCCGCGCTCGGTGCTGAGCTGGGCACGGCCCTGGGGCTCTGCCTTCCCCTGGAGGGTCCGGGGCTGCTCCTGCCTCCGGGTGAGATGAAGACCAGCATGGGCAGGGCATGGTGGTCTCCCTGCCTGGGGGAGGGAAAACAAACTTACAGGCAGTAGGGAATGAGTTTTACAGGTGGTGCCCTCGCCCTTTGCAAAGTCTGCGTGAAAGCTAATGAAATCTGTGCTTTTGCCATTATCTTTCAGTTTATAGCGCTGCATTTAGAGCAGATTAAACCAAAGCGTTTGCAATCTGTCACTAATTTTCGAAGGAGGAGGGACAACTGGAAGAAGGGTAAGCCTGAGCGCCTTGCTCCGAGCAGCGCTGATGGGACTTTCAGGAGAAGGTGGCCAGAATGACCGATACCCACCAGTGCTGCCTGCAGGGACCCGGGGCTGGAGGATCAGTCCTCTCCTTCCAAACTCTGTCCTCCCATTTTCTGGCAGAAACTAAGCTCTACGCAACCCTGCAGACTGGTAGCTGTAGCTTAGTCACTGCTTTATTTTCGTTTCAGGGGAAGAAAAGCAGAGTATCTTGCATGTAACAAATGCCCTAACCAAAAGCTATCTTCTGGAAAATAAACTATTAGGTTAGATTAATAGTAAAATTAAAACAACCAAATCCAGTACCTTGTCTGCTGTTGATGACATGACAGAACCATATGGTCCACACTGTCAGGTATAATGCTTTGGCAGCACAGAAATTTGCATTCGTTACCACCACAGTGGTTAATCAAGAACTTCTCAATCAAAATGCCACTTCAGCTGCCTTTTTGCCAGCCAGAGCTAAAATGTATGTGCTATAGAATAAAGAGGTAGTTGGGCTGCAGCAAACCATAAAAGCCTTTGGCTGAGGCAATGGGACTTTGAGCAGATCAGCTCCGCTTCTCGTTTCTACCATCTCGCTGCACCACACAGACCCACCATGTTGGCCATTGAACTTCAAACAGGGGAGGGTTGAACACTCTTAAAATATTTATATAGTTTCTTAGCTGTGAGTAAATTATTATAACTGCTTTCAGGTGTTCCTCATAGAATAAGAAATAGATCAAAACAAAATCAGGGAAAAAAAGGGTTTATATAACATGCAAACTGGCTTTGCCAGCCGAGATAGTTGCTCTTTACAGTGGGGCTGTTTACACCAGCTTTAGCCTCTCCTGAGCAACTGCAGAGCTTTGTGCTTTAAGTCTCAAGGAGGATCTTTCATTTGAAGTTTCTATACTCCAGTATTAATATTAATGCATGGGGAAATGATCATTTTTCTTCAAGTTTATTTTGTTTGCTGTATTTCTTCAAATATATATTTATTTGCTGTATTTTCAAGCGTTTAAACTTAAAGTCTGAAAAATCTGTCAGAGTCCTGCCTCCTTCTCCTAATTCATCAGCCCAACACCAGGGAAAGGCAGAGCCAGAGACCCAGCAGGGAGGGACCAGTGCAAACTTTTTCTTTGAGTCTTCTACTGGTGCAGAAGGAAATACTCATTATTTATACGTGTGTGATGTCTGGGGTCCTATTCCATATTTTGCCATTGCTTGTGCATGTTTTTGCTTTTATTTCAATGCATATTTTTAAAAGAGAGCCATGAAAACTAAATGAAGAAGAAAAAGACATCAGTGCCATGTTATGGCTGAGATTTTACACACATAAAAGGCCTTAAGTAGAGCTGTGTAAAACTCATTGGTTTCACTTCACAGGGGCTTGTGACAAGATTTGCTCTGGCTTTTGATCCACCTCAGCCTGCACCCTCTGAGTGTTGCTGTGAGATTCAGGGCTGAACTCATTCACTATCTCAAGGCCAAATTTAATCAGGATCAGTTAGTTTAGACACCTCTGTTATCAGCTGTCTCTCAGACTGCCCTTTTCACATGTTTTCTTCACAAAATCACATTGGTTTCTTTCAACAATAACAACACCTACTTTTTCTAGAGATTTTACGGACCTTGATGAATAATTTAAAGAATTCTGAATTTATAGCAAAGGATAAAGGACATTTGCATGATACTGTTGTTAATATTTCAGTCTGCTGTGAGCGCATTTTAGTCACAGAGTATGTTTGTACTAAGTAGGCAAATACTTCTCTGCAGATCAGCTGATACCAAGAAAATCATGCCAAAATAGCTATGGGAATTTCTGAATTTCCTGATTATGAGTATGCAATATAACCACTAATGTTATATTTATAGCATAGGGCACTAGTTGGTCACATGTGCACTGCTGGGCACATAAATCTCATGATTTTCTTCTTTGTTCCCCCTTTCTCTGCAAGGGCAGCTGTTGTGTTGCTTGGCTAGAGCACACGTGCCCGCCGTGGGAGGTGACGAGTCAATGCCATGACCTCTGTTTTTCCTCTTCTATTTTGCCAGCTTAATCTATTGGTAAGTCACTTTGCAATGACTGTAAGTAAGGTGTAACTCAAACCACACAAGCCTCCATGGAGAGCATCATGGCAGGGTGTGGGGCGTGGGATTGCCCAGGATCTTGGTCCAGGTTATGCCGGAGCCTCCACCTGGGAGTCTGGCAAAGCAGGATCGATGGGACTTGCATGTGGAAGGTTTCTAACTCATTACCTGGTGTCTGGTCCAGCTGCCAGAAAAGGGGACGATGAAGAAAAACTGCTGGAAAAGAATAAAGAAGATTTTAAGTTGAAGGTGTCAAAGGAGACAGAAAAGATTTGCAGGCGGCAACTGGGTGTTTTCCAGCTGGGGTGACTTTGTAGCACTCAGCAGGCAGCCTGAGTGCAGCTTTTAATGAGAAATTCATTTTGTTTTCCAGAGAAAATTGTTTTTCTTTCTTCTGAGTTTTTGTTTGCTTTCTGAGATATTATCTACAGATATACTTAATCACCTTTCTAGCAAAACATATTGACAATGAGGTGCATCGTGGTGCTGTTCCATCCTATCTCCTGCAGGGAAAAGCAAAGATGTGGTGGGGGTAAACACAGTGCATATGCTCAGACATGGCTGAGACACAACACAGATGAACACAGAGAATTAAGGCTTCGAGACACATAAGAGAAAGATCTTCAGTACACAGATGACAATGCTATACTTTTCGAAAATAACAAGAAAGCTATAGCAATCACACTGAAAAAAAATGTGGCTTCTTTCTTTTTGAAACTGGGAAAGGTTTGAGAAAAAGAGAAGAGGGTGGCAACAGAGTGCAAGCCAGGAGGGGCACTTGGCACTGTGTGCCTGGCAGCCATGAGAAATGAGGAGGAAAGGGCTTCAAATACTGCCCTTGTGCACAGCAGAAACAGCAATGGGGGTATGGACAGCCGTGAGTGTGAATGGGTCCTTAGGGAATGCAGAAGAGCGTGAGAGCTAAAGATGCTGAAGATGCTGGTTGGTAAAATTAAGAGCAAGGGAGAGAAATTATCTATGTGTCTCAGTAACAATCAAGATCCTGTCTTACCTACTTAGGGACAGTAATGCTTAGAAACACTTGCATTGACATAATCGGAGAGCTTGTACATGGGAGAATTAAATTAACTTAGTTGAATGCTCGGAGCCATTAATAATAACTTTTATCCAACCCCAGAACAATGAGTCGATTCCTAAGGAAGAGAAATTATATTAGTACCTGTGTTTAAAAAGGGTAAATATAAAAGTTCTGGTAACCAATGACCAGTTGTCAGACCCAGAAATAATAACGGAAAAACTCATGTGAGATGTCATCACTAACAAATTCTTCAGTTCTATAGTGCAATTAATGCCAAGCAAAGTGGTTTTATGAAGCATGAGTCTTAAAGAAAATTGCCATGGGAGATGATGACTTTGCTGACTGAAGGTAACTGTCACAAAACAGGTTTCCTAAAATAATTTGATTGACTGCCCCAGGCACTTTGAAAAATTGCCTTATACCCAGTAATGCCTCAGAAATTAAATGGATTAAAAACAGTTAAATGATCTAAAAATGTAATCAAAACCAGGAAGCCATCATTCTTTGGTGTGTTTCTAGCAAGTTGCCATAGGGATGTCTCCTTAACACAATACTGCGTTGCAGAGGACATATATCAGTGAGAGCTAATAGTCTGGGTGGCAGTAGCTCAGCCACGCAGATTAGCCGGAGGGGGAGGACGGCTCACGTGGGCATCCCACTCGGTGGAGCCCAGCCCAGGACCTAAGTGTGGAACAGATGAGGAATGTTCTAGTGGGAGGGAGGCAATGTCCAGGAATGCAGCAGGAGTGAGAATTTACAAGAAGGGCGTGAGGAAGACCCAGGAAACTACAGACCTGTTAGTCTAACCTTAGCACCTGGAAAAACTATGGAGAAGATCCTCCTGGGTGCTACTGAAAGACTTTTAAGGGACAATGCAATCATCAGGCACAGTCAACGTGGGCTCACAAAGGACTATTTCGATATCCTTCTATGACAAGGTCACCCGTCTTGTGGATGAAGGGCAGGCGGTGGATGTAGTTTTTCTGGTATGGACCCCAACTGCTGAAGTAGCTGAGAGGGTGAACAAGACCTGTGGAAATGCAGGCAGGACGGTGTCAGGCAGGAGCAGTGAGGCAGCGCTGCCCATCCCCGTGGCAAGAGAAGGAACGCTGTCAGACTCCGCTGCAGGGCATGTTGTTGCCAAACTCTTTGGAGAGAAGTGCTGATGAGGTGGGACCTGTAACGTCCTTCCATTGCGGAACCCCTGAGGAGATCTTCCAGGGATGTCTGACGGGCAGCGGGGCAGCATGGCTGCTGTCTGCACGTGCCCCACAGAGACTGGGCACATGGAGCATCGGGGCATGGATGCAGTCAGCTGCGATGGCTAAAAACCAAAAGCAGCAAACTCATACTGGGAACAAGAATATTCTGATTACCAAAAGCAATTAGCTGCTAGAAGAGCTAACCCGGGGACCTGGGGGCTGCACACCATAAAGGTCCTCCAAATGAAAACTGGGGGATTATTTGGAAGCAGTGCTGAAGCTGGAACAAGCAGTCATGTGTTACGAAGAAATTAGTAGATGAAGTGCAAAAGATCACATTAGATTATCCTAATGGTCCCTTCTGGGTATGAATTTAATGAAAGAATATGTGGTTTTTATTCCTTTATTGAAAATAACAGATTCATCTAATTTGATTAATTTTTCGCTATCTTTTGCAGTTATCACAGCATCTCACTTGCAGATTTAGCCACAAGCCAGCTCTTTGCTAGAGGACACCAGCAGAGCTTTGCTAATTTCAGCTCTAGACAGAGGTCCTTGTTTTGCTCATCCCATGGCTACAGCTGAGTGAAGGACTGCATTCCTTCTCCCTCAAACTTCTGACGTTTCAAAGCGAAAGAAGAATTCCCCTGTGTGAGGGGTGTGAAGACGGTGGAGGTGGAGGCAGCTGCCCCACCGCAGGGGCGGGCTGCTGTGCTGCTCTCCAGCCGCACCAGGTGCATCGCCGGGGTGCTGGGGCAGGATCTGTCTCATACCCTGGGTGCTGTACATTAATACATCGCTTAGTACACCAAGTCCTGAACAAAACTGGCACCTAGGCACTGCCACAACGGTTGTTATTTACGCTAAACTGGGATCTGGCCCCACAGATAAGTTTCCATTGTTGTCGCTAAATTTTCCTTTTATATTTTGGCTGTCATATTGTTTTTATTTTCACAGGTTGCTTCCTTTTGCAAGAAAAAGTTATCTTTCCTCTGATGATTAAAAGTGCTCGACCTCAAACCTGTGGATTAATGATCATTACTAATGGAAATGGTAAACATTACCTTGAAGGTTAGATTTAATTTTATGGTTATATAGACAATGGTTAGATAATGTAATCAGGGAAAATATAGTGAAATTAACAGTGTGCTTGATGCACAATTGAAGAGAAGAAGCTAAAAAGCAGTGAGCACTGGCCATGTATTGTGGATGTGTCCGTAAATGACAGGCTGGCAGGGGAAGGTGATCGCTCGGCAGCTTGGGGATGCACTGGCCGCTGTGGTGAGAACCAAGGCTGGAGGTGCCCCACAGGGAGCGGTCCGGCCACCTTGGTACTGCAGCACAGCCGAGAGCAGACGAGCCCTGGCCCGTGCCCACCAAGCTTTACCAAGCCTAAGTTGGTCTTCACTGCCTGTGGGAGACCGAAAGAGTTAATGTCCCAACATTGTGGTGGGGCAGGTTCTGCCTGAGGATGAGCTCTGCGTAACAGTGAACCCTGCACAGCGAGGAACCCCAGGTGAAAAGAAGCTGATCAGCACAGATCAGCCCAGGACAGCTGCACAGGACCAGGAGGCTGGCCGGAGGGTGTGCAGCTCCCTGTTTGGGTTTGCTGAGCAGGGCAGCTCACCATGCATGGCCAAAGATCAAACAAGAATCATGTCTGCAGGGAAGCAGAAGTTACTCCCCAAAGGACCCCCAAGCCCACCCAACCATTTCTCAAAAGGTTCTGGAAGCACAAACTGCCTATGTCACCTAATTAGCCTAATGAGTCCAAGTGCCCACCTGAAGAAGGAGCAAGGAGATGATAAAAGGACACAAATTGAAGCCTCATGTGCATGTGCCCACCAGAACTGGACCCTTAGGCTGGCTGGACCAACACTGGACCCAGGACTGGTGACATCTTTCTCTTGTCCTTTTTCTCTCTTTCCTTTTTCATAGTCCCTACACCTCATCCCTTCAAGATATAAACCGTTGACAAGTCTGGGACTAAGAGCAGATCCAGCCGCCCCCAGGCTCCTCTCTAAGGAGGAGTCTAGAGAGCAAGGGGGTCTGCTCTGAACCTCATGACTCGACGGGAGAGATCTCCTTATTCCCTGAATTGAGGTATGTGGTTACCACGGGTTACGTGGTTTACTGAGGTAGTTCCATGCCAATTCCTGTTGTGAGAGACCCCACCACCTTCTCCTAACGCCTCCCAAGTTCAGTTTGCTTCTGCCATGAATAAAATGTTTAACTGATCCCTTGGTATCATTTCACCTTAATTTAGCCTGAGGGAATTCCAAACTCAGCACGACTCCCTGGTCCGTGCAGCCTGGGTCGTGACACCATCCCCACAGCACCATCCCGGGAACCTCGCCACCGCTGCTGCCACAGCCCACGCGAGCCGCCTGGCGAGCGTCTCTGTGGCGGTGGAAATCCCTGCTGAGGAGTGCGAGCGGTGATGGATTACCTCGACCTCATCACGCACCGCCCGTCACCGTGTGATGAATGGCCTTTTGTCTGCTAATTAGGCAAATGGGACAATACAGAGTATTAGTTTTCTCGTGAGTATCAAATTAGGAAAGCTGTCAAACAAAATGACATGTATAACAATTAGGTGGTGCATTTTGAGTTATTTACCTGACAATAATGTTAATGGAGGCATTGCAGATAAATTCTATGAATCTTTCCAGAAGTCATCTACATCTTGTCTGCGGAGTGTACTTTGTTATCAGTCCCTCAGCATCCCTCTGACGACAGCGTGCAGCATGGTGGCAGGACTGAGGGAGGAGGAACTCTGCCCTTGTCCTGTGCTCCCAGCATCTTCCCTCTCCTACGCGGTACAGACCTGGTGTCCTTTCACACCAGCTTCGGTCGTGTGCATTAATGACGTTGTGCCCATTTCTCAGCAGAGTGAGAGAGGAGAAACTGGTCCCATCTATCGAATTTGATGTGTGAGTTTGTCACGTGCTGGTTGCAGAAAAAGGGTGTTCGAGAAAGTGGGTGCCATCCTGGGCACTGCATTACACCGACCTGCCAGTCCTTGGCTCAACAGGAAAACACGGCAATAAAGAGTCATCGTTAAAAATCATTATAGTCCCAGCCAGCTTCCTGAGTGAAAACTTTTACCCTCTCACACTATCCTGGGAAAATGGTCTTTGGGAAAGAACAGGCCTATCTGCAAAGCCAGACCGGTGCTTATAACCACTTCAGTGCAATGGTATGAAATACACCATAATGTAAGTGAAAGCTCTAATAAAAAAATGAACTCGCTGAGCTCACGTTGGCACTCCTGGCTGGCGTTGCTGATGCTGCTGGGTGGCTGTGTCCAGGACCGTGGGGGCTGTGCCCGGCTCCTCCTGGGAGCATGGGGAGGTGTTGGAGGGGACCAGCCGGCCAGGGTCTCCTCATAACCTTGCCGTGTGCCAGCGGTGACTGGGGTACTGGAACTCAGAAGGATGCAGTGCAGAGCTAGAGCTCTTTGAACAGTGGGGATTATTTTTCTAAGGATATGCTCCAGTGTCGATTGAGTCCGAGTCACCACATTCAGCGGCATCTTCCTCTTCACCAAACATCCCACTTCACTGACCTGACTCCAGTTTTACTCTTCCCAAAGGGCGAGTGCCAACGTTTTCTTCGGGATTACTCGCAGGAACTGGGCATGACCGCTTTCTACATCAGTTCTCATTTCAGAAAGCCGCGTGGCATTTGCTTATTTGAGAATTGTTGTAAAAGAGATTGTTATAAAGCGTTTCCAGACCTAGACCAGAAAAGCTGAGAATTTTCTTGCAGGCGGTGCGGGACCTGCTCCCGGGGTGTCCCTCCCGGCGGCGGTGGCCTCACGGGGACACCCACCGCCCGGCTGCGGCTGCCGCAGGGAGCAGCACAGCAGCCCCCGGCACAGCCAGGGACGGCCCAAGGCTGTAGAGAAGCACTCCCAGCTCTCTTCTGGGGTAATGGTTTTGCTGCCTGAAATTTCTGTAGTTTCTTTTCTTTTTTTAAAAAACCAAAATATTTAAATGGAAAAGTGAAACCAGAAGATAAACAACTTCCCCCCTCCCCCCCCCCCTTTCTTTTCTCTGTGCTCACCCTTTTCATCTGTAATTATTTTCACAGCCTGGAATAAATTCACACTGGATTCATGGGAAAGCACCTCCTCATCCATAAAGAAAGCGATAATGGCTGAAGATCAAAAGAGCAAAAGGTTCAACCTGGGACATGCTTCTGCTGTGAGAAAACCCAGCGCTCTCCTTACCAGAGTAAGAAACAATTTACAGAGTTTTTTGTTTTCTCAGCAAAAATGTCTAATAGGGCCACACAGGAAATTTGTGCCAAAGTAATCAAATTCTCTCTGTAAAAAGAAACCAGAAAAGAAACTTTTAATAAAACCCTACCAGTGAACATTTTTGTATTGAATGATAAACACGGCTTGCTTCAGACTGCATTTACCCCGACTGGTTTAGCATCTGCGTTAGTCAGATCTCGGTGGCAGCGCTGTGCTGCTGCCAGTGCTGGTGCCAGCGGCACGGGCGGACCACAGCCATGAAAAAAATTGGAAGTTGTAGGTTACTCATTTGATATGCTCATGCTGGATCCAGCTCCCTGGACAATGCATCCTGCTATTCAGTGGCCGACCCAGCTACTCCAGAGTGCTCATGAAAAAGTCTGGAAAGGTGGTTTTGTGGGTCACATGCAGAGCCTTTCAAGAATTACCTTCAGAGGTTTTCATTACTACTTGCATACACTCAAATAAAGTGTATTTTGTTTGTTTAAAGTCACAGTCATTTGAATTTTGAAAATATTATTCAAAAAAAATTTCCAAGCCAGATTTCTTTTGACAATTATATCAAAAGGATTCGGATGGTGCCAAGTTTTAGGTTTTTGTACGCTAATTCTCAATTGTGCTTTGCAGGCATTGGTTTGCTGACAACCATCTGTTTCAACCTAACTTTCTTCCTTAAAGTCAGCCCAAGAGAAATTAAAATATCAAAAGGAAATATTTCAGAGAGAGTGGGAAGGAAGAAAAAATAAGGGTGCTGAAGCTGTAAACAGCTTTTGAATTTAAGTTTAGCTTAAGTCACTTTTTACACTCGATTTGCCTGCGGGCAAGCTGGAGATGGCTCAGCCTGGAGCATCGCCGGCACTGCAGGGTGTAGCAGCAGCTTTCAGCAGGCATGAGTGTTTAGCAAGAGTTATGAAAACTCTGCTTGGATTTCCCAGAGGTCTTCCTAAGGGCTTAGGGAAGCTTATTTTATCTCAAACAGCCTCCACCCCAAGGTGGCTTCACTGCTGTTCCAGGTTTCCATGTGTTGCATCCTGCCCCAAACCCTGTTACAAAGCAGTGCTACACTGAGCGTAGGCGAGATCTCACAGGCGGAGAAGCCTCGTCACAGGATGAGACCCCTGCATCGCTTTTAGGGTGTACAGAGCTCTGGCCGGCTTCTCTCTCTATGATCAACTTACCCCGTGACTAAATTAACCATTTATAATTAAAATGGTGCTAAAAAGCAGATGGAACATATTAATTAAATGTCACGGTTGGCTTCCTGTAGCCTTTTGATACTGAATTCTAAGCTGAATACATAAATTAGAAAAAGGAAAAGGCATTTTTACAGGTTTCACGATACCCCACATCCTGAGGTGCTGGAGAACTTGCTCGTGTTGGCAGCGGGATGGACATCGTCCGTCCAGCATGGGCACAGCGTGCCGCAGACGACGGGCATGCTGTGGGATGCCACTGCTCCTGCCCCTTCCCAGGCAAGCTCGGCATGCTCCCTTGGTGCCTTTTGTGCCCCGTCATCAGGGATGGGCAGGAACCAGAGCACAAACACAAACCCCAGCCTCTTTAGTTCAGCTTTGGTAGTGCTTTTGCTTAAAGAGTGATAAATAGCATGGCTCAGACCTTTTGCTAAGAAAAGAAAAATAAGTAAGAACAATGAAATTCATTCACAAAGTATTATTTTATCACAACTGCTGTCTCTCTCTTTGAAATAATTTTGTGAAAGACAGAATTACTGTCATTTGTGTCAAAGCTTTATTTCCCCTGTTAAAACAAGGTGTGTTATGACCCATCTTTATAGAACAACAAACAGAATTAAAGGTTTTTATATATATATATATATATATATATATGATTTTTACTGTTGCTGGAAAATACTTGCGTGAGCAAAAGTGAGTCCTGTGCTGGGAGCAGTTGGGGCGCTGGGGGTGGAGCGGTCGGGGCTGCGGGTCCTGGCTCAGGGCTGCATCCCAGGCAGCCGGGGTGGGATGCGCAGGTGAGCGCTGTGCCTGCCCGCCCGGCAGACCGGTGCATATCGCCCGCCCGCCCCGCTGCCGCCCTCCCCTGGGATTTCCACCAGAAAATGCAGAGCTTCTGTCACCTTTCAAGATTAACCTTTTCAGATTTATTAATACACACTGTGAAAAATATGTGAGAATATGGATTCAAATGAATGAGCAAATGATGAAATATCAGCTATATTTTTTCCTTTTGCAGAACTCTAGTGGTGTAAGCATTAAGACTTGCTAGTATCTACTTAGGTCAGGTAATAGTCTGACTCAGATAGCTCTGAAAATTTATTACATTTATTTTTCCCTTGAATTCCCAGTGGCCCATTGATGCTGAATGCTGTGTAACAGCTACAGAAGCTGGTTCCCATGGTGTCTGGGTTTGATTTACCACCTTCTGGAGTGCTGGTAAATGCCATCATTAATACACTTATCTGTTTTGATTTTAGTTTATTTTAGCAGCTACTTTCGCAAAGGAGGCACGCAGCAGTCCTGGGACAGGGCTCCCCCCGCCTCCCCCCAGCTGGGACAGCCCCCAGCCTCGCAGGGCGCAGGTAAAACTTTGAGGAGCATCGCCAGTGCAGACACTAACTGGGGTTAAACGTGGGGAGCCAGCACGACAGGGAGCAGACCGCTGTGCCTGTCCCTGCAAACAGACCCTCCGCCTTTCCACTCCACAGCCCATCGCTGTTATTCAAAGGGATGTTTAAGGCTCTCTGTGCACAAACGGTGTGTGTGCGTACCGTTAGTCATGCAAATACAGACCAATCTGTCCCTAAAATAAGAAACCCAAGGTTGCCGTCCCCCTTGCACTCAACATTGTAATTCAATATTCTTTATATCCCTAATACAATTTTACTGCCATGGATTGGATTTTCCATGAAAACAAAATATCAATACCTAACAATAATAAAAATGAACAGAGAACCCTTCATCATCAATAAAATGAAACAAAAACTCCTCTGCTTCCTGTAAGAAAAAACATAAATGATGGTAGGGATTTCAAAGAGTCACAAAAATGAAGACTGTGGGAGAAAAGATGCTCAGAGACATGTTGGATGAGGATGAAGAGGAGCGACCCTTGCAAATGGAGGGTGCCCTCCTGACATATAAAGCTTGAAACCTTTGTCAGCAGCCCCATCAAAAAGCTTAACCTCATTACGAACAGTATGCCACTCCACTTAGGAAAACAAAAGCATGGAAAGATGAATAATGCTGTCACTAATCAGTGTGAAACTGTTAATTTTAATTGAATTATAGCAAACTTCAAGTCAAACCGATAAGTCCTAATCCTGTAATGCTTTAATTTTCTTTCTAATATTTTTCTAATATTCCAAAACACCATGTTACTTACACTGTTTAATCGATTTCATGATGAATTTGTGAAACTTTGATAGTGTATTGTTGTTTTTAAACAAATAAGCGGATTGCAATTTCAACAGATTATTGTAAATGCAGCAGTCAGTAAGTGAAGCCCAGCTACACCCGGGGAGGGACAGTTGGCTGAGTTCATCGCAGAAGTGGACACCTGATAAGCTGATTTGATGTAAAAGCCCTTATGCATTCATATCAGTGCTTTATCCTCGTGTTTATATGTTGCTAGCGCAGCTGCAGGGCAGCCTGGTCACAAACCAGAACACAGTGAAAATGTGTTGAATGGTCCCTACCCCATGCTCCTGTCCCCAGGAATGCCGGTGTTGTCCTCCAACTGGGGTCTGGGCATGTGTTACTGGGGTCTGAGCGTGTGTTAACGGGGTCTGTGCATGTGTTACTGGGGCCTGCGTGCACATTACTGGGAGCTAAGCATGTGTTACTGGGGGCTAGCAGGCATTACTGGGGTCTGGGCACGCATTGCTGTAGGTCAGTATCACACCTGCCATCCTCTGTAGGTGGATGAGTTTCTGTTCCTCTTCAGGCAATTCACAAGTGGCGTCTGAGCCTGCAAAGTTGTTATAAAACAAGCAGCTCCACACTCCAGCAGATGTTTCTTCTTTTTTAGATCTTGGATGAAATGTTGCCGCGAGTCCTTTCCTAGCATCCTCTGCAACAGAGATCGCGGTCAAACTGTAAAACTCATGACTTGGTTCTACGTCCACAGAAATTATATGCTGTAAAAAACCCACAACTTAAAAAAATGTATGCTGTGAGTAGGATGGGAAGTATGTTTGCATAGAGCATTTTCACCTCTTTTCCTTAATGCTTTTCCCAGCCAGGAGGGTAAGCAGTCGACCACAGACCGGTGGCAGCAGGGGAAGCTGCTGTGCCACCACCGTGTGATGATGCTCCAGGAGCAGATGCTTCCCAAGTTAAGCACGGTGGATTTTGGTGCTTCTTAATTGGCGTGGGGCTGTGTGTTTGCCATCCTCCTGCTGGTGCGGAGCCACAGGCTGGCACAGGGAGGGATGCGGCAGGGATCCCACGGCACCGCAAGTGCCAGTCCCCGTGTACGGCCCAGCTGGGCGGCTTGTTGGATGTGGTGAGCACAGCCTATGGAAGCATCGTGCCCAACTTCTGAGGACAGAAAGCTCGAGCACCTCGGCACAGCCCTGTGAAAGCTAACCGACTGTGGATGCTTTTCTAAAAGATTAATGGGAAGCCGCAGATGGCTAAAGCCATTCTTAATCCTTCCATGGAAGATGAAAATGATTTCTGCTGCAACAACAAAAATAAAAATCACGTGGGTTTCCCAGGTGGGGGTTTTATTCCAAGTTCTCCCAGGTAGTTTCTCCTTGAGAAAAAAAATCTAGATGCCTGAATTTCCCAATATGTCTTCTGGAGGAGATTCTGCGTATTCGCTACATTCAAAGTTATTACTAGTAGAGCAGACGAGCATCCTGTCGGCACTGCTTGCTCAGGTCCGGTGCTGCCGTGCGCGGCCGTCGGTGGGTACGGCGGGGGGAGGCAGGGGTGTTTGACCCACAATGGGGCTGTGCGAGGGCTCTGTGTGCTTTGCCTGCCAAACCCAGGAGCTGTGCCAGAGGCTGAGCCCCCGCTCGGCGCTGCAGACCCCAGTGGCACGGGGAGAGCCGGCGGCTTCGCTGGGGGGCTCTCAGCCCCACCGTGACCGAGATTACCAGGAGGTGTGCACTTGTCCCGTGTTGTTCTTGGTAACAAAGAATTAAGAGAGATAGCTTTCCTACTCAATGCCAGCTCATCTCCTCCTTGGAAGGGAGGATTTCAAATCTTTTGAGGCGCTAAGGCATGAATGTAAGCTACCGCGACAGGATTTTTATGGAGATAAGGCAGAACTTGCAGGCAGGGGCATCCGGTGCTCTGGACTCCTCAGACCTTTATTCCCCATTGGCCTGTGCAAAACTTAACAGATTTATAGAAAAGACAAAGCTTGCAAGACACGAAAAGACTTAATTAAATCCCTCTCTTCTAATTTATTATGCCACGCCAAAGATGAAAACAAGAGCATACTGTACAACCAGAGGTGCACACAGAAAGCTGATTCATGCCCCGGACTTGGGAGCAGCAAGTGCCTGAGAAAGAGCAGACATTCACAATGAGTGAGTAATCTCTGGGACAGCTTATCCAATAACTCAAAAAGGATAAAATAAAAATGCCTGTAACAGGCATTGGGATTTTTTTTAATGAATTTGCTTTATGAACTGTTCATAATCCGTGTTCATTCCAGCTTCTGAAATTAGGTTTATCTGAACAAAGTTCAGACAAATATGTTTTTAAAACCTGTTTACAGGCCTTTAGAAAAACTGAATGTTTAGTATTAGATTATAAACTTGCACTTTACAGTCATGTGGAGGAACATGCCTGTCTTTCCTGCCTGCAGAGCCAGTCCCTTTTCGGGAGGGGTGGCTCCTTCCCAGCTGCCCAACACCCAGCATGGACTCCCAGCCCTGGGCACTGGCCACCGCTTGCCCCAGGCATATGCACACGTGTACACACGCACACACACACGGGTACACACAAACGCGTGCATGCACATGCACACGTACACACATGTATTGCACATGTGTACATGCACATACACACGTATGTGTGCACACACACACATCCCAACTAGAAGAATTTTGGGCTTCTTTGTTGCCTCCATTAGCAAATACTCACCAGTTTGTGTCTCTGCTTTGTTTATCACCTTCCCTGTTAACTGTTATTCCCTTTGAACCAAAATGCATCAGATGCTCTCACATTCCTCATACCCTCATGCAAACCTAAATGGGGAAATAAAGGCACCCGCTCCAGTGCTCTACTTTAGCAATGCACTCATAGGTATAAATAAAGGAACGTAGGTGGAAGAATTACAAATTCAAATTTCCCTCCCCCAGCGGCTCCAAAGACAGCTCATTTGCACATCACCCTTTATTAAGGCTAAACCTAATGACAGTCAGTCCCTAAATTTTCTTTCCAAAATGTCTGTATGAGAAATGCCTTCATACCTCATTCAGAGAAGGAAGCAAAAGTGGGTGAGCTATTTGACCAGTATTAATTTTGACTATTCATGATCAAGCCAATGACTGAATATTTTGAGAAGATTTTTCAAATACATTTGTGCATAGGATAAATACCAGGGAACTCATATTTCCTTCCAGATAGCCTCCACAGAGTAAGATGCTAAATTTAGTGACTAAATTATTCATGATATCATATTCTCTTGATCTTAATCTTTGACTCTTTTATGCCAGGCAGCAGAATACACACTGAAGACAAACATTTTTCAAGGCTACTATCTACTACACACAAAAAATGTACTGTCAGAGGCAGACTAGACCAGGAAAACACAGGGTCCCTGAAGTGAGACCCCAACAGTATCTACCAGTGATGCAGTTAGTTTTTCCCTCCACACACAATGGCTCAAGGCTACTGTTTATATCGGTGTAGATGGGGTTCCCAAGGCATTTGTGGGTCTCAAGTCCCATAAGAAGCCTCATGACTTTTTTCATTGACTTCCTTAGCAATGGCTCTCACCCCATAGGTACGACTTAGCGCGTGGATGTACTCTGAGGTCTGCAGAGGAGAATTTTGGCGTGGCTGCCCCATGTCCTGTGAGCAGCCGGTTCACTGGGGTTTGGAGGCAGCAGACACACCAACACTTCCTTCAAGCCAAGCAAGAACCTGGTGGGCAGCTCAGGTAGGAGCAAAGGAGTTCCCTTGCATGCTGTGCTGCTAGCTTTGGTCCAGGAGAGTTGATTTCAAACTAGTTTAAAGATCTCCATCCAATACTGCAGTCAAAGACTTGTCCCAAGTGATTATCTGGAGGCCTGCAGCTTTCAGACTTCTCCTGACCCTTGACTCTGTGCTAGATGGCACGTTCTGGTGCTGAGAACAATTTCCATTGTACGTGACTCCAGCCTGGATGGCAGCTATAAACCTCATCACCACAACGTGAGTGTTAGTCTCTGCCAGGGGAAAAAAACATCTGCATGATTTCATTAAAGCCAGTGCTGATCACCAGCAAGAAAAGTGTCCCTTTTTGGATTAAAGCAATATTAACACACAAAGCCAGCTAAGAACACTACATATGTGTCTCTGGAATATTACAGAAGACTGTCTGTGTTGGGAGTGACAGCTGATTCACCTAAGGAGATGATTTCCAACCTAGCTCTCAGCAAACAGCTTACACTAATAAAAGAGTTTCTTACCAGTTCTCCCCAGCGGCTGCTCTAGCTCGGGGGTCCCTGGCTGTGACGCTGGCAGCAGCCCCATTTCTCTCCTCCCATGCTGAGACAGGCAGGGAGTGTTGACTACAAACAGGATTTTGAGGGCTTATGTCCATCTCTCATGGGGAATAGCAAGGCTCTGATGCAAAAGTTCAGCTGGTGCCTGTGTTGCCCACACATTTCCCACACTGGGCCTCAATGTGAGCAAGAGCCTAGATCTGTTCCTGGGTGAGTATGATGAGCATCATGGATGCAAGGTTAACAGTAGACTGTATTTTTATTTTTCTGTGGGATATCTGCATTAGCATAAGGCAATCCAGTCACTTAGTCTCACACATGGCCTGGGCTGTGGCGTTCCATTTGGCTTCTGGGTAAATGCTCAGTGCTGCAACCCTCTTTTCATGTCTTTTCTTCTTTATTTCATACACATGACAGGAAGGGAGCCTTGCAGAGAAAGGGATTTGCAATACCAGGCATTAAGCTTCTGACTAACCCATTTGGTGACAAGTGAATGGGGGAAAAAAAAGGAATCCCTCTCCATAGTCCTTCTGTATGGGGCTGAAGAAGGGTAGTGCGTCACGTATCAGGTGCGAAGTCCAGCAGCAGCCGAGATCATCACAAAAAGTAGCACACCTCCTCTCCTTTTCCCCGGTCTCCTCCAGCCCACGGCTGTCCCATTCCTCTCCGTGCAGCGTTCGCCCCTCTGCCCGGCTCCCCGCATGGAGCACCCCACAGCTGGAGTGGTGGGACTGCGTTTAGGTGTTGGAGTTCAATTTATAGATAGCATTCCTCCATCCCCAACTTGTAAGAGTCAAAAAGCTTGCAGATACGGGCATTTTACAAAATGCATTCGGGCATATCTCTTTAGAAATTAGCTTGTGCTGGGAAAGACCATAACGCATCTGTTCAGGCACCGTCATGGGCTTTGCTTTTCTGACAGGTAGAAGTTTATCTTTGAAAAGTTGGCTACCTGCATAGGGTGAAGGTTCATTTTATGCAACACAGTGAGAAATAGGAGTGTGCATCCAGCATTTATGCTTTTAAATAGCAAACAACTCTCATCTCATCCACACTCAGCTCACCACCTATTCAGCTGCAGACCAAAGATCTTGCTTTTCTGCTGACGTCTTGCCTCTGCCGCTATAACACAACCAGTTTTGTTGGATTTTGTTTGTTTGTTTGCTTATTCTTGTGCTAAAAGCTTTGAAAGAACTCTGAGGAGCATCTGTACACTCCAGTTATGCTATTATCTAATGATTTAGGATGTGGCACAACTTATCTGGTAATATGGAAATCATGTCATGTTTGTTAAATTGAGGGTTTAGTTGTGTGAGTCAACAGATTTAATTTCTTGGGTAATAAACTGCTCTGAAATGATTTCTGACTCATCCTTTTCTTCCTTTAGAAGATGCATGAGGATTGGAGGAAGCCCACGTTGGCAGGGATCCTGCACTGTGCATGGAGGAACGCCCGCTGTGCCCAGCTGTTTGCCCCAGAGTACTCTGTGTTACTCATACGCAAGGGCAAGTGACGTTTGCAGCTGTGCGTCATCCTGCCCCATGGGGTGGATCTTCACAGAATCAAAGGAGCTGAAGCCTGGGGTCGACTTATTCATCCCTCACGTGGGGTCTGTTCAATTTTATCAGTGACTTCAGGGCTATGCTCCTCATTTAACTTCTTAAGGCTCTTTCAGCCAGTCTGGCAGCCCTCTTCCAGCTTGCTCCAGCAGGCAAACATTTCCTTACGGTTCAGAAAACACATCCATTTGTGGGGACGGTGTACAGCGACCATCGGAGGTCAGTGCAGGCTTGCCCTGCCCAGGCTTCCCACTGGATGATGCCACTGGACAGTGCCATGTGAAGCTTCTCATGCAGAAGTGAGAGAACCATGGCAGACAATCGACATCTTTAAAACACAGCCCTAATATCCTGAGCTTTTCTTTCTCTTCCTGTTTTTGGTTTGGGGTTTTTTCCCCTCCATTTTCTACCTGCCTGAAAAAAAATTGGTTTTCATACCAGGCAGCTATGCCATCTTTCTCCCAGTGCAAGGCTGATTTAGATGCAGCCATCAGAGATGGAGACTCATTCCTAACTTCCTGAGGATGATGCAAACTCTTCCAAAAGTTTCATTTGAAATCCAAGCTGTCACTGAATTTTCACAGGTTTTTCTTTTTCCCTGCCTTTTTTCTATTTCTTTCTGTGCTTTGCATACGGGTATGCACACACCCCTGAAGGTACTAATGTGATTTAATCATCGGCTTCAAATGACACTATGCTGATTTTTTCAGCATACCTATGTTCCCCCTTCAAGATATGAGAAGGTTGTTGATGCAAGAGGAAGAAAAAAACCTCCATGGACGTGCAAAGAGAATTTGAACAGAAAATTGCGATTCTGAGGCTCATTCAGCTTCCGTCTGCCCCTAACGAAGAGCTGTCACCTTGCAGGGTGTGACCCGTAATCAGGAACTTTCCATCTCAAGGTTCTTTAAACTGATAAGACTGTAACAGCATTATGAACACATTTATCATCTCATATTTTCTCTCCCACCTTCACAGACATCCCAGATAAGACAATGCGCTGAAGAGTTATTTATGGTTAGCGTGACCATTAGCTGCATATGTGCGTGTAATGTATAGTTTCTGTAATGGGACTATAAATCGTTTCAATTATTCATCTTTGCTATATTTACAGCAGTGACACTTTTTAATATTGCAACTTCTTATTCACCTTTGCTAAATTTACAGTAGTGACATTTTTTAATATTGCAACTTCTTTTCCAGCAATAGACAGCTACGGGTCTCTGTCTGACCGAGATGAAATTCTTGGGGAAGTGATGAGCAAAGCTCAGCTCAGTTAACCGACAAAGAGATCTTTATGCAAGGAGCCTCCCAAAGTAGATAATGAAGAAATATGTGCCTGTTTATGTATGCAGCTAAACCAGCACAGATGACTCACCCTTTGATCAAGAGTCATTTGAAGTAAGGAGCCGCCTTTAAATGAAGCAAAGTATCAATGTAAATTAAAACAGGAAAAGAAGCATGACATGTTGGTCCCAGACCTACTATTGACTCCACTAAGAACAAGATCAGACTCATTATGTACCCAATTAACCAGACCCAGCACCAGGAGTCCGCGCGGGGCGGAGGGAGGAGGTGGGAGGCGGCAGCACTCGCCCCTGAGGATGGGCACCGGTGGTCCGGCCGCAGCCGCCCGGCAGCCCCCCACCTCCCGCAGGCAGCGGGCAACGCCAGCCCGGCAAGATGACTGCTTGCACCGCGGCTCACCAAGGCTTTCCCAGGTCCCCTTGGAAAGGCTTACCCAGATTTATCTTCACCTGTCACCTGAGCACGAGATAAACCTTTATCCCAGTTTTGAATGTATATCCTTTTGCACGGGATTAATTTAACCATAATTCATTCTAACGCAAGGTATGGAGAGGCTAATGGACAAAGACTTTTAGAGCAAGAAGGGCGAAAAGGAAGAAGGTTGCTGGTTGTACAGCCAGAAGACTAACTTTCTATTTAAGTTCTGGGTTTGCTTCCTGAATGCTTACACTTTCTCCTATCAGACGTGTACTTCACATATTCCTCTGCCCGTGTCAGTCCGTCTTGACTGAGACTTTGCTGACCAAATATATTGCCAAGAAACAACAATTACAGAACTATTCTGTATAGCTTATTTCCAGCACAGCACACCCAAAGCTAGGAGGGCTTAGGTGACTTGTCTGCTTACTCTGGATTTGCCATTTTGATTTAAAAATAGCAGCACAGAAATGTAACGGTGGTCCTACACAGTCACTCTAAAGGTTAATTTTAGCAGTAACATTTTCATAGGATTAATTTTAAGAAAAGAATTGCACCAAGGTCTCTTGCAAACCAGCCGTAGAACGGGAAGCAGGTTCTCGCCAGCAGAATAATCCCGAACATGGGCTTCAGTACCACGAGTTAATGCCAACACCAGAGAGGGAAGAGTCTCTTACGATCATGCTCATTTTTCCATTCAATTTTATAACCATTCTTAACGAGCTCTGAAAACTCAGGAAGCAACAAAGATACGTGATGACAAAGGCAGTTCATAAACAAATAGGTGTGAAACTCCTGAGGGGAAAAAAAGGAAATATGCTCTGTGCTAGCCTGATCTCCAACTTTCTAAAGTAGCTCTGAATTTTTCTTCTATCTTTAATTAGCTCTGAATCAAAAGGAAATGCTCCAGAATAAGCCTCAGTATTTGGGGATTATATTTATTCATAAAAATCCGAGCGATAAATATCTTATCAATTAATCTGAGATGTATTAGGGCATACAAAGAAGTGACTGATTGTTGAGTATCAAATATGCCGGTATTATCAGCCTTCTGCCTCACAAGGTGATATATGAAGGTACCAGAATTGGTGAGATACGATCACATTTTTATTTATTGGTTGCTACCGTATCCTGTCCCGGTAATGGAGTTTTAAACAAATTGTAGCTTGCTTATCGGCATCCCTGGCGAGCCTGCAGAAGGAGGGCTCTCCACCCACCCGGCCTGGGGGGGATGAGGGACCGTCGGCCGTGGGGGACCCCAGCCCGGCCCAGCCCAGCGGCGGCGGAGGAAGGTGCGGGCGGGATGGAGCTGGCGTTCCGGCAGCGGGGGGTGAACGGATGCGCACGTCTGCACCCTCCACTGACCTGCCAACCCTGCCACCTTTCTGACTCGAGATTCAAATTTTTTTCCCGGGCACGAAACAAATCCTTCTCATTATTTTCAACAGACACTTCGGCTCTCTCAGTTGGGTTTATTTCTGCCAGCACATTTCTGAAAGCACGGATGGTTAGAAACTTGGAGAGTACTGCAGAGGTTCAAATAAAAGAAAACAAGAAAATGGGGGACGATGCTAGGAACTTTCTTTAGAGGGAAAGCTTCTAAAGATTAACGAGAAAGAAGGAAATTAGCAAGGACCGGATCCCGCAGTGTGGTCCTGGGGGAGAGCTCCAGCTCCAATGTTGGAGACCTGGCAGGGAATTTTATTTGAAATTTCATTCTCTGGTGGAAAATGTTGTAGCAACAACCCATCAGCACTGACAAACAGCTAAAAAAAGAGAAATTCCGCTTTGTGTTGCAGACCTTGAGTATGTCTGTGTAACTACAGCCAGGACGTGCAGCACACAGCTGAGCACCGCACTGTTGCTTCTCTCACCTCTACCTAACTGCACTGCTTTTTTCCATGACGGTTCTTCTCACACGCAAGTGCATGTGTATATGTGCGTATTTCATCCACAAAAAATTAATATAGCAGACAGATCCTGCAAAAGCAGTAAGTGCTTGGAAAGCAGAGGATTAGATTATTTACAGTGTCCTATATTTTAATGTCAAAAAGACATCCCAAGCACGGTAGTGGAGAATAGGAATTTCTGAGGGATTTGAAACACTAACAGAGACTGTAATGCTGATCAAGATGAATGACCTACACTGATGAAATATTTAAAAAAAAAAACCCTACTGAAGAAACACAGTGTCCTAGAATTTGGGAAACCTGAGACAAATAGGCTGCTCAGGCAGAAACGATTTCTATGCAAAATACAATGAACAAATAGAAGATGTTAGCAGAAAGAAAGTGAATGAAGACATTTTTTTAATTCAGAAACCCACAGAGGTATTTTGAAATACCCAGTCTGAAACAGAAATGCTAAAAATATTCAGGAATGTCAAATGAAATAAACTGGAAGGTAAAAAAAAAAAAGTATTTATGAATTCTATTGTGCTAATGCAAGTATCACCAGGTAAATGCATTCAGCTGAGACACTTGAAAGCTTCAAGGACAAGTTCAGGTTGAGTTTAAGGAGTTTTTGTTTTGAATTTAATCTAGCTAATTATTTTAATAATTAAAAATGTTCTGCTAAAGCAGGTTGTAATTAGCTAATTATTTGCTCTGTTTATGTTTCCTGCTTACTTATGCATTTTTATTCTCCTAAACTTGAAGAGAAACTCTTCCAAAGTGTCAGTGTTTCCATCTTGAGGGGTCTGGCAGGGAGGGCTCGGGGCACTCGCGCTTTCTCTTTTGGGGACAGAGTCCTGTCCCGCCGCGGGAGACCCGGCACGGCCACGGCCACGGCCACGGCGATGGCCACGGGGCTTGCCCCTGCAGCGTTGCGGTCCTGCCCGAGGTGCCTGCTCCTGCAGCGAGGCTTTGTGCTGGTGCCACGGGAAGGATCAGCCCCGCTTCGAGCCTGTCATTATTGCGATAGCTGTATGAAATTACGCGGCTCCTCATTTGTCTGTGCTAAAAATAAACACTGAATAGCTGTTTCAATTAATGAGTAAATATAACTAATTGATATAATTACAATTAATGCAGGAAAAGCGGTGAGAACTTGGGGCAGTGTGAAACTGATTCACAACCTTTGCTTGGGGTAATGAAGACTCTCATTTCCCCTGCCTCCTGCGAGCCCTGGGCTGCTGCTCCCTCCCTGCTGGCAGGGACAGACACCCCTGCAAGGCAAGGGGAAGAGATGGTGGGACAGGAGGAGAACCAGGCCAGAACACACTGGTCTCCTCGGTATCAGCTGCGGAAGCAGAAACAGCCACGAGCCATCCCTGGAGGCACAGATCCAGAGGTATCGGTGTTTTGTAGCAGCCTTCCGTAGCATCCCACAGCAGCTATGGGCTTTACTGGCTCCCTTGTCTCAAGGGACACAGCTCTTCCCCTGGGCATCTTCCCCTTCCAGGGCAAGAGACGTTTCCTTGCCGAGCATGCTGCTCCCTTCCAGTCCTGCAGAAAAGTCTCACTGGCATTATCTGTCCCATGCAGGCTGTAATGGCTTTTTTCCTCCCCCTGTGCCAGAAAGCTGGGCATTGCCTTGATAAAAGAGATAAACAGAGAAAAACTGGCTATCCAGCTTTTTTCCTTATCTACATCCCTGCTGATGCTGTTCCCGCAGCACTTATCTCTACGGTATCTGAGCACGGGAGCAGGGGTATCACAGGGTGGGGGGAGTGCTCGCAGCAGCCCCCCGCTGCCTGCGAGATCCCCCAGGCTGGTGTCCAGCTGGGACGTTTCAACTGGTGCTCTAATCCACTCCTCGGGCAAGGCTGGTCGGAAAGAAGCAGTGCTCCTGCTCGTCAGGCCCCGTCCTTTCATCCTGATGTAAGGTTTGCATAAAGGCTGGGGCATGGGGAAAATGCAGCTCCCTGTCCATGCTGGGCTCTCAAGGAAGGGTTGGGGGAAACTGTGGGTCCCATCTCAGGTCAGCTGCACAGCTCACGCAGCAGCAATCTTAGTCAAAGACCAGAGAAGGAAGACTGGAAAAAAGAGTATGTGAATGAATTTCTGGAGAAAACAACATGAAATAATGAGGAGAAATGTATCCATATACAGAAAGCTTTAGGACATTTATTACTAATATATAACAAAGACAGTTAAACATAGATAAATGACAGCTTTGATGAGCCTTTATTGCACAGTGCTTTGCGCCTCATTAAATATGAAGAATAAAAGAAGAGTAGAGGACTCAAAAGACAAATCTGCACGCACCACTAATGAATGATGAGGAATCTGAAGACAAAGGACAGGTTTTGGCACTTCTGAGTCGCCACTGTTATAATAAGTATTTGTCCTTACTGGGAAGCGAGCACAAATGTGATGGAGGAAGAAGTACAGACAGGAGGGAAGTTTCTTGGTCGTTGCTTGGGGGAGGTTTGGTACGTTAATTCATTACCGGGCGAAGACAGATGTAGGATACCTTCCAGCACTGGAGGAGAAAAAAAAGGGCTCATTGTTAGAATTCTCCTAAGCCATAAGATTGCCGTGTGCTCATCAGTGTTCAGCCTAACGTTCTCAG
This sequence comes from Haliaeetus albicilla, assembly GCF_947461875.1. Taxonomy (NCBI): domain Eukaryota; kingdom Metazoa; phylum Chordata; class Aves; order Accipitriformes; family Accipitridae; genus Haliaeetus; species Haliaeetus albicilla. The sequence goes on from NC_091490.1 coordinate 706,464, forward strand.
TCTCATCATTGCCGTAATGAGAGAGACCGTGAAGAGAAAAACTAGTCAGGAGCAGCCAGATAAAAGGCAAGGGCTGCCTTTCGACGTCGCTGTGTCCTCTTTGGAGCCTGTGCACTGACCCAAGCTGTCCTCTTCCAAGCGGTGGCACGTGTCACGTTGATGAGCACGCTTGCTGCAAGGCTCAGAGCATCTAATTGCATGTGCTGCTTCTGCGTTACACATCAGGGACCCCACAGATGACAGAGCCGCTTGTGACAGCACGCTGCTGCCATGGTGCAGGCTGCAGCCATCGGCAGTCCCTCTGTCTGATCCCCCCGTTCAAAGGGCAGCCGGGTAATTGGGATGTTTTCTAGCTTCATTTTGACAGCAGTGAAATGCTCCATTTTGCCGGCAGTCCAGTCGGTCGCAGCATCACCGGGACTGCTCCTGCTCGGGTACGCTCAGCACAAGCCCCCTGTGCCAGGGCTTGGGGGGGGTCGGGGACCGTGGTGCGGTACCCCGGGGTCAGAGGGGCTCGGGGGGGGGCACCCTACAAGCAGCGTGCAAAGTGTCAGGGGTGCCAGGCCAGGCACAGTGGTGGTACCAGTAGTACAAGAGATTCCTGGAGCACCTTCCAGGAGGGAGAGCCCACACCACCTCCCTGGCACATGGGACGGGGGGAGACCCTCCACTGCCTTTCTGATTTGCACCCCTTCGCAAGGGAACAGTCCCCATTGTCACCACTGCAGGACATTTCCCCTGCACAAATACAGCTTCTCTAGCTACACCGCAAGGTTTTTATTTTTAATGCAGGATTTTTTTCTGGTTTTTTTTTTTTGCTTGTGGAGTTCATTTGTTTATTTGCTTGAGAAGATTAGAAAAGTCTCAAGGGAGTGTGTGTTCTTACTCATACCCATTTCCTACCTAGAATTACATTACCAACACTTTCTGTAGTCTTCCTGGGGTTTAAAATTAAAACAGAACATGAATATTGATACCAGGATCCTCCTTAATGCACAAACAGCACTCATGTCACACTCACCTATGGGGACGAGGAGGAGGAAGGCAGCCCGTCTGAGATGGACGCGGCCGGTTGTGTCTCAGTTGCTGTGCCCACGCACGGACCGAACTGCAGCCGAACAGGCACAGCCTGTGCCAGAGCCCTGCCGCTGCTGCAGGTTTCTGTGGTGCCAGCCCTCTGGGCACCCAGACCCACCTCTCCTCACCACCACCACGGGCTCGTGCCCGTGCTGGAGAGCTTCACCGGCCTGAGTTGGACCAGCTGAAAAAGGGAACATGCTACCAGGGTGAAGGGATGGCAGGACCCGTGGTGCTCTCCCTGATTGATATCTGCTCTCCCTGATACTGCGGTTTCTATCCTGTGCTCCATGCTGAGCTGTATCAGTCCTTGTCAAATGATTCACTGACTCCAGAGTCTGTGGCAGCTTAAAAGCTGTATCACTTGCCAGGGTTACTGCACTACTGTCTCCATTGCTTTCAGATTCAGACTTCATTTGTTTGAGTAAGAAGTGCATGTAGCTGATAAGGTGCTCACATGGAGTTACCATTTCAAATGGATGAACGCAGTAAGCAAAGTGACTGTGCCAGGTCAGTAAGTGGGAGGGAAAGTGACAGGTCCTCTGTACCTGTGGATTGGCATGTTGGCCTTTTTGAAGCTTTTTGATGTTCAGCTGTTGTTGTTTTGAAAGCTTCTAAAGACAAGAGAGATGAGGGAGCAGTTACACACCTAAAAACTGTCTGAGTGGCCGGGGCCAAATTATTGTAGTGAATGGAGTCAAATCCAGTTGGCAGCTGGTCACAAGTGGTGTTCCCCAGGGCTCCATATTGGGGCCATTTCTGTTTAATATCTTTATCAATGATCTGGATGAGGGGATTGAGTGGCACCTTCAGCAAGTTTGCAGATGACACTAAGTTGGGCGGGAGGGTTGATCTGCTGGAGGGGCAGGAAGGCTCTACAGAGGGATCTGGACAGGCTGGATCGATAGGCCAAGGCCAACTGTATGAGGTTCAGCAAGGCCAAGCGCCAGGTCCTGCACTTCGGTCACGGCGACCCCGTGCAGCGCTATGGGCTTGGGGAAGAGCGGCTGGAAAGCTGCCCGGTGGAGAAAGACCTGGAGGCGCTGGTTGACAGCCAGCTGAATGTGAGCCAGCAGTGTGCCCAGGTGGCCAAGAAGGCCAACGGCATCCTGGCTTCTATCAGAAATCGTGTGGCCGGCAGGACCAGGGCAGTGATCATGCCCCTGTACTCGGCACCGGTGAGGCTGCACCTCGAGTCCGATGTTCAGTTTTGGGCCCCTCACTACAGGAAAGACATGGAGGTGCTGGAGCGTGTCCAGAGAAGGGCAATGAAGCTGGTGAAGGGTCTGGAGCACAAGTCTCATGAGGAACAGCTGAGGGAACGGGCGTTCTTCAGCCTGGAGAAAAGGAGACTGAGGGGAGACCTTATTGCTCTCTACAACTACCTGAAGGGAGGTTGTAGCGAGGTGGGTGTTTGTATCTTCTCCCAAGTAACAGGCAATGGGATGAGAGGAAACAGCCTGAAGTTGTGCCAGCGGAGGCTTAGATTGGATATTAGGAGAAATTTCTTCACTGAAAGGACTGTCAAGCATTGGAACAGGCTGCCCAGGGAACGGGTTGAGTCACCACCCTGGAGGTATTTAAAAGACGTGTAGATGTGGTGCTTAGGGACATGGGTTAGTGGTGGGCTTGGCAGTGCTAGGTTAATGGTTGGACTTGATGATCTCCAAGGTCTTTTCTAATCTAAACAATTCTGTGATTCTAAGGGGCAGACATGCACTATTCATCTGTCTCCTCATGTGGCCAAGTGCCACCCAGGTGAGGCAGGACCCATTAGATGTCTGCCTCAGGGCATGCAGATACCTTTAAAAAGTCAGAAGTAAGTGAGCAGTAGCACAAGCCCCACTCTACAAAGAAGCATAGGTCAATGGCAGTCTCCAGAGGACCTGGCAGTCTAGAGGACCTGCTGTGCCACAGGGGCAATGGGCAGTGGTGCTGACCCCGCAGGGAGGTGGGGAAGGGGCTAAGCCCTGGGCAAAGCCCTGGCACCAGGCTGGGAACCGGAGCAGCGCTGCTTCACTCTTGCCCCATGCTCCCTCTTGAGCAGACAGACAGCTAATTTGGCTTCAGGACTGCAAATGTGCACAACGCCGGCATGCAACCCTGATGAAAAGTGTGCACAGCAGAGTAAACGCAGCCACTGCCTCTGAAAATCAGTGGGACTCAGATTCCTAAATGGGTACAGGCTGCTGCTGTTCAGAGGGGGTTAAACTGCTAATTGACTGAATGTCTTGAAAATGACACTTTGGTTCCTAAGGCACTTAGCCACCTTCAGACTATTATCCTGGTCAATTAGGGACATGCTTCCTATAATGCTTACCAGCAAAACAGTATAGCAAATCACTCAGGGGGATTAAAAGCGAACCAACAAACAAAAAAGACCAGCTAATGCCCATTGAAATAAGTGACATTCTGCTTGAATTGCATTACTGAACATCCCACTGACTAGTGTATGCACCTTTACACATCTAAATGTCTTTGAAACTCTGCACCCAGGCTCCTGCCCAGGGCAGCAGCTCTGCAGTCCCAGCTGCCAATGCTCTCCAGGCTGGGGTACCGACAAGTGATGCTCCAGGCACCGCTCCATTGATGTGGTGGTGACTGTCCTTTCAGACTGGGTGAGTGCGGGATTTGACATCATCTGACTCTCACATTCATCAAATTTTACCAGTTGCTCTCGATATGCCAGCGAGTGGCTTCCTTGTGTGAACCCGGCATCATCTGTGCCTGCAGTTCTGCATCACCTTCCCCACGCAAAGCATCAGCGAACAGAGTGGCCGATACGCCCAGCACTCCCTAAAGAGTCCAGACCTGTGGGAAAAATGAAGGGCCTCGATGAGCTACCCAAGACTTGAGTAATAAATTAATAAGGGGAAGAGAGGGACTTATGACAGAGATACAGGAAACTCTAATTGCTGCTACACACAAGACTGAAACTATGCAGCTATTTAGAAACAAAACACATGCTCGGCCCTGTCCTCTCGCAGCTAATTTTGAGGACACATTATGTAGAAAAATGTGCCACTAGCTCGTAGCTGCATTTCAATGGAGCTGTGTCGATTTTTTGCCGGAGAAAAGAGATCTCCTTTGTAGCGCCGCTCCTTTGAAGGACCCACGGCAGTATATTATCTCTGCATCTGACTGCGCCAAGTCAGGTCTTCAGTGTCACCCTGAGCTCGTCCGGATCCAATTTTCGCAGGCAGTAATGACAGGGCAATGGAGTGATGCTATTTGAGATGAAATGAGACTGTTCTGGAAAATTCTAAAGTCGGTGGCGAGATCTAGCCAGAGGGGATGACCCTGGCTCTTTGCAGTGAGGTGGAGATCAGCCAGCGCGGGGGCACCCGGCAGAGCCCATCTGCCGATGCTGCGAGGTGGAGGCTGGCCCCCCCGGTCATGCTGCCGCAGCGCCGGGAGCAGGGAAGAGCCCCCGGTCCAGGGTCCGAGCTGGGACAGTGAGCTTCGGGATGATGCGCACCCATGGGAGCGGTGGTCAGCGCCGGGGGGGGCAGCTCTTCTGCAGATGCAGAAGTGCCCCGTGCACCGCTCCTGCCGGAGCCAGGCAGCAACAGGCAACGCTGCGGACGGCAGCGACGCAGCCACAGGCAGAGAAACGCAGGCACGCTGCCCTACCCCTTCACGCGCTGGGGGGTATCTGCGCGACGAGAAAGGAAAGCGATACTCCAGCCCAGCAGGGGGGCTTTCCGCAGGATCAGTGCGTGGGAAGGGAGAGAAAATCTGGACACCCGCAGAAGCTGTCACCGTTCGCCGGAGGCAGGATTTCATGCAATGCCTCTGGGAGTCTGATCCCTTTCACAGCCCTACCCCGGCTCCTCACCAGCCACGGACCGGCTGTTGGCACAATCCTTGTGCCCCTGAGCCCCAGGTGCAGCTGTGAGCAGGGCTGGTGGTGCGGACAGGGATGCTGGTGTGAGTGGGGATGCTGGTGTGGATGGGGATGCTGGGAGATTCGCAGCCTGCCTGCTGCTTCTGCAGCTCCAGTGCCCTGCACGGTGCAGGGCGGCTGCACCAGGCTCCTGCACCTCACCCCGTCCCATCCTGCCAAAAGGGTTTCACCTCGAGCATGCTGCCCGGGCTGTTTTGTCTTTGTAAATGAGAGATCAGTCGCAGGATCATTCAATCATCACACTCGATTCCCTTGCGGTGTCAGCTTTTGTTCTTGTTCCTAATTACTCGGGGACTTCTGTTCACACGCTGCTCCCTGGCTCTCCAGCACCAGCCTGGCAAAAGCGTGGGTCACTAAAGTCTTGCCTGATTAAAGCAGCAGCCCTGCCACAGGTTTCACTTATCCCCACACGCATTTTGAATCTGCCTTTTTTCCCCTTGTTCCCACTGTGGTTCATCACGTATTTCCCTACCGATTCTATCATTTGCCTTAATCCACACGATCCCTCCAGCAATATTTGGGCTGCACGTGTAACAAGTGCCTCCCTTCAGGCATTATCCCATCACGTCCCGGCCTCGCGCCCGAAGCCCGGCCGACGTGGCGGGACACTGACCCGGGACACTGGCGTTATCAGCGTTTCTCCCCCATGAGCACAGACCGCTATTGGGGCTTTTCCCTGCCGCCTCGTAGCCCTTTGCATTCAACCACACCAGGCAAGTGCATTTGCTAAATACTCTTGCGCAGGCCCTCTGGTACCTCTTTCCCCTCAAGGTAAAAAATTATCATCTACTCCAATTATTTTTGTTTTTATGAAGAGAGTTGCAATAACAATGTTTCTGTGAATTGCTTTTGCAGATAAATAGACCAGGCCCTTGCTTCCTTCCTGAAGCAAGGAAATAATTGTACACACCTAAATAGGTGCTTTGCCCTTTATCTCCTGTGTTTGGTTTCTTCCCTCAGCTATCTGATGGGTTTCCTACTGCTCATTTTGCGCTCCTCCTCCTCTTTCTGTTATCCAAGTTTGTTTCGCTCGTTCTTCTGATAATCTGGTGAAGTCTTCCTCTCTACGAGGGAGGAAAGAAAGGAACTTTTGATTTTCCACAAACTACTTATGAAGTCTGAACCCATTAAGATGATTCTGCTCACTGAGGCTCTACTTTTATTCTCCAAACAGCAGGATAAGGGTTAGATTCCCAAAATGCAAAGCTCTTCCAGGAGGACAGGCAATGCGACATCCACAACATCGATGGCTTGGGAGTGGCGGATAGACTCACTTCAGCATGAAAATTTGGAAAACACATAAATTCTTCAGGCAATTTGGGGTATCACTACTAATTACGTCCCCTTGATAAGACTCATGCTAGACTTCATCTCTGGTGAATGTATTAACCAGTGCAAAGCTGTGCCAGCTCAGAGTTAATGTTTCTGCTATAAACCATAATAAGAAATTTTTCTCTAAGACTTACTCCAGCCAAGTTTTCAGTGCCTTGAGCGGAGGCCTCGGTGAGGCTCAGTTATTAGATGCCAAGCACCCAAGCGTACCTGACCAGGTAGCCTGCCAGCATCCAGAGATTCAGGTGGCATCAGGAGGGAGGACAGATTCTTTTAGAAGCTGTGGCAGAAATGTTTAATTTAAAAAAAGATGGAATAATTTATCACATGTGTTTTCTAATTCCTGATGGTCAGTCTATTGCCCCCACATAGCAACCTGCTGTTCAGTTTCCATTTTTGCATGAATGCAATTTCTTTTGTACAGTCACACTGGCTTTTCTCTTCATTTCATCCTTTTCTTCTCCCTCTTTGTATCTGTCATTTCTTTCTTTTCTTCAGGTTTCTTCCACTTGTCTAATGCAACACCTTTGCTATTTCTACCTCTTTACTGTCTCAACACCTTATGCCTGTAATGTCTGCTTTCAAAGCAGTAATCTCAGGGAGGACGGGGTCTCCAGCCCCCCAATGCTGAATTTGCATCGCACTACAGCTATCGTGCTGCCGGAGTGGAGGCTGACTGGGGCAGCGACCTCTCTGTCATCTTCCCCCTGTTCGGTACCTTGGTGCACTTCAAGAGCCTTCCACAAATAATAGCATTAATCCCCATGAAAGTGTTCTCAGGAGAAATCCTACACACTTTCATATAGCAGAGCACTGAATTCATTTATTCACGAATGGCATGTCAGGCATAGCTGTGCCCACCAGTTTTAGAAAGAAGTTTCTTTTGTTTGCCTGTTTCAGAAACAAGTAGCCAATACAGTGGTCTCTCTGTTAAAGCAGAATAATCTCATTTTATTTGCCCTGTATGCTTTCTGGATGGAGATTGAAGAGGAGAAGAGACATGGGAAGAGAAGTCTCGGCAGAGTTCATAAAAAAGAAAGAATGAAGATGTAGAGCATCTCTGGTCAGGAAGCTGTTCTGTATCTTCTAGTCATTGATATGCTGTAAGCATAAGTTGCATCATGTGGAGTATACCCATCCTTTTGCTACGTAAATTATGTATGGATATAGATATATAGATAAAATTCACTGTAAGTTAGAGATGCTGATTCAGGCTGGAAAAGCCTGAACACTCATTAAAGAAAAAAATAACGCTAACAATATGCTTTTCCTCTAAAGGATGCCACTCAGTTAACACTGGTTTGGACAAAATGCTCGTCATACACACATCACAAATAAATACATCAAATTGCTGTTCTGTCTGTATTCAGATTTGTCTTTACGGTGTAACTGTATTAAGGTATTCTTACATCTGAGCACAGGGGCATCGTTGTTAGCATTCACTGTTCCTCCTGTTAAAGGAGCAGTTGACGTGCAGGCTACAAAATGATACTGTAATTCAATTGCTGGCACATTAGGTTTTTTGACATTAAGACTTGCACTATAAATTCCAATTCTGTATTCTGTCAGTAACTAACAAATGCTGAATTATCTCCTTCCTTAGACATACACCATTGGAATCCATTTAAAGTGCTTAATGATGTATTAATAAAGCATGATTTTCCAGCAGAGTTTCTGAACTCCAGCCACTGGCGCCAGGACCAGCGCTGCCAATCAAATTAGAGTGTCATCACTCCTCAGTAAATAAAGGTTAATTGGATGTACAGTATGAAAGGATCAGGAATGTCAGACATATCTATGGCAGGTTTGTTCTTACTTGAAAGTCTGATATTACATCCCAGTTCCCGTGCACACTGCTCAGATGGTCTGATGCTTGTGCTTTGGTGGGGGGACAGAGCACGCCCCTCCTCTGCCGAGTGCCTCGTGCTGTGCGGCGATGGCAGATTCCCAGGATTACGTCCTCCGGAGCAGGGACCCCCGACGGCTGCAGCAGTGCTCCATGGTGGGGGAGCGCCTGTCCCGTGGCTGTGAGACGCTCCTTGCCCCCACTGCCGCCACGCTGCCCAGCACCGCATCCCACCGCCCGGCACCGCATTCCACCACCCGGCACCGCATCCCACCGCCCGGCACCGCATTCCACCACCCGGCACCGCATCCCACCGCCCGGCACCGCATCCCACCGCCCGGCACCGCATCCCACCGCCCGGCGGGACGGGATGTGGGGCGGCCACCTTGCCAAGCTGTCCCGGGATGGTTGGGGTGGCTCTCCAAGGAGCCTGTTAAAAAACATAACAAGATAAGTAGCCTAATAAGCACAAACCCATATTTACATTAAATAACGTGCAGTGTAGCACGAGCTAGAACTTCATCTCGCTGCATCAGGGATTTTATTATGGAAAAATTCCATCCTGTTTTTCAAAACCCATTAATGTATCTTAAGTGCCTTTTCTCCTTCAGAGACTCTCTTTCAAACTCCCAGCTTTTGTTTAGTCTTTCGCTGTTAATTAACCCTCCTGAGCTATTTGCTCCCTGTTCTGCTCTGGAGGCCTGACCTTTCATTGAAGACATCTGATATTTTAAAGCTCTGATTAAAATATTTCCATTAAGTGCTTTTTCAGTGAACAAAGGGCTTTTGACATGAACAAAAATGTATTATCTGAAATATTTGGTTTTGCTAAAATGTATCAATTTGCCACAAAATTTTATGAACTGCACAAGCAAAAAAATATCTTCAATAAAAAAATAGTAACTCCGCAGTGGAAAACATTTTAGGTTTTTGCTGCTTATTTATAAATGTTCATTTGAAATCTAGCAGCAATAACAGAAATTTAGAAAATACAGCTGAATTAAAACTACCCATGGCACACAAACATTGTTTCTGAGCATCGTCACATTTTGGTCATACCTTTCAAAGGAATCACAACTGAGGCAGGCCTGTAGTTGGGGTTGCCTATCATGACTCCCATTCCCATTCCAGGTAAGCCACCTGGATTTTTGCCCTTAACTCTGAGTCTTTGGTTTGCGAAGCCCTCACTGGGAGAGCTGCCTCTTCAAGACTGGACGTACAGAAACGCAATGAGTTAATAACAACCTCGGCAGACCTTCCCTCTTCTGCTTTCAAATGTGCATTTACTGGGCTGCTCTACAAATCTAATGAACTAATTTTCAGTAAAAGTAAGTCCTTGAAAAATGATTGGCTGATGCTAAAACATTTCCAGCTTTATAGTATCATAGCATGATATCATTAACCAAAATGAGCAAAAGTCTGACAATGGAACAAAAACAAAGGGATGACTCCAGAAACAAAGGAAAAAGACACAATGAAGGCACTGCCTCCTGGTTTATAACACAATGCTGACCTGCACAGCTATTGTGCACTAATGCCACACCATCAGTGGATCTCATTGTCGGTGCTTTTGTTGTAACATACACAACGCTCATCAAAGAGCAGATTCATGGGCAGCTGAGAGTATGCAAGGGACTCCCATCCATTTTTAACAACAGATGTAATTTGTCCCACATTTTGTGCATCACTTATATACACTACACATCTACAAAAATAATACAGATCAAAAGCAACAGTTCCAGGTTGAATTCAGGTCAACTAAGTGAGATGCACCTGCCTGGGAAGCCCACAGTTTCTTGGTTTCCACAGATCATGGGTGCCATGCAAAAGCACGAGGTGAGCACATAATCAGCAGTCATGCATTTTAGACACTTCTACCGTATTTTGAAGGGTTTTCAGGTTGCCTGTTACTTTTCCTCTAATATTTCAAGGCTAGTGATCGACGGGGATGCGTGCGATGGAGCTGGGATGTTGGTAAAGCATGGTATTGGTCAGGCACCCACCTTCTGCACTTTACCAAAAGCTTCCTCTTTCATCACCATTTTTCTCCAATTTCAAAGTTTCGCTGCCCTCAGCCATGCCAGTTCGGTGTCTGTCCGCTCTGCCCCAGTACAGTGAATTCTTCAGCATTTAGGAGTGTATCCAAAGTCCGAATTCTGGCTGCTCCCTGGGACAGCAGAAGAGCCTGCATGTGTTAGGGATTTAGGGCCCAAGGTTCCTCAGTGAGAAAAAGGCTTGTTCAGAGAAGAAGGTAAATTCCTGTCAGCTTCTGCAAACAAGAAAGGTCTTTGGCAGCAAAGGTGACGTGCTGGTCTGGCACCTGTGGCAGTCTATTTTGTGTCCTTAACACTACCTGCATTATTTTTCATTTTACTTACGGAAACACTTGTGCCCTGCTTCTGTATGTAACTGCATTTTTGTTTTCTTCCTCATGCTTTAATTATTTTTTTAATTTTTTTTTTGATACATTGCTGAAAGTGCCTTCAGGCATGAAGTTCTTCCTTCCTTTTTTTGCAATATTTTCCCAGCCAACCGTAATTGTTTCAAAAAAGTCTATCATAAGCCATTCACCTCCGCCTGGAAAGAGGTATGCCCCAGAGGTCATCCTCTGTGCCAGGCAGGATGGAAATGCTCTCTGCTGCAGCAGAAGCAACAGGGTTTATTGCCCCTCTGTTTATCACATCCTACCTCCAAATTATTTCTCACTTTTATCTTATTCCTTTACCATCACTTCCATAATCACATATCAAGTTTGGATTTTTAGACACTTTGCTTGCTTTCTGCCACACTCCCCATATCTCTAAACAAAAAGCTGGTGATGGAGCCAACAGTAACCTGCAGACACTTATCCAAGGACTTGGTTATTTCCATTACAGGTATTTTGTGGTGAGGCATTAGCTGCTACAAAGGAGTCATGAATAGCTCCTATCCCTCCAGATGAGCGTAGCTATAGGAGCAGTTGGTAAAGGAAACCAGGTATTTGTCTATGTAGCTTTAACTTAATTAATGGAAAGATACCTTTCTGGTCATTTGTGGAAGCGGATGACAAAAGTAGCATCCCTAAATACGTACATCTGTGCTGTAGCCAGAAACAAGTGAAGGACTCGGGGTTTAAGACACTGCTCATTTTCTTAATGAAAGAAGGAACAAACAATGGGACATAACACCAAAACTTGGACAACTTCGGCCTTATTTTCCTTGTTATCATACCACTTGCAAGGGAAGAAAAGAAAAGCAAGTATCAATATAATCATACAGTAGTTTGTGCAAGAATGAAAGGTAAGTATTTTACCCCAATTACCAGGAGTAAGTGGTGCCATGGTAAAGGCACAATCTGGGATTTGGGCTGTCTGGACTCATTTCTGCTACAGTTTGCCAGTGCCCCACAACCCAAAGCATGCAACTGTCCCGTGTAGTGCTCTTGGTTACGTCCCTGAAAAAAAAAAAATGCAGTTGCAGTACCTTGCCATTCTTCAAGTTTTGGTTAGTGTTACTTTTTAGATTATTAATCCCTCAAGACAGAGTTTGCATCTTGCCAAATACTTGTGCAGCACTGCCCTGACCTCCCCAGTAGCCACTGCTGCCTCTCCAGTGCCAATGGGTAACATCACCAACAGCAAACCCGCTGCAACGGCCACAGGGAGCCCTGGCTGCCATGCAGTGACCATGGCACATGCAGCATTTAGGGAGACTCAGTCAGAATTAGCAAGCATTTGCCTCCTTTCCTTATCATGGAGAGAGCAGCGACATAGGTGATGCGGCACAGGGCACAGATCCCGGGGCTGGAGGATGCTCCCTGCCATGGCACGTGCTGTGCCGCGCACGCCGCCTGTGCTGCAACGCTGGCTGCTTTCCTGCAGAGCACTCAGCGATAGCAAGAAACATGTTAAATCCTCCAGCCATGCCGGGAATGAAAAAGGAGATAAGAAGAGTCAAGTAGAGTGGAGACATTTTTCCCCTACCACAGACTCTTTGGAAGCTGAAAAATTGACTTCCATTTCATCCATTTTAATGTTGAAGGGTAGGCTAGCCATGGCTTGACTTTAAGATTGTCAGTGCTTTGTCATTCCGACACTGCAATTTCAGAATATATGATGGGAAAGTCATATTGATGCCAGATCCTGGGTGCGATTTCGATGACACAAAGCTCGCAGGGTTTGGAGCAAAGGTCCAGGGTGTCCCTTCCTCGCTCCCCTGCACACATGCGCTGTGGCAGGGCAGGAATATCAAAAGATATTCTGGGGAGTGCAGTTAATTTCAAAGAAAGCTGGTTTTTAAAACACACATCCATCGTTACTTCAACTTATTTGCCAATTCAGCTTAGAGCTCCTCTAGGGAAAGAAAACTGTCTGTTTCTATTACAGTGTATTTAAAGACCAGCCAAAGCTTGAACATTTAGACCCCAACAAAAATCACTCAAGTTTTATACACCCAAATTTACGTTCCAGTTTTGACTCTTGCCAAGTTATCCAGTTTAGGATAATTAACAATTTTCAGAACAGACATGTTGCTGGCTGGACCACACAGTCATGCTAAGCAGTGTGGAATGGTCCATCAGGTCCTCTCCCACCCGGCCCACCGCTTGCCCACACATGTTTGTGTGGGCAACTCAGACAGGCAGCGAGACCTGAGGGATTCTCCATCACTGCCAACCCCAGAGGAGAAGCAGCACCCTGCCATGTCTGTCCACAGGAGCCATGGGACTGTGCCCGTCCCAGAGCAGGTGGGCTGCAGGAACACCAGGAGCTTGGTCCTGCTGCCGGCTAAAGCCCTGACATCCTGGATAATGCTGAGAAGCCCGCCAGACTGGGGAACTGGGTCTTACTGGAAATGAAGGCAAGTTCCCTCCACTTCCCATTCCCAGCCAAATGGCTGAGGGGGAAAAAAACAACAACAACAACAACAAAACCCCACCTGAATAAGAGAAACCAGGCAGAAGTTTCCCTTTTTTTGGTTCTCCAGCTTTCCTGCAAGAAGACCCAATTCTTGTTCGGTTGTAAACTATGCCATACCATATAACCCCACAAAAAGCTTCTGCAGAGCAGTGCTTGCGCGCAGGGCAGCCAGGGTTGCTGCAATCACCGATTCTGGTCTTTCTGTGCACTAAGGCTTCAGAGGTGCCCGGCTAATTCTCTGATCTGGGCCCTGGTGACAACCTCCACAGTGGGTTTGCTCACAAGCAGCGACAGGATTTACACCAACAAACTGCACAGCTCCTTTGCACGTGGTTTTGTGTGCAGAGGGTCCCTAGGCACCTGTGGGGTTTGATGCAGAAATTGCCCTCCAGCATCAAAGCCTGACCTAGCGAGTCGTTCCAACCACGGTTATGGTGGAACCCTTGCAAAGGTCCTGGATGGGGGTAATGAGTCTCAATATTCTCCTTGCACAAGAAATTAATCTGCTAACAATCTTCTGCTGGAGCCACCTTCCCATCTCCCTCATTTACTCTTGGCACTCTTCTCAGAAGTGCTTTTCAGTATGATCCTATTACCCCACTGTATGGTTTCTGCCTTTCCCCAATTTAACTTTATTTATATAATATTCCCAAATCAATAGGATTTCCCTTACATATTTCAAAAACCCTATTTTGGTTAGAGGAGGGTGATTTTAGTTATAATATTTTATGTATCTATTTTTTCAGCATGTGGTAGCACAAGAGACAGATAAGTAGGTGAAATTCTTTACGGTTTTTTCCTTTCATTAAAGTCCTACTATTCACGAGAATGTAAAGCACAGTCAACAGAATGTCATCTACTCTTTAACCGTCATTTCGTGATCATAATGCTATCATTAGGAACATGTTTCAAGTGTACGTGTAAGAGCTTAGGGATTGTCACCTATAAGAAATTCCTATCTGGGACTTGTTTAAATATAACAATCTGCCTTCCTAGATCATAATAGATCAGTGAACACACACTAGTCCTTGGAATTAGATTTGTATAAGGAAAGATTAGCCTTGTATAACGTAATGCTACATTTTGTTGTTCTGAGCTATAGTAAATGTAAATCACGTCTCAGATACAATAATAATTCAAACAGGAAATGCAAAAGAAAAGACATAAATATGAAAAAGAAAGATAGCATATATAGGAATACAGTGCATTTGAAACTTGTTTTGAAAGTCAAATACATACCTTTATTTACAATGCTCTGATACTATTCAGTTATCCAATGAATTTCTGTGAAATAATATCATATCTGCAACTTTATGAACTGCACAGCTGGAGAAGAATGTGAATGAGACAGCAATAACTCAAAACTGTCAGAGAAGCACCCCTCAAAAGAAGCACTGTCTCTTCCAGTTGTACAGCAACACAGAAATCCAGAAGTTTATATAAGTTCCCTTTGGAGAAAGGGCTGAAGAAAGCGCTGGAGCGACATGACTTGCTAACATCTCAAAAATAAGTAATGCAACTCCATGTTTAAATAGTGCTTTTATAAAAACTGAATTAAAATGGAATTAAAATACAACACAGACACAGAACACTTTGATTGTGAGCTTGTTATCGGCAGCGGCTAGGCCAGCCCTTCAAGCAAGGGATGCTTTCCCCAGACAGAAAGCCCACCCGTAGTATGAAGACACAGACGCTGTATTACCTGTTGGTGGCTAAGGAGCAACGTGCTTGAAAAACTGCACACGAGACAGGCAAACACAACTTACCTGTTCTAGCAAGGGAAAGGAGCGATGCCTCAGCCTGCCACAGAGGAAGGAGAGGACCTCCTCGCAGGAGAAGGAGCTCCTCCTGAGAGCAAAAACCTGTCAAGCAGCCTGGCTTGGGCCAGCTGTGGAGAATTAACTGGTTTCCCCAGGAAGCTATAAAAGGAGTGTGGGCAGGAGGTGCTGGGTGATGGGTGCTGTGGGAGTGGGCGGGGTGGAGAGGGCAGCAGGCACTTTGTATGGTTAACGTCAACACAGGCAATGCACAGGGATGTGGGACTCAGGTAGGTGCATGGCCTTAGTTTAACTTGACTTAAAGCTGTTTTTCATTCAGCCTTAAAAATGTGCTTGAGACACTGTGAAGATGTTTTAAATTCACCCTGTAAGGTTCTTGCTGTATTTCTCCTTGCATTCTTGCTGCTGCTTTTTGTATGATACGAAGGGCCAAATGCTGCTTTTTTTCCTTGTAACATAAATTAATCCCTAATGATGTACGGTTTGGGTTAGTAAGAGCACTAACCCATTCTCCTGTGTATCAAGCAAATCAGCCTTTCCCTCTAAACAACAGTTTGTACAGATGCGTAAATAGAAAACATTGTTTTGCTTCTCAAGGGATCTGTTGTTTGGTGGAACAATAATAATAGTTTCCAAATGTATTTCAGCATTAAAGCATGTGTATTTCTGCAAAGATTGGCTTTGCTTACAGGAACACAAAGCCTCTCAGTAATTACCAGGAAAAGCTGACTCACTCTTTAAGACTTCTCTGTAAGAGCCAAGATGGAGCTTTGCAAGTCTTGGGCTGAGAAAGCAGCTCTAACATGGCAGCCTCATTACTTAAGGGGCTTTCTAGAAACCTGAAATCATCTTGATACTCTCCTTTAATCTTTCATGCCATGCACTGAGCATTCACATGTCTAATTCTGGGAGGAGAGTGCACTGAGTGTTACAGGAATAATGGGGTAGGCCAGCAAAATGAGATGAGAAAAGAATGTTTCTATGCATCCAGGACAATCTGAGATATAGAACTGATTTATGAGATTAATATGGTGCTGGAGGAGTTGGGTGGGTTTTTGGTTATTAAAACCAAGGTTGTTTAGGCTTGGGCAGGAGTCGTAGTTAGCATGCGAAAAGGCGGATAGCATTCTGCTAGTGATAATTTGGACTTCCAGCATTGCAGCTTGTATGACTTTGGCACATAGTCAGGGTTTGAAACAACTTGGTTATGTGTTGAACTTCCCCTTCATTTCTGAGCCAAAGCTGATGGGATGGGGAGGTGGAGGTGTCCACTAGTGGAGCTTCTGCTGCACTTCCTTAGGAGAGGCAAAAGCAGCTTACTGCTACCGATAGCCATGAAATGATGGGAAGGAAGGCAACTAGCCAGGTTCTGAAGTTAGTATCTTTTGACTTTGTTTTGAAAAGTTTAAAATACTGATTTATTATCTCCTCATCTGATATACTATGCCATGTGTAATTATGCTGAAATTTCAAGTGGTTGTTTACTTAGGATGTGGCTAGGGTAGATGATATAAACCCTTCCTACGAAGACCCAGGTTGTCCTGTGTTCCCTGGGGTGACCTGATCCTGCAGCAAACACATTACCTGCTGTGCTGGGGCACAAACATCTAGGGTAGCTATGCAGAGCATCACCATGTGCACAGTTGCTGTGTCTGCAATGCTGCTCTGTGGCTACCATCTCATGATCTACTAGTGTCTTGCTGAATTGCTATGAAGCTACTGTGAGTACAGGCTCTAACTGTATCCATTTAGCTCTTTCTAGTCATAGGTGGTCTTGTGGTTTCATGGTCTTTGAGTCCTTTGAGAGCCTTCTTTTAGGGACTGCTTTCAAATGAGACTGGGACTAGTCTTTCCTAAATGGGTAATATCCATGCATGGTTACGCATGAGCAAAGAAACACTTTGTTTCTGTATTTCCCACAGGGCGCTCAACCATGCTCTTGCTCATCCCATTCTGGGACATAGTACCAGGGTCTCAT
Source organism: Haliaeetus albicilla (assembly GCF_947461875.1). Lineage (NCBI taxonomy): Eukaryota > Metazoa > Chordata > Aves > Accipitriformes > Accipitridae > Haliaeetus > Haliaeetus albicilla. The sequence continues at coordinate 723,277 of NC_091490.1, forward strand.
CCTGCCTCCATTCCCATGAGATGTGGTCAGGTGCTTTGCATCAGGGGACTCTGGAGGGAAAACCCTTCTGTAGTGGGGTAGAGCAGCTTCAATCCTCCTCCACGAGAGCTGGCTAATCCTGTATCTTTAGCAGACCCAAAACCAAGTCCATTTAGTAGGCTTTGAAAGAAGCTGATTGTTTTCCTGCAACTTGAAACAAAGGCATGGAGTGGTATTCCCATATTTGCAGACAAAATCTTTCTGACCAGATGGCAGAGCAATAGGAGAGGCTTTGGGCAGCTGCTGCTCCCCTGTAAACCGGAGGGACAAACAGAAGGTGGGCGTCCGGAGAGTGAAGTCTGCACAGGACTCCAGGGTGGTAATAAATTAGAGGGAAGAGTTGGAGCAAGGCCATGAATGAGAATTTAATTGCACACTTCTTGTGTTTCCTGAGACTGGATTATACTGGCCAGGAGTGCTTTCTGGAGGAAATGAAAAGCTGACACCTGGTGAAATATCGCTGTGAGAAACTGTGTATGATGAGCCTTGTATTGAACACACTGCTCTGTTAATAGACATATGATGTCTGAATCTACATTTCGAAACTTGGATGCCTGGAGTATTTGCTCAGCCATAATTTATCACTTGAGGAACACTGCACAGAACAAGTGTGGTCAGACTGTGACCACCTTCTCCTCCTGCTGATTAATGGAAGATGAGGTAGGCAGGGCATGATCAATAGTCAGCCCAAGTATCCAGGAGGATATTAGGAGGTTTGTGTGTGTTTGACCACCATGAAGTTAACAGGCGGAGGTTGACTACCTATTCAGTCTGTGGAGTGCTACAGACCCACAACCCACAGTCCTTAATAACCAGCCTGCTCCAGGATGCAAGTGGAGGTGAAACGTAAGCCAAATGTTGACTTGGAAATATCAGGGGTTTTCAGGCCTCAGTGTGCTTTGGAAATATTTGTCAAATATCTGCATTTTCTGGCTTTACAAGAGCCAGGAAGCGGAAGAACTGGTGGAAATAACTTGTCAGTGCTAAGTACTGGATGCTTCACTAAAAAACCCCATAACCCTCCTTGTCAGTAGACAGACTAAAGATAACATGCAAGATTGGATATATCTTCTTACTGGTTAACTCATGAGTCCATTGGTACACTTAAGAGAAAGCATTCTGACAAACGTCTTTGCCACCTCTTTGTCAATTCTCATAAGGTATTACAAAAATGTTGTGCTATCCTTTTCAGTAAACTTGGCTAAGCATTTAAGACTATCTCTAAATTCTGTTTTATTTTGAAGGATTAAAGCAAGTCAGAACTTCTGTTCAGGATGCACAGGAATTTTAGGGTACTGTGCTTCATATGATGTGTGTAAGGAGGCTTTTTATAATACACCAGATAAAAATATTCATATTAAAAAATGAGATGAATAAATGTGAATTTGAATCCAAGGTTGTGGGGTTATTTTTTGCTTCAACTTTTGAAGGTGGTCCAAGTACATTCTAGCAAAAGATAATATTTCTCTATCTCTACAACGTCTATCCTTGCTTGGCTAATGCAAAAAAGCAAGCCAGTTGCAGGAATTGAGTAACAACTGTTGTCAGGGAAAAACAGACATGCACAATTCTGAGCTGCTAATGTAACATAAACAAAAAATGGCCTGCAAGTAGTGTTGTTGTGGAACTCTGCATGATAGTCTGCAGACCTGGAGAGTGGAGTACACTGCTCATCCTCAGGGGGATGCAAAGCAAGACAGCCCAAATATCAGCAGTGTTGTGAGGTTAGCATCACGTGAGGATGGCTTCATGCTCTCCTGATCTATGAGAGCATGCCCCTCTTAGGCTGAAATCTTCTGTGCTGAATCTGCCTGCAGGCGATGGGCTTGGTATTGTTTCTTTCTTCTGTTTTACTGGCAAGTTTTCAACAATCATGTGTTCTGAGACTGGGAGGGGGGGAAATACTTTTATCAAAATGAAGAATGTGTTTTGGGGAAAAGACTATGATGAAAGTGCTTGGTGACTAATGCTGATTATAGAGCTGGTCCTCATTTAGGATAACTACCAGTATTCAGGGAGAAGGAAATAAAGTTTAACAAAAAGGGATGAAGCCTTGGGTTGGGTTGATCTATTTTAGAGCAATATTTGGCTCCCAACAGGGTAAATGCCCTCTGCCAGTACTAGACTTGGGTGTTTTCAGCTGGGACTGGTTTTTAACCTTTATGCTGAGGACCCAGTCTGAAACCAGATGCAGAGAGCTTCCTCTCAGAGGGGACGTGTTGCAGACAACAACAGCCTGCACTGCACTGGGTTGACTTCTCAGCATATTGAGCAAGCTGCTTAACTTCCTTCTTTCCAACTGGGATGGGCACATACTGTCTGAATTTCAGAGTTGTTATCTGCAAGGCCAGAAGAGACCAAATAATCTTCTTTGATACATCCAGGATCCTTAAGCTTCACCCAGCCTCTTGCTCCTGTACCACCACCAGCGCTCATCCTTGCCTATCGCTTCACGTTGATGTCAGGAGGCCGGGAGGACTCAGTGCTTCCTCCGAGACTTTGCTCCAGTAATGAACCACCTCCTACTGCTGAATAGGGAACAACCACTAGTTTTTCCAGGCCTTTGTCTCCAGCAATTCTTTTGCCATTTTTTTTCCACAGGTAGACTAAAAGGCACTGTAGTACCCTATACTTTCTCTTGAAAGCATTCAGATGCCCTAAATTAGTCACGTCTCTGATTGGGGATAACCCCCAGAGCCTACAGAGTTCTTCAGGTCGATGACTGTGCTATGTGTTTTCTCCACATCTCAAGTTATGTCTGTGGTTGTCTCCTATACTTTGTCTTTGCACTCCTGGCAAGAAGGCTCATTGCATTTGGGGCCAGCCAGAGCCATGAGGCAAGGCTCGTTGAGGCAAGTGCATCTAACGAAGCACGGCTGTCACTGTGATGTGGCCAAGCGCAAAGCACCGCAGTCCTGGTGGGTGGCTGTAGATTGCAGCACTTGACCGCGTCCCCTCGGTGCGTGCCTGCTCCCAGGGAGTCCTGCCAGTGCCCATTTCCACTCTCAGGCTGTTAATGGAAACTCTGAATAGCATCAGACCTGGGTCACTGGGGAACCTCAGTAATAACCTGCTCCTTTAATCATATCCACTGCTGAAAACGATTTTTTTTCTGATCTCATTTATAAAGATCCTCATCCAAAGCGATTTCATAATAAAATGAAGTATATGCCACTTCTTCAGGGTTTTTTTTCATCCAGATATAGAATATCAAATGTAATCAGGACTGTTTAACCTGTAAAGCAGTGTTGATCAGCATTAAATATATTTTTATCTTTTTAGCACTCTGAATTTAATTGTGTAGTAGCATTGCACATGCTGTCCAAATTTGATGCCAACTGATTTTGGGTCATTTGGCTGGATCATTTGAAATGCTGGTATGATTCTGGTGCCATTGCACCGTTGAAATCTGCCTTGTATTTTAAAACATAAAAAAGTAAATCTTTTTATGGCTTTTCTCACTAGGCCTTTAGAGGCTTGAAATTCAAGCTATCTGGACCTGTTCCTCCTTCAAAGTTCTTCCTGCCAGGGATTTTGTGGTCATGTCTGAAGTTTTTCTGATCAATTAGAAATTGGAAAATAATCCGTATTAGAAGATAACATTTTCTTGTATTCCTTCCAGCTGGAGATTTTCTTTCTTGACTATGGATTTTTGCACCTTTAACAAATTAATTTTAAAATAATTTGCTTCTCATGTCTACTCTCATCAGCATAACTCATAACTTCCCTTAACTTTGGGCAATTATGCTTCTGACATTGCTAGAAATGCTTACAGAGAGAAGTGCCTGTGGCAAGCTGAGGTGCCAGGCTGGACAGGCGGTTGAATTTCACACCGGCTCAGTGTCTCATCCCTTAAGCTTGATTTCTGTGCTGGGCAGGGTGATGGGACCCCTCCAGTGCCTTCCTGCACGTGTGGAGGAGTGGTCCCCGTGAGGAAGGTAAGGCTGTGGTCTCGGCCATTGCAAGACTGAGAACCAGGTGATGCCTTCTCCCTCACCCAAAGGCAGCAGGGCTGCCTCCAACCCTGGTGCCAACTGATTTCAAGATGTTAAAGATGATAACGTCAGTGGATTCACTTAAAAGAGCTGTTTGTGTGAATTTTATTCCTTATTTGAGGATAGCTGTAAACCCTTCATATGACCTTTTCATGACTTAGGTGCAGACAAGTAGAAAATGTTTTGTATTATCACTTAAAAGTATCCTACCTGCTGTACCTTACTCCCACAAATAATTAGACAAGAAAGTGGCAATTATGTGAATCTATTGATAACAGCATTTGGCTTAGACAATGCTAGAAGAGAAACTATAATTTAAGCTTAATGTGTACTATAAAGTTGACCAAGAAAGTGGAAATTTATGTAAATTCCAATATACAATTTATGAGGTTACAGAATATGTGGGATGCACATGTTTGTGACTAGATCTTTAGGTTCAGCTAGTTAGGTTGATTTTTTCCATATTGAGCAGGTGCTTTCCTCTGGAGACCACCCTCTTAAAAACAGCTTTTAGATTTTAGGAGGGTAAAAAAAGTTGCTTGTGACTTGATTGAAGCCTCCCATATCTCCCACCACTTCTTCCAAGTACATGAAGAGTGGAACACACTCAGTGGAGTGCTTTGTGGCACATGTAGTGACCAAGAAGACAGATGGGTTATATGCACTGTAGAGAGAGGTCTTGCAGGTCCTCGCTTCGTCTTCCAGTTCCTCATAGTCATCTTGTTTTGGGGGGCTGGGGGTGTTAAGCAGGTACTGATATGCTACAAAGCACATAATTCTTTGAGTCACTTGCATAATTAAACACTAGGAGCCTTATCAGAAAACATAGGATTTTCTAAACAGAGAGGGTAGCCAATATGTTCTGGGCCAAGATTTCACAAAAAAATGTACATTTCTTCTCTTGTAGGCTATAAGTTGATGTCATGCGTGATTTTGGGGGCAGACTGGCAGTGACAAAGAGCATGGTAATGGGGAGGTTTGTGGTGGGCTCAGACCTGATGGGAAAGGCTGGTGGGTCTGGGCTGGCATGGGTGCCTCTTGTGTCGGTGCTGGTGGCAGGCGTGCAATCTGAGCACCCACGCACTGGCAATGAGGGGAGCACCAGCAATGTGTGCTTTATTAGATTACCTCTGTGTCGGAAGCTGAGAGTTTCCCTTGTCACTTATGCTCTGTTATCATTTATTCTCAAATGCAAGAGGGAAGTGTTTTGAAAATAAGGTGAAAACCGGCAAGTTGCCTTCTGAAGCATGATCTATTCCTTTTTGGTTTTAGTTGCACCTGCTGACTTCAGCAGAAAACATGAGCTTTTACTTAGATGTTTTCAGGAGCAGCAAAAGCCTACGGAGGAGTGGGTGGGATCTATTTTATCTTCCGAAACCCCCACAGGCTCAGTCCTACTCTAATTCGTACTCGCAGGAAACTTCCACTTACTTGAAAATTGCATGATCAGGTTGTAAATTCCCGGTGTGGAGTTGGCTTTTGCCCCTGTTTGCACTGCTGTCTCAAGATCAAGGCAGAATTTAGCTCTGAGAAACTTAACTTTTGATTTGAACATGAGTCAGAAAAACATCACCCATGTTTTGAACCCAACTTAAATTTTAATATTGGTGACAAGGGTAAGAAGTCTTAAAACTGTGTTTGAAAATGGCTGACCATCAATAACCATTGTATGTTTTGTATCAGCATTTAGAATCAATTTATAGAACACAATTGTGGATTCAGCTAAATCCTCGTCCAAATTAGAATTTTGGTCTTGAGAACAAGACCTTGGCCCTTTAAGGGGTGATAGGAAAAGTAACTTCATGTGTTTTTAAAATAACTTTGTGTAACTCATTCTTTAATCTGCCAATTTCCATTTTCATAAAAGTCTTTTCTCCACAGTTATTAAACATCTTTAAAATATAATTTAAAAAATGTAATAACCTTTGTCATCTGTTCTACAGCTTGCCTTCAGCCAGTGCACTACTTGTGAATACAGAATTTCAAATTAAATTTACTAATCTCATGGAAAAAGGACACTTTAGAAAATATTGCATTCACAGTTTATACTGCCACAGCAAGCTAAGAACAACTAATTCTATCAAGTAACAAAATAAATTATACATTCTCTCTCCTGGTTGAGCTAAAATATTTCACAAAATTATTGAAAACCTTCTTGTATAAAACCAGAGGAAAATACCAATTAATCATCCAGTCTCTGGCTGTGGATGAAGTGGGGCTGGTTGTGAGTGTTTCACTCGCAAGGTAATGGGACAGTGACTAATTATTTCTTGGCAGATGAGGCCTGTCATGAGGCAATCGAGAGGGACGGGAGGACTTCTTCCACATCTCGGTGGATGCTGTAGATGCCGGTCTGCAATGTCCATCCCCTTGGGGACAGCCGTGTCCTCCCATGGGGATCCGGGGCGGTGGTGTGGTCTCAACCAAGTGCAGCTCCCGTGGTGGTACCATGTGGGAGCATCTGCGAGGGCTGCTTAAGTGCAGAAGGCTGTTAATGCACCCAAACCCTATTCTATTTCCAACACACAGCATTCGTTCAAGGATTACAGGCAAATCAAGGCTTTCTCTGCAGAAGGATGGCTACACATAAACACAGGGACATAAAGTGTGTGTGTATACATATTTATGTATACACTTTGCATACTTCAAACCGACAAAAATGTATAATTGCCACAAGCAGGTGTGATTTAAAGACAATACCATTAGAATATACCGTGATTGAAAGGACTGATTCCCTCCATTTGAGTTTTAAATAATTCCAGTGACTCTGAAACCAAGGTGTTAAACCAGAGAAGTTAAATCTCCTATAATGTCAGTTCCTTTCATTTCTTTTCCTGCTGCATAAACTTACAGCTATCTCAAATGTAAAGAAATGCATAAACCTGCCAGCCTGCTCCCTTCCCTGCAGGTCCTGTTGGCACACGGCTGGATGTCCGAGGCCAGCTGGACCATGCCAACCCATCCCCTGGATCCGGCACTGGCCGGTGCTCCTGGGGACTGCAGTCTTTAATTAGTCTGATACGTGGTTCCTGTCAAGGTCGAAATGTTTTCCCAGGGACATCCCCAAATCTTTCTTTAGCATCAGAAAAGTCCCCAAACCTTACAGAAGTTCGTCCAAGGGACTACGGCTGCTGGTGTGGTGGTATGTGTGGGATCTGGTGGTGACTAGGGTAGAAGAGAAGTGAAATCCTGATTCTGGTGAGTGAGTGGTGACTAGAAACTTTAAAAAGCCATTCCTGGCTATAAAGAGAGTTCAAGAAAGAAGATGGGTTCAGGACTGTAAGTGACACTTTCCTTTCTTCCTCCTTGCTCTCTTTATGGGTTGGGGGATGCTTTGACTTTTCAAGCTAATGCTCACACTTTGTGTGGTCCTGGTGATCTGGAGTGCCCAGCTTGGACTCTCTTCCCCAAACACCACCTACAACTCTGATTTTGAAAGGGTGGTTTTCACCTTCAACTGGGGTAGTGTTTTCAGCTCCAGTCAAATTTACCCAGGCATATACTAGAGAAATTTTTTTTTGCTACAATGTCATTTAACAAAAATCCAAATCATACATGCATATTTTGTCCATGTAATGGGGGGGTGGGGGGGGAATAAATGAAGCTCCCCCTGCAAAAAGCCATTTATAGGAGTGAAGTCAGCCTTTCCTGATACTGTTCTAACAACTCCGTTTTGATGTGGCTGTCTTTCTGTCCATGCTCTGAGTAAATTGCAGGGAAACCAGACAGAAATAAATGGGGAGGAATCAGCATGCTGAAAACAGTGTGCTTTGATTTGTCTTCCCGTTCAACCTCTACCTGTCTGGCCTCTGTAGCTGACCTTTATTTAATTGGGACAAGGCTGGAAGGATCACTAGAAAACATTAGGTTCCTGTGTCTGTTCCACCATGTATTTGTGAGGAGAGGATTGTCCATAGGGTACAGCTATAGTCTACCAAAGCGGTCGCCTGCTCCTGACAGGGCTCTAACTGGTGCTTCAGAAGAAGGTGAAATAAAACTCTCACACCTAGAAAATTGAGCAGGGCTGCTCACAGAGGTGGCATTTGGAAGTGTGATCTTCAGGTGCTCTGTTTTGAAGGAGAACATTTGTTAGAGGCAATTTCCTCACTCATAGCCCTGTCTTGCAAGCTCCCTTTGCAGTGTGCTGAGGGAGAGATGATGTTAATGGAAGGAGGGAAGAACATGCATCAAGCAGGTGTTAAAGGCAAGCGAGCAGCTCTTTGGACAAACACTCTGGTGTGAGTTGCAGGTGCCGCTCCCATCGGTGTGTGGGTGGTGATGCATGGCAGTGGATGCACAGGTGTGGATGCTTCACCTCACTTGGGCACAGGAGGAAGTCACCTTTTCAAAATCAGCTTCTTTTGTGTTCCCCTGCTGTGGCTGTGGCTCTTGCAGAATAGAATTTTTTTCTTTTTTTATTTTCTCCAGAAAAGGTACTTGAAAAAATATTCTTTAATGAAACGCTTTGGGGTACGTAATCAGAATTTTTTTAATAATTCATGTCATAAGTGCAAAGAATTTTGGCTAAAGTAAAAGGTAAGATTTTTTTAATCATCAACATGCTCATTATTCACTTCCCACTCTAAGCCAAGACAAGAAAAACAGCAGCTTTCTGATGAAAAGAAGAGGATCCATCAGGTCCCACTCACTTTTCATGAACTAAGAACTGATGTCAGTGACTGTCAGATTCAAGTGATTTTCTCCATAAATCTCCTCTTTACTTGCAAAAAGGAATCATTGTTCCCTAACACTGCACAAGCTTTTTTGTTCAGGTTTGCTGTGTATAAAATTTAATGAGAACAGGCACAGAACACATCAAGAGCTGAGCGTGTGTCAGTTAGAAAATGTGTGTGTTTGAAAACCTTTTCCTATAATTATCTACATTTCCAGTTACCTACTCGAGGACGATGAGGTGAAGGGGGCTGGGTGCTCACTGAAAACAATAGCTTCCCGAATTGCCAGGAGAAGTACCTGACAGCCAGAATTGTATATGGCTGGGGAAAAAGATAAAAAGGAAAAGGGGCTTGGATGACTCCAAAATCAAGTGTCCCCAAGGCAACATTGCTATGGCTATTTTTCAGTTTGAAGTGTTTGGGAAGTGTTTCATGACTGGCTGCTGCTGGCTACACTAATTGTGATAATCTGTTTTGTTGCCTGTTGGTCGTCCCCATCTGCTGTATCTCCATTTGTGCTCTGACCCTCTCCTGGGGAGTTTACGGTCCATCTTTCTGACACAGTGTAGAGTATGCGGTGGGGTCCTGGGTGCAGCTGGGACGCTGGGGACGGGTGCAGGATGAATGATGATGGTCCTGGTGAGGATTGGGAAAACAGTGGCATCATATGGGATGCTTACAGACAAGCCGATTATGTATTAATGAACGCACGTGGGTGGTTAGCAGAGTAACAGTGGCCTTATGCACCTACGCACCTAGCACACCATGCCCTTACAAAACACAGCATGTCTTAACCTGCCTTTTTTCCTAAATAGTCTGTGATAAACTCTTGTTGCATAAACAAAACGGTGATGCCTGCTGACAGCCGTGTGTCTGTGCTCTGATGAGGCTCGCTTTTCTGGGGCACAACGGGTATTTTCAGGACCCCCATTTGACCCTACGTAGACCAAGGTCTTCTGCGTTGGCTGCGACTCACCAGTCTCCGTAACCTTTAGACCTGCACTGCTGTGAGGAGAGGAAAACAAACTCTGGTTTTGCCTTCATTTTGTGAAAGAAATAACCACTTTGGCTCTCATGGTTTTAAGCAGAAATGTATTTTTTCTTTAGGGACATTTCTTTCTAAAGATAAGGTTTAGCCGGGCTTTTAGGTCCCAGGAGGGACGGATGCAGCCAGGCTGGGAGCCATTCCCACCATCTGCCACTCCTCCGTGCGAGGGGGCAAAGATGGGATCGAGGGGTCCCTGGTGCCAGAGTCGGGCACAGGTTACAGCAGCACCCTGTGAAAAAAGTGTCGGCATCGGTTACAGCCAGCGGATATCCTTTTTTATCATTGCTGGCCTTAATCATGTAGGGATGTCTTTTAACACCCACGCTCATTTTACAGAAAAAAAGTTCTCCTCTTCTCTCCCTGTTATTTGTCTCTTTGCTTTCAGTCATCTCTGACCTACTGTTTTCTTCATGAAACTCAAGTATTTTCTCTCTGGAAGATCAAGGATGTGCTGATGATCTCCTGCCCTGCCCACCGTCCTAGATGCAGTCACACAGAGTAACAGGGCTCCCTAGTTTCCAAGTGTTTCTGATCATCCTAATCCTGCATGGACAATAGTAAACAGCAAAATTAAATGTTCAGGATTAGCTGTCTAATGTTCATACATGGCTTCTAAAAGGCTAAATGTTCTTTCAATGTTTATAAGTAACTACTGTCATTGGGTGTTTTACAAGTATAAAATTTGGCTTTTGTGATGCCGTGATTCATCATCTTTAACTTTTATTTATGAATAATCTTTTAAAAATGTCAAGATTCCTCTCTCATCTTAAAAGGCAGAAAGCAATCAGAAAGCAAAAACTACAAGCAAAAGGCTGTATTGCAATTTTTTAATGATATTTGAAGCAATTAGAAGTTCATTTAACTCCTTACTTCTACAAACCCTTTGTCCTACAATGTTACTGGGGGGGTGGGTGGAACCCCATCTGCTTGAAAGCTGTTCCTTAAAACCCAGAGGCTTGGCCAGCCCTGGGGACAGAGGTGGTGTTGTCTCACGCTCAGGGTAGTTATTTGTCCTTTGCTTGAAGAACGATCCAGAAATACGTTGTGATTTGTGGGTTTTACCCTGATCCTTGCATACCATGGCATCTAAGGGTGGAAATGGTGGGGATGAACTGCATGAGGGGAATAAAGTGTTTTCTTCCCTGTCTCCAATCTGTAAAGTGAATGGTAAATATTTCATCTAGTTTGTGATTGCCTGCCACACTCCAGTAGTTTAGCAGGTACATTAATAAAATGTATGAAACGTGACCTAGGTACAATTAAAACACCAAATGTGAAACTGGCATAAACCACATTGAGCTGGAAAGGTGCAGCAGTTGTTTGCTTTCTTGACTCTTACCTCTATGCAGCCCACTTGGTATTCGTGTTGAAGTGACTTCTGAAACATTTACCAGTACTGTGTTTTAAGCTCAGTATTGAATTAATAAAAAGAGAAAGAGGTCATGCCCATAATTTGTGTTTGGCGTTAGGGAACTTGCAGGTTGTCAATAGCATTTTAAATTTTTCTTTCCAATCTATTAAGGTGTTTAATTTCATTTTAACCTTAAACAGTTAGGGTTGGTAGTTGCCACCAACACTAAATTAATATTGCTGTTTTGCAAGTCATTAATTGCTATGGCTGAATTGCAACAGTAGCTCAATAAAATAAAATTCTGATTTTAATATCTCCCAGGTAGCGTATCTGGAGGAATGGTTTATGAAGCTGTGTGAAGTCATCTGCAATTAGAACTGAGTGATCTTTATTAACTGGCCTGTGCCACACAAAGTGCAGCCAGTGTCGTTCTCAGGCCTCTGATTTACTGCACTTCATTTACTGAAGTGTGTACATCAAAGCAGAGGTAATTTCCCATAACAGGGGTAGGGTGTGAGCACAATGAAGCCCAAACAGTAAATAATTACAGCCTCTTTGAGATGCTTTTGTGCAATGACGTTTTATTGATGTTTCTTCCCGATCGCTCTCTGTTGAGTACAAGAAAAATAAAATGGGCTACCAAATGCCTAGGAAACCATTTCAGAGAGATTATCTGAACATTTCCACGTTCTGTAAATTTGACAGGGTGGTGAATGTGTAAGGGATTGTTGCTTCCAAAGGGAAGGCATCACAGTAAATGATGCAAATTGGCAGGATTACAGAATATAATGAATCCAAAGAAGATTTTAAAATATAATTGGAAAGGGTGTCAAAGAAAAAAAATGGTTAGTCTGTTTTATCTGTTATTGGGACTTGAGCTTACATCCTATTAAGAAATTTACCCATGCCAGAGAAAAAGATGAAATGTATCACCGACTTTTGTGAGCGCTATTACTGAACAATAAACTGTGTGTAGGGGTGATTGCAGAATTGTTGTGGGGTTTTTTTATTATTCTTTAATTCCTAAGGGAAGAGAAAATCTGTTTCTTGGAAAATTCTTCTCTGCATTTTGATTTCTTCTGCATTTCCTTATGCTAATCAGCCTCGTGTGATGTGAAGTATGATTATGGAAAGTGAATTAACCGTTTCAAGCTGCTGTGTCTTTTGCCTGCAGTAATAACTGCTAACGAGCACTGCTGTGTGCCGGGTCCGGCCTTTCCAGGGGCAGGGAGCCCAGCACCTTTCCTCGGGGCAGCGTGGGATGGGGCTGGGGACATGGTAGTGTGATCGTCGGCGTGTCACTGTGACCAGGGAATAACACATCTTTTTTGTTTGGTAGGGATAGACAGAAACTGAGGATGCAAGTAGCTTCAGAAATCATCACGTTAACTGATGCTGTGCTGCAGAAATTAGCCAAAGTGTGTGTTGCCTATAACAGGCAGACCCTGCAGTCCCTGTGCCAGCTGGCAAAGCTCCTCTTCAACTTAGACGTTGGGAGATGCAGATAAAACTGACTTCCAAGATCACCTCCAATGAAGAAAGAGACCCTGCATTTATTCATTTGAAAGGATAAGAGAAAAATCATTTTCTTGTTAGAAGGAGACATGGTAAAGGGTAACTAAATGGAAATGCTGAAGGCACTTAAATAATAAAATGAAAATGAAGGCTAAAAAACGTGTCTTGGCGAATTGTGTACTGAATCACTCGAGTGCATGCAGTGTACGTTGCTGCTTCCAGCACAAAAGCATTTTAACAGATTAACATGCTCCAGTGGTTTATTTTTAAACCCCTTGTTCTTTAGCTCAGGCCAGTTCTGTGATCTTGTCAGAGAAGAGGTAATAAATATGCAGGTTTTCACAGACAGTACTATTACAGAAGGTGCTGGGCTAGAGTAGAGAAATTGCAAAGTAATTCAAAGAGGGCCTAATTGACGCCTGTTGACAGCAGCAGTTCCTCTAGACACAAACTCGGGTGCCTCACTCCCAGTAGGTTTTGAAATTGTGGTGGTAGTCCACAAGAGGCGGGTGACCAGCTCCTGTCGTGCCCACTGTTCCCTTCAGCGCCAACCACGCAACCCGTCAAAGGTCTGAACGCTCACACTGGTCCTTCTCCAGCTTTGGAGAAGCTGACTGAAGCTTCTTACTGATGGTTATAAACAAATACAATTCTGGAGAAGAAAAGTGAGGCCTTTAGCATAAAAATAAAATATTTTGTAAAGTCTGAATTTATTCTTAATGTTGTTGGTTTTTTTCATCTCGAGTAGAGGCATGATGTTAAATGCACCTGTGGCCATCTCCATATTGGCTATGATAGTTGTTACATAGGAACTTTTTTATAGGAGCTTTTCAGGGTTTCATGTTCCCTTTAAAGTTATGTAGTTTAATCCAAACTGAGTAGGCAGACATATGTCTAGTGTTAAAGCAATCAGACCTTTGAAAACCAGGGCAACTTTTTCTGAACATATTAAAAACTCCAAAATTTGTTGCCTGGTGCCACAAATGCTCCAAAGCAGGGCAGTAGCGGCTCAACGTGATTCAGTTGGGCTTCACGCGATCCCTCCCGCGGGTACCCTCCTGCAGCCTGGTGCACCTGATGGTTCCGATGAGCGGTTTGGATGCTGCCCTACACACAGCGTAGGTGCTGACGGTGCCGTAATTCCCTGCGGCTGGGGTGTCCCCGCTCCGGCATGGGGCACGGCTCCCTGCGGGTGCCCGGCATTCCCTGGCACAGCCTCCCGCAGGGAACATCGCTGTCCGTGCCCGGCAGAGCTGCCTGCCGACACGGTGCTGCTCTCTGGGCTGTAAGGATTTTATTGAAGTCCGTTTCCACTGGGAAATCTGGATGAGACAGATTTGTTTCATTAGGAAAATACAAATGGAAATAAGATAAACCTTTACAATGTGGATCTAAGTGAGAGATGAAGCACCCTGTGGTCACTGTGCTGGCAGCAGCTTTGACTTGCAGGGATCTTCACTCTCGTCAATTGCAGTCATTGAAATGCCGAGTATAATTTATTTTTTATGCTTGTAAAAATTAAGTATATCTTAGAAAATATGCATACTATGAACTCAATACAGCAAGACCTGTACAGGGAAATGACACGACCCTAAAGCAGCCCTTTAGGGAGCTAATGCCACTGTAATCCAATTTCATTGGGTAGCTGCACCTCTTTAAACAACTGATATATTAGTTCCTTCTTATGTTAACTTCAGAAATGTTTTCAGAAATAATTTCTGTCAGAGTTTTGGTTTTATTCTGTCTGCTCATGGTGCCTAATTCTTCCTCCTTTCCAGCAAAAGTCTTGGGAGAAAGAGGGAGGAGAGGAATAAAGAGTTTTGAAAACCTGTCTGTAAAATTTCTGCTATTCGGCGAGAAGCCGACCATGCGCCCTATAAAAAGGAAGATTTGGATGATGTTCATCAGCTTTGGGGAACGCCGGACCTTTTGATGAGCAAAAGTCTTTCAATGACGTTGGTGGCAGAGTAATAGATAAAAGCTTAGCTTATGTAAAAGGATTTAGCCAATAAAATCAGCTTCGCGAGAGCCTTAAAGAAGCAGCAGGGGTGCGGGGAAGCAGGGAATAGGCTGAAGCCGGTGACAGCGAACACCGGCCAGCTGGAGGGGACGAGCGGTTGCAGCCCGTGGCCGGTGGGAGACGTCAGCCTGTGCCCGCCAGGCTGGGGGGGCAGCGGGAGCCCTGTCCTTGCACTGGGGCATGTTGTTCCCTTGTGTCGGACGGGGTGATTTTGACGAGAAAACACGTATGTTATAACGCCAAAAGGAACTTGTATCAAAGAACAACTCTTTCCCTTTTTCTTAAATAGTTGGGTTGCAGATTGACTTGGGCCTCTTATTCCTGGTTAAGAGGTTGGAAAAACTGATGCCTTACAGCCAGCTTTGCCTTCAGTGCGTAACCTCTGAAGGCGATGTGTAAACCGATGTTTATGTGAAGAAGGAAAAAAAACAGTGAAACTTGACCTGGCTGTTATTTGTTATGACTGACAGGTAACAGTATTGATAAACTGACAAATCTAAACAGCAATAATATTTATTCATTGTGTTTTCCTTTCTAAACCACCTACCAGGCCAGGGGTTTAACCCTGACTTGTCTTTGGCTGGGAGCATTTCTACAGAGCACAGTAAACCACTTGGACCATAATTAGCATTGTAACTGCTGCCTTGGAAAAGTTAAAGAAACAAGCAAACCTTGTTGCTCTTTTTCAAACAGAACTGGAAAAATGATGGGATCTAGCTCAATTAGTTCTGCTTTTAGTGTTTTAAAAGTAAATAATGAATCAAAAGATTATTGCGAGTATGCCGTCACACATTCTGTAGTACGGACTGTTAGCCACGGTGAGTCCCTGCTACTAATGGTAATAGCCCTGTTACGTCATTAAACAATGATAAATTTAAAAATGGAAAAAAAAACCCAAACAAAAGATGGAGGCTAATGTTTGATCTTGGGGGGAAGAAATGCTAAGTATATTTTCAAAATTAATTCCAAGTAACATGTTTAGAATCTCTGTTTTTCCTGGAACCCTTAAAGCAATCTTGGAAACGCTGGGAGCATCCACGAAGCACAAATCCTCACCTCTGATTAAGCGCTGAAGTAATGGAGAGATTCGGCCAGGCCGTTCACCTTGGGAAGAGGCACATCCGCAAGCCGGCTCTGCACGAAGCCGCCGTGTCTCGGTGTGATTCAAAGTCACCCGTGCCACGGCGGATGGGTCTGCACTTTGCAGAAGCCGCACGCTCGCCCCTGTGCAGCGTGCTGACTCAGCGCTTTCCCCAGCTCTGCCCCGGCGCTGGGCTCCAAAATGGCATCGGGTCAGATTTGATTCAAACCGAGCGCTCGCTGCTATCTGCCTTCGGTCTCCTTTCCCACACAGCGGCAGGGCTAAGTATGCTAAACTGGGCTTAAATGTGCTGTTCATGCAGGGAGCGATGAGCAGCAGATGCCCATTGATAATGGTAGTGTTGATGCAGACCCTGTGTTGAAAATGTTTCTAAAGTTGCTGAAGAAGCAGAAAAATGTATGTTTCTTATTTGAATGAGTTTTATGTTTTTATCTAGAGATGGCGTATAGCTGAGGAGTCTCTCAAAAATGCCAGGAGCCTGAACGGCACCATAAATAGATTCCTGAATCAAATGTAAATTAAGCTTTCTGCTACATTTCTGTAATAATCCATCCAAAGAGGAGCAGAAGCTAAAAACCATAATAACAATGGGATAAATTATACAGTCCCACAATTTTTCTAACACTGCTGTTAGCATAACACTAGATTGATGTTGTACCTATTTTTATTTTTGCTGCTGGAACAGTCTTTGTCACGGAGAGGAGGCATCCGAATTTCAATTTCTAATATATTTTGTGAAATATACGGAGTACTGCACTAATCTGACCTTTTCAGAATTTTTCATTTCAATTGGCTGGTCACCCCAGTCCTTTGCAACAGGTTAGGCTCCCCTTTTAATAGGAAGAGGAGGAGTGCAATGGTCAACCATTCAAAATACTGAATATTAAAAAGGTCAACAGAGTATGGCATGGCAAAGTGAAAATGAGACAATACAATCCCAGTTACCTCATTGCAGTGACAAAAATTGTAGCAAGAAGAGAAAATGTCACAACATGAATCCATTTCCAGGAAGGGACAGGAGCATGGTGTAGAATGAATCTGTCCTTGCTGCAAAGTTAAGACTGCATTCCTGCAGACTGTACAAAACCTTCAGCAAACTGAAGTTGCATGTGTAATAGTCAAAGATATTTCCTCACGATAAAATTGTATTTGTGAAAATGATGCTGTTAAATGGCCACAGAAACATGGCAAATGTGCAAATTCTGTGTTACTCTGTATTTCCTTTTCTCCATGTGTTGTGCTATCCTGGGAACCTCTCTTTCCTAAAGAACAGAGGCAGATGAGCCTAACAGCTTGTCCTTTTCCTGTTTTCAGCCATGGGAGTGAAAATTTAAAAAGATAATAAAAAAACCCCCAGAGAATAAATTTTTTAAAAAACTAGGTTTAGGGGGGAAAGAACAAATCTGAATGGTCGTAAAATGTAAAATTTTGACTGCAAATAAAGCATGAGCTTTTGCTTTCTGAATCATTCCTGCTCGGGGCATGGCTGGCACAGGCACTAGAGCCTGCTTGCCCCACATGGTACAGCATGTCGCGTGGTCCCAGTACGGCAGAGCTGAAGGCAGGTCCTTTGCTGGAGGCGGCAGCCAAACCCCGTGCTCGCAGGACTCTTCAGTTTAACACCTTTTTTGGTTTGCTTTCTTTTTCCTTTGTCAAAATTCAGCAGGTCTTCATCTTCCATTTAAAACATCTGAGAACCCAAATGGTATTTATAAAAATTCACTTGTAAAATTTGTTGGGCTGATTGTAACTGCACAAACACCATTTCATGCATTTCCAGTGTCATAAAAAAGTACTTTGGTAACTATTTATTTTGCCTTGAAAAGATAAGTCAGTATATGATAAACATAGATCTGAGATACCTGACTTGAGGCACCCTAGTTTGCGAATGCTAGCCGATGGCTACAAGGAACTGCTATTTTAAAAAATTCAAACCCCAGAATTAACATAAATAAGCTTCAATTGAAAATAGGATTTCTTCCCACCTGAGGCAGGAAGTATTAACTTGCAGGAATCCTATCCAGCAATAAAAGCGCTTTTCTTTTGCATCCTCATAGAAAGAAACAGCATTACAGAGAAGTTAAAGGAAGATGTCCCAGCCATGTGGTTTTATTACAACCTAATGGGATTGCACTGCCAGGCTGTGACAGACCCAGCATTTCTTTCAGAGCACTCTGAGCTTGGCTGCTTATATTTTTGCTTGGGCAATTATAGCTAGCAATCACTCTTGATGGAGGTCATATCTTGTCAACATTTGCACGCACAGCTCCTACCGTCGTCGGTGAGGTCTGGGTAAAATGGATGGAACATAAAGCCCCAAATTCGGCCTGACTACCCAGCAAACTGGCATAAGCATAGCTCAGTTCATGCTTCTGATCAAGTGCCATATGCAGCAGCCTCTCAACAAAAAAAACCAGCCAACAAAAAAGCCTGGCAACACAAGGTGCCTCTCTGCTCCCACCGCTGGAAGCAAACCTGCCTGCGCACAGCCGGCGCGGGAGCCCGGGGCAGACCGAGAGAAGGGCAACAGCAACGCCATTTGGCTGATCTGCTCTTTGTGCTTACAGAACGTTTTTGCGAACGGTAAGATCAAAATCGCTGGCAGAGGATCTCCTAAAAGCATCTCAGCTTTCCAAAGCCACGCTTATCTGATGCCACGACAAGGAGCCCAGCGGGCCGTTGGTGGTGGCGGGGGTGCAAAACCCGGGAAGTTTGAGCCAGATGTCAGGCTGGAGCAGAGAAAGGGATTTCCTGACGCAAAAGCAAGGGGAGACTTTGTTGGGAAATGGGAAAAAGTAGTTTTATAGAGATTTGGAATTTAAAATTATTTAGAAAAGGTGTGATAAAGCTAAAATACATGCGCATGCACCCCACAGAGAGTTAAACTCACTGCCAAGCTGAGGGGCTGGCAGCGGTCTCTGGATCACCGCCGTGTTGCCCGAGAGCTGGATCTGCAGGGAAGGGGCAGCTCCTACTCTCCTCGAGTGGGAGCCGGTAACAATGAGTAATTCTGGGTCAATGCAGCTGTGGAAATAAAGAGCAGCGATTATACTTCAGAGTATGGCTAAACGGTGCCCTGCATCATCATTAGCAATAGGCGAAAATTGTACTCAAGCCTCTAATCCTCTTGCCAGTTTGGTTGTCATGAAAATTGGATCTGAAGTACTCTTGGTCACAGCTTTAAACAAGTAAAACTCCCACGAGGTGATTAGAGAAAGCCAAAATCAGATCTGAAACAGCCCGTGCCTGCCTTCACTCATGTGAAAAATATTTCGGATGGGACACACGCATCCTGCCTGCTCAGGATGCAGAATAACACGGCGCCAGGGAGAGAGGCCGGTGCGAGCAGTGCCTCGGGGTAAACGGTTTGAGATGTTTTAGGAATAATATTCCCAGCAAGTGCTGGTAAGTGCAGTAACGCTAATCCTTCTTGCTGTTCCAGCCCACAATAGAGCAGCTTAGGTGCTTTTATATTAAATACACTTACCAGGGACTATAGGTTCTCCAACACAGTATTGATAAGTACCGTAAAATCCCCAAAGCATTAAAATAATGACTGCAAGGGGAACTTGGCTCATCACCTGCTGACGCCCCTCTCCCCAAAGGCATGCATGCAGGAGGTACCCTTCGTGCCCTCCCTGCAGGGCTGAGCAGGGACATGCTCCTCACCTGAATCGCTTTGGTCTATTTAGGGTTTTATGGGACGTAACCAACACTTCAGGGTCCATTTGCCAACTAACGTTCAGAAAATGCACGTCCCCATCTGTCCCAGGCTGCAGCGAGGAGCCCTCCTGGCGAGTCAGATGGGTAACGGCATGGGTGTTTCCGAAACGCAGCCTTGAGAATACAAAACGGAGAGGTTTGCACCCAAAAATAAAGCTAACTAAATCTCTAATCAGATCCAGACACAAAAAAAGCAAACGTATGGTGTTGCTGAAGATTGCTGCATCATCGCTGCAGCAGTGGGGCGATCCCAAGCCAGGGCAGGGATGCGGCCCCCGGAGCGGAGCGCTGGGCTCTGCCCGTCCCTCAGCCTGGGCTGGCCCCGGCTGCCCCCGCAGCCCCGCTCCCCGCCTTGCTGGCTGGGCACAGCTGATGGCCCAGGACATCCCCGTCACATCTGCTTTGGTACCGCTGCCTAAGTGAGCTGCTCGCCCTTCCTGCACGCATGCATGCGCAGATACAGAAATATAAATATATATATCTATATATGAGCTGGCCGTCCCTCTCTCTGTCACATGTAACACAGCCTGCTACTTCACTCTGTCTGTGATGGCAGAACGTATCGCCCGTGTTGTGTTATGAAGGTATTTCATTCATTTATCACTTATAGATCCTCTACCGGCCCAGGTGCTCCTCAATCCATTTTCAATCCCGTTTTCCAGACTCGGGGCTAACGTTAAACAAGTACTGTTATTTTTAAAACACAATTGCACTAAATGACTCATCCTTCATTTCCTGTCATCATAATTTTTAATAGCTTTTTTCCTCCATGATAAATGTTACCTGGTAGGGTTTTTTTTTTTTTTTCTCCCTTTTCAAATAAGGTATTTCAGGCTGCTTTTTTATTGTTTTAACTTTAAAACTCCCATGTCATCAGCCACCATTCAGCTCCCCCGAGAACACGCTATCAGTTCAAGTAGCTTTGGGCAACTGGAGGAGAATAAGGAAAGCCAGAGGTGTCCCCAGGGAGGGATGCCATTTGGGAGGAGCGATGCCAGTGATGGCAGAGCTGGGGCTCGCGGTCCCACACAGCCCCTTGGCACAAGGGGGACCGGCTGTCCTGGGGGGAACCACCTCCCTGACCTTCTGCTAGCTAGTGACGGGAGATTGGTCCAAGCTCTTCACAACTCACTTCACTTCAAAGTAAAATTCCCAGTAAGTGGAGTGGTAGCAGGAGGTACTCGTCACCTCTGAAGGATGCGGCTGTAGGACCTCAGGTTTAGGAATCCAGTCTGGAAAGGGTCATCTGGGTTGCAGTGCTAACTCTTAACTTTAATTATCAACAAAACCTCCTTTGTAGTGCTGTCTCACGAAGACAAGGG
This sequence comes from Haliaeetus albicilla, assembly GCF_947461875.1. Classification (NCBI taxonomy): domain Eukaryota; kingdom Metazoa; phylum Chordata; class Aves; order Accipitriformes; family Accipitridae; genus Haliaeetus; species Haliaeetus albicilla. The sequence continues at coordinate 744,065 of NC_091490.1, forward strand.
TTGCTGTTAACGGTGACACCAGGGAGCATGGGCTGTGTGAGCTGGCAGCACCGCGGCCGTACCCTGGCACTGGCGGTGCCGGACGGTTCCTCTCTGTCCTCCTCTGCCTTGACGTGCCTTATATGCAGCTTCTGCTGAGCAGATGCACCCTTCTTGCTTTGTGGGTCGTTCCCAAATGATTGCTGATGGTGGTGGCCACAATATTTGGCAGAGAGACTTTATTTTTCTGCTTTTCAAAATGCAGGATGATGATGATGAATTTTTTGCAGAGTGAGTCTGATCCAAAGCCAAAAAAAGAAAAAAAGAGAGGAGAGGAGAGGCTTGAGAAGACTTTAGATCAGGCCTTTCTAAACTGTTCCCCCGCTTCTCTGCTGGATGTTAATTATTACAGCTTGCAACTCAAGAATTTTGTTCTCAGTCATATCCTAGTTTTATTCTCAGTACAGCTGAATGGCAAATTATTCATTCGCTCTAATCACAGTGGGGTTAGGATCTTTGGTATGCAAGTGACAATATTAATTGCCTGGCGTGTGGTCTTCTGAAGAACAGAAGTTAGAAAGAGTGATTCCACACCCCAAGTCATTAGAAGAACAGTGCAATTCATTATCTGTGTGTTATTATTACTAATGACATAGTAATAGACTCCATACTAACAATAAATATCTTTTTATAAGCTCAGTGTCTTACTTAATAGACCTTTCAACTTGAAGGCAAAGGTTCGTGTCACCCTCAGCTGAAGCACACTTGCTCTGCCTCTCGCGGGGGGCTGCCTAGAGCACGGTCCCGGGAGAAAACCCTTTATTCGGCAAGGGCTGTGCGTCGGTGTCAGGCCACGCGGTGTGGGTTTTGGCTGTTTCTGTGCTGTGAGAGTTTTGGCTGGTGGTGTGTGCTCGAGCCCTGGCAGGACAGGGAGGTAAAGCAGCCCAAGCACAGGCTGGGGCAGAGGGGGGCTGCCTTCCCGGTGTCCCGTCCCCCGTCCTACTGTCAGCTGGGGGAGCAAGGACCCACTCAGACATACACGTACCAGTAGGGAAAAAAACCTGTCCAGCCTTTGCTTCAGTATCTCCAGGAACAAGACCTAGTGAATAAATTTCTTCATAAATATAGACATTAGATCTCCCTTGAAAACCCAGAGCGTCGCTGGTTAATCATCCCTTGGCAAAGGCGTTTGCAGCTGATCCGTCTTGCAAATGTTGGTCACCGCTGGCCAGAGCGGTGCTGTGAAATCTCAACGCGGTGGGAAGACTCTCCTTCATCCAAAGGTGTTGAAAGGAATTAGTCACCACTCCCGTGGATGAGACGGCGCAGTTCATTGCTTCGGTGCTTCTTCTTGCCTACCCTGAAAGTTTTTCCTACTCGAGAGGATGTATATCAAGATCTGGAGGGTGCAGCACTCATGCTGTGAACACAACGACTCACCAAAGCAGCTCATAAATCAAGAGTCATTTCTAGAGGGAGGCACAGCATCTTCCCCCGCCCCAGCTATCTGCGGTTTATGCAAACAAGCTCCCAAGAGCAGGCTTTGGGGGTTGGTTTGTTTTTTTTAAATGACTAACTTCCTGCTTCCAGCGCAATCGCATTTGTATGTAGGGGTGGCATGAGCCTTTCAGAAAAATCATCTTGGGAAAGGTGGTGCCTCAGACACAGTCTACACAACGAAATCAAAGGCTGTGCTAAAATCCACACGCTGTGCCAGCTTAGGGCACCGCGCAGCTACGGAGCTGGTTGGCAGAGCCCAAATTCTCAAGCCTGCCTATGAGAAAGCTCTTCTGTAATGACATTGAACCCTGCCACTGTCTGAGCGACCTGAAAAAATAGCAAGGCATGAAGCAGACTTTTTTTTCTGGGCTTTTTGCACCGGACTTGGTTTTCCCTGGAGGGTCCATGCTGGCTGCCACCTGCTCCAGGCGACCTCACGAAGCAAGGAGGGGGAATTTGTCCCCAACAGGGAGGTGAAAAATACAGACTTTATATAGTGAATATTGGTGGATGGTTTTGGTTAGATATCGAGTCATTCAAGGCCAGGACATGTACTTCTCATCCCCCCCACAAAACCTTAGAGCACAGGACAGACTGCTACGGAGACTTGCACTTCTTTCCAGTCCGTGCTGTTTTCAAGGGATCTAGACACCAGATCCTGGCAGAGCCCCAAGCTCACCCGTGGCTTTGCACTCCTGCGTTTAAAAGGCAAGGGAGAAGGACGGAGATATTGCTGAAGTCAGGGGAAGAGGGTTAGGTCTATTTTGTTTCCACTGGCTATTTGGCAAGAGATGAATTTCTCTCCCTTCTGGCATTTGGAAGTGCTTCATGTGGTAAAAGCCTCTCCTGCTGGTCTATCACCAGGGCTCCCAGCCCACGTCCAGGGGAGTGGGACACCATCCTGCTGCTGAGACCGCTGACAAAGAGCAGACCACCAGATTCAAAACCTCTGTCCCAGTCTCAGAGGGAATCTGCTCTTGGAAAAACAATATTAAGAGGCATTTCAGCTCTATATCCTTTTATTTCCAGTCACAGGTGTACCAAGACAATTCTGGTGGTGCAGTGGGATACAAAATGATTTATTAATGACAGGTAAATTTGCACCCTTGAATATATCCCAAAGCAACTTTGAAGTTATTGAGGCAGGGTCATTACCATCTGCTCTATTAGCAAGACCTGGAAAATAGATATTTTAACTTTAATTTAATTTCATACAAGTTGCAACCCAGCCTTTAGCAGAGAGGCTTCATTTTAATTTATCACAGACCCAGGCATTTGCTTTAGGCTCTTGGGTTTAGTATCCAATGCTGTTGAAGACATTTTACCCCAATTGCATTCTGGCATTGGATGCAGAAACCTTAACTAGAAAATCAGCATGTTTTTACTTTGGTGTTTCCTAATTTAGAGGTAATGGTGCCCAGCAGGGTCCAAATGTCTGACTTTTTTGCCTGAAGTTGTTCAAATTGTCTAGCAGCTAAATTGGTTAAATTGGCTGTTTGACGCCGAGCAGAAGTGACGTCCTGGCGCCTGCCCACGGGTCGTGCTGCCTCGGGGACTGAGGGCCAGACCTTCCTCCAGCACCCCGAGATCCTTTTCCTTAGGGAGGTGTCCTGCAGGATTCCTGCATGGGAGGACTGGGGTCGCGGTGGAGAACGTGTGAGTCCCATCCGTTCCCCGTGCCCGAGCGCTGGTCTGAATTTTGGGCGATTGACACGGCAGGTCCTCAGTACACCGAACCCTGGTCCTGAGTGACTCCTGGATGCTGAGTGCAATTCTCTCTTCTAAATTTCTCAGTTTGCAGGAGGAGGATTCAGACGGGTCTGAGAAGAAATGGGTCAAGCTCAGAGGAAATGTGTCACTGTCACCTGCGGTCTCACAGCGAGCTCTCACACCATTTTATTGGGGAAAAACATATCAGAGAAAACAACAGTAAAGGCATGTTAATGCCTCCGTAGAACTATGTCCAGGTCAGCATCCCAAACTGTGTTCCACATACCTGTTTATTAACTGTGCTGAAAGCTAGAGCAGGAGCATCCCTCCTTCTGGCCAGCGGTACCCGGCTCCTGGAATCGGGATGAATCCTCACCGCCCATTGGCATCAGCTTCCACTCAGTCTGAGTCCTGGGCTCCTCTACGGCAAGTCAACAGAAATGTTCAGTGTCCTAATAAATTAAAGGAGGAGAAAGGCATGATTCAAACTGAAATCACATGTGGAATTAGAGGAGCGGACCGTGCATTTTTAATACACATTTTTAAATTATGCCGTAGAAAAGCAAGTTAACATTTTAAACATAGTGGAACTGTTTTTAACTTGTTTGTTTAGAAAACAAATATCTATTTCATATTACATTACATTGTTGAATTATTTATTTACAGCTCAAAATACCTGTGTTATTTGTGCTAGCTGCTATTACAAATACTGAATTAATGTTCATTTATTTCTCCACTTATGTTGTGGAGATTGTATTATGACTTTATCAATTGGCTGGGTTTTTTTCATAGAAACTTATTTCAATCCAATTTCTTATGTCATGTTACAGATAAATGAAAGCAAAGGCCCCCCATATTGTATGTGAAATCTGTAATACCGTGGCTCTAGAGTAATGCCTTAAACAATCAAGCTAAATATGTCAAGGGACTTTTTAATACACTGCACTGATGAAGCAAGAGTATTAAATTTATTCAACCATGAAGAAGGCTTTGATTATCATACACCTCAGCTGTGCTGGTATGTGTTGACCATGAGAAAAAAAAAAAAAAGAGAAAATGAAATCTGATTAGTTCCTGATGGGCTGAAATGTCTTTAATACGCATAACATGGAGGGAATTCATATTAAGAGCTTCCATCAAGAATTTTTTTTTTCATATCTACTTCACAACACAATGAATCAGTGTCTCCAAAGTGTGATAACATTCTTATCAATATCTGAATGGAAACATATGGGATGGCGCAATAATTGCTATTTTATTGTTTGCTCAGTTAAGTGGGACATGTATTGTGTCCATCTCTGAAGCCCTGTAAATAGCCATACCAATTTTTACTCTTGAAAACAGAAGTGATGATTGTTTTCTGCCATTTTTTTGTCAGTAGATTTGATTGTGCAGATTTGGAAAATCGATTAAGTTACGAGATTTTTCAAAATTATTTTTGAGCTGAAGCTTAACAAAAGCCTATTTTTAAGACCTTAGTAAAAAATAAAAAGCTGTAATGTATTTGAGTGAGACATGATTATAATATGCATAAGCCATTGTCAGTAGATGGAAAAATTGTGAGAAAGTTTATAAGGCTAATTATTAATCACCTGGCTTTGGCAGCACTATAGTACTCATTTCCCTGTTTCCTAGGCAGATGCCGGATGTGCGGGGCTACAGCGGTGTATCTGAATTATTTTTAAGAAAGGGTGTAGTGCCCACATGCACAGTACAGACATTTACAACTGAATTACTACGTTTTGCTTCTCTGCTGCCTCCGCAGTTCTTGCACACGTGCTCGTTGCGCGTACCTGTCGGTGAGGAAGCATGGAAATTCCGCAGAACTCACGAAGAAGTGCGAAAATCGAGCTTAAAATGTTCAGCGTCGTTAATTTGCGTGCATCACTCGTAGAGGTAAAAGTGGCATGATGGCAGAAGAGAAAACAAAGTCCGCGCTGGGGGACACCGTACCGAGGTCTGGCCACCCCGCGGTGGGGGGCAGCTGCCCCCAGTGCCCCCGCTTTTCCCGGCCCCCGGCACCAGCGCGGGGTCTCCTTCACCCACCCGGGGCTAAGAGCACCCGTGCCCGCGGGGACCCGGGTCTGCCCCGCGCGGAGCACACCTCTTCTTGGGAAGGGACCCCAAACCCCGGGGAGGCGGAGGGGGAGCAGCTGAATTTAACCTGACCACACGATCCCTCGGCAAATACGGCGCTTTCCACGCTCGAGGAAGCTCGGGGGGGAAGGAGCTGTGGTCCCCCCACGCTGCTGCGGCACCGCAGAGGGTTAGGGGACTTAGGAGCAGGCTCTGCCGTCCCCGCCGTCCCGCGCTGGAGCATCCTCTGGTTCGGGATGGCAGCCGGCCGGCCACCCCACCACCCCTGGGCAGAGATGCTCTGGTCCTGCCGGCGCCGCGTTGACGCATCAGGCGAGAGCTGCGCTTCGTGAAACCTGCTTGGATCTAACGGCAGTGCCGACAACAGACCTCATGATTTCTTCGGTTTCATCACCAAAACATCCGCCGTCTGCGAGGCAGGTGCTCTCCCATGAACAGCGATGCCTAGGGCAGCCTCTGGCAGAGCCGGGGCGAGCTGGGGCAGCGGGAAGAGCTGGGGGTGCTGCGGTGGGGAGCGGGGTGCTCCGCAGAGACAGCGGGGTCTTACCACCCCGGGGGGACAAGCAACTGCAAAGAAAGCCCTCAGCAGAGGTTGTGTGACAGCAAAAATGGGTTGAATGTGAAGCTGACTTCAAATTTCTGACTCTAGCTAAAAGCCAGAAAGAGCACTTACGGAGACAAACCGTTGGCTTCACCAGCAGAACGTGTCCTGAGCAATTTGTGCAGAGCCTGCCTGGGAAACCTCCACCAAGGCTCTCCGCCGGGGCGAGCCGGGGCAGGCAACGCGTGGACCACCGGGACAGACTCGGGGCAGCGAAACGCTGGGGTCCCGGCTGCGGGAGCCCCTCCTGCACCGGCAGAGCAGCACTGTGACGGTGCCCAGGATTTACCATCTGTGATGTGGCACCGTTCCGGGGGGATTTAGTGCTCCGGGAAACACCCGTGGTCAGTACAGTAAGGGTTTTGGCTGTCTTACGTTAAAATGTGAAAGTTTAGCTGGATGGGTGATGGGCTTTATGCAAATCGTGCAACATTGAGCTGGCTGCTCTCTCTGAATCCCACGTATGACAGATGAGAGAGCTTGAGAACTTGTGTATTTTAATGGCGCTTGTGCTGAAGATGATAAATGCAGTCTTCATCCAGCAACTTCAAGGTTCACTTTTTTTAAGAGGGACATGCATATGGTTAAAAACAGTTGCAACATTAATAATACTTCCTTGCAAGAAAGATTGATATACGCAGCATAAATACTCATGCAGCGTACATAGCTTCTGGGAGACAAGTAGTATTGCTTTTGCTTTCAATATTTGGGCTGAGGATTGAAGTCCAAGTGAGTTTTTTTTCTTTTCAGACAAGTGTGCTCCAAAGCTATTATTTCACTTGCACATTGCTGGTGACTGCACAGACACCATGTAGCCCTGTTTCAGAAGACCAGCCCATGAGAATTGTGTCACGGTTTTAGGCCCTGCGGGTATAAAGTCATGGCACAAGCTGCTCTTTGCAGCTCTTGAGACAGTGAGAAATTCGGAGGGGCTGGTCTCTCAACAGCGACCGTCCCACCTGCAAGTGCCCTCCGCACACGAGCAGCGGGGTTCAGCGGAGTGCAGAAGAGGAGCGGGTTTTGCAGGACTTACAATGTAGGTACTTTATTTTCCAACAACAACAAAACTTTCTTCCTTGTGTTTGTGGGGAAGTCATTTAGGGATTAATGAGGCTGCTGACCTTGGCACACAGTTCTCGATGAGCAGGGGAAGCTAGCACTTCGTTTACTTCTCTTGCCCCTGGGCCGTACTGTGCGCTGCACGAGTACAAACCGCAGCTGATGGCTATTTCAGCTTCAATGCTGAGCCTCGAGGATGGGCACTGGGGGAGATGCGGGAGCAGAAACCTCCAGCCCCAGCACCGTGGTGTCCTGCACCATCCCACCCTGACCATCTGGATGGATGATGTACTCATGGAAGCCCATACTAACAGTCCTGGCACAGAGACACAGCCCTCTCACTGCTGGGAGGGATTTTCTCCTCTGAACAAGATATTTGGCCTTTAGTAGGCAGGAGATGTTTTATCTCCCAATTTCTTCAGTAGGCTTACAGAAATTGTGAGTATAGAGCTGGAAAAACACAGCACCACCCAAGGCAAGCATAAATGGAAGCCAAGTCATTACTAGCAAGTGAAATAAATTCTGGGTATTGGAAGGAAACCGGGAAAAGACAAGACATGCTGAGCATAAGACAGAAAAATGGCAAAACATACAAAATGAGCAAACCTTGGAAGTGTGGCCTTTATGAAACACTTAGAGTTCTCTGTGCTTTTCGAGTTGAGTGCTGGCTGAAAAGGGCTGGAGCTGCAAGCAAATAAATGTTCTATTATTTGGTTTCTCCTGTGTTCATGGAAACAAAGATTGCATTAAAAAATACCTGACTTCACTATCAATTTTTATTCCCAGCAGAACCACAGTCAGGGCTCTCAGCTTTGGCCTGAACGGGCTTACTCTTTAGTGGTCTGTAAAACCTTTCACAGCCTGTTCACTCATTTACCTCATCACTCAGATACTGGATACCAGGTGACATATGGGAGTCTTAGATTGTCATAGCTCTTCATGAGGTCCTTCCTCTCTGTCAAGGATCTTTTAAGCGAGAAAGAGTGTCATCGTCAGTGACATTATGAAGATATGCAAAGGAGATGCAAACCATAAGCATGGGAACATCTGCACTGGTTCCCACCAAGCCCCTCCGGCTTGGGACCTGCAGAGGAGCAAAACAGCAAAGCCATCCCTGCTGCCTTGGCATAAACTCCCCACACATCAGGAGCCTGTAGCTTCGAGGTCCTCTAGATCTAGGGCTTGTGTCTTCTTGTCAAACACATCTCATTTCTTTTCTCTAAATGGCTTAATTGCTCTTGGAGATCCCACAGCCTGTTGGCATCCTCCATGCTCTGTGGCTTTGAGTTCCACTGTTTGATCACGTTGCGTTCCCTCTTATTGATATTCAAATGAAACAAAAATAAATTCTTAAATCCGTTCTAATTTAGTATAGGGTTTTTTCAACTACACTTAAGACAGTCTTCATCTTCAGCTTTGTTATAGCACAAGAGGAGGCAGAGATAGTTTCGAAGAGATGGTTATAGGTGTTTGCCTCTTTGAGAATGTTTCAAACAAGTACTTTTGAACAAAACCTTTGCAGGTAGTCATTATGTAAAGCTGGATGGCCATGGTACTTAAAAGAGATGGACCTCTGACCAAGGAGGACACACCTTTATTTGCTTCAGCATGCAGAGTCCAAGGGGTGGGGGGGAATGTCAGGAGATGACCCCTTGGGCAGAGATAAAGTAGATCGCATGAACTGGGGAAAAAAATATGGAAAGAGAATCAGTAGGAAATAGCCTCAAAGCAAAGGCTCAGGGATGGTCATGGTGCTGTTCCCTATTTGAGTAATTTTTATGTATGTAGTAGAACAGCATGAATCTCTTGATTCATGAGAGTGAAACCTCCGTGATATTTCCTCCCAGTGCAGAGGTAATTAAAGCTGGACGGAGCCAGGACAGCTGTTTCGGAAAACCCTCCAGTGCTCGGGACGGGTTCACGCAGGCAGACGCGAGTGGGTGTCCTCCCAGGGTGGGCGCAGGAGCCTGAGGCTGCAATGCCTGTTCTCCTGAAGTCCCCTTGGAATAAATATTAATAGCGATGTGCCGAGCAGATGCTGGATCTTGTGTCATCTGTAAGGAACCCAGTTAATATTTCAGTAGGATTCAGACAAAAGCAGAGATGAAAAAGTGACAGATTCACAGTATCATGGAATAATATTTGCTGATTGAGAGGCATACAGCTTTTTTTTAAAAATATGGGGGACATCATTTGCAACTTGTTCTTGTGAAGAGAGAAGTCCCATGACAGATTTCAAATCTTTGGCACAGCTTTATAACTTTATCAAAGAGAAGCATCAAAGCGAGAACTTTGTTCTGAAAAAAAAGGCAGAAAAATAATCAATAGAAACCACAACAAAATATAAGATCAGGATAATCATGTTGTACCATCAAAAAGGTACAGTTTTTGTGCCTTTTGTGATGTTTTCTTCATGACAGTTCGGTCTCAATGGCACAGTGAAAATAACTTGCTTGTCTTGTGATTGACAGGAAATTTAAATGCCAGGAAGCAAATGCCAGTAGGAAAAAAATCTTAGCTCACATATTGTACACCTTAATGCAATATCGGATCCAACCGGTTTCCTTGTAAGTTAATGGGTAATTGGACCCATATGGCACCCAAAAAAGTGCAAATTTGGGTTTTCAGTGTGAGGAGAAGTTACCTGGGAAACTGTCTACATTTAGTTACTTATCAATATTCAGTGCTATTGCTGAGACAAGATAAAGGAATAAGATGGAAACTTGAGAGCTTTAGATAAAATAGGCCAATAAATGCATCAAGAGAGGATCTAACTCTGCAGCAGTTTCTTCTGATATTGAACCTCAATCCTGACCACCACATCAAAAATAAATGTCAACTGTTTTCTGTGTTTTCTATTAGAGCAGCACTGAATAGTCCATATAAGAATGCTATTAACATTTTTGCCTTTTTTTTTCTCTCTACATGTTTGATTAAAGACCTTATAGGTATTTATCCTCCCCCCCCCCCCCCTTTTTTATTTTCTTTTTTTTTCCGGTAATCACCTTTCCATCAGTTTTTCTTTGGATGAATTGTCAATGAAGGAGCAAGTGCATCTTGGATGCTGCTGGGAGTTCAGCTGAAAATGTCTGGTACCATAAAGAGAGCACAACTGAAGTATGGGCAGCTCTTCCTGCTTCAAGGGTCAGTAGCTCCAAGGAGACACCCAAGAACTAGAAGTGCCTGCTTGGCAACCAATATGTGACCCAAGTGCTGGGTGGGGAGCACTGCTGGCCCAGCAAGGATCTAGTTAATGATAAATTGCAGAGGCTTGTATGCTGCGGTGTTTTTAAACTGTGATTTTTAGGCAGCAGTGATCCCCGAAGAGGGAGCGCACTGCGAGGCGTGCGAAGGTGAGCCGATGGAGTGCCGGCACAGCCCCATAACCTCTGGGCTGAGCGCTGGGATGTTTGTCTGCCACCTGGCAGAGGGTCTTCAATCCCCCGGGGAATGCAACACTGGGCTTGCGTTAAAGCAAGTGGCAATGTTGCCAGGTAGGGTCATCGGTAATGCTTAGTTTGCTTAACACGAGAAGGAAAGAGGGAAGGAATAATGCCGAAGTCATAGTGACTTTTAGCTAGTTATCAGCACCAAGTTTGGTATTCATTTCTGTGGCAGGCCTGTGAGTAGCAGCAGAGGTGGCACATTGCAACGGAGAATGTATACTTAACCTGATTTCCTAAAAAACAATGTCATGCTTCAGAAAAGTGGAGCCAGATGCTCCTTTCCAGCTGCAGGAGTGGCCAAACGAGGCTTTGAGGCTGGATTGTATACTGGTCACTGAGTTAATGGTGTGCGTCTATGGGATCCTGTCTTCGGGTAAGCAGGCTTTTGAATGAGAGAAAAATAATTGTTTTCCTTGTGTATGTTTTGATGTGCTGCTTGTGTGTGCTGGCACAAGCCTCTCATTAGTGACAGACTGTCTGTGACTAAAAAGTATGGGCAAAAATACTTGCTTTCTGTCTACTTTATCTGTAAAACAATAAAAATCTTTAATCATAAAAAAGGAAGGGCCAACAGCTTGCTTTTGTGATACAGACTTTTCTTTTTTATTAGGTCTGAGACTGAAAATGGCTCCTGTTAAGAAATACTGGTTTATTGCAGCGGGCTGGGAGATGAGATAAGAGTGAAATACCAAACGCGCACGCACAAACACAGAACGTGTGAAAAATTGGAATGATAAGGTCTTTGGAGCGGGTTCCTGCTGAGGTGATTGAGGTGCGACACTGCATCATATTTGCTGGAGAAGTTGAGGAAAATTGCAGTATAATCAATTAAAATTGGTGCCACTGTGCCTGGACAGAGCTGTCTAAAAGCAAAATATGATAAATAAATTTCTTCTTTACTTTTTGTCAAGGTTATATGACTTTGCAAACAGACGATGCAGCTGCAGAAAACATACCGCTGCCGGCAACCAGGAGGGTACGGCCCTGAAACGACCTGCGCGTGGATTAACCTTACGCGAGGACTAGAAAGAGACGACGCTCCCTTGCAGGGAAGGGATTTGCTCCCCGGGGGGATACTCCTGGAGCGAACACCTCCTCCCAGACGTCCTCAAGTTTTGGCTTGGGGGATGGACTTCCCACCCAGCCCCATCCCAGCCCTGGGGGAGACCCTGTCCGCGGGCGGGCGGCAGCGACCGGACCCCTGGTGCCGCGGGACACCCACCGTCCCGGGGACCTCCGGCAGACCCCGCTCCTCCGGCCGGGGACCACCTCACCTGAAGGCCTGGGATGGGTTCAAATACCTGCAGCGTTACAGCCTTTGGGCAGCTCGCGTAGATTTGGGGCTGTGCCAGCCGAGCTGGTGGCACCGGCGGAGCGCCAACCCCGCTTCCCCGCGCCTGCACCCCGGCTGGTGCTCGCCCACAGACCGTGGCCGGGCGGGCACTTAAATCGCGCCTGTTCTCCTCTCTCTGTCTCTCTCATCAAGTGAACCGTCATTATAACTTGTGGGTTTTGTGGCGAGATGAATTGGGTACTTTAGTTAATACTCCCATTATGCCCACACAGAAACGCTGAACAAAGCCTCCCTGTCCCTGGCACTGTACTAATGTTATTTCTCAATTACTTTTTGTTAAGCAAATATGTAGTGTGCTTTAAGTACTGCATCCAATAATTATGTTGAACTCTTCAGTATTGCGTGATGGCTTTCTTACAAACCCTTTCATTATACCTGTCATATGAACTTTAAACACTTGGCAATGCAGTGAGATTGCATTTGAAAAACAGAGATTCTTTTTACACACGCCACCTGTTAGAGAACATTTGGGAGTGCAAAATTGAATGAAATTGAGGCATCCCACGTGGAGAAGATAGTATATGGAGTGTCGTCATTAAATAACCTGTTGGGTTTGGGGTTTTTTTTTTTAAAGAGACAGAAGTACAAATGTTTAATACATGTACACACATATGTTGTCTGGAAAGTTTTGTTGTTCACACACACAGCTGCAATTTATATGCCAGGAGCTGTCGATGTTAGAAAAACAGTATCTCGGCTCTCCTTATGTCAAGGCACAGTTTTAGATAGAATTCTAACAAATAATGTCATTTCTCATTCTCATTTATTTTAGCAAATAATTTTAGGGATGACTGAATTCTTTCCACAGAATGCTGCTACTATATAATGGGACTAATTAAGAGATTTTGGATATTAAAAGTATTCAAATACTTTACAAGACCAACTTTAAGTATACACATGATTTTATGGAGAGTTTTCTTCTCTTTTGCAGATACCCATATTACTCAAGGGCAACTCTTCTTCAGAACTCCCTTCCACCAAAGCTGGGAAGAAGGAAAATCCTGGTGTGGTGGGGTTGTAGCCCTTCCAAAGAGGATTGATCAAGTCTCTGCACTAATTGCAAGGACAGGAGTTTAATTAGCATGGTAATTCTCTCTCATTCCTTTTGACTGTTAGGAAGAGCCCGGTTCCTTAGATAGACATCACTTATTTTTCTCTATGCAGCCTCTAAGTCCTCTGAAGTGCTGACAGATGCAAGGCTCTGTTTATGCCTCAGCTATAGCTAATTCAGAAGATTCGGGTACTTCAAAGCTTTCAGTTGATTATTTTCTGTATGTTAGTTACATTTCCAAGTCAAATGATTTTTCAGTGAAAAATTCTATTGTCATTTAAATCAGGTTCATTTTAAAACATCAAATAAAGTTCAATAAAATTTTGTTTTTAAAACACTGAAATCAAGTATTTCAGTAGAGTTGACATATTTCATTTCAACAGTTTTAATGGAATGTTTTTGATCTTCAGTTTCCAAAGAGCTTGTCCAAGTGAAGTCATTAGTGCTTACACTTAAAAAAATTAAGACTTTTGAAGATTAACATCATGACAACATTTCAATTTCATGAAGCAAAATATTTTTATTAATTCAAAATGACTTTAAAATGTGTTAGAAATGTCAATTTCTTTTAATTCAAATTTGACGATGGAAAATTAATTCATTGAAACAGAAAACCTAGATCTTGCACAGATATTATGTGAATTATCATTTATTAAGTCCAAACCAAATTTTGCTTTAAAGTCAGTGACTACTCAAAACATTAGCCTCAATTAGAGTAAAACACGGGTGATTCAAAACAAGATATGCTCAAATAATTTACTTTAAGTTACAATATTGCTAAAATAATTCTGCTGATGATAAGTGGGAATCCATTGGGCATGCAGGTGGGAACAGGGAAACCACGTTCTTCAGGTTTCAATAAATGCTTATAGGAAAGGTCGTTCCTGTTGCCTGTTTCCAGCTTTGAACTGCTTGCTGTTCACCAAAGAGAAACCTGCAGAACGTCACGCTTTGCAACAGAGGGGTAGAGATGCTCTGCTCCCTTACGGGATGCACGGGCAAGGACACCACACCACGAGGACGGCGTAAGGCAAAGCTGTATACACCTAGGGAGCAGGAATAATAGACTCTCATATCTACTTGCTGCTGGAATTAAAAAGGACGGTGAAGCAGTCCAGGACGAATGAAGTCCTTTTTCCAGTCTGTATGCATCGATCCAAAAGCCAAACCCTCCTCCCTCTCGCTTGCACCCTGCCTGCGCCGTGGCCTCCCGACTCCCCGGTGTGCCGGGGAAAGGGAATTCGGTGAAGGGTTCCCAGTGCACATCTCTCCGTGCTGCAGTCCCCGAACTTCATTTAAACAAGTGTTTCCAAGAAATTTCATAGCAGGAAGGGGCATTCCTCCGACTAAAGTGTTTACATTGGCAGTGTCTGAAATCAATTAAGTGTTGCTTTGGGTCTTTACTGACCCAATCCACCATAAATCTGCTCCGTTGGGCAAGCAGATGCTGGGCAGACCTGGAGTCAGGGACTGCTCAGCCTGCCGAACAACCTTGCCCAGGTCTGCTCAGATGAGGGGTGTCTCACTAAGCCTAGTATTTTAAGAAAAGTCTTGTGTACACCTCAGGAGAGCACATCTGGACCACAGCAGAGCAATACCAGCGCTGTGCACAAGTCTTCCTGGGGTGGTTAGATATTCACAATAAGTGAATTAATTCCAGCAATCCAGTAAACATGATGTCATTTCAATATGATCTTCAAAATCTTGCAGCTGCTTAAATAATAATAAATTCTTTTAAAATATTATGTCTGATATCTTTAAATAGAAGTTAAGAGTATAAGCAAGCTTTTTTCAGGGTTTGGCCTGTGGTTTTTGCTGTTCAAGTGGTATATAAGGTTTATTGATAAAGGTGGGTTGTAAAATTTCAATCAAGAGTTTGTTTACTAGGGGTCTGACGGTTCTAGATGAAATAGTAAACAGTGTTTATTAATCTGAAATGCTTTTAAAATATTTTTTGTTTGAAAGGAAAGTCAACAGTTCCTCCAGGATTTTTTTTCTTTTTCTGTTATTTTTTCTAGTGGAAATGTTGATAATGATTTTTTTCTTCTTTTCTCAGAGTCACACTTTCCCCGCAAGGGGAATGTAGTCTTTTAAAATGTATGCTGTGTTCCTGTTAAATACATTTTAGGAACACTATGTGCACATGAAAACACTCCTCTGCACTGATATATGTCACTGTATTATAATCAAGGAAAGGCAATAGTCTCCAAAGTACTAGAACTTGCAACTTCAAACCCCGGGTTTCTGTATTTTAACGTGCATTCTCGTGTGCTCAGCACAAACAGAAACACATCCGTGCAACTGGTTGTTATATCTACAGAAGGAAGACGCGCACGTGTGTGGAACGGGAGGAGGGGTTGGGAATTCGCCGCGGAGGATGACTGCGCTGCGGGGCCTTCGGCTGTCGGCCGCAGGAGGCTGCAGCTCCCCATCGCCCGCCGAGGAGCTGCCCCAGCACCGGTCTCGGCAGAAGTCCTCGTCAGAGTCGGGCTGATACTGGGAATTGATCCCCAGCTTTCCATTAAGGCATTTGTGCCATTATGTAGCTTCCTAACTTAATTAATGGCTTGAACTTTGAGTTCTCAGAACCTCATTGATTTGGGAAAATGTGCCCTCTCGGTTTACAGAATACAAATCACACCTGGCAATGGTTTTTATTAGCTCTCAGCAACCTCGAAGCGTACCTTATGCCATGTAAGAAAGGGGAGTGATGTGCACGCGTCTGGGCTGAGGAGGTGGAAAAGAGCAGAGATTTGGCTAGCAGAAGTGGAGTCTGACCTTTCTCACACACCTGCTGTGTTTGGACAGGTTCGAGTCTCCTGCAGCGAGCAGGCTTTGAGAGATGCTGGAGGACCAGACCACCTTGCCAACAGCAGCTTGCTCTTTTTGATGCCCAGCTCTTTTGAAAATAGTAATAGTTATCTAAAACACACAAAGGAAAAAAGTGTCCTGAAAATACTTCAGAATATGATGTCTGTCTGGGTTTTCAGAAAGCCTGACATAAAGACGTATGTTCCGTTCCTACTCGTCCCAGTATATATATAAGGCACCTCAGAGGCCTTGAGATTATGATAGTCCCATAAATGTTGGTAAAGGCTGTGGAACAAGTCAAATTTATGAGAAAGAGGCAGAGAACTGTGCAAATAGCTGTCGAAGACATCACTGTCTGCTGCGCTTTTTTTTCCAAGGTGCAGCCAACTGTGTCAAACTGACTAGAAAATGAGGGTGAGAGAGGACCACTGTCTGTCCCTGCATCCCCCAGCATCCCCCAGCTCCTGGCTTAAAGGTGGGAGAGCCAGCAGGCGTTCAGCTGGGTGCTGCTCCCCGGCATCGGGCTGAGGAAGGCAGGCTCTGCCTTGCCCTGGAATTAACTGATCCCCGATCCAGATCTACCATGTACAAACTGTCACCACATCTGGAAAAATCAGTGGAGCTTCCAAAGAATAAAGGAAAAGTAAATTATCGAACTGAGTCTTCAAGTAGTCATCTTTTTGTCACTTAATTACAGCTATTCTGGAAAAAATATCCCACGATTGCCCCTCTTAAAAAATCTTTGCCAGCAGTTTTATGAGGAAATTCATATATACTAATGACATCAACTGGATTGATCAGTTCAATAAGGACATGTTAATTATATCGCCATGAGCATCAGGCTGACTAAGAGAAGGCCACACAGCCATCTCCCAGGGACAGCGGCAAGTGCAAGGAGGGATGCCCTGGTCCTCGTGAGACCTGAGTGACCGGACTGGAGCAGAGCAGCATCCTTTGCGTTGGGGCACGGTGCGTGTGGCCGTGGTAGGGCAGCCGGCAGGGCAAAGCAATGCTGCAGGGACAGAGGCTTCTCCCAAAAGTTGTGCGTTCCTCACCACAACTTCGGTGCCCACGCATTCTCCTGCTCCCAGATAATTCAGTTTGATTCAGTGTTCAGGAGGGGACGTGGTCTCATGGGCTCGCGTGGAGATTTCGCCATATAGAGTTTCCCATCGGTTGCTTATTTTTTCTACATCAGCATGGGGGAAAATAATGGAATTTGCTGCTGCATTTCATGTCCTGCGTTTTTAGTATAATCTCATAGACACTGGAGGTGATGATGTCTAAAGTCCAGCTGTCCATGACACATTTACCTCAGTTTGTTTTAAAGGTCTCTAATGCCAGGGTTTCCCCTGCTTCCCTTTGCTGGAGGCACTGTAGGCTGACAATTGTCCTGAAAATATATTCTCTACTAATTTCACCCTGTTACAACTAGTAATTTCGCTCTTCTACCAATGTAAACGCATCTCTCAGATCCTTCATGTTTATGCCCTTCCAATATATTTATATGTTGTTATGGCCCTTAAACATATTTTTCAAGTTGATGCAACTTTCAGGTTTTCACAGTTAAGAAAGAAATGAATGATGAGTGAGAACAAAGCCTCCTATTATGAAGTAAACTGAAGCACCTGCTAATCATTACTGCACACAGGCATCATGATGGAAGAGGGTGTTAAGTGCCACAAACATGGTCTCCTGCAGCCCCACATGCCTGGCGAAGGAAGAGAGCTGAGGTGAATGTCCTGGTGTCTCCTGCATGGAGGATGAGCACTCAGACCAGTATGCTTTAAAGGAGGTGATGAGGTAGGTATAAGTGACAGGCAGTAAGACATGCATTTGAAATGTGGTATGGCCAGCACAGTGAGGAAGAAAAAAAAAAAGTGTGTCTTTTTGTAAAATTGCACCGCTATGAGAAAATATATTACTGCTTCCCCAATAGAGCACCCTGAGAAATAAATTTTCTCTTCCTCTAACGAGGTGTTTTTGTGGCTACAGCTACTGATGTCTCCACTATTTGCTCTAGCTGCAGGTGTGATTTTCTGACTCACCTGTCCCTCACCCCATTGTACTTGCAAAGAGAAAAAAAGACCCCCGTTCCAATGTAAAGAAACTTTTGATACTGAGATTCCTTTGTTTGTGCACAGGACAATGCCCATGGGAGCAGCTGCTGCCGGTGCGGACGCAGACCGGTGACCAGTGAGCAGAGCAGCGGGCGAGGGGCCAGGGTGCTGCCTGGGGGGGCCGGAGCAGGCAGCCCCCAGTTCCCCCACCACGGGTGCCCCCAGCCCTCCCTCCATCCCTCTCGTCTCCCCTGCCCGCGGCGGCAGCGAGGGGCAGCCCCAGCCCACCCCACGCCTGCGCCCAGCATCTGCAGGAATTTCCTCCTGTTCGGCAAATATTGACTCAGGCTTGAGAGAGCTCTCGTACCCCTCCTCAGGCTGCGTACATCCACCTGGGAGGGAGAAGACGGAGGCAGAGTCAGGCAGCGGCACCCGGGCAACGCCGAGAGAGCTGCAGAGAACAAACACGGAGGATATGGACATGGCCATGTACCAAGGGCTCAGCTTTCTTTGCGCTTGCACGTGAACAAGCTTGCGTTCACCTGATGGGCGGTCAGAAGGGAGAAGCAGAGCTTCAAAATTAAAACTGGGAAAACGATCCGCTCTTTTAAAGCAAATGGCAAAATTACCAGGTCACACGAAGAACTGAATGCGTGCTACATAACAACTGAGTTACATTTTTAGTGAGTGATGGCAGAATATCAAATTATTATTATTTCAAGTAAAAAGAATATTGCAGAGGGAAGAGAGGCAAGTATTGGAAGCCATAGAAGAGAGGCTGTCTCCATTGCTGACAAAATGAAATCCCATCTCTGGGAAGGGCCTGAGAATCTTGTTTGATTTCCTGGGTTTTTTTGTAAAACTCCAGGACCAAACAAGGTATGTTTTACCTGAGGGTGGATTTGTGAAGACCTCTGCACTAATGTACCAGTCATGTCTGGGCCTCCCAGCTCCGGCTGCAGGGCAGCACCAGCCCTTGTCCCCCAGCCCCCCACTGGCATCGGCTTCAGCTGGGGGAAAAAGAGGCGATGGATGCTGTGAGCCATCGGAGGGGGAGCATTTGGGGGGAAAAGACCCAGAGACCCCAGTCTGCCTTTTGCATATGCACTGGGAGCTATCTATGAAAGGGCTGGAGATGCCACCGCCCCAACAGGCGAGGAGAAGGCAGCCTCCGTGCATGGTCTGCCAGCACCATGCGGGACGGCCGAGTGTCCTGGCAGCCCCGACAGAGCATGGTCCTTCAAAGGCTGGCTGTGCCACCTCCAAAGCCTCATGCCGCAGCATGCCTCAGCCTTGCCGTACTTCGGTTCACCCCTGTGCCTGTCGCACACCCGCGTCCATCTCTTCGGAGAGCGCAGCAGCGCGCGGCGACTGGTCCCAGGCGGGAGGTATCACCGTGGGGGGATGCTCCGACTTCAGGTGGGATGTTCGGACTTCTTGCAGCTTGCTGCTGCCAATCTTTACCCTGTAATTTGTTTTTACTGGGCAGATGCCAAGAAAAAGTGTATCGTAAATGCCTTGTATAGTGCTTCTTGGCTTTATTATTAGCATTATTATTTACCGGCTTTCAGTGCTCTGTCTGCATTTTCCCCCTAGGAGAGTACTGTCCTGGACACTGCTGCCTTGCATAGGCAGGAAAGAACACTGACCTTATGAAATTTCTGTGGTGCCTAATTTATATCATGTTATCATGACCATTTCACCATTATATTTGCAGATCAACCTTTCCTCACTTTTGATTTCTGTTCCTTGAGCCGGTTTTCTGTATCAATCATTAAGGTTAATAACTCATCAAGAACAAAAAGCCCTTTAGTCAGCAGCCTATTGACAAAAGATACATTTCATTTTTAATGTAGGCAAGGTCTATAACCAAAAATCACACAATCACTGCATCACCAACTGGCTGAGGTTGGCAGGGACCTCTGGAGCTCACCTGGCCCAGCCCCCTGGAGCAGGGGGCCCAGGACCGTGTCCGGATGGGTTCCGAGTTATCTCCAAGGATGGAGACTCCACCACCTCCCTGGTGGTACTCGGTCACCCTCCCAGTGAGAATGTGTCTCCTGATGTCCAGAGGGACCCTCCTGCGTGTCAGTGTGTGCCCGTGGCCTCTGGTCCTGGCACTGGGCACCGCTGGAAGAGCCTGGCTCTGTCCTCTCGGCACGCTCCCCGCAGGTGTTTATCCACATGGATGAGATCCCCCTGAGCCTGCTCTGCTCCGGGCTGAGCAGTCCCAGCTCTCCCAGCCTCTCCTCGTGGGAGAGATGCTCCCGTCCCTTCAGCATCTTGGTGGCCCCTCGGTGGACTCTCTCCAGTGTGTCCATGCCTCTCTCGCACTGGGGAGCTCAGCACTGCCAGTCTGTAAGCAATTGTCCTAAAGTACACTCAGGGGAAGCAATAACACAGGGGTGGGGTTTTGGGGGGGGCTTTTTGTTGTTTTTTTTTTTTTCCTCCAAAAGTCCACATTGCTTTAATTTATAAGGACCTACCATTTTTTTTAATAGCTACAGTAAATTTATCATCCTTCAAGTAACAGCAAAGAGTAACAAGTTATTTCTTTTAGTATATTATTGGCAATACAGTTTCTATTTTGTTTCCCATTTGCTAAAAAAGTGAAAATAATGGTATAAATTTACTTTCTCTTATGACAGTTAAGTTTTGGATTTGAACCTGGGTTGATATAAGAGAAATGTTGCAATTAGTGCAAATCCAGAGTGCTAATTACATCTTGTCAGAAAGAAGGCAGCTGACCCAAGCAACTTTTAGTTGGGTGTTTTGAACAGCAGAAGGAAAAATATTTCTGAAATGAAGGACAGAAGTTTCTTGCTCTGCCCAAGCCTTCACCAGGCATCAGAAGCACTTTGGGATCTGAGGCACTTGACCATGCTCCAGACAGCGTGTCCCACACAGAACCTCCCCTCCCTGTGTCCGTACGCTGCTGGAGAGCTTGTCCGAAGGTGCCGGTCTGCTAGGGGGACATCTGTCAGTTCAACATCCATGGCTGACATCTCACTTCATCTGCCTTTGACAGTCTGGCAGAAGATACAGATGCTTCACAGCACATTTGGGACCTTTTGCCTGGGGCTTGTTTTTTCAGGGATGACTTTCTTCCTAAGACTTTTAACTGACTGTGGAGTCAAGAGCTCCTTCCTTCTTTTGATGCTTCAAAACTGTAAGTTGATTGCTTGAATTCTTGGTTTTTATTTTCTTCTTGTACAGCTTCAGCAGGCCCCTTCTACAGACAAGTGCTTCTAGAGGGAGACAATACACATCCCATTTAATTCCCTAAATGGATTTATTATGCACATTCTTTAACTCTGTCTTACGGATTTCAGTTTATACTCTTTTGATAGGACATTTAACCTTTCTTATTCACTTAGAGGAATTGAGATCAGTGTATTTCTCAAGGAAGGTCCATTTATAGCTTTTAATTTAGGGTGAATTGTTTGTGGGTTTGGGGACAAAATGAGTTTGTTCCATTGAGTAGTTTCCCAAGTTTTGACAAGATACTGTTCACATGGGTGCTGGATTTCGGATTTCCTTTGCCCCTTCCCACCCTAGTCGGTGATGGGGGTCCCTGCAGCTGCAGGGAGATGGGCATCGTGTCCCGCTGCTGATGGCGAGCGGCTCCCGTCCCTGTCCTGGGGGCACTTGGGGATGGGGGGGTTCAGCCAGGGCTCTCCGTGGGTCCCTTGCCGGGGTGATGCAGATCGCGCCGTGCCATGCATGTCTGTCTCCTATGGCCTCTGCTCGCTCCGGGGGAAGGAACACCCCAACAGCAGATTGCAGGGTCCTGGTGGTTGTGGTGAGGGGGGCTGGGGCGGTCATTCCCTGAGTGGGTGAGCCCCGGGTGGGCTGACACTTGTCTTTGGCAATAGACATATTCAAAGCTTCTTTGACACGTAAACATGATGCTCTCACTGTTGGATGGCTCGCGCCGGAGCTGTTCATAGCACCTCCCACTCTTTATATGCTTTTCCTTGACAAGTAATGAGACTGTCAAGCAATTATTTTGTTTTCAATATAACTACTAGTTAAAATAATTTGGGCAAGCTCTGCATTTTTTGTATCAGCAGATGATATCTGATGTCAGTTTCCACCCATTGGTAGGCTTGGCTTTATTTTTTCCGATAATATTCTGTCTTCTTAGGTTATTCAGGAGATCCTTTCTAGCCATTGCAGGTGGTCCCCTTACTGCTGGGACAGAGCACAAGGCAGCGTGCAGGGTTCACAGTCTCAAAGGCTCAGGTTAGGGTGCAACTGGTCCCCCATGCCCTGATGGATCTATAAACTGCTTGTTTCCTTCAAACACCTGAGACTTATGTCAAGAGATAATTCTTCCCTTATCCTTTAAATCCTTCTACCTACAAAAAGTGACAGCTGCTGATGAAATGACAATATGAGCCAACCAGCGATTGCTGCAGGCTGTCAGTTGGGATAACTGGAGGGCTCGGAAGGTTTAATTTCAATTTGAAATGATTTTATATGGGAAAACCATGAGTGATAGGGTTATAACAGCAGCTGACAAACAGGACCACATCACTTCACGTTTGTTTCCCATTAACTAACTCTGCCTTTCTTCCTTTTAATGTCACATACACTTTTGGAGTCATGTTTCAGTTTAGATCTTTAAACTTCCTGGGGAAGAGGTACTCCCAATGTTTTCTTTCTGCAGAGCAACAGATACAGAGGGTCACCAGCTGACACTGCTATCTGCAAACTATAATTCACTGGCTTGATTTAATCTCTGAGAAAATGGGTAAGCATGATTGCACATGACACCGGATTCCCTCTGTTGTCAAATACATCCAGAACATGGTGCAGTTTGAATTATCAGAAGGATAAAAGTGTACCAGGCTAGTCAACCTCACCATAAATTCTGTATATTTCAAAGTTTAATACAGTAGCCTTTGACGATGTCTCATTCAGATGTCCAGGGATGCTTCTGGAAATCAGCAAGCACCACTTCAGCAGTCAGCTCAGGTCCCAGCAAAGCACCTCTGCCCTGATGGGGCTGGAGTGGAGGACAGCAGGACAGTCTGGACAGCAAGCCAAGCAGCCGGGCTTCCATTTTTCCAAAGGTCCTGCCTGTCCCCTCCCTGACCACAGCCAGCCAGCAGGGTCAGGAAAGACCTCCAGCTCCAGAAGTGCTTCCACAAGGCTGCAATGGCAACAACCCCTGTGAAAGTTGCCTTTCCCAGCTGGTACTACTATGGTAAGGGGGGTTATTTTTTTCATTTTTACTTGAAAATTTGGTACAGCCACCAAAAAAGTTTTCCCTAGATTTAAGTATTACTTGTTTCTGCCCTCTTACTGCAAGCTTCTGTTCTCTACTTCTAGTTTGGAGAATCCTGCAGATTTTAAGGGTATCTATCTGGTTTCCTCAATTTTCCAAGAGAAGGATTTTGATTATATGGTAGTCTGAGCTCAGGAGGCTTTGGAAATGAGCAGTATTTCAGCCTTCACCACATTTCTGTTGCTTAGAGTGCACATCCCTTTATTTTTCACTTGTGATTCTTTAGCTAACATGACGTTAATTGTGATTGGAAAATGATTGAGTCTGTGAATTGTGAAACTGTTCTCTCTTAACATAGCAAGTATTGCTTTGATTAGATTGCTCTCTCCTTTCATTACTGAACAACTTTAAGCTTAAAAAGAAGTTAGAAGTGAATAATATTTGTGTTGAGAGACTCTTTCCCGCTCACTAGTGAACAGATATATGAAAGACAAACCTGCTCTTACGCACAGCCAGAGCACTGTCTCCTCTGTGATTGCTTTTCAAGAAATAAAAATAAGGATCTGCTCGCAAGGACTAAGCACAGTGTTTTCCATCAATCTGCCCATTAGGACTCTTCTGTTTGCAGACCCACCGTACAACATCTTCCTATTTGAAATTACTTCAGTGGGAAGAAAATGGGGGGGGGGGGAAGCATTGCAGGAGAAAGGTGTTATGGAAGTGCCGTCCCTGGAGAGAAATGTGGAGATAAGAGCTGTGACCCGGGCAGGCAGAATGGACATCTCCCTTGCTGGAGAAGAGTGCTGGCTCCCCGTTTCTACTGGACACCCAGGGAGAAGCATTCCCCTCTAGTGGAAAGTAACTTTCCTCCTAAGAAATACCATCTATCAAGTAATAGCTGTGGAAATGTGTTGGTTTAAATTCTTATCAGTATCTTAATCCTTGTACATTATAGAGGAGCCTATTTAATTTCCTATTAAAGCCCTGGTATGAGATGTAAGACAGGCTTTATGCTTCTACATCTTTCTTACCTTCTGCAGGGATGCTCATCCTAAGCAGGCAATGGCCTTCTGGGGGTCCTCCTCATGCAAGAAGGCAGAATCAAACAATGATTAAGAAAAATCAATTAGAGAACTGTTTGTTCAATAATTTTCTTTCATAACTGTGTTACTTGCTTCTCTTTGCGTTCATCACATTTTCAAACAGTCACCAGTCAGTGCTGAAAGGGTGACCAGACGTCTCCAGCTGGCTGGCGTCGAAACGCATTCCCAGGGTGCCTCCTCTTACCGTACTTTAATTAGTGCAGATTCTGTGTTTTGATGTATGTTATAGGGACTACAAGGGATCCTCTGGAGGCATATTTCTGACACCATATGACAAACCTGTAGATCCATCCTATGATTTCTTTATCATGTGTAAACTAACAGTACTTGCGCATCTATACATCACCTGCGCAGTGAGCTCTCTTTTAAAGCATGTATTTATAACGAACAGTGATTTTGGAGTAAGATCCTGTAGTCTTTTCTGTTTCTCCAGGTAACATGAGAGTTAAATTATCACAAGCCCATTTGAAAAGATGAGGATCCACCTCTGCATGTTGCAGAGAGGGCTATTTGCTATTTTAAAACTAATTAATGTTAGATAACCATGATAATCTACTCTCCAGAAGGTAAAGATCAGTAAAGCTGTATTTTACTACAGAGCACTACACCAATTTACATCAGGTGACAAGGTAGTACATTGCATGTATATGAATTTGATTCTTTAAAACCATTTTTTTATTAGTGATAATGGTGTCAGTAAGGGAGAAGCTTTCAGGGGAGGACTTTCCTCTGAAGAAGCATTGCATTATCGCCTTGGTTTCCAATGCATGATGTAGACTAGACACTGCTTTTAATAATAAGATGCATATTTGTGCCCTGTCCTTAATTTGGTGAAAAATCTTTGTAATCCTATAGAGTTCATAATTCATGACCTTGAGAGCTTGCTTACCTGCTTTATGGCTATGCATTTCAAAGAGGATAGAGCAGATGTCTTTATAGGGTAAATCCGTCCGAAGCCAATGCAATGCTACAGCTTCTTGCTTTTTAGCACAAGTACTCCTCAAAATATAAATAATTAAAAATTATTTTTTGTCATACTAAGAGTGAGAGTCCTCATGAGAACTTGTGTGTATTTTCTTAGTGAACCTTCTGGAAAAAGAGTCTACACAGCTTTTCACAGTGTCTCATTACTCAAGGTAGGATTTGCAAGAAGAGGCTGATTCAAAAATAGTTCATGGATCTGTGCTTGAATGATCTTTCCAAAAAGGAAAGAGTAGAGCCCCTGCTGCCCACCACAGACATCAAAGTAGATGCACCATATGAACAAACAACCCATATATCCACCTCCAGTAATGTGGAATCAGCATCCTGAAATCTCTTGTTGTCCAGCCCCAGGAGCCTGGCAGCTGTGACAGGGTGGTCCCCAAAATTTGGCTCAGGCAAAAGAGACAAGTGTGCCAAGAACTAGAGCACAGTTTCCCAGTCAAATTAGTAGTTAATCCCACTCTGGGGTAACATACAGAGAAATTTAAAAATACATTTCCAAACAATAAGAAAAAAAAATAATAATACAACAAAACCCTTTATTTTAAACCCACTTATAAATTAAGGTAATAAATGAAGAAGCTCATTAAAAATCAAATAATAGCAAATTATTTAGATAATTCCAATTAAAATATGTTTTCACATAAACTCTTAGTGCTGACCCAAAAACAACCTTCTAGTTTTCTCTGGAACGCCAAAACATAAATACAGAATCAATTGTTTCTCCACCATATTTTGCTTCATTGCAAATTAAGGAAAACCCATCAAATACAACATTATTATTAATGCCTATGTTTGGCATTCTCCTCTGGAAGTCTATTTATCTCCAGAGCCTGGAGATGCCCACGTGGTAGTGAAAGGAGCGATTACTGCTCATATAAATCTACTCAGCTAATTCTGAAGACTCCAGCAGGAGATGGGCAGCAGTGGGAAATTGCAGCACCACGGGACTCACCACAGGCTGGAAAACCAAGGCATGGATCAGGATAAACACACTTGTGGCCGGCTTACATTGTGCCTGGGACAGCCATGATGCTCACAGCTCTCAGTTGACTTAAATTAAGTTGGTTCAGTTTTGCTCATGAGCTCTAGGCACACGGTTACCTGCAAGGTATTAAGAGTTCAGAAATTTTATGGGGGTCACCTCACCACGGATACTAGAGTCTGCAAAATATCTGCTCTGATGTAATCAAAGTTGTATGCTGCAGAACACTATGTAAAATATTTCTTCACAGTCTTTAGTCAAAGTAACTCAACCTTTTTGGCTCTGCCAAGACGAGCGAGAGGTAACACAGCAGCCATCCAGCAGGACTAAGCTAATGCATCCTCCTGCCTCGCCTTTAGAAGACGCGTATCTGTCGCAGTGATTCTCCCTCCGGTCCTCTCTGGATGTCCGAGGATGTGTGAGCCTTGCCTCTTCCTATTCCTGCTGCGTGCTCCTGGCAAAACTGCTGCAGACGGAAAGGCATTTCCCGGCACCGTCGGCAGCTCCGAGGAGCACGCTGCCCAGTTAAACCTAAGCTGAGACCACGGCCGGCGTCACCACCAGAGCCCCGGGCTCGGCTCGGCCCCAGCCCCGTCTTGCTGGCGCTGGAGCAAGCCCTGGCACTGTGCAAACACCCAAAAGGCTGAAAACTGGGTCGTGACTCCTGGGGGCGACCCTTAAAAACTCTTCCCACCTGATGGGGCTGAAGTGCAGGGTGGACACTGCTCGTCTTAGTAGATCTGCAGCGACTGCAGTATGGATTGCAAGGAATTGTTTTAAAACACTTTGCTTAGAAAAATTAATAACTTGCCTTTAGTCCCTTTTTTTAGAGTCTGCACAAATGCAATTGAAATGATAATTTTAGGAATTTAAATACAGCAGAGAAACAGCAATGACATTATCAAATTATAAGTAAAGTAAAGATCACTTATTTTGTCTCAACCTTTATAGTGAAAATTATTTTCTTATTAAAAAAAAATCAAAGTGCTATTACAATTTTCCCGGGTTTTTAAAGAAGTAATGAGCAGTAAACTCAAGCAATTATTCACGTACGTTATTAAATGTCACTGTGAAACAACTGCATACTATGAAGAGGAAGAGACATCAATTCATGGAGGAAACGTTGGGCCGATTTCATACTCGCTGAATTCTCCTTCCTCAATGTGATGCCTGAATAATTTTATGCACAGCATTTCAAATAAAGGTAGAATTTTCTTCATATCTATTTGACTATGAGTTTAATTGAAATGCTTCTTATACCATCTTGTGTGTTAATTCAACCAGCAAAACCCCCTTACATGCTCCTAAATGATAGAAAATTAGATTGCATATCACATTTTAAACATGATATATACTGACACTGAAGAATTTGTATTGCTTTTACCAATTCAATACCTCAGAGTTTGCAGTCGTCTTTATCCCCAACAACAATTACTCCAGCAAGGGCAGTTTTAATGAAATGTCACTCTTTAAAAGCAAGAAACAAGGTCAAATATCCAAGGTGAAACTGCCCAGACTCTTTGGAGGGGGAGGAGAAAAAGACACCTTCAAAGTTTTCTGTTAAGTGCTTTATTACTTCTGATAGTACCTAAAGGATAATCAGAGTGGCATCATGTTTTATTTATATTTATTTCCTAGTTAACGTATTGTTATTACTACTTAGAATTTGATATGTTAAACTCCACATTAACAGGAAATAAAAAATGCAATAAAATGGGATCCAGTACAAAATCTTAGAAATCAACATACAACCTTATTTTTTTTCTAATAAAAATATAGCATTTATTTTACTTCCAATTCCTAATTTTCTGCGATTTCAAGTCCATCTGTGCAAGAGGATGCAAACCGCTCTCACCCTGGCGCAGGTGTAAGCTCAAAGCCACACAGCTGGGGAGCTGCTGGGGGAACAACAGAAAACCCGGGAGGGATCACGGGGTTCCTGATAGGGATTTTGCAATAATCGAGGAGAAGAATGGTTTCAAAGGTATGCAGACTTCATCAAGACAATGACACAAAATGTCCCCCTAAACTGAGGTAAGTCTTAAAAACAAATAATCCACAATCTACGGGTGTGTTTGGTCTGTTTACCAGCAAGAGGTGATTCAGAGACAGAGGAAAGAAGGCGGCAGAACTGGGAGTCGCTGAGATGTCTCGATGGAAACAGAGGACAGAAAGCAGAAGAGTCTGGAATTGTGATTTTCTGAAGTCACTAATGACTCTGAAAAAAATTATGGCCCGAGAGACCACAGATACCAAATCACAAGTGTCTTCTGCTGAGGAACTTCGGTCTGAGGGACATAATTTGGAAATCTCCGGGTGCTGGTACAACTCTGGGCAATTCCAATACCCCTGAGCAGAAGAGGGAGTTTTCCAAGTAATACAGGGAAAGTTTGTAACAGGCCACATCTATCAATTAAGGAGAAATTTATAACAACACCTAGCTAGCTTAAATTCAAGTGATCACAGCCTGCTTGGTGCTAGCTTAGATTCAAGTGATCACAGCCTGCTTGCAATAACAAATGTTATTAAAATGAAGTCCAGACTTCATAATGTAAACAAATCATTAAAATTCTGAAAACAGTTATGATCAATTTTATAAAAACATCCTGAAGTCCTTCAAAAGGCCACCGTATGGTATGATCAAGAAAGACGGCTATACTGCCTAAAGAAATATCAGCCAAAGAAACTTCAACTGACCTACAGGAAAACTGCAGACATTTGTATGAAAAGCAAACGGAATAAAGGGAAAGTGAACAGTAATGAATATGCATGAGGGGTAGAAATCCAGAATAATATTAAGGGAAGCGAAGGACAGAAGAAAAATCAGTATCTAGCAGGAGTCAGAACAGTACAAATGGCTTTTCTAATGAACATTATGAATAAAAATAATTCCAGTTATGGGATTATTGTATTTTGAGATGGAAATGGAAACCTTTTCAAGTATAAAAGGCAGGAAAATCCAATAACTGTGGCAGGTCTACACCTGGGAGAAAGCCATACCATAGGAAGATGAAGCACTTCTCTTTCGAGTATTAACTCATGACATATATTAGAAAAATGCTGCTAAGCCTGGTCTTTAAAAGCCAGAACCTCCAAATAAATAAAAATATTTTAAAAGATTTGGCCATGGGGCTCTCTGGACCCTCGGTGCTTTCTCAGGACTGGTACAGCTTGGGTTGTGCCGGCATGCAATGGGCACACGGCATGGCACAGGCAGCACAGGGCTAACAGACTGCCAGCGGTGCCAGGAAAAATAATGGGACAGCTGATAAGGGACTCAATTAATAAATTGAGGAAGAGTAATATAAATAATGCCAATCAAGTAGGGTGTACTGATAATAGATCCTGTCAAACCAAATTGACGTCTTCTTTTAATGAGATTATGAGCTTGGTTGATAAAGGTAATAGTGTTGTTGTAATGGATGTCTGTATAGCATTTGAATTGGTACCACGTAACATTTTAATTAAGAAACCAGAATAATATAAAGTGCACATAATAAACATGCAGTGCATTAACAACTAGCTAACTGGCGGTTCTTGACACGTAACTGTGTGCTTTCCAGATGAGGTGCTCTAATTCCAGATGCTATGGCTTGGTTGGTACAATAGGTCACATTAGCTGCTGCATATGGTCCTTCCTGGCCTCTGATCTCTGTATCACAGTATTTGGAAAATGTTTTTAAACTTGAGATAGTTGGAGAAGCTATTTAGAGAGGACTGTGCTCTTTCTATCTCAGATGTCATTGGCGTACAGAGCTTTTTCTTTTTTTTTTTTTTTTCCAAAGAACTGCGTGTTCTCTGCTTCTTGTTGCTTAAACTGCATTATCCTGAGTCCAGTGGGATTTCTGATGTATACTACCTGTTGATTTTAACAGCAGAGGATTCACTTTTTTATTCTTCCAGTCATTGCTCTGCAGATCATTTTATGTCACAGTCATGCAAACGGGACCATCAGATGGTGTCGTGGAAGCAGAAATGGGATTCTGGAAGAAGGCTAGTAAACCAGGACAGAGGACGAGAGCACTGTGCTCTAGGACTATTTTTCTGACCTGCTTCCAGCATGATTTCTCCATGTTTTTTTTGACCTGGGTGGTTTATCACCTATCTTGACACCTGTACACAACATTTTTCTCTGAACTGCTGCAATTTGGAGTCTTCAGCATCTCAGTCCTCTTCCAGTCATTTTTTATTTGCTCTTTGGTCACGAGCCTAAAATTCCCTTCTCTTGCCAGCCTGCAGCACCCATCAGTGAGAGGGGGATTGTTAGCGTAGGAGTGTTAGTCTTGGTTTAGTTACCAGTGCTATAGGTTTGGTATCCCTAGCTTCCCACAACATAACTACGGGACCACTGCTGTACACCAGAGCACATGCCTGAAAAACCCACAAATCCTAGACTGGTTGTAGCAATGATTATAGCCTTCAGCTTGCTTTAGAAGCATGAGATAGAAATTAGCACTGAACAGAGCACAGGCTCTGCTGTTTACTGAGAAACGCAGGTAAAAGGGGTGTTGTATTCTTTTCCTTGAGAGAAAAATCTAGCATAAAATATAAAAAGAATACAACAGAGAGGAATGTGTGAGAAATGATGGCGTGGCTAATTTTTCTCTATTTGTTCTGTTTTGTTTTAGGCAGTGACCCTTATCGTACAACATTACGCTAACCATGAAAGGTATTGAATGCAGACAGCTCTTACACAGTTATTTTGATACTGTACAATATCCTTAATAACATATTCATTTAGAGTTTGATTGATGTAAAGTTATTTAATCTTCTGGCTGGATGTTTTCAGATGATGAGTATGAATCTGAATCTATTATTATAGCAATCCATTAGAAATACCCCAGACTTCTGTTTCTCAGTTTCTGAATGCTTTTTAAAATATACACACACACACACATATATATATATAAAAATACACATATAGCCTTACACACAAGTACTGATGTCAATGCTCAGCACCTGAGGAGCCCTAAGGACTTCAACATAAATACACAAATAGCAAAGTTCACGGCAGAGCTAACTCTTTGTCTCCATCTAATGCAATATAGCAAATAAACAAGGATGCATGGGAAGTCTTCTGAATATGTAGGAAGTCTTCATTACAACTAGAGTGCATGTGACTCTGCAATAAAATAAAAGTGCTGTCACTTAATGTGGTGCTACAAAAGGTGGTTATGAAACTGGAATGTACATTGCTGTAAAAGGCATTAAATATCTGCCACTTTTCACCAAAATACAATTTACAGTATTTTGCTGCAATAAAAATAATCAGCCAGGATTTCTAAAAGATGATTAGTAATTCTACCTCAGTGTTCGAGTGTCCAGCTCAAATCTCCTTTACGGCGGCTGATTTGCAGAGGCATTTCTGGAAATCTGAAGTCTTTTCAAGCTCAGCATCTAAAAGCTGGAATACCCCAAACCACAGCTTATCTTCATAAATGTTGTCCTTAAGGACTGTGGCAAAAATTAAGCACAGTGTGAAGGTCTAATTTTCTGAATGACAGCATAAATCATAACTGGAGGCAGTTGCTTAATTAAAGCTGTGCAAATAAATGACTTTTCAATGTTCTGGCAGTTCCAAGAAATCCAGAAGTCATTTCAGGTCAAACAAAATGGTTCATTTAACCCTTTGATACGCTGACATATTTTGTTGCAGTTTTAAGCTTTCCTTAAGCATTTACCTCTGAAACTAAAAGGTATATTGAAAGACATTTCTTAACCAAAATAATGAAAATATAAGCTGAAATTATTTATAATCAGCAAACACACACATTTCATTGGTGACTCTGAAAATTAAGTTTTGAAGTTTTGGTCTAACTTTATAATTTCCTAATGTAAAAATTCAGAAAAGCTGGAACAAGTTTATGACCATTTCATTGTCACCAATACATTTTCTCTGTCAAAACACCAAATGTTCCCATTTCCAGCTACAAGTGCGTGGGGCAGGATGGTGAGTGAGGCTGAACCAGAGTCAGGATGAACCGTGGTTTCTGCCACACACTCGCAGAAGGGGAGGTCATCAAGACTCTCACTGGCTGAATAGATAGCAAGAAATAAGTTGAAATAAATTACTTTTTAGGAAGAAAAATGTGTAAGGGCTTCTGCTTGGAATATTGAAAGTAATTAAAGAAAGAATTGACAACAAGTTTTGGAATCCCTTAAAGTGTCAGTGATGTGGTGGACTCTAGCACATCTACCCACCACTCCTCCATCCTCCATCACTGACAGCGTGGCAGAAAATGGCTGCAACTGAAAATGGTGTTCGACCTACTCAGTAATGGCTTTATCATTAAAATGTTGAGATAAAACGCGAATCTGAAACTGATTGGCAACCTCATTGCACCTAAGTCAGAGAGCACTGGAAGTGGGAGCGAGGTCCCCAGCACTCCTCACTGAAGGTCTTAATGCCTGGCAGATGGGACGAGGACAGCCAGGTCTGTGCCGAGACCCTCCTGGTGTGCCCCGTCTTGCAGGGTCTAGACTTGCCTTTCAAACCTCTTCTTCCCATCTAAGTGCATTTCTGTGGGTGTCAACTATGACTACGCTGTAAAGAATAAAATAGAAACAAGGCAGATTGTCATATAAAAATGAACAGATGGGGAACCTATATTTAGAAAACAAACAAAAAGGGTAGGGAAGGAGGTGCTTGCATGTGAAAGGAGAGATTTTTGTGATGTCTGGCTTAGTAGCGCTAATTATTCCTGGGCAAATACAGTGGCCAGCTAATGTCAGTTGCCTACACTGGATAAAATCTGATTTTAAGATAAATGGTAAATCCTACACATCCCAGAGATGGCGATAACGCCTCCAGAGAAAGGCCAAAGCGGGCAAGATTCACGTGTGACCCCAATAAACGTCTTGTGATGAAACTGTTGGTTTAGAGCGGTCACATTTCCAGGCTCAGCTGAATGCTTTGCTGCCTCTTGGCTTCCTGATGTGCCGGAGAAGGCAGGAGGAATTCCCAAATAACACGCTATTCATTTCTTCCTGACATCGCAGCGCGATGTTTAGTGATCTATCAATCTCCTATTACAGAGCATTATTATATTCTACCCAGGCAGGCTTCCCCTTGCCTGTTATTTAGAGTGGACCTCTGTCCTCTGCTTCTCATAAAAAGCCTTAAAAGAAGCTGCAGTGCTATATTTAGAGCCAGCCCGCCTCCCAGCACCATCTTCACACATGAAAGCACAGTATGATTTGAAGAAAAGTGTTTTCATTTTAAACAGTTTCAGAATCAGAGTTACCAGAATGTGATATCATTTTACACTATAACAGCAGCACCGTGCCTGCTGCTCCTGCTGATGTTTGCTTATCTGGGTTTTATACCTCCATTGGACATGTTAAAAGTGAGGGGCTAATAGGCAGGCTTCTTGACATGTAACTGCTGCTAAAATGAAAAGAAGGAAGAGAGGAAGAAAACCCGAATTAGAAAAACAAGAAGGGCTCTGCTTGTGGAGAATTAGCAATTACGCACAGAGTTTCTGATAACTACAGGGGATTACTTAATATTTTTCTGATCAGTGATGTTATAGGATTGACCTTGCCTCCAAGAAACTATGCTCCATCAGAAAAGCAGACACATTTTCATTGCCTTTTAAATAACTCTGAACATTTTACAAAAATTATATGCATTGCTATAAATACGTCATACCTTTCTAACATTCAAAGGCTCCATTTTTAAGAGCTTTACACTTTTTTTCTCCAGAAATCAGTGATTTCAAGGTCAACTTTTATTTCCTGTACACATTAAGTGAACTCATTCCCTATCAACTAGTTCACTCGTGGCTTCACAGCTGACCAACATAATTTTGTTTTCCCCTTAATTCAGCAAACTTATTTTTCATATACTTAAGTCTCATTGACTTCAGTGGATGCTAAGCACTACCTTATTAATTATTAATGTATTTAAGTCACAGACTGAAGTGAAACCCTAGTCAGTCAAAGGAGGACTATTGAGAGTCACTTCAGTTTTGGAAGAATCAGTGCAAATCTGTGGATGTCACGGAAACAAAACTTTTTTTTTTTTCAGGTTATTTTATAGGGGTGGGGGTTTTTGTTCCATTTGGAAAAAGAAGTACAGGGAAAAGTAAAAAGGGGTCTGAGAGATCAGGTCATGAGGCTAATTTTGTGAGATAGTCAGCCAGTTTTGCAAAACAAAGAATTTCCAACAAAAATTAAATGTACAGCCAGGAAACAGCCAAAAAGCTGAAAGCTGAATTTGTGGTGTGTAACAGAAATGTGATTTCTCAATATAAGGATAAATAAAATTTTAGAAAATCTCAGTATTTCTGAAATGTACCACTACCAACTACACACATTTCATGTTTTCTGAAATCACATATGTTGAACGTATACGCTTCAACAGCTAACACACAATTTTTTACTATTTTCATTTTTTTACACATTCACGTGATAGCATTGAAATATAATTTCAAATTCATATATCTTTACTACGTCTAACTTGAAATTGCACCTAAAGGAATGACTGTGAAAGATTAATGGCACAAGCACTTGTGGTAAGAATATGAAAAGTGATATCCTTGCCTATATCCCATGTGCATATTTATATGGAGCATGCCATAAGTATGCTGGGGAGATGCTGGCTTGTCTGCACAGGCTGCTGTTCCTGGGCCACACAAAATGGATTTACCTTATGTCTCATTCACTCCCTCTACCTGCAACCCATGCAACAAAAGCTGACAAGACACAGAGCCTGCGTGGCTGCACCCTACTCCCAGAGATTACTGTTGCTCCCTGGATTAGTGATTGTGGTTGACATCTTGTGAACAACCCATGGTTATTCAGGATGAATGGCTAGAGCTGGCGGACACGAGCTCTTGTGCTCTTTATGATCTCAAGACAGCAATGGTGAAATGCAAAAACGCAACAGGAATTTGGCAGAAGTTATCCCACATGGTGAGATTTTTCCCCGAGATGAACTTACATAGGAACATGAAGAGCAAGACAGACAATCTTGGTTAGCATGCGATGGCAAGAATTCTTGATAACACAGTCACCGTACAACATTCAGGGCACCTCTCTTGCCTTTGGCCAAGACCTCTGATGAAATCTCAGTCTTCCTGCAGGTACGCTTCTGGTGTATGCTGTCTGTCATTATCCAACATTTCACTGCAACAAAAGAAATCAGCAAGCTGACAAAGGTATAATTATAACATTTATAATTATATCTATGTGCCAGGAAAACAGACACCAATGTGACAGTGGCTGCCTGCTGTTGAGGTACCAGATTTTGATCTCCCGCCCCAGCTGAAGCCTCAAGCCCAGACATTGTCCCTCTCCTGTCTCACTAGCTTTGTCAACAGGAATCATCACCGACAGGAGCATTACCAGGCTCTGGAGAAGACGACTGCGAGGAATACTGCTCCTGACAAACAAGCCATTTTCAATCCATTAGTATAAGCTGTTTTACTCCAAACCTCTTTAGCTCCTCTCAGGAAAGAAACTTTTTACTCACGGCCATTTTTTCCTCAAGATGCCTCAAGTTTCCATATTCCCAGAAGCATCTGCTCCCTAATCACCCGTTTGCAGCTTGCTCAGCAGGCCCCTGCCCGTGCCCCACTCCCAGAGGTCTGGGCGCACTGCTGTCACCTGCACCCCACGCTTCCTGAGGACGGCACGGCCAGCACAGTGGCCCTGGGATTGCTGTCGGCCTTCTCTTCTACACAGCAGGACCTAACATTAGTTAGAAACTGCGACTCTGGCCAGGGGGGGCTACTGTGAGAATTACCAGTGCAACAGAAGCTGCTGCTTGATGTAAACTCCAGGCGGACAACAGATTTGTCGCCAAACTGAACACCACCTTACAGGACACTCGGTCCTAAATAGCTGTTTGTAGCGGCCTCTCCAGAGCCTGCTGCTAGTGCATCATCACAACTTTTGCCTTTGGTCTCTAATATTTCATGCTCAAAGCCATTACACAAATAGGGTAATGCTCCTGCTTTGCCCAGGGCTTACATTAAATCACAGTCTTCAAAGACACCTGGCAACTGATGTATGGGAAATACAGCAGGATCAACTGCTGACTTGGACAGGGAGGTGACTGCCCTCTTGGGGTACCGCTATGCTGTGGAGGTGCAGAGCAGTGACCCTGCTTTCTGTGGGATGAATATCCACACACCGAGCTGTGACATATGCCATCTTTAGTTCTTTCCTCTTCCCCACTGCTACAGGCTGATGCAGGAGGATGTTAAATAAAGACATTACATTTATTTGCTATTTCAGTGTCCAAACACGACAGCCTAAACCCCCAAATTTTCACTATTTTTACCTTTTACATGAAAAAACACAGGCTGCTCAGCAATACACAGGAAAAACAGACTGCTCAGAAGTAGGCAGAAAAGAACCCCAGGTTTTGTGCAGTACATGTTCTGGTCCTGTTCACATTGCAAGCAGTAGCATTTTGTCACAAACTCATTTTCCAAAGCATATATTTGCTCCCTATATATTAGTCTTAAATTTAACCTGCTGAATCTAAACCAGACTATTTTGATAAAATTAAGGGGCCAAAAAAAAGTAGTATGAAAAACAACTTCAAGGGGTGTGTGAGTTAACCTAAGCCATCTCCCACTTTAACTTACAACTTCATTTAGCTCCTAGACATGTAACATCAATTTGACCTCAATTAAACCCACTTATTCCTATTACAATTCACCTCTGCATTTGGCTCTTTGTTTTACAATGCAAGCAGATATATTATAAAGAATAATTCCAATTATTCTCTGTGTGTGCTGATGGATTAAAGATGACATACGGCCTGGTGGAGGGTGTTTGGAGGAAAAGGGCCAGATATGGGGAATCTGGAAAAACTCTCTCTATAGTTAAGCACTGTTATCGCTGCCAAGTTGCAGAGCCCAGGCATGCTGCTCTGACTTTAAATGAGCGAAGCGACTGCTGCAAACTCAAATGCGGTCTCAGAGACAAAGTTGGAACATTCATCATGGTGGTAAACATCTGCCAAGCCTCATGTCTTCAGTTGGTTGCAGGACTAGATCTGCACTGGGCAGGCATATACCCAATGTTCTTGTTCAAACTGGTACCAAAACCCAGCAGCACACTTTTATGAGGTCTCTGGGGCTGTGCCGCTTTAATGTATTTCACGTCGGTCTACTTTCACAAATGTGGCAGCAGAAGAGTTTCAGTTTCTTTGCCTACCAAAAACCAGTGATTAAATGCAGTGTCTGTTAGCAGCACCAGATACATAGGATACAGTCCACGATACTTAATATTTAAACAGATTTCCTACATAAAAATATTTTACTTCCAATAATATATTTTTACACTGACTTCCTCATTAGGTCTTCTGAAATACAGTAACTCTGACATTGTCCTAGCTATAGAAGACATCTTAATGACACAAGCAAATGTAAATGGCTTTTAGAAAACCACCCCAAAGCAGCTTCTTTTGCATGATATAAAGCAGCACAGATCCACCAATAGAGTCATCTTGATTTATGCTGGCTGTAATTCTTGCCCACAATATTTAACAGCTTTTATTAAATATTTAATTATCTTTTTGAATACTTTCCTTGATCTCTGCCCTTTTCTCCTGGGACAGGCTCCCAGGCAGCCAGCACTGACACTACTTCTATAAGAATATTAAATGTTTATAGTGATTTTTATATCGAATGATCTCAAACCGCTTAACAGAGTGGAAAGGATTAGTCATCTCGCCTTTGAAACAGAATACGTCCTCCACTCTGCTCGGAAAACATTATTTACCGCAAGTTTTTCAGGGGAGAACTAAGAACACAGGGGAAATGTAGACAGAGCCAGAGGTTAATTATTCAAGCGTGAATCTGGCCAGGACAGTGAGATGAACCTCCCTCCTTACTTCAGGGAAGATGCCATGTGATCCTTAAGTACTGCAACTCATCCCAGCTCCTGTTTTACTTCTCAGCTAAAGAGGGTCATTTACATCATTATAGGTTGGACTCTGAGGCTAAAGGATGCAACGTGCTAAATGTGTGTTTATCCTCCTCCTTTTTCAGCTGGAATTTTCTACTTTGAGTTTAACTAAGTGAGAAGCTTTCTTTTTCTTACAACATAAGCCAACAACTTAGAACAGCACCCAATTAAAAGAAGAAATATTTTGCTGCACTGCAGCACATGTGTGCAAGTACAAATGGTGCTGGCAATTTTAAAGGCTGTAATAGACTTCTCTTACCAATGGTCTTTCTGGCTGTTGAGGGGAAACAGCTTAATGCTCTAAGGCAAATAACCAAGTGCGTTTCTGATAATGACCCGGTTCTGAAGCTGTGAATCAAGGAGGCAGTTTGCCATGTGCTGTTCTTTCAATATACATGGATTGAGGGATCTCATGTTAAAGTAGTAATTTATTCTTGGCTTGTTTTAGACAGCCTCAGTTTTCCATAGAGTGTTCCAGCATCCCAAGGAGTCTCTTTAGGAACTGAAATGCAATTTGGCACCTGGAATGTCCTCATATTTTATTTAAACAACAAAATGTATCTTAATTTTTTATGTGTGCAATACATATTGATATGCCAGAATACTGAGAAGAAATTGCTTTCTGTTTTTCAGCAAGGAGTCTTATGGGTAGGGCGTTTATATGGGACTTTTTGAATGAGCACAAAACCCTCCCACAGCTATTAGGTAGGAACAATTTTTCATAGTGCCATTGCCAGTTCACCAGAGTTACCATGGTCAGCCCCTCACATGGCCATGCTCACAAGACAGAAATCACCATGAGCACTTGTCCTTGTCCTTTGATATCTCTAGAACATGCCACCACAAAATGTCACAAGCTTTTGTTTTGAAAATGCTGTTGTTTTAGTTAATATATGCGGTTTGAAGCAGAAGAGTGAAATCCCAGCTGAGGTGGAATCTAACAGCATGTCTACATCTGGATGGAGCCCTTACCATCAGGTTACCATGGCATTACATGTTGACAACACGGAAATCAATTTTGACAAATGACTTGCTTTCCTAAACCTGTAGCAGTTTAACATTAAAAACACGGGAAACACGGGGAGACAACACATGGTGTCAGTCATACAGCCTAACCAGAAGAAATCCAACCAACCGTCGCTTCCTGCTCAGAAGCAAACTGATGTTGAATAGAGCAAATGGGTTTTACTTCCAGATAGAAAACACTGAAAGAATAAGAATCAGAGTTGCACAGTGAAGATCAACTGAAATATACTTATTTTCTTCTATGCAACCGTGAGTTTTGACTCTGTATGCATACATAAACACATATTTACTATGCTGAATAAACTCATAAATTATTCTTTAACTGCAAGAAACTATTAGATATGAAATCATGGGAAAGTTATTAAATGGGACCAGCTAATGTTTACAGAATGGGTAGAATCTGCCATTCCGTACTGGTCTGATGTATCAATAGATAACATATAGGAATCATAATAAAAAACTTCTACGTGGACAACAGCACAGCTGCAGTATTGGACCAAAGAATGTAGTTTAAACTTCACTTCAGCTTCACTGAAGGGGGCTGATATGCCTTTAATTACTAAACCACAGCAAGCAGGCGGATGAACCAAGGGCCTATCCACCCCCTCAGTTAAACTTAGAACTTACAGAGGAAATTAACTTCAATTTTCCCATCACTGAAAGTGATGGGATTATTTTCAGTAATCCCCTAACTTGACTTCCAGAGAGCCATGGTTCAGACCTGGCAAGGTGTCTGACTGCCCATGCCTCGGGGTTGCATTATAAGCCCAGACTCTGCACACACGGAGCAGAGCCTAGAGCACCCAGCTGGCTGAGAAATGGGTGGATATTGCTACTTTTGAGGATGTGTTTTGCGTGAGGCTTCCAGAGTGGCTGAGGGGATCTACGTGCCATGAGCCCCTTGGAAGGTGCCTGGGATGGGTCTCCAGTGGCTGGGAAAATCCCACTGAGCAGTGTTGCTCCCCAGCTTTATAAAAGTGGATTTGAGTTTAAAATTACTTTGCAGTCATTACAGTGCTGTTTCATGCGTTATCTTTGCCAGGTTTATACCAATAAATGACCTATACAAAGCTATACTATTCTGAGACAAGCTTCACTAAATTGTTTTTAATATTTAGACTCTCCACTCCATCCTGTGCATATACACGTTACACAATACATGTTACACAGTTCTTGGAGTCAATCAGGCAGGGAAAATACAGTTCAGTCAAGGACATGTTCTTGTGTTTTAACATCTCTCATTTTCCCGATTCCCAGCCTCTCCTGATGTTCTCTCTAATCTTTTTCCAACTCTTAAGCCTTTCGCTTTCAGGAAGGGCTAATTTAGCTCAGTAACGCTCTTGTAAAGTGAGGGAGAAGAAAAATGAAAAAGCCAGTCATAAAGATGGAGTTATATACATTCAATATGTAATGACTATACTTAAGATGTACTTAAAGACAATGGGCAGCACCTTCATTACTGTGTTATTGCTTCTTACAGCAAAGTTACCCCATTACCGACAAATAAATCCCAGAAGCCCATTGTATAACGACTGTGATTTTTCTTTCGCGAATACCACAAAAATACCCTAAAAAAGCTATGAAAAATTTTGACCAAAACTGCAAATAGCAAAGTGTCGTGGTTTCATCCCAGCCGGTACCGAAGCCCCGGGCAGCCGCCGTCCCCCTGCCACCTCCCCGGCCGGGCCACGCCGGGATGAGGAGAAAACGGGAAGAAAAGCTCGTGGGTCGAGACAAGGACAGGGAGGGATCCCTCCCTCCCTCCCCACTGACGGGCAACAGACAGGCTCCGCTCGGGGAAGAAGCGAAACCGGTTTCCCTCGCTGCCGATCGACTCCAAACGAGGAGAACGAGGAGCAAACCCCGACCTGCGAACCCCTTCCCCCCAGCCCTCCCTCCTTCCCGCCTCAACTCCGCTCCCGCTTCTCTCTCCCTCCTCCCCCCGGCGGCGGGCAATGGCGGTTGGGGTCCGCTCACCACACCTTGTCTCTGCCGCTCCTGCCTCCTCAGGGGGACGGCCCCGCACTCGTCCCCTGCTCCGCCGCGGGGTCCCTCCCTCCGCCAACTTCTCCGGCGGGGGCTCCTCTCTCCCCGGGCTGCAGGTGGGCGTCTGCTGCCCCGCTCCCCTCCACGGGCTGGGGGGGGACAGCCTGCCGCCTCACCGCGGGCTGCGGGGCCGTCGTCCGTCTCCGTCTCCGTCCCCGTCCCCCTCCTCCTCCTCTCCTTCCCTCGCCTCACCTCGGCGGCGGCCGCAGGGGGCCTCGTCCCAGTCGTCCCGCCGCGGGTTCCCCTTCTTCTGAAAGGCGTTCGTTCTCCCCCAGGGGCTCTTAAAGGCGTCCGTTCGTTCTCCCCCAGGTGTTCCCGCCGTGGCTGAGGGGCTCGGCCTGGGCCGGAGGCGGGTCCGGCCTGGAGCCGGGGGAGCTTCCAGCACCTTCCAGCAGGAGCCGGCCCTGCCGGCCCTGCCCCGCCGACGGAAAAAAACGACACACGAACCCGAGACACAAAGAAATTCTACATCCAAGACTAGTAACTTGTTCTTCTTGGAAATATCAAGAGGTCTTGAAGGCTTTTACTCAGCACTAGAGTGTTTGTCACAGGACAGGGGGTTAGACACGGAGCAGCAGCTTAAGGATTTAGCATTTTTCTTTGATCTATTCCAGTTCATCCCCATCTCTTATTTCACTTTCTTTTTCATTTTTAATGTAAATGTGTGCTTGACAGAAGTGTTAAAA
Organism: Haliaeetus albicilla; assembly: GCF_947461875.1. Classification (NCBI taxonomy): domain Eukaryota; kingdom Metazoa; phylum Chordata; class Aves; order Accipitriformes; family Accipitridae; genus Haliaeetus; species Haliaeetus albicilla. Next base: position 785,721 of record NC_091490.1, read on the forward strand.
ATGTCATAGAAATAAATTGTCACCGATAACGTTTTTAAATTTATGTTTTCTTTAGCAGAGCTGTTGGCAGGCTCTGAGATGTTCTAACGTTCATCTCCCTGATGAAATCCATCAGCGATCACAGTGAAAAGTTGGGACCCTCCACATCATCAGGAATTAGCCCAGCTCCGCTCTCACTGGGGAAAAACATTCACATTGACTGTGGGGGCAGAGGCAGGATATCAATGGAGACTTCCGAAAACCTGAACATTTGGGACTGTTACATGGCATTTCCATGCAAAAAGCATCCATCCTTCTCCAGGTGCTGGTGGGGTTTTGTCCCAGCAGAAAGGAGTGCAAGGCCAGCACAGAGCGGGTCTGTGGCTGCCGCTCAGGACCAGAGCCCTGCTCAGCCTGTGGCTGCAACTCGGGAGGAAGGTCCGTCCTTCCCAGTATTTCTATGCTTCCTGATGTAATTTTCTTCGTTGAATTTTCTCACTCACTTTCTGGACAAAACCTGTAACAATGACAGAATCCTGCAGTGACTTTAAATCTACACTGAATACCGGTGGGACTTTTCATAGTAAAAGTTAAGTGCTGGGAGAATAAGTCGGACGTTGTGTACGTGCGTTATCTAAAAGGCACAAGAACCTCATGAGTCAGGTTTGGGTGCCAGTAGGAACTGCAAAGCTCAAGTTACCCCTTAAGTCAGACATCCCCACCTTGGCAATGAGAGATGGGGACTGACCACAGCGTGAGCATCTCTTCCCCTGGGGGAAATCTGGCTGACCGCTGCCCCCCCATCACTGTGGGATAGGCTGCTGAAAGCACTGGCACAGCACTGGGGCATGCTCTGATGATTAATGATCCAAAATCACTTCTCGCTACTCCTCTGCTGACTTGACTTCACTCACTGATCACTAATCTTCCATGATATTGCAAAAGCTTGCAAATTTCAAAGCCAATTTGATATTAAAAAAAAAAAAGAGCGAGAAGGAAACAGATACAAAAGCACAGCACAGGAAGGATGATATTATGCTATGATGGATGAAACGAAGCTCCTGTTTTCATTGCAAATGGTTGGACATATGGACTATAATTGGGGGACTTTTAAGCAGAGATTTCAGCTATATCTCACCACAGCAGTTAGTATAGCTGAAATGCCTGACAAATGAAAAATAGCATTGCTTCTCACAACTGCAAGGTCACCAGCAATTGATAGTTTGAATATATTTACATACACTTTTCTCCTTCTCAGTGAAGAAAACGTATCAATACAGAGGTGATTTTTGTGAGGATTTGACGTGTGCTGCTCCTGGAGAGGGATGAGGCACAGGCAGAGATGTCTTCAGCAGCAGGGCAAGGCGATGGGGAGGAAATCTGATGCTTTTGTCACAGACCAAAGGCAGAGCAAACTTTGGCCACAAAAACTTGGACAAGGCCAGGAATCCAAAGGTAGAAGTAAAAGGCCCATCTTATGACCCCAGCAGGACGAGCACCAGGGAAGACAGGCTGCAAGGCTGCCCGAGGTGGTGAGTCATGGGGGTCTGGGCAGCAGCTGAGCTGGGGCTCTCCTTCCAGCTTGGTTCAAATGGAACCAAATGCTCCCTATCCCTGGGCTCTGTACATCACTGTTTATCTTACTGCCACTGGGTCCTGCTCGAGTTACAGGCTAGGTGGGAAAGAGGACAAAAAGAAAGATTGGTTATGCCCTTATTATCTAAGGACACAGGGTGGGAAGTCAGGACCTGCCACTCGGTCTCCTGTAACTCCAACAGCTGCTGAACAGGACAAGAGGTGTGATGGTCCTGCTCTCCCTTCCAGACCATATGAGGAAATAGAGAAAACATGACACCTGGCTCTAGGTAGGGTGTTATTTCACAGGCTTAAAACGTGTGCATGTGTTCAGACTATGAAATCGTAAATAGTACATGCACACTTGTTCACGCAGCAATAGCTCTGCAGGTGTCCGGGGGGATGTGCTTTTGCTGACAGGAGTGTAACCCACCATACAAGCAGTATCTCGTTGTCAGCATCTGCATATTTTGACTTAACTAATACAAATATGAGAAGGGTCCATGTCAGAAACAAAGCAAGCTTGCCAGATCTTGGCAAATGTCCTAAAATCTGGCTCTGAAGGTGTACACAGGGGAATGGTCGATCTGCAGTTCGTGTGAGTCTTGTAGGCAGGGCTCCTGTGAAATGTGGTCTGGGGCATACACTGCGGTGGAGCTAGGTCCTGCAGTGCACCCTCCCAGTGCCTGCCCCCACAGACGGCTGTTCCATCAAAAACCTCTCAAATCTGCAGGCCCAGATATGAGATTCTTCCTGTTTGCATGGGATCACAGATGCGATACCTCCCTAAGGTGTAGAAAGATACAGGGTGACATTTCGAAAGGTGGCTTGAATAAGAATTTTGAAAGTATTTGTATGCCTAAACTCATAAAGTGCCAGGGAAACGGCTGCCACGGTCTCTATCCAAACACTTTTTAGCCCAAATCATAATGAAATGTAAAAGAAAGGAAATGAGAAAATTTGAGGAGTGCAATTTGCCTATTGCTTTGTAGCTCATATCTACAAATTGCTTAGCACAATTTTGTTAGTTACACTGGGAATGTGAGTGTGCATGTATTTTAGTTGGTTATTATTATTTCTAGCAGAAGAAAGCCCTGCCACATGCAGAACCTGCAAGTCCCAAACGATCATTATTAGTAGATCAAATCCCAGCACTATGAGGAGCATATTAACACCGCAATTTTCAGGTACAGCTCTAATAACACTTACTGAAAGACAGTGCAGTGCACAGAGCTATAAAGTGCTGCTGCTAATGCCCCGATAAACTGCTTCCCAAATTGTTTTATGGAATATTCATCACTCTGTGGAAATAATGCAGCTCTCTGAATATTATTACCCACCTTTTCCTTTTGACCTTCTCCAGGCAGGGTGGTTTGTTTACACCAGTCTGGATCTCAAGGCACCCCTATTGACCATAGACCAGCTGACCAGTTTTTGCAACACACTAAGCATCTCCAGGATATAGTGCATCTGAGTTTTAATGCCTGCAGCCTAATCAAAGAATGAGAGTTAAATGGCACCATTCAATATTTGGACATAGCCGCATAGACAGCATGCCAAATATAAAGTAAAAGAAAAAAGTAAAGTGGAGCAGAGGTAGTAAAATAGGTATTAGATGCTATCTGACCTGGAAGCTGTTAAAATCAGACTTCTCCCCATGTTCCCTTGCTGGAGAAGGGGAGAGGCTCTTTCCATTCATTGCAGCAGAGCCTCCCTCTGGCTGTGCATCCTTTCGGCTGCCTCACCTGCAGCTGTCCCCTCCTGCGCTCGCCCAGCTGATGCCAACTTTCACAGGCCAGGCTTAGCCCCAGGTGGTTGCTCGTTCCTGCTGTCCTGGCTGAGCGCTGCAGGAGCTACATCCCTATCCTATCCCTCTCCTCCCCATCCCTGCTCCACAGCAGCATCCTGCCAGCAGCATTTCAGGCAGCGGAGGGATCCTTCTCCCACCCCTCCACAGCTGCCAGCCGGTCTCTCATTTCAAAATCTTTTTCTGGGCAGGGTTTTGTGTTAATGCGGATTTTCTCTCCAGCTAACAAGGCCCACACAGTGCCACGAGATGTCCTCAAGCTGTCATACCTTTCTCAGTGCTACAGACTGGTGTCCTCACAGTTTTCATACACCCACCACCAACCCATGCACTGTGCCTGTCCATAAGGCTGCATGTGGGACCTTTGACACATGCTGTGATGCATTGTACTTCTTATTTTCTTTCCCTTGAATTTCATTCACTTTAAAAGTTCAATTTCCTGGCAACTCCTTCAGCTTCTACAGTTTATGCTGTGGGTGAATTTAGTGCTAGCAGCAGAGACCCCCCCAAGCTCTGCTTGCACCCGGGACGCGATAGGCAGGGGCCAGGAAGGCTTCCCATGCACTTCTGTGTGACGGAGCTGCCGCACGCCTGCGATTCAGCTCCCACACGCCTGCGATTCAGCTCCCACAGCTCTCTGGTGCAGGGGCTGGCAATTGTGCTCATAGTGCCAAACACTGCCAGTGGATGTGTGTGTGTATTGGTTTTGTGTGTCCTTATCTCAACCCACAAGCTTTTTGTTATATTTTTCTCTCTCCTGTCCAGCTGAGGATGGGGGGAGTGATAGAACGGCTTTGGTGGGCACCTGGCATCCAGCCAGGGTTAACCCATCACAGTGTGTAATCTGAGCAAAGGTGGGACCTGAACCCACCTTTTCAGAGACAAAGGGCAACTGTCCGCAATCACTGTGGTATCCAGCCTCTGTCGCTTAGTAATTAATATTGTTCAACTGTCCATCAATTACTTGTTGCTAAATTGTTGTAGATTATTTGCATTCCATATCTGCAATTCAAAGCTAGTGACCTGCTACCATGCATTTTCTATACTTACACCCATTAACGTAAGTGGTCACAGAACTGGCAGAAAGGGCTGATTGACAGCTGCCCATCAAAGACGTTGCCCATAATTTGTCTGTTGCAGCAAATAGCTCATCCTGGAGTTCTTCTCCAGAGGTTTTCATAACGTACAAAAGGATTTTATTTTTACTAGATTACTTTTATGTGTCTATGAGAACAGCTTTCTAAAGTCATGAGAAGTCAGAACTGAAATAATCCCCCACCTTAAATAAACTTTGTGAAAAATTTGATTATTTCTCTCTGAAGTGCTGGCATGCCACTGTTGGAAACTACAGTACTCATGGTATGGTTATCAAATACAGTTGTCAGTGGAGGGGGATGGTTTTTTTCTTGCAACACTAGCTGCTAGTTGAAGTACAATGGTCTACAATTCTCTGTTTTTTGTTAAACAGCAACTGAAAAGCAGTGCCTTTGTGACAATCAGAGAGTTTTTTCTTGAGCTGATTGAACATCTGAAGGTCTTTCCTATTAAACAGGATCAGGTAGTTCTTTCCAGAGCTGTAATATGGCACAGCATTATGTAAAACATGAGTATTTTGGGCAGGGTATGTAATATTTTAGATACTATGGACCATCAGAGATAGCTTTATAGATAATATCTGCATGTCTGGAGTGACAACTGGAGGATGGATGCTCCAAAGAGCTGGGTTTTTACTTTCCCATTCCCACTGATTTATTCCAGTGTCACTGGGCCTGCCACTGAGTACACTTTCCTTGACTTGTTGAACAGAACTCTGCCTTGACAGAAAATCTCATATGAAAGGAAAGTTGATACAATGTTAGTGGATTTGATCTCATATATGCATTTGGAAACCCAAGAAGTATTAACATAGAGGCACTTTGAATCATCTGTTTTGTTTTCTCTGGATACAGAAGCAAAAAATTTAAATAGCAAATGTTTGAGTTCACCGACGAATATATGCTAGACAAAACCTCCCTTTCTTCCCAAAAGCTGTAGGTAGAGCACTTCATATGTTTTACACATCACTAGATGACACCCGTTGAAGTCGTTCAGAATGATGTGGCATTAGGCAACACACATTGTAATTTATTTATGCATATTTCCCTTGGTGCTAAGTTTTATAAGAGCCTTTACATAAAGTCTTGATCGAGACTTAGGTAAAAAAGCAAAGGGACAGCTCTGGAGGAGTTGCAGTGGGGGTCCCGGAGGGCACTGCTGGCCCCTGGAGCAGGGAAGGGACTCCCTGGTGCAACCACTGCTCACCTGGGCAGCTAAGAGATCAACCACAGAACCATGGGGTGGTGGCAGGGAGGTTGGCCAAGGCCAAGATGAAATGGAGCTGAGGGGGTTTTACAGGAAATGTATATGAATGAGGAAGATGAAAAGGTGTGGGCAGAGTGTGTGTTAGGAGGTGGACGTCCCGAGCGCTGCAGGGTCCCAGGGCATCGGAGAGCCATGGTGCAGGGCACAGTGACCTCCTCAGCACAACGTAAAGCACTGGAAATGCTAAGCAGACCTTTGTGCCCCAGTTGGGCATCATTTCCTTGTGATCAGTGAGCCCGTAACTCAGTTCTGGGTCGTTTCAGCTGCTCGTTATCCTGGCCAATCAGATCGTAACAGAGACGATTTGAATGCTTGTCCAGTCCATGCCATTATATAAATTATTTTCTAATATTATCCCAGACAGAAATACAGCAGCATATAAGGAAACGTGGATGCTTTGTACGAGAGGGTCATGATAGATAAAAATGATAATGGGTACTGTAGTGCCATAATCAAAGTCTAATTGTCTCATTAATTAAGAGCAATATTCGGTTATGTATTGGGTCCTAGAGTGATTATGACTCAAATGCCTACTAAAATGCATGGATTTATCTTCTGGCTTGCAGTTTTCAGCCAGGCAAAGCATTTGGTGGAGGTCAAACAGTTCAATTGCTGCTTTAAAATGTAGTTGAACTTTAGGCATGAATAATCATTGATCTGCTGCTCGGCTCGGCTCACCAGCCCTCAGACGCCGCTGCAGCGCGGGGAAGTCGTCATGGAGGCTCTAATTGCTGTCAGCCGGTGCAGGGAAACCTCCTCGCTCCCGCGGCCACATCTCAGCACCCAGTCACCAAAAAGCTGGCCCAGGGATGAACAACTGAGGCACCTCGAGGGGTCCTGGAGCACTCGCCGTTCATTTATCCACCATTCACAGAGAGTTGTTTAAGTGCAAACACCTAAAATGTCTCTCCCCTCCTCCAATTTTCTGACACCGATCAGGCTAATTTTCAAAAGTTCCCTGCCGAATATGAACCACTGGTAACACTGGCTGTTCTGGGGTAATTAGATCAAGATTCAAGCAATTTGCTGTAGGGCCTGAACTCAGATCATCCTTCATACGTCTCTGTGCTAGATCTGTCTTTAAATTAGATTATAATGAGCTTGGCAGCACTATTAATAATACAGCAAATCATGGGAGAGTATGGTTTTATTTCATTGGTATAATGTGCACAATTGTGCTGCTTTCACTCACGCAAAGTAGGTGACTGCCGCAAGTTTCTATCTATCTTTTTTAATCATAAAAATCAAATAGTAGGATACACGAGTTTCTAAAAATTAAAAACACTTGAGCTCCTTTACAGTAATAAAATGGGTTTAACGCAGGAAGTTTATTAAATTATTTCGAGATGGCGTTACTTAGTTTAAATATCATTAGGGTCCTAACTCTGGAGGTTATTTTATGTAAACGTTGTCATTTCTGGTTTTAATAAGTGAGCGTTTGCCTCACGTGAGGCAGGGCGAGGAGGCGGCTGGATGGTCTCCCCTGCCTGTGCAGCCCATGCCGGCCGGCCCCGGCCATGGGTCAGGGCTCCTCGCTCCCGGACCAGGGGAAGGTGATGTCTGCCGGATCCCGAGCGGGCGGCCGCGCTACGGAAGGGATGGGGATCGGGGTCCTGCAGCCCCTCATCCTGCCGTCAGCCCTGGCCGGCCCGGCGGGGCCGGGGGCTCAGCCGTGCCCTGGCCACACAGCTGTGGTGTTGCTCTTACTCCTTCTCCTCATGGTTCATCTCACACCAGGTGGAAAAAGGATTTTGATTTACATCTTCTGCGTTTCTCCGAGGTTTCCCCCACCGCAGGATGACAGGAGGGAGGAGGGGCAAAGAGAATAAAGCCACTGCTCTGTGATTTTGTGACTATCTCCACACTTCGTGTCATTTTGGTGCCTATAAGGAGTGCAGAGGTCGCGCTCGCCGGTGTGTGGCCGTGCGAGTGGATACCCTGCTGCAAGGGAAATTGCTGGAGAGGCTGGGGAGGCTGGGGCTGGGACCGCTCGTTTTTCATGAGAGACATCAGCAGTTTCAGGAGGACATGTGCCGGTTATGGAAAGCTACCGGGGACCTTCCTCGGGGCTCTTTAATGAGACTTCTTCAAAATTTTGATTAATGACTGGCATAGAAAGAGGGAGCACGCTGAGGAAATTTGCTGACGATGCAAAGTGGAGAGATCTTGTCAATACAGGAGGGGGCTGGTCTATTGCACAGAATTAACAAGATGACCTTAAGCACTGGAGTAACATAATTGGGATGAAGCTTAGTAGTATGAAATGCAGGAACATGCACCTGCGGTCTGACCCCAGGCACCGGAGCGGCAAGCAGCAGGAGGAGAAGAGCGGGAGCACACCAGCCCTGTGCAAGGCTCTCATTGCACTGGCCCCAGGCTGCAGGAGCTTGCTGCATCTGGAGGATGAGGGATGCAGAGCTTTACTGGGAATAAATTTCTGTAGTTTGAAGAGGACAGGCTGCAGGCACATTGTTTGCAACATATGGCTTCATTAGCGATGATTGGCTTGACTAGCAGTGTAAGGTAAAGCACTAGCAGTCAATTGCAAATCCATAACCGATTCTGATTAGTATCATGCTTCTCGGTTTACATTCTATTCTATAGATAGAAGGGAAACATAAATTACATTGATTCTTCTTCTCTTATTTTATTTTAATTCAAAAAATTTAAAAGGTGTGAAGTTTCATTGAATTTCAACTTTCAGGAGCAGTTGAGAAGATGGTATCATTTCACAAGCTGTTTCAGTCAGCCTAAATCCATGTTGCTGCTGGAGACTGAATCCCACTTTCTAGTCCTTTTAGAGAATGCCCATTTCTCATTGCTTTTCTTCTGATAAAAATGTCAAAAAGAGAAATAGAATGTAAACAGAATGCTCTTAGTTTTACCCTTCTGTAAAGAGCAAATGTAAATTAAAAAATCAAGAATTTGAATGTCGTGGAAGATAGACTTCACAACAAGCTCTCTGTTTGTGCTAGGAGGTACGCATGGAGCAGTGGTTTTCAGTCAGGTGTGTGTCTGAACTGGGAAAGCCTGCAGAGAAGGAGCTGCAATTAGGTCAGTGAGGCTGCTCCGAATTTTGAACCCACAGCTGAAGAGAGAGGCTGAAGATGATGGACCTGTTAGTCTTGTGTTTCCAGTGATCTTCAGTGAGGGTCACAGGAAAGGCTCCATCAGCCTTCAGAACACGTCCTTTGATATTGCATATATTGCAATCAGAAACCTCCTCCTAAGTATCTGGAACAACATACATAAACACCAGCACAAGAGATCTTGCTGTTTCCTTTTTCTCACGTACAGGAATAAATATAGATTCAGTGAGGGTGAGAGACAGTAAATTAAAATTCTAAAAGAAAATGTTTCTTTGCAAGTTGTGCTGCTCATTGCTATGAGAAAACATTGAGAGTATCCAATACACAAGACAGGATACTGATCCAGACAGATATGGGACCAGTTCAAGAGCTAGAGTTATTCCAAAAATAGAAAAGCTTCTCACAGCTAAGACAATTCTGGGCCAAAGCAGGTGAAAGCCAGCAGCGACCCACCCCTCCGCGGAGTGAGGGGTTTGGTCCAGCACGCAGGTCCAGCTGCCATCACTCCCCGCAGCAGCACAGCACTCAAATGAGGATGCGGCAGAGCGATGTCCTGATGCACACAGAGGGCAGCTTTCAGCTCTGTCCCTGCTATACTTTTATCTTACATTTCATCATATAGCCAGTAAAAAGATAACTTGGTCTTTCACAGCTTGACGTGAATCTGCAAGACTGGCAGAAGTAAACATCTTCTGATTTCCACTCTGAACAATTTGATATGCAGCTTTGAGAGAGTCTAAAAAAAGAATCCTTTCATCTTAGTTCCCTGAAGTCTTTTTTTTTATCATATTCTAAATTCATAGATAAAACCCCAGACGATTTTATTGGATTAAGAATGACCACAAACAACACAGAGTGTCTCCCCATGACATTAATATGCTCATAATTGATATATTCATTCTGTGTTTTTCTCATGAGGTTGAGATCACTGTACTTACTCTGGTGCAGACTATCTCTTTATATCTCCCTACACGCATATGTGCACAGGTATGTGTTTATCTCTAATGGCAAAATCTAGCAGAACAGTAAATTATACTTCTTACTAGGGAAAAAATCCACCCATAGTATCATGTTCTCTGATTGCTTTCCTGCAAAAGCAAAATGTGGCCCAAGCCCAAGTTGCTAAGAGGATGTGAGACACCCAGTTGCACGAGGTGTCAATGGAGCAGTGCACCCACCATGTCCCCACAGCTGGTACTGGCTGCAGTGCATGTGCTGGAATGCAGCTGGGGGTGGTTCTGGCACTAACCCAAATATTCATAAGTATTAATAAAAGCTGTTAATTGCAGTTCAGCTGCATGAGATATCTGTCAGCTCATTTTTGAAAAATCAACTGCTGTACTTAATTAAATGCAAAACTAACTCATAACAGTGTATGTTTCTTGACATATTTCTACTTTATTTTCAGAACTTTGAGAAAGCGCTGGTAAACTTTCCTGGCAGTACCAGACTCTTTGTCTACCCAAAATGGTCTTGAATAGCAAGTGATCCTCTGCCCAGCTAAAAATGTCATGTCCATCCCCTTCAGAATAAATAAATTACATATCTGAGGGAAAATTAAAACTCTGGGAAAAAGAGAAAGTATGATAAAAAGGAGGAAAGTATGATAAAAAAGTATGATAAAATCAGGATAAAAAGTTCTTTATTGAACTCTGTCAGGCAGTAGGTGGATCTAATTTTCACTTTAAATAGACTCTGGCTCTAGCTTTTATTCTACTATTTAAAAACAAGAATAATTAGTATAGTAACCTCACAGCCTAATAGTACTCACTGCCTGCAAAAGGAATCGACCCTATAATTGGATCTGGACAGGCTGGATCAATGGGCCAAGGCCAGTTGTATGAGTTCAGCAAGGCTGAGTGCCATGTCCTGCACTTGGGTCACAACAACCCTGAGCAAGACTACAGGCTTGGGGAAGAGCGTCTGGAAAGCTGCCCGGCAGAAAAGGACCTGGGGGTGCTGGTCGACAGCTGGCTGAAGATGAGCTGGCAGTGTGCCCAGGTGGCCAAGAAGGCCAACGGCATCCTGGCTTCTATCAGAAATCGTGTGGCCGGCAGGACCAGGGCAGTGATCGTACCCCCGTACTCGGCACCGGTGAGGCTGCACCTCGAGTCCTGTGTTCAGGTTTGGGCCCCTCACTACAGGAAAGACATGGAGGTGCTGGAGCGTGTCCAGAGAAGGGCAATGAAGCTGGTGAAGGGTCTGGAGCACAAGTCCTGTGAGGAGCGGCTGAGGGAATGGGCGTTCTTCAGCCTGGAGAAAAGGAGGCTGAGGGGAGACCTTATCGCTCTCTACAGCTACCTGAAAGGGGGGTGGAGCAAGGTAGGTGTTTGTATCTTCTCCCAAGTAACAGGCAATGGGATGAGAGGAAACGGCCTGAAGTTGTGCCAAGGGAGGCTTAGATTGGATATTAGGAAAAGTTTCTTCACCAAAAGGGCTGTCAAGCATTGGGACAGACTGCCCATTTGAGTCACTAACCCTGGAGGTATTTAAAAGACGTGTAGATGTGGTGCTTAGGGACATGGGTTAGTGGTGGACTTGGCAGTGCTAGGTTGATGGTTGGACTTGATGATCTTAAAGGTCTTTTCCAACCTAAACGATTCTATTCTATGATTCTAATTAGACTTGGGGTGGAATAAGGAACTACTTCTTACAAGTAAGTGTTCAATAGGTAGATTATTATTCCTATTTCAAGCAAGAAAAACTGGGAAGGAAAGTGTGATTTTTAATCGGTGACACATCTAGCAGGGTATAAAAAGAACCTTTTAAGAATACATTATTCTTGGGTTGCTTTAACATGACCCAACTTAATGGCGCATACATCTTCTCAGTCATAACTCAGAGTAGAACACTCTGAAATCAAACTTACCTTGCCTAGGGATTGTTCCTCCTTCCTTTGCTCCCGCCAACACAAAGTGGAGTTCTGCACACGTAGGGGGACAGGAATACAATAACCTCATGAGTTTTCAGCATTATGCAAATATATTACACAACAGAGAAATCTTCTTTGAAGAACCTAAGAAGATCTTTCTCTGAAGCACGCGCAGTCTGATTCACGCATCATCTGCCTCAATGAGGTGACTGGATTTTCTCCAGGTTGAGAGGATAGCTATTGCTTCTCCTCTCGCGTCAAGTCTACGGCTGAAGTCTGGATCCAGCGTTTCTCAGGGTGGACAGAAATGCTCATGTTAACTGCGAGGGGGTTTTGGGTCATCTCTTATTCCCTCTAATGAGGGAAGGATTTGGGGATTAATCACAGTGCCTTCCTTCCTTGTCAGCTGTAGAAACAAGGACTTAGGGGAGGGGAGGGGAAAGAACTCCTTTCTGGCCTTTGCTGGTAATTAATCATAAAGTATGAGAATTTGTTTGCCTGCAACCTTGAACAGTGATTGCAAATGATCACCTAGAGATAGGCTTGGGGTTCTTTTTTCTTCATCTTTTTTTACTCAGTAGTAATTTTCCTGGCTAACTCTGGCAGTTGAAATTACATTTGACTTGAGCTTCTTGGATCTCCGCAGTACTGAAAACCAAAGAAAATTAAAGGATAGCAAATTTTGCATAATTTCACTCATACTAAGAATTTCCAATTAGCAAGGCATAAATTGATCCTCTTTGCTTTAATATCTTGGGCTTTTTCCCCCTGCATAGAGATAACAGCTGAGTTTTAATTCATTTTAATTCTATTACCATACATAACCATCATGCACTGTGATAAGTATCTCTCCTGTACACAAATGCCTTTGAGAACTACCCATCAAGTACTTATTTAACCTCATTGTCAATGGAAATAATAGCATTTACTGTATGTGTTTATTTTGCCTCATTTATAGAGCAAATTAACTTTTTTACACAAACACACCAGTATTTCTTTTTCCATTGACATTCTTCCCAGTGAGGCTCCACTTTCTAGGTTGCATTCCCTAAAGGTTTTCTGCATCTCTGTTAGTGTACCACTCAGTGCATATAACCAGATTTTTATTCTCAGTATTATTACTAAATATCATTAAAATGTGACAGAAAGTTTTACTGAGGTGAATGGGATTGTATTCTTACAGGAAATGCAGCATATTTAAATTATGATGTGGATGAAAATTCTATCTTTTAGAAAAGAAGTGTTAAGTTGCTACATATAAACATGTGTGCTGCATTATATATGCTATATAATGCTGAAGAGAATAGAAGATTTTTTTATTGTTATTTTCTGACTCCTTATGACAGCCTCTTTAGGTGTCTTGCTGAAAAATTATGCAAGCTAAACCAAAGTACACTAAAAAATCCTCCAGTGCGAGTGGACATTTTTTACTATGGAAATAAATCTCCTGCAGTGGATAGCAATTATAGACTAATGATAAAAACAAGACCAAGTTTCTCAGGGTAGAGGACATTCTTACTGTGACATGCACTTGGAGTTCATGAGGCTGCAGGAGGACAGTAACCAAAGGTGTGATAAGTGTGATTTACACTGTTCCTCATGTCTAAAGGTAAAGAAATGGTCCTGAGCTGTGCCAGAGGCCTGTGGGGTCCTGGTGGGTATCCTGGCACCAACCAGCCATCATCACTGATGGGGCTCACCGCAGACATCCCCTTGAGACACTGCCACATCCAGATGAGACAGGAGATAATCAAGTGTCTGAGCAGCAACAGAGCATCAGAAGATGGCCAGCCACCTGCGTGTCCCCTATGGGTACAAGCATCATCCAGCACAGCTAGGAAGGTGTTAGCCTGGGGGGGGAAGGAAAGTCATTCTGAGTCTTTCTAAACAGGTGAAAACTGACGGGATGCTCCTCCATCTGCCTTGCAATAGTCATTCCCCTCGGTGGCTTTTCGGGTGATGCTGCTCCTGTCTTGAAAGTCCCAGCCCATTTCTCACAGCCAGGCAGGATGATATCACCTCATTGCCCTGCACTGTGGTGTGCAACGTTAAGGAAGGAGTGACCCTTTAGAAGAAAGTATTGTTTTCATTTACTCATGTATTCCACTCACATTTAGCAAAGTTCGTGTCTGTATTCAGGGAGATCATCACCAATCTTTGTGATTAATACCTTGCAATCACAGCACTAGCCTTGCCTAGCTGCCAAAGGAACTGATGACAGCAAATTAGTTAATTATAGATCTAATTAAAATATTAATATCTTCCGTGTCGGTAGTGGATGCACTCGTGTTCTGTCTTCAGCACCGTTATTGTCCCTGAGCCATGTGCAGCCCCGCGCGTACTCTCGGTGCCACAAACGGCACCTCTGAGGTCTGCGGCTGAAGGGCTCGGCCAGGGACACACCAGAAACGGACTATGTTTTATACCTTTCGGGAAAGAACATTTTCCCCACAGAGTTGGAATTTGCAGCTTGGGTGGTGGGATGAAAAATGCATCTCTGGGATTTGAGCTGTAACAGGAAAAGACTTAACAAATAAAAGTAGATTCTAGTTGTACCCGAAATAACACCTATAAACACTTAAATGCAGTTGAAGAAAAGTAGCATGAATGCAAATACTCAGAGCAGGTACATACCCACACAATAGGAGGATATACTTCAACTAGCATCTTCTACACATGGAAATGGGAGAGATTGGGCAATCTGAATGTTTTCTTTTTTCGAGACCAAACCCATTAAGCTTTGTCTTGGTGGTGTAACTTTTTCTCAGCTTTTTCTCTGTGTTGTCACTAAGGGAAGAGAATGGAATATAGGTAAGAATAAAACACACTGTTCTTACAATGTGCATTTTTCTCTCTTCTGTTTTCCTACCCGTTCTCTATGGCTTCTGAAACAGGATGTTTTTTCCCTTTTCCATTTAAAATTTAAAAGTTTGAGAAGTTTTTGCTGCAAATAATTAAGCATGTTCATGCATTCCTGGGTCTTCACCTCTTGTCACAGAAAAAACAAAATGGAAAATATAACCATATGGAGAAGACGGTAATAACAGGATAAAATACTGTTGACCTCTTATCACTTTCACTTGAAATTAGCATTTATTTTTTTTCTCATTTGATGCACTGTCATTACAGGGCATGTGTGTGTTTTAGTATTTTTATTAATAAACATGGTAATTTAACAACCAGGTTAATGGCAGTTTTAATGAGAAAGAATATTAATTGGACAGGCTGGAGGATCTTTGGGTGGCTGCATTTTTTTCCTTAATATCTCACTCACCCTGTCCTCGAAAATACACAGCATATGTGCCAAGGGTTGGGGGTTTGTTTAAATGTTGACAGTTAATGCACACAGCTTGTACTATTTTGTTTCATTTCACAGAGCCTTTTGCACAAATGCGGATTCATGCCACCCCAGCCATGGGATTTACAGATTGCTAAATCTTAAAAGGTTTGCATAAACAGGCGTCTTGCTATTGATAAGACAGACAATGTGACCATCTGTCATTCTTCTGCAGCCAAATGAAAATGACATAAAGTATGGGTCTTGTCATTTAAAAACTAGTAATTTCCCAGCTCTTGTTAGCATTAATTTAAGCTCTCGTGCTGCAGCGGGATGCTTGGCAGGCAGTTGCTCTCCCAGTGCAGGCGCACCGAGCCCTGGCACGGCCGTGCCCTGACTGTCCCAGGAGAAGGGCATCGGCACAGGGGCTCCATCCCTCCTCTGTCCCCCCCCTGGCAGCACAGACCGCCTGGCCTCTCCTCCCCGGCCTCCCCCAAATGACCATTGCTCAGCAGCTTTCTCCCACCAGTGTTAGCAGCCTCTCCAAAATGTTCCAGAAAAGCAATTGCTTGGAGCAAACCAGCGCACAGCATGCGGTGGTGATCGATGGGAGCGTGTGTTTTGACTAAAGGCTGAAGGTCAGGCTGCGTCTGTCCCTGTCCTTTTTCCTCCTGCTCCGCAGACAACTTCTTTGCTCATTAGCCGTCTTGCTCCGTGTGCTCATTTTCGACAACACGTGCTAATTGCTCTGGCTGCCATTCAAGAGCAGATCAGTGTGGCCAGGAGGACGATGCTGGTCTCTAGGAGGCACAAGCCCCAGCCTGGAGTTCCGCTCGCTGAGCCAGCAGCCAGCCCATTTCACCCCAGAAATCTTTACGTTCAAAAGGCAAAGAAAAGCAAACAAACAAAAAATCCACCCCCCCCCCACCCCCCCCAGCAGATTTATGGAGCTGTTTGTACTTCAGAGATGCTGAACAGAGAGCAGCAAGTCAGATTTGCCATGGAGATACTCCGACAGAAAACAGGTTTTCTCCAGTGGAACAGGAAATCACCAGCTCTTTAAACCAGTTTGCAAAATGAGCAGATTTATGGTGATTGTGTGATAACAATCTACAGTTTATACTGTATAGCAGTTTTTACAATATCGTCTTAATGCGGCTGTCAGAACATCACAGACAATAATGGTGTTTTCAGGCTCTCCATAAATCTTGCATGGCTAATAAAGCAAAACTGAAAATTTACCACATACGCAGCAATTCCAAGCTTGCCTCCGAACTGGTAAGGGCTTTTTTATTATCCAAGTATAGCTGTGCATATGAAATACCAAGGGCCTGTGTTCAGACTACCTGTCATCACACAGGGGACATGGAAAGACCATCCTTCTCCTCCTCTGCCTCATTATTAGCTGATCTATGTGTTTTGATGTGTAATTGCAGTAGGTGCATTGTGCTGACAAGTTACCCAAACACTAACTGCACCATTGCATGACACATCAGGAGTCTTCAAATTTTAATAAGAATAATAGAACTTTCTACAGGTCCTCTCTCATTCAGACTCATGATATCAGTGCTGGGGCTGACCAAGGGTGTGCAGGTCCCATCTGAGTCTATCCTCTACACACATTGAGCACCTGCAGCCCCTGTGCATTTAAGGGAGAGTTAGAGGGACTTGAAGGCAAAACTCCACAAAATTATTGTTATCTCCAGCTCCAAACCTCAAGAGCAATTGCTTTCCTGTGAGCCCGGTGGTGCGTCACGGCTATGCCCATAGCTCCTGTGGCAGCGATGGGGGTGAGCAGCAGACGTCTTCATAAAGCAGCAAGTAAGCAGTCTCTCATGTCAGCAGCACATGAGGTTTTGGCACTGTGTGGCACCAGGCACTCCCTTCCAGACACCTGATTTATATCTTTAAAAACAGCCTTGAATAGTTTGCTAACTTGTCTTCTATCATCTCACAAACAAAACACAGCATACTGTTTTACTTGCTGTACCCCACGGGTGGCCACTTAGTGATTTATTCACATGCCAGCTCCTTTGGTTGCATTCCTCTTCTTTGAGGAAGAAAAGGTGCTTATCCCTGACACCGTACCGCATGGGCACCAGGCACTGCCCTCTGCCTCCCACCACGGCGAGTCCCACCGGCCCCAGAATGGACAGAGGGTTTCTACAACAAGTGTTTGGGTTTTGACTGACTGGCCCTGGGACGATGAGGCTAGCACCATGGTCCCCAGGTGTCCCGTGCTCTTTGGGATGCTCACCAAGCACTGTGTGGCTGACAGCCCTTCAAAGGCACATTTTCAGCTTCAGTGTTGATGTTCTTGTTAAGTCCAAAGTAAATCTTATCTTCCTGGTTTTAAATGGTGATGTAACTTCTTGCTACCAGACACCAGTCTCCCAATATCTTGTAGTACAAAATTCCTCTGTGCTGAAAATCCTTAGTGTAGCAGCTTTATAAAGCTGCAACCAGTAGGCAGGCGATTACATCTTTGGATAAGCAAGAGTAAGTGAGTGGAGCACATGCATTTCTACACAGATAGCAAAATAAATAAATGAATAAAACCAGAATCTTTGGATATGAAAAAAATTGTTATAAATGCAGTAAGGTTCCCAAATGACCAAGCTTAAAGTGGAAAGATCAGGCTTGTCCATGCCATACCAAGAATTCTTTCAAAATGACAGATTCCAGTGATGAGAAATCGCAGTCCCAGGCAATGCTGAGGGATGAACACACTTCCAACCTTGCAAGGTTGCAGAGATTCAAAGCACTGATGAATAAGGCCACTAGTTTTCATCCAAGTTCTGTTGAGACCAGTTTCCAGGGATTAATCTAATAGTCTTGCAAGTCTGATTAAGCTAATATGATTGCAGACAAGGCAATGAGAAGTTGTCCTGGAGGTCAGTCATCTGCCAGGAAAGGCAGAATGTGTGAGTTTTCTTCCCGTGGTCTCATGGGCTTCCCCTGTAAATGCAGGTAGTCCATGCCCACCTCTTGCTCATAGGAAATATTAAATAAAAAGATTTATCTTTGAACTCCACCTGTTTCCCAAGCTAAGGTGCTCTCATTGCTTTGGGGTGCAGAGAACACAGTTTCAGGCAGAACATGGACCGCTCTTCTAAAGCCAGCACCTTTGCTGTGGTCCTAGCACTGTGCTACCACCTTCCTTCACATTTCAGCCCAACGATTAGAAGACTCGGTCTAGAAAAGAGATCTCTTAGTTTAATATCTTCATCAGCCTGAAGCTTGACCCACATCTTCCACTTCTGTGCACAGTGCCCGAGGCTGGACTCGAGGTTACCTGCCGTGCTAGGACTAGGGGTGGAACAGAACAAATCACAAGCTCTTCTCTTCTTGTTGACGCCTGCAAAGAAAATTGGTGGGGCCAGAAAGAGAAGATGCAAAAGGGAGAGCGGCTGTCAGCTGGCAGTTAGGTCACCCGTTGGGGAAGGAGAGAAAGGATGCAGGCAGCTCTGGGTGCTGGGCAGCAGTGGCTTTCCCCAGCTTCAAAGCCTCGCGCTCTGCTAGCATGAGTTGTGCACAAAGGAATAATGCAGAGGACTTGGAGGACATCCAATCATACCCTGATACCTGCCTCTCCACGCCAAGGGTGTATGAAGATTTCAATGCTTGAAGGCACCTGCTGTCTTGGATGTCTTTGTTTCTTTACACATGCTTACTTTTTCACTCTGAAATTTGTGTCTTTATGGCATCCCACTTTGTGTTTCTTCCCTGCTGGTTTCAGTCAGGTTTTAGAAGGGGCTGTGTGCTACAATGTGTTTCCCTTAACTGATTTTTAAAAGTAATATATGACTTTAATTGCCTAACTCATTCCAAATGGCATAAGACTAAAGGCAATTGTGAATGCAATCAGCTAGAATAATTTAGTTTACTTCAACCTTTTTGTACTCTTCCATTTTTAACCTGTTCTCTTCCCTTTTGAAAAGGCAAATAGTAAATTATATTAACAAAAAGCTGTATGGCACTGCAAAGGTGTGATAAGCACCGTCTCCATTGCAGCCACTCTCTCAAACAACCAGGTCCTGTTAACCGCACTAGGTCTGATTTTTTCAAACGTAAGGGCCTATGCTAACTTTTCAGACTGTGAGCTGGGAGGGTAAAGAAAGGATAGGAAAAGGTTTGGAACCTTAAAAAGTACTTCCAGATACCACATGCAACATCTTAAATGGCAGTTCATGTCCTCAGTGGGGAGCACCTTGTTTCGCAGTTCCTGCAGCGCATGGTCCTGCTTGGGAAAGTCGTGGTGCATCGGCCAAGTTCCTTGTTCAAAGCCAACAGGATGGTAACAGGTCCATTCTTCACCCTGAAAAAAAAGAGTCATCTGTCAAAAGTCCCTCCAGAGCCTGCAGACTGGCACCAAAAATAGCAAAACAGGATCTAGTGCTCTGTAGGGCAAGCACTAGACCAGAGTCGCCGTGAAAACAGGCAAAACGGAGACAGAGGAGAGGACCCTGACACCTGGGGCAGGTAGGGACGTGCTGTGTCATCCACACCACAATGATAAGGAAAGACAAAAGTGTTAAATGTTGGTGTTGTTTTCTGCCCATAAACCAATGATGTTACCTAAATAAGTGTGTGGAGGGAAACACACACATTTTTTTTCTTCTTGAATAGATTTCTGTGCTCTGGGGGAAATTCTCCAGGGCTGCGCTGATCAAAACTGGGAGGGCTGTGGCAGGCTCAGGGAAAAACCCCAAACCTCTACAAGTGCCAACAAAGGCAGAATTTGGCTACTTTTCCAGGACTTCTGCTCCAGTGAGCCCCTGGGTGGTGCAAAGACATGGGTCATTACCTAGTTATTCTGGGCAGGATCTGGTCATTTAGGACAACTGACACAGAAAATGCCAGTTCATCTCTGCAATCTCTACAATTCCTGTACTCTGCGCTGACAGAAGAGTGTGATGGAAACCATGGGTACAAACCCACCTCCCATGCAAGG
This sequence comes from Haliaeetus albicilla, assembly GCF_947461875.1. Lineage (NCBI taxonomy): Eukaryota > Metazoa > Chordata > Aves > Accipitriformes > Accipitridae > Haliaeetus > Haliaeetus albicilla. The sequence goes on from NC_091490.1 coordinate 805,635, forward strand.
AGCTCTTGAATGCAACAGCATGGGAGATGCCTGAAATCAGGTAATCCATCAGGTTTTATGTTATAAGTGAATCTTTCTTTTCATCATGGAAGGTTTTTGCTGACTTTTTGCTGGGAATTAAAGCAAGAGAAAAAATAAAAAAAATAAAGGATAAGAAGTCTTCTGAATTCATCCAAAGTGAAGCAGATCTATTTCACTTCAACCTAAACCACATTTTCTAGTTTGGCTACAGAGCTGAAGAAACTACTGTTTGCTCAAAACTATTTTAAATCTATTTCTGTTTCCCCCCTCTGTTGAAGACTGCCTCCGTAGCACCCTACATATCTCCCAGGCAACCCAACCATCCTAAAGGAAATATGGAGAGAGAAACTTACTTCTCCAAGACACATTTACACTAGTGCACAAATAAGCGACTTCTTTTCTTCTTTCAGGTAGCAATCCCACACTCAGCATTTGGCATATTTTCCCAGCCAGAGCCTCCCCAGGCAACCCAGCCATGGAGAATCTGCAGGCGACCTCCTGACCGTGCAAACAGACCCGCAACTCAAACAGGAGGCTTGGAAGATGCATGACCACTTCACCAGCAGAAGCACCAGCTACAGAAAGTCTTTTGGATACATAAAAAAGACAAGAGAAGAAAAGGCAACTGTCGAAAAGAAGTTGGTTTTCTTTTTAGCAGGTTCAAATGGGACTTTCTCAGAAATCCGCATTTTAATCCAAAAGAGTATTCCCTTCAAAGCTTGGCTTTCTCTTGAGCTACGTTATCAAAGCAAACTCACAATTTCAGCTGATCAGAAGGCAAGAAAGAAGCTTCAAGTGAAATGCCCAGAAAATTAGATTAATCAGAGTTGATAAGAATCAAGTGAGACAATTCTGCAGTGCGAACACGACTGAAAACTGTAAGATAACTGATAAAGTATTCCAATGACAATATCTGATTAAAATAAACAATTTATTATTTTCACAATAATTTGTTTAGCTGTGTCACACTATGCTCTGAATGAGAAAAGACAAAAGCATCTTTGTGATCTAATTACTTTAAAAAATCCTATTAACATAACAATTTGATCCAACTGTTTTTGAGGTGTCCCTGTTTAGAGCATTCATCCCTATGACAACAGAACATTTTTTAAATGCTTCAATTATTTTGGGACAGAACATCTTTTTAAGGAGATGTCCTGGTATGATATGCAAAAAATTCAAGAATAATTTAGGAGAAAAATGAAGTTCAGAAAATCCTCTAAAAATAGCTCTGAGCCTGGAACACAAATGTGAGAAATTCCTTCAAGTCTCAGTTACAGAATATGATAGCATGAGGTACCAAGTTTTAGTAAACCGTCAAGCGGAAACGTGGCTTTGGGCACTGCCCAATAGTAAATAATGTGACTTCCCTATTTCTCAAGTACATGCAAATTAAAGATGCCTAAGATTTTCTATTCTTATTTTTTCACTTAACACTTCCATGGATAGATATGCCATTGGAAATCTAAAATATGTTGATTTAACTCTTTATTTTGAGGATTTCTGAAGTAAAAGTTCAATTTTCAGGTAAAGATTAATCATGTCAACTCTTTTTACCAGAAAGACAGAAGAAAAGGCCAAAGCAGCAAAATGCAATTTCCAGCCCTTCAAGTACAAATCCTAAAGTTCGTCAGCTTCATAAAGTGGTACCATAAAATATAATTTACTAAGGAAAAAAATTAGGCCAAACTAGACACAGACCACTCGCATGCTGAACGAAACTCAACGCAGAATTTAAATGACAGCTAGTTTGGCTTAAGAGATAATTCGAACTAATTTTTCTATGCATTTCTGTATGGACCAACCCCTAAGAACAGGCTCCCCTGGGGCAAAGGCCATGCGGCAGAGCACCGGCTGAATGAAGGCTGCGTCCCCCAGCAGCCTGACCCCTTCGGTGTGCAGTGCAGTGGCAGGGTTTCCAACAATAGCTCTGGCAGCGAGGACGGGAGGGATGGAGCTTGGCTATTCGTGTCCTAATTCCAGCTGCAAAGTGGATGATGCTCCTGGCACTGCTGTGACCCACCTCCCCTTAACTCTCACATTCGCAGGTGCGCAGCTGATGGGGAGTGAGAACAGCAAACGCTAACGTCTTAATTTTATCCCTGAAGCAGTCACTTTCATAACACTGAAGATGATCATAATGTATATTCTTCCTGTGAAACGTCTGTCTTCTCCTCATGACCTTTTCCACAAATCAACTCTCATTAATTACTTGGAGTTATGATGTGATACAATTATTATTTGCTCTGTTTAGGTTCATGCAGCATGTTTATTGTCTGGTCTGTTTTACCAACTAATAGCAAAAGACAGTTCAACTGTTTGCAGCTGAATGTGGAGTGGCATTGTCACATGCATGAAAGACACTATGAGGGGAAAAAGACAGAGAGATGTCAAGCAATCCCTGGTTTTGCATTCAGATTGGGAGATTGGATCCATATGAATTGAAAATAAAAATGTTTTATTTGTTCTTCAAAGTAGAGAAAGACTTGTGAAGAACAAACATAAAGTGAACTGTGAAAATGACCGTAAAATGACCAGGGAAATACCAGAACAAATTAGAGGAAATTCACCAATAAAATAAAATAACCTTTACGTGCATGTTAATATGTGCTACTTTCATTACATGGGCTTAGGAGTGATTTTGGAGCTGTGTTTGGAAATAGAAATTTAAAAACCATCAGACACTGGACACTTTGACCGTACAAACCCAGAGTGGCAGAGGCAGAGCCTGCTGCCAAGTCAATGGGGGTCGCAGCCAGGTACCATCTGCAGTAAAAGCCTCTGCAGCTCTGGAAGTAGCAGCACTGTTTCACTGAAATGTTTTACAGCTTTAATTGCTGTTTGACCTGATGACTAGGTACTGTCCATGATTGCTGTTTGACTCCTCTCTTGTATCTCCTGTATTCTGAACTGTTTGACTTAGAAAGAGACAAGTCTTTTCCTCCTTGTGCATGGGCCTATGACTTTTATGGCATCTCTCCACTTCTGTTTTCTGAATAATTCACAAAGAATTCCCAAAAATGTCAAATTCAAATGCAGGAAAGTATGTTGTTACTCATAAGAGGCTCTTGTAAGCAAACATCTGATTACGCAGGGTGAATCCGAAATAATGCAGAAAACTTAGTTTCTCAGGTTCTTACGGAAGCTCACATCCTCTGAGCACACAATTGTGGGCTTTAGTCCTGGATGAAAAACTGAAAGGAGAAGGGAGCATCATCTGGTACGAGCTGCTCCGGCCGTGGGACGGGGAGTGGGAGTTCAGCAGGTTTCATGCGCGCCTGGTCCGATGGGATCACCGAAACTTCCCCTGCGGAGCAAGCAGCAGCCGGTGCGAGGGGATGAGGGGGAAAAGGATGGGCTGAGCAACAGGGGACAGGGGACAGCCACACCAGCACCCCGTCCCTGCATCTCCTTTCTGTGCGCTGCACAGCCTGAACAAGCATCCAGACAGCAGCAGCAGCATCTGCATTCCTCCCTCACCGTGTTCACTTGATGAGCATCTCTCAAATCCTGATGATTTCGCTGTGGCTTTGGGAGACGAACCCGAGTGAAACCCTGTTGCAAGTTTAAGGACCAGCACTATGTATTCACTTTTGCCAGATCAGGTTGATTTACAATGTGCTTTAATGAAGTGTGTTGCTATGGTGAGACTAGTTTCAAGGGCGTCTGTTAAAAAAAAAAGCAGCAGAGGAGTAAATTGTCCGAATCAGATCAATGAGAAACCAGCTTCTAGTGTTGCACCATTTTTTTGCCAGTTTTGGCTTGGCTGAATTAAGAGCAGCCCAAGCCGGGAGAGAGGAGACGAAGCCCTTCACGGATTACAGGGGAGGAAACGCAGTGCTCATGCATCAGAGGGTCAGTAACAGAGCAATGTTAAACAGCCACAGAATGTGAAATTACAAAATATTAAGCCTGTTGTCTCATGTCCAACTTTTCATCCACCAGTACCCCCACGTCCTTCTCCCCAGGGCTGCGCTCGGTCCAGTCATCCCCCAGCCTGTATTGATACTGGGGGTTGTCCCCACCCAGGTGCAGGACTTTGCACTTGGCCTTGTTGAATCTCATGAGGTTCACATGGGCCCACTCCTCAAGCTTGTCCAGGTGCCTCTGGATGGCATCCTGTCCCTCAGTCATGTCAGCTGCACCACTCAGCTTGGTGAGGGTGCACTCGATCCCACTGTCCATGTCATTGATGAAGATATTAAACAGTACTTGTCCCAGTACGGACCCCTGAGGGACACCACTTGTCACTGATCTCCATCTGGACATTGAGCCGTTGAACTCTGGATGCAACCATCCAACCAATTCCTCATCCACCGAACAGTCCACCCATCAAATCCATACCTCTCCAATTTAGAGAGAAGGATGTTGGGGGGGGACCCTGTCACAGGCTTTACAGAAGTCCAGATAGACGACATCTGTAGCTCTTCCCTTGTCCACTGATGTAGTCACCCCATCACAGAAGGCTACTAGGTCCAAGGCTCCTTAATTATTTTTTCTATTGTGTGCCTTGATTAGATTACTTTTCTGCCTCTAGGCTACTTCTCCCACTTTATAACCTCCTTAAAATGCGGTTGCATAGCATTCTAAGTCATATAGTATAATAAAAATTAGTTTTAACAGTTTCTTTCAAGATTTATAACACCTATCTTGCTATACATGACATAAGCAGAGGAAAAACAAGACCGGTTTGCGGTCAGGTCTCGCTGTGACCAGACGCCCTTCCTCATGCCTGCATGGAGGGGAATGTGTGCTCCCTGAAAGACAGGCTCAGCAGCCCTGTTCACGGAAGCCAGGATGATGCTGGTAATAGGATCAATCCCGCCTCACTGTCCCCCTTCCTCTGAATGCTGTAGCCTCTGCTTTTACCTGCATTCCACAGCAGGTCTGCTACTTCAGGTGCATTTATGTGTTGGCCTCCAGGAAAGGTTGTAACAAAGAAATGATCGACAGCTGCAGTTAAACAGATCATCAGCCTCATGACGTACGGACCTGTAGCACAGCCATCAGCGTACGTACAACCGATTCCTCACGGCAGGGGTGGAGGTCTCCTTGTCCCAAATCCAAATCATCCCTTCCTGCTCTTTCTCCCAGAGCTGTTGCTCAGTTTTCTCAAGCCAGTAAGAAGTGTTCCTGTGCTACAGGTTTTGGACAAAAAAAAATGTTCTCAACTACTGTTTTTTCTGGAGGAGGAGGAGGAGGAGGAGGAAGAAGAGGAAGAAGAGGAGGAAGAGGAGGAGGAAGAGGAGGAGGAAGGTTCTTGCCCCCTGTGCCAGCCAGTGGCACCTGGTTCCCATCTGAGGGACCCAGCCCAAAGGACCTGAGGAAGAGGCATCTCCAAGTTGATGGGTGAAGCTCGATGTCACAGCGCAAAGAAAGCAGAGAAATAAGGAGCACAGAGCAGTCAGGCAGCTACCCTACCATGGCCCAAATTAGCTTGATTTTTTTTTTTTTTTAAATCTTAACTGGACTGCTTTGTTTTCCTTTCAGTTATTTACAAGTTCCTAGAAGGCACTGTCAAGTCTGAAAGTGATTGATGTCTATTTGTTGGGTCTGGGGGGAAGAAAGACCAACTTTCCCAGCTCAAGAGCCAAAACGAAGGCTCTTGCTGTTCATAGCTCTGGCCCAAAACACTGGCCAGGCCTTGTTCTTTGTTGCTTCCCGCCTGCTGCCTGCTTGCCCCCACTCTGGCACAATAAATTCAACATGGTCAGGTCCCAAGCACTCTTCTGTGGTTTTGAGCCTAGGAATTTTAGCAAACAATGACACTGTAAAGACTAGGGAAAATGTGGGTGTAACGAATGAACAGAGTTGAAATAAGAAACAGACATTTAAGCAACAAAACTTTTTGCAATGTGATTGGCTTGTTTATTTAGTGATTCTCTGGGGGAAACTCCAGCTCTCTTCCCAGAGCCACTGGGGACACAACATCTGCCATGACTTTGGTGAGGCAGATAGCAGCAGTGTGGTGCTGTTGTTAAAGCCTGTCCTATTCACCTTCTGATGTGTATCTGCTTTTTTAGCAGGTATTTATGCCACCCCTTGATTCAGTGTTCAAACTTCCAGCAGAACTTTGTCACGTGATCAAACTAATTATAAAGGTCAAGGCATTTGCAACATAAAAGAGCAAATATAAAGGTCCTTTTCTTCCTGTCACTGCTGTCAGGTAGAGGTCACAGTGCTGCCAAATGGATGCTGGGATTTCAAAGAAAGCGATGCAGCATTGGTACGGCTGGGCTGAGGCATCTTCCCGGTGCACTTGGAAAAAAAAAAAAGAAAGAAAACAAAAGTCCCCAGTCCCCTTAATAGTTTCCTTGATGGCTTTCGCTGTGTTGCAGACTTCACTCACCACTCACACCATTAACAGCCTGGTTTAACCTATGCAAGGAGCAGCACTCAGTCATTGCTTTGGGGTATTTCTGTTATTAACGTTTACTTCTTTTGCTGTCGTTGAGACTTCAGTAATAGTCATATCCTTGACCAACTAATTTGGAAAGGTCAAGCCCAAACTCAGAAACACTCATTAAGGTTTTATTGGCTATCCACTCAGAGCAAAGACCAGGACGAAGCCGAAGAATTGCTCTTGAATGTGGGCACTTGCATGCTTCAGTTCAACCAGCCTCTCTCCTAGAGGCATTTGTTCTCTCCCAGCAATGTATGCAATTTCATCAGGTAAAATTGAAAATCCCACTGATGCATTTGCTACCTTGACAGTATAATTTCTCACTGTTTGACCGCAAATTCCATTTAATTCATTCTGGGCTCAGGGTAGCATGTAGTACACCATAACAGGGGCTGTTTCCAAGTATGCCCTTAATACTTTTTTCCCTTACCCCACTGAAGAACTCGGACAGTTTTTACATATTCTCTCTCCTGCTTTCTTGCATAGCGGAACCATTAAAACAGGGTGGATCGGCCCCTATCTAACCTGAGCCTGCCCTGGTCCTCCAAGTGTAACGGGGACACTGCTCCGGGTCCTCAGCTTTTTGCCCTCCCGGTTTTGTTCAGCAGGTGGAAGGTTTCACAAGGCATGCCCGGCTCCTGGAGCAGCAAGAGCTGCTCGGTGACTCAGGGACACATTTTCCGATGCCTTCCAAGGGTATCGGGTTCCTCGAGGTTCGCTTGGCTGCACAAACTGCCTAATGATGATGATTTTCACGTACAACACAATGAATGCACCAAACTGTCTTAAACATTACAAACTCAGGTGATGAATACTTCAAAGTTTATTTTAAGAAATATTAGAAATTGGTGGAGATAAGTGGGTATAAAAATCGGGGAGCTCCTATGAGAAACAACATAGGCTCTGAGGATAAATTAAATAATACATTATTTGAAATATATTATCCACTCCTAAACTATGCATGATTTAGTCAGTTGGAGCCTGCGTGCCATGCTACAAAGCTTCCTGCCATGGGCTCAGTTTTTCCTTCGGCTCTCCCTCTGCTGCACGTGGCCGCCCTCTCCTCTCGGCATCACAATTCTGGTCACCCGCAAGCGATGCTCTCGCTCTTCCCCGCCTGATCCCCCTCGCTCCCCGCTCCAGCTGCCGTCCACCCCGGTGCCTCACTCCCGGCAGAGCATCCCAGCCCTGCCACGGGCACTTTTCCCTGGGCACCCCCCCTGAGCCCCACACGCTTCTCCTTGTCCCGGCTGCCCCCTCTCAGCTAAAAGCCCCTGGGCTGAGCTGCCTCCGGATGGGTCCCGGGTGCAGCTGGGACTGGGAAGGGACAGATCCCCATGGCAAAAACTTTCTGGGAGAAGAACAGGTTTCCTCCCAATAACAGAGACATCCAAATGAGAGCAAGCGCATAGGACCCCTCTAACTTCTGTCCTTATTTATCTCTGTCATTTTACACAGTTGTGCATACCCACTTCAGTGTTTTTGTTTATGATCAGCATCTAACACAAATCGACACCTTGTTGTCCTGCAGATGCAAAATAGCGAGGCTGCTTGCTAGCTAGGAGTGTAAAATGGAGTGTGCCATAAACAATAAAGTAAGCACAACAAAGGAACAACAATTAAAAAAATGGTAAAACCCCAAAAGCTAATATTTATTTGGAATGAGAAAATAAGAGCTACCAAACGAGGGTGTTCAAGTTCAAGAGCATGGCTTGGAAGTGGGAGCTGCTTTAGAAAACCAGTGTCAGATATCAAACTACTGGAATGAAAATCTGGAAGCTACAGATCTTGGAAAATACATCTCAAATTCAGTAAGAGACCTGCGTTTCCATAAAGCAGAATGATTCCTTCACTTAGGGATAATAATCTACATTGTTCTCAGAAAGCAAGATGTCAGTATCATAAACCAAATAGGTAATAGACGTTTCTTAGGTATCATGAGGATAATGGCTCCCAAGACAAAATGAGGCAGGTTATTTTTTATCATGAAATACTCCTGAGAGTTAGGCAGTCACCTGGTTTTTAATCCAGACATCACAGACCCAAAGGAGTTTTGTTTGAGTGTTACAGGGAGTGGGAAAGGTTTCTGTCTCATGAAAATTCATTGCAAATTACATTAGTACTGCTGGGAAGGCAATAGCATCTAGCAATAGTGGATGCAGTGCCTCATCCATACATATCCCATTTACTAAAGTCTGAGTCTATACCGTACTAATGGTCCTAACCAGAAGACCACAGTACATCGAGGAGCTAGTGACCCACACAGCAGTTACTTGCGGGCCAGAGCGGAGCTGAGCACACCCTGTGGCTGCGGGATGGGCTCCCCTGGCTAATCCCGATGGAGGAACCTGCAGCAGATCCCGTGGGCACCGGTGCTTACACGGCCTGCCCAGCCATGGCTTTATCTTACAGTGAAGCAGCATGTTCTCACAAGAACATCCTTGTGTGGCAGTAGAGATGATGGATAGGGTTGTTTTCTCCTAGGAAAATCCCATAAGAGCTCTATAGACCGAAATGCCGAGGCACTTCTCCACAGATGGGATCTCGCAGCCTGCCGTGCTCGGGTAGGATGTCTGTCCAACGCTGCAACGCTCGGCGTCCCAGCTTCTGAAGGGACCTCAGATTACCATACTATCTGCTCTTCCCTGCTAGTGTTAGCTCCAGTAAATAGTATCTTAATCCATACATGATGGAGTCTGAGTGCCTTTGCCAACACCACTGTAACAAACACCTGTACCAGCGTATTACAGGGACTTGCAATTATTAGCATGGAGTGACAGCAGAAAGCCTTGGAAAGCAGATAATCAATATCAATAAACTAATATTTGAAAAATAGCTTGTACATGCTCGACTCATTTAATAGACCAATGATAGTCATTTTTAAAATGTCCATAGTGTTTGATTTGCTGTATTTTCAGGAGAACAGAAGGGAAGGTGGGAGCTCCGGAGCCTGGAGAACGCAGCCTTTCCTCATCTGCCCTGTTGTGGTTCGTGGCTGCGTGCTTGCTGTGCTCTGCCTTCCCTCTGTCTTTACTCTGACCCACACGCTCCCAGTCCTTCCTCAGCCACACACGCTCCAGGCATTTCTGTGCCCGGCGGCAGAGAGGCTACAATCCGTCAGTCGGTACCCGCACAGCTCTCGCAGGAGACAAAAGAAAAATCTTCCCGGTGTGCAGGTCTTGGTGAAAGCATAGTTAGGGTCAACGTCCTTTCAGATCACTCACCATCACCTTTTGTGCCAGCCCCTTCTGAGCCCTGCTAGTCTAGCGGAGGTGAAAAGCTTCCTTTTCTTTCCAAGAAGGAGCCACAGACAAAACCCGCAGACATGCATTAAACTGCAATTCATCCCTATCATGATAGAGTTTATTCTGAACTGAGATAAGGAATTAAAGTAACACTTCCTTTCTCCCCCCCCCCCCCCCGCATTTCTTCACAAAAGACTTGTTTATACCAGACTTTGCTGATGAGATATAGAAAACAATAATCTATTTTTAACCAATGCATTTAAAATTGTATTTGCAACATTCTGCTTAATCACTAGCTTTGTGCCTACCTTAAAAGAAACCCAAACACCATCTGCATATTTAAAGCATAAGCCAGGCAGCACTTCCATCACACAATGCCACTGGTGACCACTGGTGACTACTGGTGACCACTGGTGACCACTGGTCATCAGTAGTGGCTCCTTCCCCAACCCCAGGGCTGGGAAAGCGGCAGAACGAGCCGGTGCTGGTGTCCCACCTTTCTCTGGCCACGTTGTGTCACCCAGCAAAGGGACACAGTGCCAATGAGCAATATGGTGACAAAATCAGCCTTTTAAAAGCAATTATCATTTCCTCTCAAGAGTATGAACAAGTGTAAGAAGTGAGGACTTTTGCCCCAGGTTTATGGTAGCGGAGGCACTTCAGCATCTCCTGACCCAGCACCCCATCCCGTCAGCACCACACAACCCATCCTGTGTCTCAGAGGCTGCCGGCTCTTGGTGTGACATGCTGCAGGCAGGCTCTTCTGCTTGGCCACGGGACCCCAGCCAACTGAGATAGTGCTTGAAGGTCTAATCTTCATCTTAATTTATTTTTTCCTATCATCTCCGTTAAATTAAAAAAAAAGTCATATTTTACTATATGAGAATGCATACTTTATTTAAATCAGTACATATATATTTTTTATATAAAGGAAGACAAAAAAAATTGAGGGGCTGTACTGCAGATGTCAAGTAAAAACAATCACTAAGTTAAATGCCATCCAAACGTGCCGTGATTGATAGTGATAAGTCCCAGCATCATCTGATTTCTTGATAAACGAGGCCAATCTCTAAGTGCCGAAGTTTCCAAAGGCAGCGGGTTTGCCCAGCTGTGCAGCCAGCTGGAGACAGCCCCGGCAGAGCATCTAAGGGCTGCACCAGCACAGGAGGGAGGGCGCCGTCCCCACCCAAACCTTCGTCACAGCCAATTAACTCCCGCGATGATTAATATGTATTGGCAAGAGGTTCGAGGGAATTCTCATTGCTGATGCCCAGGCTGTATTTATTCTGTTGATAAAGATGATTCTTCATCCCCCAAGACTATCCATTTGACATCTGTTATGTCTACAAGGAACTTCTGCCTTCACTGCTGCAATAAAAAGCAGCTTTATAATTGACTTCAGTAGAAGTCAGATCACCCTATATCCGCACACACGAATAAAAGATAGAAAAGAGAAGCAATGACCTCAATCTATTCTCCAAACTTTCATCATTACCCTCTATGGCTCGAGTCCTCTTCTTTCAAAGCTTGCCCTGAATTTAAAATTCACAGCATGTGTACAGGAAAAAAAAAACAAACGCAAAACCTTAAATGGCAGAAATCAACAAATACAGTGATGCATTATCAAATTAAAGATTAGAAATAGAAATGTTTCTTGTAAAGTATAATCCTCGCCTTGATCCATGCGTTTTAAAAAATCAATAAAATAATGTGCAACAGCCATGCAAGGCTTCTTTTAATGACTTGTGTCTTAATAAATACCATATTCATTACAAACCTACATCAAAATATATTATCTACACTTGCCCATGCTACTTTTCCTTGATTAGAAAGCTTCACCTTGCTAAAGCATGAAAAATGGATAAGAATGGAACGGAATACAAAAGGGCCACTTATTATTTGTCAGCTCGCAGGGTTTGCCCTTTTAAAGCAGATATCAAAATTTTAAATGTGATCTTATAATAGCAGTAGATTTCTTCTGGAGCCATCTGTGACAGATGCTGGGGAACTGCAGAATATTTGGACACTACTGTATTAATATTAGAAATGTTGCATCTGTCTTTCTGGTTTGAGCAGCGACTGCACTGCTGGCTCAAGGAAGACAATAAGGAACACATTTGCAGGAACTAAAACGAAGAGAGGGTAATTAATGCCTTTCTCCAGACCTTTAAAGGTGCAGGCAACAAACTGCTTGAAATTACAAATTACGCGCATATGCTTCTACCCTTGGAGAAAACAACAACAACAACAACAACAACAACAAAGCAGCTATGATTTGAGAAGTGGGCTGGAAGTGCCAAGGTGGTTGTCAGGGGATCATGGAGGACCCCCATGCATGGGGATCCTGTTAAATCTCATCTTTGGGGATCCTGTTAACTTAAGGGAAGAGCTCTAGGACTTACTGCCTCGTGGCCAGACCCAGTGCACGTGCCCCAGCTCACACGGCACAATGTGCAAACCTGTCCTTGCACAGCAGTTGCACTGGGAGTGAGGCATGAATCAGAGTGGTTTGTGTGCTGGAGACCTCGGGATATGGCCAGAAGCCACCAGCCTGGCTGTGCCCTAATGTGCTCCACCATGTTTAGTGTCCCCAGGGGACATCCCCTCCTGGCACCTCTCCCAACACATATTTGGGATCCCTGAACATCTCACCATGTTTCAGGCGCTACGCAGATAAGCTGAGAAAGACATGTCCATATCCAGCAGAAGTTCATACAGGATTGCAATATTTGCCGTACAATCTTCAGGATTATCTTCAACCATCAGTCTTGAAGCTTGATTGCAGAGCAGAGCATCCAGGGTTTAAACATGCCTCCCAAGGGGTGTCCTGGTGATGTCTGGAAGGGAAACAGCTCCCTGTACTTATCCCGTACAGCCCCTTGTGTCAGGGCTGGTGCATGCTTTCCCCGTAAAGCCGAATCTCTCAGCAGAAAGTTTTTTCTTCAGCAGAAAGTTGTCCCCAAGGGCTGGGCAACCGCAGGCGTGGCATGCGGCCCCATCCCACGTGAGCACCGATGTGATGGTCCTGTCCCCCCGTGCCCCAGCGAGGAGGGTGACGGTGCTGTCCCCACGAGGAGGGTGGCTGTCCCGGGTAAGGGCTCCCTCCCTGCCGCGGCATGGCTCTGATCCAGCACCTTCTCGCAGGGTGACGATAATTCGCCAGGTTTGTGTTTTCACACTGTGCACGAGGTGTTTCTGCTGGCTTCTGCACAGCTCCAGGAGCGCCTGGAGCATTTCTCGCTTAGCGTGGTACCTGGGAAAAATATGTGTGTATGTGGCTTTTGTTTATATTGTTTTATTTGACTGTAGGTAGTGCACTATCCATTACTTGAAATAACAAACTCTCCCTGTTTGCTTACCTGAAAACCATCTGACTCTATCTTTCTCTCCTTGATCCATGAGCACAAACACTAGGAGACCTAATTTCTTCAAGATATTTACCAAAAGATTTAATAATGATTGGATTGGATTTATTGAAGAGAGACAACATTTTTTTATCTTAAACAGTACCAGAGACCCTTCTCCCCAGCTGCCTAAACCAATTGATCTGATAATAAATTCCACAAAATGAGCAAACAGCCAATATCAACTATGTAAAAAACCCAAACTGCCCTCCTGAAATACTATCATCTAATTAAAATTAAACATTATTGCTACCCACATGATTATTCTGAATTCATAAGCAAGGTCTTTCAGATATGTTCTTCTCCTCCCTGCCCAGAGGACTGCCCATTTTTTCTACAGAAATTAAACACCCAAGTTTAATATCTGATATCCAATCACTGCCTGACAGCTGAGCCCTGCCTGATCAAGGACCAGACGTTGCTGCTTTGACCTTCACATCTTGACCACAGCAGGGACGGGGCCCGTTTTCTTGCTGCAGTACAAGCTCAGCTGAAATTTCTTGAGAAGCGAAAAACGGCTATCTCCTTTGATACCTCATCCTAAAGAGATGAATTTAAATGAAAAAATAAGCAGAATATGCATATTTCAATAAAAGCACACAGTTGGCTGTTTGCAAGGAACTATGCGCAAATTCAGTGGAAAATGCAAAATTTAACCTTCAGCCTGCTTTTCGCTTTGAGCAGATTACCCCTTTCATCGGCAGATTACCGCTCCCGTATCAGAGACAGCTACAAAAGTGCGACCGACGATGTGCAGGGGCAGCGTTATCGGCGCTGCAAGGTGAGCGGCTCTGTCGTGCCCACCGAGCAGCACAGGCAGCCGGCGGGGAGGCTGCGATCCAGACGGGTGTCCCTTAGATCCCCGAACGCAAAGCCTCTTAGCACTGCCTCTGAGAGGGAAAAAACCACGCTCAGATCTGTGAGGACGCGCTCTCGATACATATCTGGCTTAAACCTTCTCTAAGGCGTTTTTGAAAAATATGAAGAAGTCTCCAAAAAAGAAAATGCAAATAAATAAAGGTTTTTTTTAAAGGCAGTGAAGGGGATTAGTGAGAGTCACACCCCCCTTGCTCGCATTTGCATTCAGCATTCTGATGGCACTTGACTCTGAAATCATTCCAGTAAAGCGGAAAATTAATATTCTAATACGTCTGCTTCTCCAGCAACTAGAAATAAGTAAACTGGAAGTAGTAGAGAAGAAATGTTTTAGTATTAACTATGTATATGAATATTTATTGCAATCATTTGCCATCAGACATCTGCCTATCGGGGTGCCTGTTCAGTCGTATGTACTGTGAAACACTGTGGGAGCCACAGCAGCAATTATTTTCATATTGTATAGAAAAGAGGTGAACAATTAATTTCTGATAGTCTTTTGAGTAGCTTTTACCACCACTTTTTGCTTGGGTAAAGTGCACTGCGGGAGGGACTCCTGACAGACACCTTTGCTTCTCCCAGGAGCGTGTGTGGCTGCGGGCACAGGCGGGCAGGACACGGGGGGCTGGGGCTGGGACCCCCCCAGAGCCACAGCCCGGACAAAGCAAGGGGTTTCGCAGACCATGTGCACCCAGAGCCAGGCCCCCATGGGAGCAGACCCCCGTGTCCTCGGCCAAGGCATGGCCATGGGGATGGATGGGGAGACAGGGACAGCCACAGGGACAAGGATGGTCATGGGGACAGCCGTGGGGGTCGGGACAGCCACAGGGACAGCCGTGGAGATGTGGACAGCCACGGGGACAGCCATGGGGATGTTTATGGTGATGACCACGGAGATGGAGACAGCCATGAGGACAGCCACAGGTAGAGCCACAGGGACAGGGACGCCCACAAGGATGGCCACAGGGATGGGGATGGCCACGGGGATGACCACAGGCGTGGTCATGGGGAAGGCTACAGAGATGGGGACAGGAGTGGGGATGGCCACAGAACAGGCACAGCCGTGGGGAAAGCCATGGGGGTGGCAAAGGAGATGGGGATGGCCACAAGGATGGCCACGGTTAGGGGGACAGCCATGAGGACGGCCACAGGGATGCCACGGGCATCGTGTCCAGGCTCCCAGCTGCCAACTGCCCCAACATCCTACGCCGCCGTGTCTCCTCAGGCTGCTATTTGTAGATATAAACGTCTCCAGCAGCAGAGGCATAAACAGAGCGACAAGACCCACCTGCACCACATCTGTGTTTGCTCAGACAGGAAACCCTGGCAGAGGTCTTCAAACTGCAGTTTGTTACTTGGAAACTTACAGTTACTTGGAAAACACATGAAGTCTCACTTTCCTGTAGGAAAACCAGATGTTTATAAATTAATAAGAATACATAAATTTAAATTTTCACTGATATTTATAAATATTTCTGTTTGTTTAGAGCAGTCCTTTTTCTATAGCTTTGCTTGCTACTCTTCCTGTAAATCTGAAAGCCTAAATATTAACAGTGCTGGTTTGTGTCTTTAAAATTAAGTTTAATGTTCATTTAACGATTTATGGTAAACATGCCATGGGTCTAAATGCTTTCTTACTCATTTTCTTTATAGAGTATTGACACTGCCTACCTGGTATACGGGTAAGATTGCAGACCTGTTTCTGCACTGGTCTAATTGGAGGCCGTTCCATGCGGCCCCTTCTCCACTGGGGTGGTGCTGGGGGTGTTTCCTCGCATGGCCAGGGATCGGGCCAGCTCTTACCTGGGGGTTACTGAGACACCCTGCCCCTCCACAGGGAGTCTGTCCCTGTTGTGTTGTAAGAGAGGAAAGAAAGGGAAAAGTGGAAGAAATATTGGGTACGGTTTGCAAAAAGTCTGCGGTAGTGATGGTCAGACTGGGCTCTAGCACGTACCAGAACCGGCACCGTCTGCTGGGTGTTGGAGCGCTGGCTGCCGTGCGCTGATGTGCTTTCAGATCCCTCTCTGCACTTTTTGGAAGGCAATAGTAGTATGGGAAGAATCTTTAGCAGATGGTGGGAATGCCGACAGCCACCGGTGCCCGGTGTGCGGGCTGCGGGCTCGGACACCTTGGCAGCGGTAGGGATGATGCTATATGGGAGCAGGGGTCTGCAGAGCATCGCCGCTGGGTCCACTCCTGGGGAAGTATCTTTGCAGCTCACCAGCTAAAAGTTAACTCAGCATAAATGTGTCAGCGTAGTTCACCTGTGTCCATATTTTTGTGTGTTAAGAGAGAGAATTTTGTAAGTCAACAAAATCAGGGATCCAGGCAGAAGAAGGGCTGCCATCCAAAGCGCACAGGATGAATGGCAGTGGAAGAGCTGGAGCCCCAGGTAACCCCGCAGCACTGCAGCCTCCTTCGGAGAGCGCTGGGGCTGGTGGTAGGTTTCTGTTATTCATAATACTAAAATTGTACATTGTAGGTGTAGTGTCAAGCACAATGTATTATTTCTCTGTTCAGAAAAGACAAAATCTGCTGGGCATTCCAAGGTGTCAATGTGCTTTTCTTTTTGCTGCAGCGATCTCAACCGCCCCGCAGCAGCGGGGGCGGGAAGGACCGTCTCCCTCGGGGCCCAGAGACCTCCTGCAGGACAAACCTCGGTCGCCCTCAGGGCCCTGCCTTTGAATGCACCCCAGCCCCAATCTGCATTTTCATTACAGGACAAAGGCAGAAATTCAGAAGTTACAGACGCAAAAGGAATTTTACCAAATCTAGAAAATGCTGGAATCTAAAAAGTTTTTGGTTGCAGGAGCGGACTTACACCTCTGGGTCAATAAGGCCAGAGAGGAAGCTTTCACACTTTTTTCTTTCCACAGCTCAGTGGCCGCAAAGTCGGGCACCCAGCCTCCGGCAGAGATGAAGACCTTGAGTGCCGCTGGCAGCGAGTCTGCTTTGCCCGCCGAGCGGGCACGGGCAGCCTGCTTGCGCTCCTTACACCGCAACGCGCAGACCACAGTCCTGCAACTCCCGCTAGGAAACACCTGCGCTGCATGCAATGTCAAATCTCCTGCCTGGCAGCAGGGAATCCATACGCGGTCCTGCGAGAGAGCCCTGACCCACTTACGGCAGACAGACATCACTCACGGCGAGCTGGCACCAGGCACTCTCTTGTTTCGAAGTAGGCTGGCAGGACGCACAATTCACACTGTAAGGTACGTTATAACTAAAATACAACCTAAAAAATTCTGATCTTGCGACGCCATTAAATAATTATGGCTTATTCACATTTTTTTCCATATTTTAACGTCTGCACTTTGTGATGACTGAATATACAGTAGGAGTGAATCACCCATTTCCAAGTATAAAACTTGCATATTGTAAGGCTGAATTATTCATATTATTCCTGTTTGGCCCTATTTCTATTTACATTCTTGATACTGAAAAATATTCTTCAAAGATGAGTTTTAGCAATTAAAATTTAAAGACAGAATTTGACGACACACATTATTAAATCATCACAAACCAGGACAGTAAAAATTAAAAATGTGACTGGTGTCAGCTGGCGGTGATGTTGTGAGTTGGTTCAAAGTGGGTCACAGTTTTCCAAAGTAGACTTAATATAAGGTTTGGCTTTTTTTTTTCTTTTTTTTAGTGTCTATTACCTTTTTCGTGTCTATTAGGTGCTTGAGACAATGCATTCACTGCTGCTTCCTATGAGCTGCATCCTGACACTTGCTCTGCGCTGCCTGCACCCACCCTGCCCTCGGAGGCAGTCTCCGGAGCTGCTGCAAGCTCCCTCCCTGGCATACTTTTTACATACTCATTTTCCCCTTGTTTTTCTTGTCCATTTAGATATGTATCCATGCAATAAATCCAGGGGTAAGAATGAAATTATGTTAGCATGCAGAACATGATCACTATCTGCTGCATTGTCCTGTATTTGTAAATGAAGAGAAAATGCCTGAAATAATGAAGGCATTCCTGTTTAAATGTGCATTACAAGGCGTGCATAAATTATTTTAAAGTTATCCTGGAATGTGTAAAACTTTTAAAGTCAAAAACTATCTTTAAAGGCAAAGACTTGAAGAAAGTGTCAGTGTGCTATAGCTCTGATCCTGAGCAGAGCAACGCAGGGCGGTGAGCGAGGACAGCAGTTTGGCCACTCTTGTAACTGTGTTTTCAGGAACTCAAAGTCCCTGACATTGCAGGTACCGTGCAGGTTTCCCCGCCGAGTCTCTTCTGCCTTTACCAATTCTATGCTAACTGCAGCCATAGCTTCATTTTTAAAGTTGAAGGGCTAAAGATGGTGGGGTTTGATTTTCACAAAAAAGGCGAGTTGACACCCAGATTCCAACATTCATGTTTTGCCCAGAAAGGATGTTGACATGGGGCTGATGCAGAGCTGTGAAAATCAGCGTGTGCACATTCAACAGTGATCGAACCAGCCGGGTCAGCCCCGCCGAGGAGCTGGATGCTGGTCTGATGAATTTTAAGGCTAGAAGAGATCATTATGTTCATGTATCCGGACAGCCTGATTAGCATGGGCAAAATAGAATAGCAGGATTAAAAAATGATGGGAAATGATTATATTATGTAAATTCAATCCATATTTAAATTGTGAATGCACAGTTTAAAAAAAAAAAAGTGGGAAAAGGTAAAGCAGAGCCTGTGACAAGCAGGTTATGTTTTGTTTGTCAGCTACTGAGTTGTGCATGCTTTGGGTTAACAGCTCCTTTTACGACCAAGTGCTCTGAACTGTAACAGGGGCTGCTGAAGCAGGACCGCCGGTCTCCTCCATTCCTGCAGAGCCCTGCTCACAGTGTTGGGGTCAGAGCGTTACTGCTTTGCTTTCTAATATACTTCCCTTGCTTCACAGTACTGAAAAATCTTTTCTATATGAACTGCCCTACTGCCATGGGGAAAAACAATGCCGTAGATTGTTCCTTTACATTTGTATTTCTGCCCTGATGATGCAGAGGTGATTTAACCAGTTCTTACCCCTCAGTGCCTCCACACAATCTTGTAGGCTCATGCAAACCTCTGTCTCACTTTAACTTGGAGCACCAGGGCTTGACCTGTCTCAGGACCCTACCCGAGCCCACCAGCCCGGAGCCCGGCATGCCACACCATTGGGCTTGAGAGGAAACAGGGACTCGGACACCGAGCAGCAGCAGCAGGATCTCACCACGTTCGTGTGATGCAGGCATACAGGAACCTGCTGAAATCTTACGTACATCTCCAAATCCTGCCAGCGTGCCTTGCTCTAGCTTTAATCTCTTCTCTCAAAGAGGAATAAAACCATTCGGAAGTTACATGCCTCTAAAATAACAATAACAATGGTTCACCGCAAAGACTGTGACCTCTAAATCCACTTGGATGAGGGGGAAACCCGGGACCTTGCCATCCTCAAGTGCTTTCTCATGGGCTTTTCGAAGGCTTGCTGGTGGCAAGGCAAGTTCCCCTGCAGCTGGAGATCATCCCTGCTCCCAGAAAGGGTTGTGCAAGAAACAGTAATAATACAGCAGTTATAAAAAGCCATAGAGGGAGGGAGGGTACATTTTATGTAAATTCAATCAAAAACTCCTCAGAAGTAATTGGCCGAAGTGATTGGGAAAATTGATGGTGCATAATAACCCTGGAGACTTTCTGCCTGCTCCTCTCCGGACACGAGCGGCCGGTGTGCCCGTGGTGCAGTCATGCTGGGACAGCACGCTGCCGAAACGCCTCGTCTTCCCTCACGTGAGGCAGTGCCGAGGAAAGGGCTATGTAATTAATCCCCTTCAAGGTGAGCCTTACATTTGCCCGGCTCCTTGCTTATAAGTTACCGTGCAGGTGAACAACTTCTGCAATGTCGTGTTGCAGCTTTAAATCCAAAGCTGTAGCTCCCACAGCAGGCTCCGTGTGCATGGTCTGTGCAGTAAATTGTTGCTTTGTGGACACCTTTAAACTCTCTGGTTTTGAAAGTAACCGGTGCTTGCCAGGAGCACGGATGGAATGGTGCATCAGTCTGCCTCTTAACTGAACATGGGACCTGCTGTACCAGAAATCACTCGGAGCCAGGGAGTCCGAAAACAGATGGATTTTTGGTTTTGTGTGTTTAGTCATATGTGGAGATGCAGAATCTTGTAACTAAGGTTATCCCGGGGAAGAAACTAAGCTTTCTGCAAGCTGAACACAGAGATCTGAGGTTATACTTCTCAAGAAGGCCAAGTACATCTCTCCAGACCCTCTGTAGCTCTCCTAATACAGCAAGATGAAGCTTGCCACACACTTTACCTCAACAGCAGATACACTTTTCCTTATTACACTTACAGAGTGGGGTTTTCCCATGTTTTAGGCATGCTTTTATTTTACATACACCCCCAGTGAGCCTATGACCATCGTTATATCCTGGGTATTATTCATATGCAGTCGCTGTGGCCCTAGCTTTTCTTTCAATGCTGATACTAGCACTTTGGACACTCTTCTGTTCGTAAACTCTAAAGTGCCCATTCTGTTAGGTTTGGCCGTAACTGGATAACTTTCCTTGACTGGCAATAGCTTGTCAAGGGTTGATGCAGAATTTTCCACCAGGGTGAGTCTCTTCCAGTGTTGTTTTTTTTTTGCAGACCCCAGTTATGAGCAGAGTTAGTACCAAACGTGGGCAGTCAGAGCCACACCGCAGCCTTCCTCACCAGCTCTGCCCGTACTGCACGGTCAGCTCCTCTCTGCATGAATTAGCTGCCAATTTTTACCAAACAGCAAGTGTTTGTGAACCAACACTTGTCAGCATAGTACAGGTGCTCTTCCCACCCATCCCTGCAGGAGCTGCTGCCTCAGGGGTCCTCTCCGGCTGTGAACACCAGTGCGGCAGCGTCGGGCTCTCCCGGGCGGCTCTGCCCACCTCCCGGTTTTCTCCTGCATCCTGGCAAGGAAAAAAACAAATGAAGTTTTCCTGGGGCCTGCACCCAAAAGAAATCGGGTGAAGGAATAAAAGTGGATTCACTTTACCTGTGCAGGGCTGTTGTGAGCCGTATGTGTTGTGACCTGTGGTACCCAAGTGAGCCAGCACACCATCGCTGATACAGACATGGCTGCTTTCACTTCATTATCTCGCTTCATCTGCCAGACTGACCTTAATATGAAGTGAAGGCTGGGGTTTTTTTCTTTTTTTTTTTTTTTCCAGAAGTTCAGATCTGAAAAACCCCACTGACATTGTCCCCGCTGTTCTGGGTGGATGAGAACAGGGTGCAGAGGAGGACAGCATGTCGGGGACCGAAGGGTGGGAGCCCTGCGTCCTGTGGCCAGGCTGTGAGGGGGATCAGCTCAGGGCTGCTTTCATGATATATAAAAATACATGTGTATATGTAGGTAGGTAAGTATATAGCATATACATATATATACACATATGTAATTAATTATGCTTCTCTTCAAAAAAAATCGGTCAATGTCACAGTTAACTCTATTAACCTTTTCAGTTGCTGTGAAATACATGTATTCATACAAGAACAGATTCAAACCAGGAGTGTAGATGGGATTTGGGCAGCAGACAGCAACGCTGGGTGGCAGAGCCCAAAGCCCTTGGTGTGTGACAAGTGGAATACTGCAAACAAGTCCCTGGGGTTTTCTAGTCTCCTCCTCTCCTCACCCAAATAGACTCACTGTTGTGTTAAAGGGTAAAGAAGTTTGGCAGAAAATAAACCCCCTTGCATTCCAGCTTATCCTCAGATGTCAGAGGGGCTGGGGGCAGCTAGGTTTAAATCCTGAGTGATGTCCAATTCAACGCTCCAAGTCTGGTCGTGTTCAATACATTGAACTATCACGATGACGGATGCACTAATAGCGGGCTGCACTCTCAGCTTAGCCACGTTCAACACACGAGAATTACCAGGCTTAGGGAGTTTGGTTGCATTAACGAACTATCACGACTAGATTAATGAGCAGCGCAGTTTATTAAAGCAACAGTACAGGTTCTTTTGGATTGCTGGTGATAAATACACTGTCTGCAAAGCACGTGCAAATAATAACACAGTCGACTACAAGCACACTAAATTATGGAAAAACTCTATAAAGATTTCTAAGTTTCCCAGGGAAGCACTCGGTATAACTGAGGGTTCAAATCTCACCCAATAGGCGTCCCTGTGGGGTGGAAGAGAGGTTCAGCCCGTCAACTGATCCCAGAAGTCAGCGATGTCCTCCTGACTTGTCTATGATGGTGTCTTCCCTAACATTCCTCCTCTCTTAAGCCCTTTTATATTTTCTTATTTTTAAGGTGGAGCTTGAATGACTCCAGTCATACATACCTTTACTTTGATTGGTATAAAGTTCTCCCGCTTTGCTTTTAAAGGTATATGCTAGAGAAAATTCAGAGTGCATGCTCAGTGTGGGGGTGGTCGCACCTTGGAGGCGGGTAGCTTATGGGATGGAGGTGTATTTTGGTATTATGATGAGATTATAATGAGCAAAGTTCACCCAGAGAACATGATTTAGCATGTCGCTACTCCAGAACTGGGCACTTACAATATAAATCAGAAGTAAGACCCTAGTGCTGACAGAACCCCCACTGTTTCACCTCCTTGCTTCAGTGGACTCAATGCAGGGACCAACTGTTCTTGTTCCTATCGTTCTAGTTCCCACCCCTGCGATCACAGAGCCTGGCTGCGGCATCTCCACTGAGCTCCACCCTCCATATTACTTCTCAGAGTCAGCATACCAAGCTTCCCTGGTGTTGCTAACATCTAAGGTTGCAGGTTATGTTGCTTAGGGAATTATTATGGAACAGATTTCATATATACCCACCACATTCCACCCTGCAGGTTTACCTTCCCTTAAGAGCAGGGGACATATCAATGTCACCTCCAGCAATCATTCCACACTGTCCTACATGCTCCACCTGGTTATTAGCAGCAGGTATTTGCTGCTAATGCTTTTTTTACATCTCCATAATAATGTTAAGAAATACTGAAATCTCTATATTTAAATTGCTCTGGTAAAGTATAATACATTAATCATAAATAATTTATATGAATCTGTCCTTTTTTTCAGCACATCTCAGCAGTGTCATAGTAACATCCTTTCCATATAACATTACTCTGTATTCTCTTAGAAGAGAAAAAGGAAGGGGAAAAAAAAAGAAAAAGAAAACTAGGTGAATATTTCTTTTCTCTCTCCTACTCGATAGGAACAATCCCCAGTAGATTTCCTCAAGCCAGTCTTTTAATTTTATGTAACACTACCAGGTGAAGTAGGGAGAGCTGCTGCAGGCAATTTCAGTTACTGTCAGAAGCATTGCCATTAGTGTATCTTGGTTTATGCTGTTCAGCTTACAAGAATAATGACAGCAAATGCACTCCTGCTTTCAAGCGCAGAGTTGTACCGTACATAGCATTCTACTCCATTTCATGGAAATGACCAGGTGTAATTTTAATTCATTTTCTGCCATTATATCTTTTTTGCTGGATTGTTTATAATTCACTACTTCTCTACCCCTTATCTAGCCGCCCGTACCGAACAAGGCTTTGCCACTGACACGCCAGCCCTCAGGAACCCATTTGGTCAAGCAATGGAAGAACGCTATCAACTTTAATGATGATTTTCCTGCTATATAAACACCTGTTTTCTTGGCGCACCACGTTAAACCACTTACATCAAGGTCAGTGATAGCGTTTTATCTTCCATCACTGCAAGGCAGAGACATCAATCTGTATGAGCAGTGAAGAGCTGCGAACACCGAGCAGTTGCAGGTAGCAGGACTGGCCACGTCTGCAAAGGCAGAGCTGCCAGGAGAGCCGAGCTGAGGAGCCCTGCCGCCCCCAGCACCCTGAAAGAGATGCTCCCTATCCTGGAAATAAAGTCATTTATAACCCCCCCCAGCCCCCCAAAACCCACAAGACATTCCCTTTCCCTCAAACGCAATCAAAGGTTTTATTCTGGCGTGGGACATTTTCATGGATTGAGAATATTTCTGAAAGCTAGCCCTTCCTTCAGAGAAAAAAAATCCAGGTTTTGGCAAGCTGTAATTGCAAAGCATCTACTGCCTTTATTTCACAAAACCTTTGGTGACAATGAGCCCCTGTAGAGAAGACAGGGATGGAAATTTCCAGCAGAGCTGTGGGAAGGGCTGATTTTTTTGTGCTTGTGACTTTCAGAGGCACTTTGACAGACCCTAAGTTGGAAAGCTAAACTTTGTTTTCTTTTTATGCTACCCACAGGAAAAAAAAAAAAAAATCCAGTCTTCAAATTTTAGGAACTTTTTTTTTTACCAGCAATAGTGGGAGTTGCATACCGAGGTGAAGAATAGTGTATGATCTTACAGTACATTTTAAATAGCTTCTGAAACATAAGCAACCCTAATTAACATTCTTATGGTACTGGAATTATAACAAGAAAAGCAATTTAATCTGTAAAACTCTATTTGTCACAATGACAATGATGAACAGAGGAAGAAAATGTTAAGGGGAAAATAGAAGAAGGAATGAAAAAGAAGGAAGGGTAGAGGGGATGCATCTCCAACAGTTATTAAGTCGGTGATAAAAATATTTTTAGAGAATGATGAAGACAAAGCAAAACCAACTGACCGTTGAACTAAGCCAGACAGTTGGGGAATTCCTCTTTCTCCAAGTCCTTTCTTCTGTGAAACGCTTTAATTCAGGTCTGCTTTCCCTTCGTCTTCACAGAAACTGAAATAGATAAGAGAACAATAACATCACGAGGCAAGCAAACTAAAACAATTCTTTAATCCTCTGGCTCACCTAAATTAATGAACATCTTTGTGCGTCTGTTTATGAAATGGCAGAGTTCACAGCACAGATTTCCTTTACTGGTTTTGAACAGCTTCAAGGACACTGATGGCACTCAAAAAACAGGGAACTGTATCTAAATAGTGATCGTTTCTTCCAACCTCTATCAAGCTTGGCTCCAGTCAGAAAGCCCCGGAGGTGGCGGGTGCCGAGCGGTGGGCTGCAATGATCAAAGCAGCAATCTGAGGGAGGCACGGGCAATTGGAGATCAATTTTTCAACCCCAACAGGCAGGAGTTATAAAAAGAGTTTCTTTTTTTTTTGTTTTCCCTGAACATGACTTCAATTACTTTTTGCTCTCAGGCTTCTCTGTCCTGAACTTCTTCTCACCTTCTAACTTTTTGGGTTAGTCTCCAAAAGCAAAAGCAGGGGCTCTTACATAGACTTTGGAACATTTGTCTTAAGTCCAGTTGTAAAAATACACTGAAATAAGCTACCACCTTGGCAGACTTGCAACGGCAGGTGTAGAAAGGCAAGCAACTGTTGCAGAGCTTTCCTTTAGAGGGGTGTCTCGGGTTCGTGTGTCGTTTTTTTCCGTCGGCGGGGCAGGGCCGGCAGGGCCGGCTCCTGCTGGAAGGTGCTGGAAGCTCCCCCGGCTCCAGGCCGGACCCGCCTCCGGCCCAGGCCGAGCCCCTCAGCCACGGCGGGAACACCTGGGGGAGAACGAACGGACGCCTTTAAGAGCCCCTGGGGGAGAACGAACGCCTTTCAGAAGAAGGGGAACCCGCGGCGGGACGACTGGGACGAGGCCCCCTGCGGCCGCCGCCGAGGTGAGGCGAGGGAAGGAGAGGAGGAGGAGGGGGACGGAGACGGAGACGGACGACGGCCCCGCAGCCCGCGGTGAGGCGGCAGGCTGTCCCCCCCCAGCCCGTGGAGGGGAGCGGGGCAGCAGACGCCCACCTGCAGCCCGGGGAGAGAGGAGCCCCCGCCGGAGAAGTTGGCGGAGGGAGGGACCCCGCGGCGGAGCAGGGGACGAGTGCGGGGCCGTCCCCCTGAGGAGGCAGGAGCGGCAGAGACAAGGTGTGGTGAGCGGACCCCAACCGCCATTGCCCGCCGCCGGGGGGAGGAGGGAGAGAGAAGCGGGAGCGGAGTTGAGGCGGGAAGGAGGGAGGGCTGGGGGGAAGGGGTTCGCAGGTCGGGGTTTCCTCCTCGTTCTCCTCGTTTGGAGTCGATCGGCAGCGAGGGAAACCGGTTTCGCTTCTTCCCCGAGCGGAGCCTGTCTGTTGCCCGTCAGTGGGGAGGGAGGGAGGGAGGGATCCCTCCCTGTCCTTGTCTCGACCCACGAGCTTTTCTTCCCGTTTTCTCCTCATCCCGGCGTGGCCCGGCCGGGGAGGTGGCAGGGGGACGGCGGCTGCCCGGGGCTTCGGTACCGGCTGGGATGAAACCGTGACAAGGGGGCTCAAAATGAAGTCGTTAAGGTGCAGATGGTACATGGTACCTGAAAACAGGGCGGCTTGTCTTATGGTTTGACGATTCATGGGTCCATAAACTAGGCGTCAGTTTCCCAAAGTTTCAACTTCTCTTGCGCCGTCACTGTCAGTGTATGACGTTGTTATTAAATTGGAGAGTTTTGCAGGCAAAAAGCCCGGTGAGCGCCTGCTGCACACCTGCAGAGCCCCACGCATGGTGGGAGCGGGCGAATGTACACCGGCAACTTTGGTTTTCTTTTGATTTTCGCTTCTTTGGGCTGTAGTGTTTGTAACACCCCCATCTCCCGTACAAGTTCAGCTCACCTTGCAACTGCTCAGGGATGGGTGGCTTGCCTGGCTACTTTCTCTTTATTTCCCCTTGAAACACTTGCTCCGCTTTCCATGAAAACTCCCCAGCAGCAGGCTCTGGCTGCATGCTCCCATGCTGCCAGGCTGTGTGTCGTGCGTCGGATCGGGAGGCCTTTCCTGATCGATGGGAACATCTTGCTGGAGCGCCTGGCTCCGTGTTTACATAGCTTTCTTATTTACTTACCTAGTCTCAATTTGTATTTTATGCATTGAGGTATTCTGCTCAGTTAATGTCGCTCCCCAAGGGCTCTTTGTTCAGGCTCTTTAGCATTCCTACCACCCCGATAGCTTCAGTTTTTCCAGCAACAGGGACTCAGTTTTCACCACTTGCTGATACTGATCCTCTCTGCCCACCTTTATTTATTTATTTATCTTGTTCTGGTTAGCCTATCTGATGGAAACTCACAGATGTAAATGTCCCAATATTTATTTTTAAACTTAATGCTCCACAGAAGGATTTCTTATTAACGGGAGCACCTGGCCATAGAGGCATTGCTCATTCTTCTGAAATACAGATTGATGATGATCACATTGCTTCTGCAGATGCTGCTGCAATGTTTATTCAAGGGATCTATTCCATGCTCCATGCATCATCTCTAGATAGAAAACTATATTACTCGTTAATAAATATTTTGCCTCTAATGTCTTGGTGTGAGGAGATTTATGCACTGATTATTTCTTTCATCTTATTTGTTTAAGGAGCTCTTGTTTACAGAGCCCCTGACAGAGCTTCACAGATTGCAAACTGTGCCAAACACTCCAGGGTCTTTTATCTCCAGCAGACATCACCTCCACCGGTCCCCCAGCTCCGCAGCCATCATCCAAGTGCGGAGGGGGCTCCTGTTCCAACACCTGTGCTGGGAAACCTCCTCTGGGGGCTTCGGCAGTGCTGGAGAATCTCCCTTCCCTTCCGTGGGGTCATTTTGTGACTTACGGAACCGCCAGCAATAGGAAACATGCATCAGTCAACAGGCAGGTTCTCACCCTGTCTGACATAAGACCGTCCCTCTAAATACAGGAATTAACCACTGTATTTCTCTGCAGGCAGAAATTGCTTTTAACAGCTACCCTAGTCTGAAAAAATGTCTTCCTGTCCACCAGTGCTGGTCTTGTGGTGAGGTCTGTTTCCTGCAAGCTCATGCCGTTATTTCAGCACTTTGTATTTGTTGATTTTACTGCAGATTCAGAAACCTGTTTATTCTTCAATGACAAAACTCTTCAGACTTTGCAAAGGTGTTTAGCCTAAATAAGGAGCAGGCAGCTTGATTTGGAGAGCGACTCCAAAAATGCAGTCTGATCATCTGTATGATTTCCTTGAACATTTGACCTGTTGATTTCATAGAAGTACATGAGATTAATTTCTGAAATGGCAGTCTTTAAATTTCTTAATTAAATCGAGTAAGCTGAAGTGTTTAATTATTACAGAAACTTTTGAACATGTTAATCTTCATTATATCCTGTTTCTTTCAATAATGGAGTAGATATTGTATTTCCTATTTTAGATATAATTAAACAGCAAATGTAACATCTTGTTATGGAACGTAAAGCAGAGGCTGTACTCGTGACACTATGAAAGATGAAATAATTTATTATCAATGTTTTTAAATGTACTGTCACATTTAGGCAGTTTTTTTTTTAATCCTAACTGATGAAAATTGTTTTGAAGTACAGCAAAAAGACAATGCGGTACTCTAACATTGAACACAAGGAAGAAAAATAAGTTTGTCTTCTGTCATCTGCACATGCCTTCATGGCCTTTGTAGGGATAGCAACTGTTGTAAGAGGCAACATCTTGGAGAGAGGCAGTACAGAGGGCAGGGATATGGACACATGACTGTGTGAAAAGCGAATCGGGACCTTTAAAAGCAATACCCGATAGGGCAGTCTGCCAGGACACTATGTGCAATGAGTTTGTGGGTGGTCACACCTTCCAAAGTAGGTCTTCAACCTCTAGCTGCAATGCATGTGAGATAAAAGAGCAGCCTGGCTGCACCCTGGTTGTCAAAGGCTGGAGGGGCCAGACGGTGCTGTGCCGGGGTGGGACGCCCTGCGTGGGGCATGAGACGGTGCTGCTGACCCGGCATCAGTGCTTGGCCTTCTTAATTAGCTCTGACTGAAAATAGCCTCTGCTTCGGATTTCTGCAGTTGGTTACTAGCACGGACTCTGTGTCTCGTGGTTGACTGCGTTTGAGCCATAAATGCTGCACTTCAGCAGAGGAAACGTCCCTCTGCTCAGGCTGAGCAGTGCTGGCAATGAGGTCTCGGGGATGAGTGGCAGTGGGACCAGCTCAGCTGTGAAACGGTTGGGGGAGAAAGAACCCCACCTTTATTTGTCCCCCCCTTTTACATCTTTGCTGTCTGGTGGGGTTTGCATTCCCCACCACTTGCAAGCAGGAGAACGCCACAGTCACATTGATGTATTTGGGGAAAGCTGTTCTGACTGAAGCAGCCCCAAGTGCTGTTTAGCCAAAAGGACGCTAGAGTAGAGAGCCCGGGGTCCCGTTCAAGCTACGGCCCAGCTCCCTCAGATAGTGCTGTGCCTGGTTTCTGCGAAACCCGTGGGAGGTGGGATCCTGAGGTCCCCGAGGCTCAGGAACAACCTGCATCCCTGGGCAGTTCATCTTCAGTTTCATCTTCGTCTTCCTGTGATGTCCCCAGAGCACGGGATGTCTTCCTCCCCCCTCCCCGGGCCGGTCCCCCCCACCATGGGGGACCCCCGGGCTGGGTAGCCGGTGCCTGGGGATGCTGCTCAGAGAAGGGGCAGTGTGAGATGGTGGGTTGTTGGTGCTCAGCCTCCTCCCCACACTGCTTATTCCAAGGAGACCACTTTTATTTCTAGGAGCTATTTCAAAGTGGGAGTAGTTTTTTTAGGGGATAAAGCAGACAGGGTAAATCCTGTGCATTTACCACCTGCGAGCAACGGCTCAGCCCCAGCTTACACTGCAGCTCTCCTCTGAAGTGCAGCGAATGCCACAGCTACTCCGATAAGGAAAAATAACCTGCTTTCCCATTTCTGCTGGGCAGTGGCAGGCTGTGTGTCTGATAAGGCAGTGGATGATGCAGCTGCAGATCGACTGGCCAAGGCTGCCTCTGGTTTTCTGTCCCCGCGTGTTCTCAGCAGAATGGAACTACGGGACTTGTGCTTTGAGAAACAGGAACAAATTTTAAGTGTCCATTGCTAAAACGATAACATTTGTTTCAAAAAGCACCGATCAGTTGGATGATTGCATCATGAGAGAAGGTTTGGTGCTCCATGGGTTAATTACTGAGAGTTTCAGATTTCATTTAGTGACCACTGATTTTTCTTTCTCATTTACATGTATAGAATAATGTTTGGCAGTGTAAAGTTAAAAGAAAAATGAAAAATTTGGGATATTTTTAGTTTGTCTAACCATGCACTACAGGCGTGATAAGAGCTCTAAACATGCAAGTAATCCCAGGTTAAAGATCTCATTCTCACCTTTGGGTTAATCATATAGACAAAGAACAAGGCAAATCCTGGAATACTTACTGCTGAAATAGAGGAGTGACAGAGTCGGCCCAGTACAAAATAAAATCTGCTATGGTGGCACTTTAAAGCGGTTCTGCCTTTTTCGTTGGTTTTTCATTATTCATATTTTACTGCAGAATAGGTATCTTAAAAGATTCTTATTTATTGTTTTGTAGGTTGGAAATTAATTTACATATATTACTGCAAGGAAGTCCCCATTGGTAAGGCTCTTGCTAGGAAAAGGTTATTTGTAATGACCAAATTTGTCACTGTTTGGAATCTCATAAAGGTCACAGTAGAAGGTTTTCACTTGCTTTAAATAAAATTCTGTATTTTAAAAAGAAATGTGGTTAACTTTCATTTCATAGAAATATCAAACCTGTTTGCACTATAATTTACTTTTTGAGCTCTTGACATTTACCCAGCTGCCTGTCTTTGGAGAACAATCTCTTGATTTGGCTGGGAAGCACTCGCAAGAAAACTGTCAATTACAAATTAGAGCGCAATGCTGTGCAAAGCACCCAGATCCTCCCCGGCACGCAGCGACCGGGGGAAGCGCTCGGCCTGTCGTGCGTGCCTGAAGCCGGGGCTGTGCCCTGTGAGGATGACATCTGCACTGGGCAAACACAGGGTCCTTCTGGTGGCACTGCCTTCCTGCGCAGGAGGAAGGGAGAAAAGGGGGCGAAAAGCCTGGAACACCTCATGTTACGTTTCATCTGGGGAACAGCAGCTTCTGTTCACCCCCCAGTGCCAGAGGGACACGAGCCACTGTCATCTCCCCCTGCCTGGGAAGTCGCTGGCCTAGGGGTGGCTTTTAAAATAATACTTTCTTTTCATGGCAGACACGTAAAATGCAATGCATTTTACGTCTTGTACCGGGTGGAATTCAATCGTCTACAAGTCATCAACTTTGGAGAGCTACTGTTTGCTACTTCTGTTATCCAGCTGTTAGGGTCAAGTTCAAATTACAGCTTTTTGCGATAACTGGTGGGTTTACAGCAGATTAAGCATTTTATTTACCTGCCATCATTATCTTAATGGGATACTCACACGCTTTGATAGGCCCCTGCTGTGTGTAACTCCTGGTAGCGGAGCGGGGGTGCCTGTGGGGAGGGCAGCACCAGCATCCCACTGAGGGGACCGGAGCCAGCGACTGCTGAGGTGACTTGAGCTGCTCTGCAGCAGCACTTTGCTGTTGGAAAAGATTGCACTTCACCTGTTGACTGAATTATTTTTCCAGTGACCTCAGCCTTTTAAGTAACAGCCTTTCAAACTGCATATCAGGGTATTGGAGGTGCATGTGTCAGGGTTTAAATCGCATTATCGATACAGTAATGTGCCTAGGGAGCAGAGCCATTCACGGTGGAGTCAGTGCTGTGTTAGGAGTAACAGTATTTCAAAGTCTAGCGCTGGGTTAAGAAAGTGACCGAGTTAATGGGAGGCTTATTTAAATGGCACAAGCAACTTGAGAGAATGGGCTCAGTCCAATCAGTTCCAGAAATACAACACCTGGTTTCCATCAGCTAACGAAACAGAAGACAGAAGCACAATGTCACCACCCTGCAACTTCAGTGCCAAAATACTGGTTATTTTATCAGGATACATATTGGAGGGTAACTACCAGCAGCTGCTAATTAGCCCTTTCACACGCCTACACGCTCCACTTGCTCCCGCCCTGCGCCCCAAAGAGGGGCCCTGCTGCTGCCTGCATGGGCCTCTGCCCTTCCTCCTCCTCCAGCCCCCATGCTGGCTCCTACAAGAGGTGGTGGCACCTCCTTGCCATTGCTCTTACCCCCTGCCCACCCCGGTCCGCAGGGCGTTACAGCGGAGACCCGGGAGGAGGGACAGCCCTGGCCATGGTGAGCTGCAGCTGGGCAGGCAGAGCTGCCGCACGCTCTGCCTTTGCCTTTTAGCCCTGGCCCACCGAGAAGGGGTCCCTGCCGAAGGGCCAGTATCCCGTGGGTGTGTGTCCCTGGGAAGCCCTGCTGGCCCCAGGTGCTGTGCATCATGAGCTGGGGTGGGGGGGCTGCCCCTCCCCAGGAGCGAGGAGGTGGGGAGGGGGGCTCGGAGCTTGGTCTGTGCTTTGGGGATCTTAGCCCCAAAGGGGAAGGGGCTGCGGGACTTTAATGCTAGTAAAGGGTGGAAGAATTGGCGGGGGGTGTGTGCTGGAGCAAAATACAACTGCGGAAATGAAGGATGTAAAGTGATGAAACTTGCTCAAAACTTCTGGAGGGTGAGTGCTGTATACACTTCTGTTTTTTTGTGCTGGCTGGACTGGTCTGGGGCCTCAAAAGGATTTTAAATAATGAATAGTGTTCAAACTTTTCCTTGCTTAAAAGAAACTTTTGCCAATGTGTGTGAATGAGAGATGCAAGTAAAATGAAAACTATCACTTCTTATTAAAAAAAAAAAGGTAGGAGCGAGGCTGTGTTTTAAAATATAGTTGTATTCCATAAACATGTGAGGGAAGTGTGTGCTGGATGAAACGTTGCTCATTTTGCTGGAAGGATTATAAACGCCCATCTGTTCCTCTCCTGGTTTAACCTGGTGGCATTCAGAGAGATATATTGATTTGAATTTAGGTGATATATAGTCTGGGAGTCACATACACGTGTGCTATAATCGCAATTTAGTCATTATGGTGAACATGTCATAACGGATAAATAACCTAACATCAAGCAGATGTATTCAGGATTGATTTGGAGTTGGGTGCAACAAGTGATCCCCTAGTCTTTCATTCAGAGTTACTGATGGGTCTCGGTGCAAAACAGGACAGTGCCAGCGTGTTGAAATTAAAACATTGGACACGAACCGATTTTCTGCTTATACTTTCATTGCCTCAAATGATTTTTTTATCCCCCCCCCCCCGTTCATTGATACAAGTAAAATTCAGGCCACTCTTTGGCCGCAGGTCCGTGGGAGACTGCAGCCGGGACCCGCGGGGACCCTCCCGGGTGGGTGACCCGGTCCCAGGCACAGAGAGCAGCCCTCCTGCTGCCCGGGGAGGGAGGGAGAGCAGGGAGAAGTGGGTTAGCCATTAATGAGTTATTTACTGAAAGCATGTTGTGGGTTCTGAGGCTGTATGCTTGTTTGTAGCAAAGGTATTTGTAATCTCTGATTGCTGTCGCATAACTCTTTCTGGTTTGATACGTGGTGCTTATGGTCCTCTTCCTTTTGATAATAGAAACAAACAGAGGATGATTTCTGCTCTACCCTTCTTTGTGAGTGTGCTTCCCATTCAAACAGGTATTTGCAATCTCTCTGCTGCAAAGGTATTTTTCTCAGCTGAGTCTAATCCTCCCCACTTGACTTTTTGAAATGCCACACATCTCGGTGATTGAAGACAAAGCAGCTAGAGGTGCTTGAAGCGCTTCTCATGGCTGTGCTTTACCAGCTAATGAGGGACTGTTGCACTATGTATGTTTAAAAATGCATGGGGTAGAGCAGGACTACTTGCCTGTGCTCGGGTCCTGCTTTTCTAAACGCTTGAAACCGCGCTGCAGCGGGATACAGCAAACCCCATCCAAACCAGCTATGCAAATGGCCCTACTTATCAACCACAGGCTGCGTGAATAGAGCTATAAAAATAATAGCAAAAAAAAGTCAGGAACTTGTTCTTCAGCAAGCTGGCTCAACAAATGAGCAATCTGTTTTCCACCTGGGAGATACAATCTACATCTAAAGAGAGCTCACAATAACGTTTTGAATGTATATCTAATTAGCTTATTCTTTCCCCTAAAATGCTCTCATTTGGGATGGGAGAGATAAACTTTGACAATTCATTTGCTGTTAGCTAATTCTGTGTGTTATCTACCTTTCGCAGATGGTGAGAGAGTGCTGAGGGGAAAATAGTCCTTCCCGGGCTTGCTGTGGGGATCGCTGGATGGAAGTCCATGGGTTGGGAAGGTTGAGCGCGGTCTGTTTTGCCTAATTTTAGGAATGGGGCTGAAGCTCTGCGGGTCTGGCAGCCTGCTGTTCCCGTGTGGTCCTGGCAATGCTGGTCTCTGTCTGGAGCTGTGGGAGGGGGCAATGAGAATTGGTGGCTAAACTTGGTGCTTTTAGATGCATTTCTCCATAAACTTTAGTTTGTTGGCAAACAGACACCACGTTGTTTCTTACAATGCCTGGAGGATGTTGGAAGACCTCAAAGCGTGCTTTGAGAGAGAGGAAGCTTTTTTTTTTTGCCCTTGGATTTGGAGCGTGTGTTGTCCACTGCTTGTTCCAGTTAGTTCCTTGTGTTTCTGGCACCTGCCATGCCCGGGAGAGGCAGTCAGTGGGTCAGGTCTAACATACCACCTAAACATTTCTCTTTAAAGCCTTACAGACGTTCTCTCTGCTTACCTCTGCCGCAAACTATCAAGCGTAGGCACTTGGCTTAAAAAAGGTCTCTGTGTGCGTATGCGTAATATACAGAGTGTGTGTTTGTGTGTATTAAAATTATGGCCCCTAAAGGTTTTCAGGCACTTGGGAATTTCAATATAAATATTTAGCAAGTATTTCTCTACTTGGAGATAAAACAGGAGATGATTCTTGCCACATCACACCCTTGCGTGCGCTGTTATTTTATTTTATATGAGCTGTTAGGTGTCATTTTGATCATAATGAAAACTCTTTTGGAAAAGGCAGGCTTGCTTGTTTTACAGCAAGGAGCTCCTGTGTTCACCTTGATACGCACCAGAAACAAAAGCAAGCTAGCTTCTAACAGAGGAAACCAGCAAGGTTTTTACCACTAGTTTTACTTCTGTACACCATATACCAGTGAATGGGGGCGGGGGGAGAACAGAGACGAGCCTGCCCTCTGCCTCTGGGGCTGATGGTGGACAATGGTGGGGGCTGTTGGTGGGTGCTGATGGGCTCTTTTTACCTGTGGTTCGTTGTTAGGCAGAGTTAGTCCTTAGGCAGAACCTGCCCCACCACAGTGTTTGAGACATTAACTCTTTTGGTCTCCCACACCAAACCCTGAAGCATTTGAGGAGCTCAGCCTCGGCAGAGCTCTCCCCAGGGCTCTGCTCCATCCATGAGGAAAGCAGCATTTTTAAGAAGACACAATGCGCTGATGCAGGCCTGTCAAGCGCACTTAAGATTATTTTTTTTTCCTCTCTAAATTGATATGAAAATCTGGTCTGTTTATAACTACCAAACTATATCTACAAAAAGTCTTGACAACTTTTTAATGACATCCTTGATCTAATAATTGTAGGAACAAAGCCAATAAAGAAGAGCTTCTTACTGTTTTGAACAACACAAATTTAATATATTGGGAATTAAAGTTTGAGCTTAATGAAGAAAAGTAATTGAGATGTAAACAACTGGTCTGAGTCAAAAGCCTGGGGATTTCAACAGACCATCATACATCACACTGAGTGCTTTTAAAACCGACTGAGCTGTCTAAAGGCTTCACAGCAGTTCCCGAAATGACCAAACTGATCTACTTTAGGCTGTGTGCACCTCAACACGGGGAAGCGGAGTGCAGCCTTCCGAAAAGACTCCATGCCCTCTGATCTTTGGGCTTTCACCTGATAAACTTCATAGGCTACTTTATTTAATTAGCATAATTAACATGAAATATATAGAGGTATAAATATTCACGACAAAACAAATATAATGTGCGGCTACATTTATGGATCCCTTTTATTTTCAGACAGCCCGTCAAGAGATTGTATTAGCTATTAACGCACGAGCAGCCCCACTTTCCTCTCTCCTTCCAGAGAGGTCTCCTGTGTAGTACAGCTGATAGCAGAGGGACATGGAGGAAGGCCTGTTTTTTACTACAGAGCAATTAAAACAAGAGCAAGGTGAAAAGGTGAATGTTCTGTGCTTAATTACTGTGGGCTGGCATGGGCCTTGTCCAGAGTGGGTCGGAGGTCGATGATCCCGAGCTCCTTTGTCTTTTTGCGCTGTTGCATCCTGAAGGTGCTGCAGGAGCAGCAGTGCTGGGCAGGTCCCCTGCAGCTCTCGGGTCCCCTGCTTTGAAACAGCACCGGAGTCTGTGCTGGGACGCTGGTCTTACGCGAGCGTGTCAGGCTTAACCCGAGCCATCGCAGGCACCCCTGGTGGAAACCACCGCTGCGAGCCTGCTGATTCACACTGCCTTCCCGAATTCCCAGTCCGCAAATGCAGGAGTAGACCTACGGCCAGCAGCCTGACCCAGGTTATTCAGGAGCTCTTCTCTATCCCTTCTGTCAGTCCAGCAGTCTTTCCATCTGTGTACCTCATTATTTTGGAACAGGAAGTTTAGAGCAAATTATGTGCTAATTATAACGCTGCTTAGCATCTATGTCTTCAGACTGTTGCTCTCAGGAATAAGACTGTCAAAATTATGTTAACAAATGAGAACATGTCACAGGAAAAGAGCTCTTCCTTGTACACATTTTATATAAAATGTGTATCTTCTAAGTCATTATTTTGGCTAAGAGAATGATTCCTTAATACTTTACCCTAAGGAAAAATATGTACAGATTTATGGCTGAAGTCAATAACAAAAATCTGGATGCCAGGGTGAGATGCATGGTTTCATTAAGTGCAATTCACTGCTTTGTGAATAGCCATCATAAAGCCCATTTAAAGAATCGCTTCGGAGGAAAGGTATGAAAACATTGTGTTAATAGTTAAATGGGTCAAGCTGAGCTCATGGTCAACCATGTATTATTCTCCTGGTCACATACGGTCATAATTACAAGGTCAAGGGACACTGGTTCCTGGCATGATGAGATTTTTATTCTTTGGTATAAAGATTGTTTTCTTCCCATCTAGTCAATTGGTTTTAAATTACAAAGTAATCTAGCAAAGAGGAATAGATCTGCATGAAAGTATTAAGATACCTTCAGAACAAGTAAAACTTTTTTTTTTGGTCAAAGTATTTAGACACTGCTGTGAAGCACAGAATTAAATGAGAAATGCTTAATATTGCTCATGCTTTGAGGTGTTAATATCCACTTCTGATTATGGCTGGTGACTGTCCTGGCAGAGAGAACACGTTGGCCCCAGGGCAGATACCAGAATGGGGATCGCTGGGTTTGTAGCTGGATGTCGACCGGCTCTGCGTCTTGCGTCTGTTCCATGGGTAAGAGTCTGCTTGGGGATCATTAACAGTTGCTTTCGGATAAGGGACGTGCTGGTTCGGTGGCAGTTCAGGGGTCCTCTTTACCGCCTGCAGCTGCTTTCCCCCAGCCCACCCCACAGCGATGCAGGTGGGACCTCTGGGTTCCCCCTTCGGAGCAAAGCTGGAAGGTGAGAGGCAGGAGGGCGGTTGGGGAAAGGAGCATCAGCAGCAGCTCACCTGAGTGTTGATCCCGTCGTGATGACTGAGCGTCTGTCTGTGATCTGGGAAACAAGGAGGTGCAACCTTTGTGTGGGTGCCAGTACGTTAGACACAAGGGAGCTCGATTTGCCCGCTCGTGCAGGACACCCTACACTGTAATTCCTTCACTTCTATCGTGGTTTTACACACAAAACCCAGAAACTGCCATGTGAACCAGTTATGCCTTTGCAAATGTTTTCAGCACGGAACGATGGCATCCAGGGAAAAAGGAGCAGTGTTGCACAGTAACTCCTGACTAGGAGAGTTGCTATCAGTTCAGACGCAGGCATTTCCCTCTATGGGAACAGGGCAAGGAGGAGCTTTGTACCTGCTACACGTTGTCACGGGAAAGTTGTTTGCTAAGTCACAAAGACAGACCCGAAAAATGTGGATGTTGTAGGCCAGCCTACCTAAACTTAGTTCCAGAGCACATTCATAGCTGGATGGTGAATTTCTCAGAATAGAGACTTTTATTTTTAATGGGCTCTGATCCCTGTCTGGGACACTACAATGAGAACTAATAGGAAAATGTAATGGTGAAGCTGGGCTGAATATCTCAACTTCTATAGGCTTAAAGTTATGAATTAATATGAAGATGGAAGTTTGCCAGCTGTCTTAAGTTTTAAAGGAGTTTACTTTTTTTTTTTTTCAATAAGGTGTGTGTGTATGTAATTCCTTCTTTTGCAAACTGAGCACTTGACCAAGACTGGGTCAGGTCTTCTAAATTTCTGCTCATGTTAATGAGGGAGAATACTATTGGATTGCATAAGCTTTACATAATAAACACAGAAAATAAGCCTGAAGTCATCTAGTCTAGCCCTAAGGCACAATCAAATATAACAAAGCTATTGCGGAGTGATGTCTCCCTAAAAATCTCCAGGTATTATACAAAATCCTTCAGTCCTCTATATCCTTGTGATTTATGCTAGCTACCTTTTTTTTAGAGGACTTTGGAAAAGCATGTATATGATTGGACATTTTCATGTACTTTTGGGGTTGTTTTTTGTAAATATAAATATATTTTTATACCAAAGACATAATTTGCACACATTATCAGTATTTTTTATGAAGGCACATATATGCTATTCAACTCTATGCCGGCGTAATTCCCACCACTGGTGCAGGAAGCAGAGGGTTTCAATTTCCATTTTTGTGTTTATGGATTAGTATATATGGCTTTCCAGGGGACTGTTTTTATGTAAGTAGAATAAATCTGTACAAATGAGAGCTCTGAATACTTGAAAGACTAAAATATCTTACTTTTCTAAGAGTAGTTTCTCTCTCTGTAAATGCATTTTTAGCGTGTACGCATCCTCCCTGTTGACTTTCATCGTGTGGCACACATCTCCATTTGCGCAGAGGAGGAGAAGGGTTAATACCCCAGAACACTGCTTGCATAATGCAACTGGGAGCTCACTTAGGATATATGGGTTGGTTGTTTTTTTTTTTTTTTTCCCCAAGGTAAAGTAAGTGCTGCAAAAGGCTTTTATGACTCAATCCCTAGCTCAGCAATCTCATCGTGCACTTAATATTAGTTTACAAGCTGCAGGTAGTAAGTGCTGGAGGCAAAACAAACAGGCACTGCATTAGAGCAGGTGGGAGGGAGCACGAGCCGAGACATCTTCTGAAAGCCACAGAGAGCTTTGCCCTAAACCCAGCATTAACTGGGCACAGCCCCACTCCCTGAGCCTTCGGCAGCTCATCTGCTGCTAAGTGATGAAAGGAATGATATCTCTGAGCAAAATTCCATCTCCCCTTCTCTATATGAATTTAGAAGAAGATTTCTATCAGGGTTATTGCATCTGATTATAATAGCGAAACTTATTCAAACCAATTCCACGGAATAATTGCAGCAATCATTACTTATTTCGTAAGGCAGGGCTTTGGCACACACAAAACTTCAGGTTGAGTCCTCTTGGTCTTTAGGGAGACAGATGATGCTTGCTCTCATACAAGTCTCTTGCAGCTGCTGGTCAAAAGGATGTTAAAACGGCAAAACCCACGGCCGAAGTGGGCCTGGTTGGCTGGGGCGGCCCCGTTGGCCCCACGAGGCCGTGGTCGGCCGTGGGGGTGCTCCGCGGCACCCACCCTTCCCTCCCACGCCGCCCTGCGGGATGCTCGGCCTGAGGGATGCGGATACCACGTCTTGTGCCCCAAAACAAGAACTAAGAGGTTGTTTCACGTAAGGCGAGCATCTGCCTCTTCAGACCTGATATGCCCTGAGAGTTTTGCCATGGTCTGTTTAACTTATTAAAAGCTCATTGCTTTTCATTAGTTTGTTTAAGGCTGCAGTAATCTTCAGCCACTGGGCGGAGAAAACTAACGTCGTATCGGCTCATTTTCCTGAAAGGTTTTAAAGTGCCTTCTAGATACTAAATAAATTCCTTCTGTTCTGACTTATGCCTGATACTGATCCCAGCTTGTACCTGGGTTGCTCAGCTCTCAAGCTTGAAGTTCATAAAAATATGATTCCAAACAGAAATTTTATTTATATACAAATCTGTGTGTGTGTGTATACTTAGACAGGCACAGAAGAGGGTGTCTCTTCAGGCTGTGATGGGTTCTGGAGGCAGCTGAGGGCTGTGATGGCAGCAGCTGGAGATGAGAAAGATGGTGCTGGGAGAGAGGGAGAACAACACTGCCCGTTCCCCAAAGCGCTCGTGCAGCCTGGGACACGGGTGGACAATGCTGCTCTTCCTTCAGATGCATCACTCCTGATGTTTCTAATGCCCAGGACTGCAGAAAATTGGGGATCGTGGCTCAAAAAGAGTCACGTTGTGTCGCGGCAGTGCCCTGGAGGGTGCTGGGGCAGGGCAGGGCTGGCACACGCCAAGCGTCGTTGGCCAGTTACCCCTGGCTGAAGCCATCTCCATCCGCGTCAGCAAACGCTGAACCTGCGGAAAAGTTTAAAACACAATCGAACCTCCAGCAAATGACAAAACGTACAAGTTAAACCTTGGGAAAACCAATGCACTTGGAGCTGTTTGCCTAATTCCACAGGCTTTGTTCACAGATGGTTTTATTTAGATCTATGAGTTAGTGTAAAGTGATAAAAGAGAAACACTTGCAGGATAAATCACAGCACCAGAGCTGGGACTGTGTGAACCCTCCAATTAAACTTGACAACTTAAAAAATTTAATCCCACAGATGCAATATGACAATTCCCAAAGTGTAGAATGAATGTGGTATGTTATATTCAGCTGTTTCTTTGTAGGGTTGCCGAGTCGGCATTGTGCTTAAATAGTAGAAGGTGGAGAAAATTCAGTTAACACATTGATACCATATGTGAAAGCCTGTGTGTGTCACTAGGGTGTAAATTAAAATAATTTGGAACTTAAGTGTTTACCAGTGGGCTTTAGTCTCCTTCCATTTTCCTACTCAATAAGGCCAGCATCAGCAAGACTTAAAAAGCCTTACAGTAACTGAAAAACAACTTCTCCTCTTAGCAGAAAATTTCAAGAAAAAAAAAAGACAGATTAGTTCTTATCTGCTACTGGACAACTGCCACCATTTTTTAAAAGTACTCCTTAATTTATCTCAAGTGTTTAATTTAAACTTTCCAGTAGCTGTGGTTTTGCATTCTCCCCAGGTATTCGAGATGTTCAGTACTGTGATTAAT
Source organism: Haliaeetus albicilla (assembly GCF_947461875.1). NCBI lineage: Eukaryota > Metazoa > Chordata > Aves > Accipitriformes > Accipitridae > Haliaeetus > Haliaeetus albicilla. The sequence goes on from NC_091490.1 coordinate 846,549, forward strand.
TGGGCAGGCATCATTTCTTGTATTCAGAGACCACTTGAACGTGGAAGTGAGAAATGAATTGCGCCAGAAGGGTTCAGTCTACTTTTATTAATAGAGCAGATTAGATAGATCATGAAAACAATCTTCTAATTTATGAGAGTCAACCTCGCCTCTTGTCCACCAGGAGCTGTGACTGTTGAACTGGTGCCCCTGCAGCGCGCTGTCCCGAGGACCGCCGGGAGGGTGGGCGTGCTGGCCCCAGGCTGGTGGGCTTCCAGCGGCGGGTACCCTACGGAGCATCTCTCCCTGTGCAGGTCGTACCCCGGCCAGCTGGCATGGCTCTTCTGTCCTGCAGCTGGATCCCAGCCCTCGCCCGGGCCGTGGCAAGGGAGAGGAGGGTTTCCCACAGGGAAATGTGGAAGCGGCCCTGAGCCCCGTTAAACTCTTGTCTGGCCCAGCATCAGCATCTCTCGTGTCTGCTGGTGTTCGTCTCGATGAGTGGGACTTGCTCCGCAGACAGACAGAAAGGCAGGTGGAGGCTCCCAGCATTGTTCTCTTCCTAACATGGGTGTTAGAGTGACACTAATTTTAGTTCACTTCTACATAGACAGGAAAAAAAAAATGGGAAAAGGCACAAAACACCTATGTGATTATACCATTTATGTGATAAAACCACTTCTGCTGTGCTTGTCAGAGTATTTTAGTACAATTTCTATGGGAAGGCTTTTTTTATTCTGCATAATACTTGAATATATGTAAAAATAACTTAACTAGTCTTCCCCCCCTCCTCCATCCTGTGTCTGAAGGTTTTGCTCAATGGGAAAAATCAGAGGGGAGATGAAATGAAAGTGTTTAGGAAAAAAAAAAAAAAAGGCAGGGGGCAGGAATAGTTTCCTGTTATCTAAGTATTATTAACGGGAAGGAATTTGACTCTGTCATTAGAGAGCTGTTCCAGATGCCTGAAAGAGTCCACATTGTGAAGGCGTCAACATACCTCTGTGCTGAAAAGCAAAGTGATACCAAAGGCAGGAACAAGGACCATAGTTTGGTTTTTTATTTTATTTTTTTTTTTTAGTGGTTAAGCTTCTTCATCTGAAAGTCAAGTACGACAAGAAATCACCCCAAAATCATGTATTCAATAGGCAAAAGCCTCTAATTTTTCTTTCCTTGTTACATCATCTCTTCTGTGCTCATCCACTGACTTTGACTTAAATGTAAATATCTTGCAGTTGTTATAAGAAAGGTGTGAGGTCTATTACAAATGCAGTGGAGTTAAGCAAGCAGCACTACAATCTGTATTCAGATTAACATTTAATTTACAGTGAGAAGTGTTGTGAGATACCTGGAGCCCTGTCTCTTTTTTTCTGTACATTTATTTTAAATCTCGTTTGGGTTAAATGATAAGGATATACTTGCTACTGGAAGTCAAGCATAGCAACTGTGTGTCAAAATGAGACATAAAATAATAATTATGATTTTGCATACTGCTGCAATCTCAAAAATAGTTGCTGAATGCATATCACAACTTGTCCTTTGCATTTTCTGAAACAGCCACTGCTCCATAAAGTAAATATGTGTAACTTGGATAGTATTAGCTTGTTCATCCATCTCTTTATTATAATTTAATTGATGTAGGAATGTTTTACAAATCTTAGATTTAATGACTTAGTAGTAATCAGGATAATTTGCATATTTCGCATAGAGAAACTAAGCTGGAGAACTTTTAAGGTATCCTGGGTTTGAGAAAAAAAGTTGTACACTTCAAGTGTTTCTAGGCCCACCTTTGGCAGCAAGCAGAGGCTGACTCCTTGTCCCCCAGTTGTGGTTTGGGCTGTGATTAAAATGAGCCAGATGTTATTTACATTTAGCAGAGATGATGCTTGTTACATGAACCACTTTCTGTGGGTCTGGCTCAGCATTCTCTAAAGCCCAGGCATTAGGGCAGGGCTTCATCTGGTTTTAACTCTTGCAATGCACTAATCCTCTTGCTGATAGAGTGCCGACGGAGGAGGTGCCTGCTGCCATCGCATTTGCTGTGGCTTCTTGAAACTTCATTTTGCGTGCCAGAGCAGACCCGTAATTTGGGTTGGCTTCAGTAATGGGATATTTATCCTCTGGCCAGATAGACTGTTTATTGTAACCAACACCATGTCTTAAAACGGGGCCATGAAGTGATAAATTATATTAATGTAAGGTTATTATGACATCTAAAAATGTTCTGCAGTTTTTCATGCTTATTAAATAACTGCAAGAAGTGTACTTTTAAAATTAGTTATTTATCAGTACTTGCCAACTATTTCGAATAACACCAGCTAGAGAGTTGTTTTCATTGGAATAAGATGTGCATGTTATTTTAGGTAGTGTTTGACAGCTTTATGAAGGTGTCCAGAAACTGGCTTTATTCCTTTCCCTACAGTAATATTTATGGGGGGGGCGGGGGGGGAACCCCTCTGCTATACAATCTAACAACAAATGATTAAAAGTAGTAGCAGAGGGGGACGTGGCACGGCAGAAGCGCACGGTGACATTGAGGAGGGCAGACCCGAGTGCGGGTTTGCCTCGCTCACTGGTTAGACGAGCTGTAGTCCCGTGGTGTCAGGAGGCAGCGTGCTGCGGCAGGGCACGGCTCTGGCGCTGGGCACCTGGACGTGGACCTGGACGTGGACGCGGACCCCACCGCTGCTTCGCTCTTTCACCTCCCCCAAAGGGGTGAGGAGGGTCCCAGCGAATGTCGGCAGCAGAAGGTGATGTCATTTCGTGGGGTGACTTTGCACGCATACAAGAGCAGTCTTGCGTGTGCAAGAACGAGCAATGAGAATGAACTTGGAGGTTAGTCGTGCCCAGGGGGGTCACTCCTCGTTACCTGTCTAAGTACTTGGAGGACACGGCGTCTGGAGGGACTGCTGCCTTTCCTCTTCACTGACGGCAAGAGGAGGAGTAGGGAACTGTCAACTGGTTTGTGAAAGTAAGCCTTTTTATAGGTCCCAATGTGTACCGTTTGCTGCAAATCGTAATGAAAAATAGGGAAAATATTGTATATTAGAAAACAAAATGCTGCAGGATTCATTTCCTCGTGTAATCGTGCTTCCATAGAATCATAGAACAGTTTGGGTTGGAAGGGACCTTAGAGATCATCAAGTTCCAACCCCCCTGCCATGGGCAGGGACACCTTCCAGTTCAACAGGTTGCTCAAAGCCCCGTCCAGCCTGGCCTGGAACACCATCTCCAGAAGCCCGTTGCTGTGTTTTTGATGGGTATCCAGGGCTGGCAAAGGGCTGCAGCCCAGGTTATGCACCTGAACACGGGTGAGTGACCCTCAGCTCTGCGTAGGGCAGGGACAGGGCTTCAGCATGGTTTGCATGGCTTGGGTAATGACAGATAATTAAAAAGTAGTTAGAAAAAATGGAGGGCCACAGAGATGCCAGGTAGGTATTAGACCTTGTTGGGGAAGCTCCTGAGGAGAAGCTGCTCACGTAATTGGTTTCTTTCAAACACTTAGTGAACTTGCTGGAAGGCTCTTAGGCTTTGAGGTCTGGATGGGGGACTGTCTGCAGGAGGATGCTACGGCGGTCGTGGCTGCTCAGCAGACGGCTGAGCTCCACCTCCGGCGATGGCTGGTATTCCTCACAGGCGTTTGCGTGTGCACATATCTTACGTTCCTCAAGGATGCCACTCAACGCTTACGTGACAAATGTCACCGTACCTCGTTTCAGACTTTTAAATCTAAATGTGAGGTTCCACGTTAACCTTGCTCTAAAATCTCCTTACGTCTTCCTGCGGCGTGCTGAAGAGCACGCTGACACACTCTGCATCACCGGGACATTTTCATGTCTACACTCAGAGTGATTAATTGCTGTAACCTACACTTTTAAAATGCAAAGGCAATTAAATAAATCTTTTTATGTACACTCCTTTTCATATGAATCAATAGATGTTAAAGTGTCTCTAAAGCCTTATTTATCTTGCATTAAATCAACTGTAATTGTAAAAATATTCCAGAGCATCTGTGATCCAAATGTTGTTGCCTGTTTGATCCTTTTCAGTCACTGTTAGGGTGTAAGGCCCTTATTCGGGCATAGTTCTAATTTTCATGAACCTTATGGATGTATAGCTATAATAGCTGTCTATGTAGCCATTAGCCAAGAAACCAGTGAATAGGAGAGAGGAAAGCCTGGAAATATGCTTTCCCCATTGCATTTTTAAGACCTCTTGAGATTTAGTTTATTTGTTTGAACCGTTGATCTAAGTTTTGAGCCTTGCTTCCAGGTTCTTCCCTTTTTATTATCCACCTACCCGGAGCATGAGGAGGACTAACAGCTCTCATTGAACTGGAAGGTCCTGCTGGGTCTAGCAGCTTCTCTGAAATACCTGTATATTGTACTTCACAACCCATGAAGATGGTGAGGCCAAAAAAAAAAAACCACCCCAAAACCTAATTCTCATGTCCTTAGAGCAGAAGGTTGGGTTCATCTCCTATTAGAGCTGTTTAACAGTGCACAACAACTGCCAGAGATGCTGAAAAGGGTGAAATGTCCATTTCTGTGAGCTCTTCACCTCTCACAGTGAAGCAGCTGCATTAAAAATATAAAGACCCATTTCTTTCCCTGAAGAAGCACGTACCGAAAAGCCCCAGCTTACGTGATAGTTTTTTAGAATACATTCAACCGTTTTGCAAAAGAAAGAGCATGCATTGGCTTTGACAGCATTAATCGCTATTGGAAGAAAAAAATTAACTCTCTGAGTAATTACAGTTAACACCTCCATTACAGCCAGCTTGGTGCACAGGACACACAGAAAGCAGTGCAGAAAGAGAGGGAGAGCCAAAAACTGCTCTGATGGGATGAGGGGATGACAAGAACCAAGAACTGGTGTCCTTGATCCTGTGAAAAATGAAAATGACATAGTCTTCTCGACTCTGGGTTTTTTTTTCCCCAGAATACCATGAATGCACCGATATGCGGGTACCTCACAGGAGGGTGAACTGGCTCTTAACCTGGGAAGGAATATTAAGAACAGTGGGTGAAAGGTGCCACGCAATAATTATTTTATGAGCGCGGCTGTTTGCTGAGCAGCAGCCTGGCGTTGCTCCGGCGAGCGGTGGGAGCGCAGGGCAGCCTGGTGGGACGAGCTGCTCCTTCCCCCCGGCGAGCGTGCAGAGCCCGGCTGCAGGGAGGCTCCAGCGGGGATCTGCTTGGGTCATCTCTTGAAGTCGGTAGCCATTAGGATGTAAAGGGCGATATACAGCAACATCGGCTGCCTCTCTTCCTTCACCATCTCTGAAAGCGAGGCGTGAAAGCTGGTGAAGATGGTATTGCCCTCAAGACAGAAATGCAAGAGATTTCACATAGCCAGAGGGATTTATACACAGTCAGCTGCTAAAAGGTTGAAATCTTCGGCAGAGCTATTGCTTCGCAGCTCTGTTTATTTGCACTTTGCATAGTTGGACGTCTCTCCTCGTCTGGCTGGTGAAGGCAGCGCAGGACGAGGTGGGGCTCTGGGTGCTGGTTTGCAGATCTGCAGCAGGGCTGCACCGGCGGCAGCATCTCCTCCGGCTGTGCCCGGGCCGTGCCGTCCTCGTCGGCTGCGCCAGACCCTGCTTTGCTGGCCCGGGGTCTCAAACTCTGCCGCTATGGCTTGCTGGCACTGCCCCGGGGCAGCGGGAGCTGGTGCTCTGCTTCGGTGGTGGCTTCTTGAATAACTTGTGTGTAGGGGATATGGGTTTCCTCTTTTTTCTTTTGAACAATATTTTAAGGCAAAGTCAAAGTTGCATTTAAGTGAGAGTTTAGTCTGTGAACCAATCTTGGGAAAATCAACACAAGCAGTAACAAGTCCTCCTTTACTTTCCACCCGTCTGTCTTTGGAGAGAGGGCTGGGGTTTCAGAAACAAGTACAACAGTATCGAATCCATTTGCCAAATTTTGCTGATGACTCCCTGTTGCTGTTCAGCAAGAACCAGCGGGTGTTTCCAAACCAATTGATTAACTCCTGGCCTTCTTCCAGTGTTGAGTGTTGGTCTGACCAGTCTCTAGCTTTCTAGAGTCCCCTTTCTCCACCCCCTGATCACAGATATTTTTGTCTTTCAGTCCTTTATGACCTTCCTTGTCCTCTGCAATTGCTTGTCTACTTCGTGACTCACTCAGGATGAATTTTATTAGGCTCCAAAAGGTGCTTAGTGTGTTTCAAACCTTTATTTATCAAATTCGGCCTTGGGGCTGAACCTCTGCGGTTAAAATTAATTGCATTATGCATCTGGTCATCATTGACAATTCTTTTAAGAAGAGTTACCTTTAAAAAAAAAAAGAAAAGTACAGATTATTTTGACCCTCTCTGGGCCATCATCCAGGAAACAGTGGACCTACATTTTGCTTCATGTTTCTCTTCTAATACGTTCATAGTTCCCAGATAAGTGAGTTTAGGCACCAGAAGCAAAACAGCCACAGCAGCACGGAGCTTAGTATGAGCTGACTTGCTTCCCTTGGCAGGCACGCTGCTCAGACATGATGCTTGCTTATACACACCCCCTATTGTTAAAAGGTAACAAATATTACTATCTAATATCATGCTTATTTTAGGGGAAAAAAAAAGTCTTAGATAGAAAATACATAGCACTGCCTAGGTCTTAGCAATGATTGACTTCTTCATGTGACACCTACGAATTGATGCATTAAAGATTTTATGAAGAAGAGACACAAATAAGGGCTTTGAGGAGAAAACTGATGGGTTTATTTTATACATGGCTTTCAAATTCAGATTCATTCATGTCTTCCTGCCTGCCTGCTCCCAGCAAGCACTTTAAGGCAGGAGGTTTGAGCTTCTGCTGGGCTCCAGAGCAGAGGCCAGTGTTTAGAAACTGGTATACACATTTCTATATATAGATGGAGCTAATAACTTCAAATGTTATAGGAATGAGGTAATTGCTTTCACATCTTTCCTGATGTTCTTCTCCCAATGAAGGCATGTAGGAAGCTTAGTGAATGAATTATATAAAAATCTCTAAAATTTGCATAGGCTGACTCATCAAATGCTTCATTTCTTTACTAACGAAAACACTTTGTGTTTCCATGAAAAAGTAAAGAACTCTAATCTGGCTCAGCCAGAAGGTCCAAGTGGCCTTCATATTAAGCAGTTAATGAGCACATAATTTGTGGTTAATAATTTACTCAATTTAACCTGAACAGATTATACCAGTGGAACTTAAATGCCCCTTTGAGCGTAGCCACTGCTAAAAGTTACTCAAACCTTTCCTACAAGTAACTGCACATCTGGCAGATGAGGAGTTGGCCTGGTTATTGGGATGTACTGGGTGATTTTTTTCCTTTTAATTTGAAGAGGACCATCTGGAAAAAAAACACTCAGGAGAGAACCAGAATGGCCATGGCTAGCGCACTCTCAGCAGATGCCAGTCACTTGGTAAGGGACAATTTTGGATGGATGGTCCTGAGGACCTTAACTCGCCCTCACCCAGGCTTGCACAACTGGAGGGGCTGAAGCTCATAAACCAAGAGGGGGAAAATCACATTAGCAGGACTAACGTACTGGCTTCCTCCCTCCTTGGGGGAGGACCTTCACACGATGGGAAGAAGCCAGTTAGGGAAATCGAGCTGAAATATCTAGGACACTGCTGCAGAACTGCCCAAGCTCTACTGCAGCTGATAACACACAGCAAACTTGCCTGGGTTACCCTACTCTGAAGAAAAGTCCCTATATGAAGGATAACTCTGCACACAGAACGCCTTGAAATAGCTCTTCCATGTTGCTATCATGTTGCTTTGATAAACAATTCTTTGTTTTTAGGAATTTGTCTGATAACTTTGTATCTCTAGCCTTTAAATCCTGCCAGAGTGGGCTGCGAATTCCTAAGCCTATTGGAAATGGGGTTAACATGCAAGACCAGCCAAGAGCTCAAGTCTAAGAGTGTGTGAATTTACTCCATGACAGTAAGATGTTATGTCTTACAGCTTTAGGATGAACATCAGAGAAAGAGGACTGAGCTATAGCAATAGGAATGTCCTATGCAATTTTTCCATGTCTGATTTACATGAAGGTGTGACAAGACCATAAATTATTTGGGCATGACTTTTCAACCTATGGTTTATGGGATTTAGATCATGAATTCAGCAAGAAATCCAGAAAAGTTTGGTTTCTTTGGAGTTCAAACTCTTGGGGGAGTTCTGCTCTGCATTATCACATGCAATTGTGTACTTGAGGCAGCTGAGTCTGTTTGCACTCTCAACATACAGCAAAAATCCTTCAAGTCTGAAATTGGAACTGATAGAAGTATCAATGGCTTAAAAAAGCTGCTTATATGTCTGCACTGCTCTGTCCTAGATAGTAAGTAGGGTCTTGGTAGCAGGAGAGGAATACATGAATATCATGTTCAAATAGGCTTTAAAAACGCAGAACCAGAAGACAAAGAAGCCCTTTGGGTCCCCACCTCCATCGTGAGAATGCCTAGGCTGGACTGTAGCTGCCTGGATTTCTCTGGTTTATCAGGGATTCTGAAAAATCCTGCTGGATTTCAGCCCTCGGGTCCTCCCTGTACATCGCGATAAGCATTCCCGGAGCAGGATGCTTCTCTCCAGTGTTTACTAAAATGTAGGTTTGCCTACATATGGGTGAAAGGATTTGTATCCATGATCATCATTTCATCTTCCTGGCTAATAAAATTCGAGCTGTTGTTTTTCCCATGCAGTAACCCGTACCTGTGCTTATCATATGCAGTGTCTATTGCTCTCTAGCCAGGCGTCCCTGGGAATATCCCAGGGTCCCTCTGCATGTACCAGCTAGTGCCATCTGCGTTCATCAGATGAAGGCTTTTTCCTCCTACGTGTGGAAGTAGCGATGCGACGAGGAGGAAGGACGCATGGTCCTGCTGGTGTTCCCACAGGAATGCCGGGGCTGTTTTAGCAGCTGTTCTGGCCCCCGTGAGAGCTGACGGAGTTGGCTGGGAACCGGTGCTGCGCGGGTCCTGGCTCGCAGGAGGGCTGGGCAGGGTGAATGGTGGTGGTACTGCTCTTCTGTTGGACTGACCGGCACATGGACAAGCAAAGGCGGCCGAGGCCACCTGTACCTCTGCCTGCCTGCGCTCAGCGCTTCTGAACGTCTGGTTGCCTCCGCTCTCGCCCTGCCACTGAGTGCTGGTGAGGAGGATGTCATGAAGTGGTTTCATACATGGCTTCTCACATGGTACATCAACACTCATTTTTTGTAGAAAACTTTCATCATTTGATTACATAAAAGCTGTGCTGAGCAGCATGAGAGATTTGGATAGATTTAAGAAGTCTTCCTACTCCCTGCCTGGGGCAGAGCTGCATCCTGGGGACCAGGTACCGATGTACCCACCACCACAAACTGAGATCTCTAGGGGAAGAGATGCTCCACCACCTGTGGACAAGCCCTGTGTTGAGCTGGAACAAACCGTACCTGTGCTGTGCCCAGCTTGGACAGGAGCATTCCTGCTGCCGGAGAGCCAGTCCTTGAGGCTGGGCTCTGCTCGCGCCATCCCTGCTCAGTCACAGCAAGGCACGTAGCTGGGTCAGAGGTCCGTGCCAAAGGGAGCAGCACCATACCCAGTACCCTGTGGGCGTTAGTATCAGCCTTCCAACAGCTCCCGTGTCCTCTGTCATGGCGCATTTCCTATAGGAATAAACCCAGCTCCCTCACCCTTTGCTGTCTTGCCTAAGCACTTGTAAGACCAGAACTTGATCCTTCAGATTTCAGCAGGTTTTGATGCCTTGAGGCATGGTCTTCACATGGACAATAAAGAATGATTTAACTACACAACACTCCAGCTGGGAGGTAACAGCTGCCTGCCAAGAGAAGATAGGGTCTCACGTGTAGGTCCCTATTTTTTTATTTTTTTTTAATGATGTAGCTAATTAAAAAGCTCATTTTGGCCTTCACAGGTTTAAAAAAAAATAATTGCATGTCTGTCTTCAAGAAAAAAAAAAAAGTAGTGGAGAGCATTAAAACTTTTCCAAAAGTTGTTACGTTTAGCCTGTAGACTCTCATCTGTACTCATGGTCACATTATATCATCTTTTTCGAACAATTTATGTAAATGTGACAAGATGCAAATTGTTGCCTTACAGTGCCAGTATAATTTGACTGTATTTCCGCAATTGCACGTTATTCTATACTCTTCTGGAGTATTTTTGTTTGATCTCTTGAATGATAATTACTATCACTTCTTCATATGTTGTTCCTCATTCATATGTGTTTCTTCTTAAAATTTATTTCAGGCTGCAGAAGGGAAAGAGTCTTTTCCCTCCAAAGCTGATGTTAACTAAAAGCCTTATTTAGCTGTCTAAAGCTAAACCGCGTTCTGTGAACCAGTTAAAATCTTTTTTTCTCTTTAAACCAATTTTGAGGAATAAATAATACTTATCTATTGCTAGATACTTATTTTTTTTCAAACCAACTTGCCAGCTTTCTGCTTTTAGATGTATTTTCCTTGGCTGAAAATACTGCAGGATGCTCAGATGATTCTGCTGATTTTGTCTTAAACACTCTTAAAAGCTCACTTTGTATTACAAAAGTGAAAATGCAAGTTAATCGTGCTAACAGTGTAACGTGAAATGGAAGTATTTTGCATTTTACTGAAATTATGTGCAACTCCCCAAAACAGTATAGGAAAATAACTGCTCACATTTGAGGAACTTGTTCTTTTCAGCTACTCTGATTCCAAACCAGGAGTCTAAACTTGTGGTGGAGTTGGTTATCTTTTCGGCAAGAGGTGCAACAGTTTGCTGGGAGTTCTCCTCCTCTCCCTCACCCCGAGCGCTTCCCCTTTGCCCCACCCTGCTAAAAAGTCGTTAGCAGGTTCCTGCAATTTTGGGGTGCAGGCGTCCTGGGCTCTGCGTTCCTGACTTTGACAACCCCTGCTCAACTTCTGTGCAAACTGAAAACAAAATATATTTTTTTCCCTGAAGTGCTATGAAGCTAACTTTAATGCGTACAAACTGTTCTCAGGTTCTCAGGAAGACAAAACCACATTTTGCACTGAAGTGCCTTTTCTTTCTCTTCGTCTGTGGTAGGGAGATTGCCGATTAATGAAGGAGAATCCAGACCCAATCCATCCTGCATTCGTGGTCTGATTGTACCGCAGCTTCTACACTTATCTCCGTAGATACAGCTAGCAGCCTGTTTTTTTGGAGAAGGAGGAGGTAGTAAATCTAGCAGGGCTGTCACAACACTAAATCAATTCTGCATTTGGTAAAATAGATCAAACTCTCCGTATGCCTTTTCAAGACTCTCTGCAATGCTGCTCCGGACTGTGTTTTGGTACTTGTTGTCCTCTGTTCCTCTCAGTCCCGCTCTCTGCCAGTGTTTGCTGTGCTGGCTCCATCACTGCCTTCACGTGTTTCTAAGGCACCTCTTTCTCTCATGCCTCTGCTCTGCCTTAAACTGTATTCTTTGAGGATGCTCTGCAGCCCTGCAGCCAGTGCTGGGTTTTCTAAGCAGTTATTGCCAGTGTTTTTGTGGGTTCAACAAAGCAGCATATCTGATGTAAAAGACACGTTGGATTTAAGGTGGATTCTTTCAGGGTCTTTTTTTTTTTTTTAACCACAGCTCAAGCCAGCGCATTTAACTGCACACTCTTTTGTTGGAGAACAGATGCCCAGCTCGTTGTCACTCTGTTTCACTATGCTCCATGTAACCCTCACTATTGCTTAAGTAGAGTTAACCGTGCAATGTTTCTGTTGGGCTCGAGCCTTCCACGGGACCTGCTGATACTGCACCAGGCAGGCGGGGACCCTGTTGCCTCTTCTTCCTTCCCGCATCCTCTTCCTTCCCGCATCCTCTTCCTTCCCGCATCCTCCCCTGTGGCAGCATCACTGGTTAGAGTACGCTGGCTGCTACGCTGTCAGCAGGAGGATGGGGAGAAAAGCAGGAGGTGCAAGCGGGCTGCTACTCCTTCCTGGTGTAATAGTGGCATTGCACGAGCGCACACACGCGCAAAACCGGGCACAGGTAACGGAGTGACGCTTGGGCGCAGGGAGAGGTGTGGGAAGAAGGTCGGTGGTGATGTGCTAGGGTAGAGCTGGCTGGCACAAGCATCTAGGACACGTGGGGAAGGTCAGAATGAAATGGTGCAATAAATGAAGACGAGGGCAGGAAGAAGAAAATTGCATTTCTAAGACAAACGCGGGAGCAAAATGAAGGATCTTCCTGTGGGTGGTTTCCAAATCCTCTCAACAGCCATCCCATCCACTCCCCGCTGCCTTTAACGGCAGACCCACCATTGATGTGAATGGGAACAATCTTAGTAATAAGTGAAGACTTCTGCAAACAGCACTTCTTGAAGGGGGATTGGGACAAGAAGAAAGACTCCCCAGCCCCTTTGAAGGTCACAGCTCGGACGGGTGGTCTCAGTGCCGGGGCTGTGCAGGTCAAACCTGCCTGCACTCCTCTCCAGGGAGCGTTATTGCCCCCGGCCCTGATCTCCAAATTGCTGGACTGCTCCCTGCATCCATTTTCTCTTCCACTGTCCTGTTCCAGAACCTTGCTTTTGTGATCATTTAAAAAATCTCCTAATTCTCAGCCCGAACATGTTCTTGTCTGCCTATGGCTGTCAGGCTTGTGCCAGTGATGTCTCCTCACTTCTCCTTTTCCCTGGGGTTACCTCTGCTGCATCTCAAGAGAGCAAATCCCTCCTTTCTTCCATCCCTCACCTTTTTGTTTGGTTGTCTAAAGAGAGATAGGTTTTTCCTCCTTGCATACCAGTCATCCCAGTCACCCCATCCCTGCAACCAGGGCCAGGCTCCGGCACGGGGGGGTGCACCCCTGGGCAGGGTGCACCCCTGGGTTTTGACCACATGAAGTCGGGGCAGCACCTGGCTCCCGCGCTCTGGACGTGCATTTCTGCAAGTCCTGTCTTAAAATGGCTGCAAGGGGTGTTTCCAACAGCCCACCTGTGGAGGAATCCCTGGCATAGGGAAACACGTAAGGAGTCTGTGATTCCTTTTAAAGGTATCTGTAGTCATTGAGCAACCTCACATATGGATCAGTAGAAAACAAAAGCAGGTTTGTACTTGCCTATATAAATATAGATCATTTATGAATGTGTTGTTCTTAATCCACGTGGGAGGGACCATGAAAACCAAAAAAACACAAAGCAAAACAGCCTGGAATGTATAGCAATAAATCAGAAAGTAAATAATTCGTTTACTCCTCTTGGAAATAGATTTATTGTTTTTAAAATGGTTTTTAATCTTGCTTTCAATAAGAAAAACTAATGTTAGCAGTATATGATGTCTGCTGCTCAAAATCCGGACTTGGGGGGCATAGGGCGGGGTGGGGAGAAAGCCATTCATAGGCTTATATTTTATGCTTAAGATATCCCTTGCTGCTGTTAACAATCAAGCCAAATTATAGCCTCAACCAGCTGAAGGAATATTCTGAGGAATATAAGTTTCTCTGCTCTGCATGCGTTCTTTGGGCTTTACTTTAAACACTGAGAGCAAACCAGTAACAAGCTAACCCTGTTTTCTCCTGCAAATCTTTACTCTGTATAAGTAATTCTTGTTTTCTTTCTCCTCCTTCTGAACATTTAGTATAAAATCATATTTATTTATTTATTTTCACCTCTCATATCCCTGTGATTGTTTTGTAGGGCAGCATTTAAACCTCGAACATGAATAGCTGAATTATGTAAATTAGATAGCACAGTTGTACTCTAGCTCTTCTACTCATGCTTTATAGAAAAGCAGGCTGTCTTCAGCTGAAAATACTGTCCAAACTTTCATATATTTAAATGCTTTCATTTTTCTTATCTAGGATGCTAATTTTTTTGGCCAAGGACAGAACTTATTTTAGTGTGTATCTTTACTTGGTCTATTTTGTGGCCATTTTAGGTCAGTAACCATTATCAGAGTCTATGACTAGTTACTTGGCTTTTTAAAAAATACATATCGTAAAAGTGCATTTTTATGTCTGTGCCAGGGTTCATTGGTAGCCTTAGTGATTATTTGCTGCGAAGTACTAAACAGTAAGATAAAATTTATGCTAAGCCACCTCCAAAGTCTGAAGGCTAATAGCAAGAAAGAGCTGTCACAGTAGAAATGGTGTGAATAAACTTGCTGAACTCAGCAGCGGGCTTATTGCATCTGTTTTAGACATTGACCACAAGTAAGGAACACAGCAATTTGTTTTCAAAGAGATTTGGGTTCTTTTTTCCCCTAATTAAAATAACTAAATGGTATTTAATTATAAGACTTCAACTGAGTCTTTGCTACACCTCATTAACCAATTTATTTGGATTATCACATATTGTTTCCACCTATGACGCCATGCATAGCCGAAATGGATGTGGTTCCTGAATTCCAGTGTGCGGTATATAGTTGCTCACACCAAGAAGCTGCTGAGCAAAACCAGTAGCTTGATAGTAAATACAAGAATAGGTGGCATCTTTCAGTGTTCATTATATAACCTACCATCTGTGTAGCATCCTTATGCTTTTTACCTTTTCCATTTGTGTCTGAGCTATATTCAATAACTTTACAAATGTCTGTAGTTATAAACATTATTTTGAGTTTCACATTCAATATATGTATTTAAGCATATAGACGTCTTCACCTTCAGCTGTGTGCTAAGAAATAGTATCAATTTTCTCTCCTTAGAGGCTTGGTGCCAATGTACTCGCAAGTTTTCACACTGCAGAAATGTTCCTTTTGTAGAAATGGGCCTCAGACATTTTGGAAATGCTTCTCTGCCTGTAGCATCCTGCAAATGGGTGAGGAGGAAGATCCAGAGCCTGTCCCTCGCTGGAAAGGTGGTTTCTCTAGAGAGCAAAAATGACCCTTGTTTTATTAATCAGCGTCAATAGAATCTAGTGTAGATGTTGACGAGCAGCCCCTGGCCATCCCCTCGAGTTAAAGACAAGCACCGTGACTGCGAGGGTCATCTCTTCCTCCCGTGAGTCCTCCTCCCCCTGAGAAATGACAGAATAGAGGCACGACTGACCGAAGCCCGACAGAGCTTCATGTTCCTGGGAATGCTCCACCATCCATCCATGTGCACAGTGGTGCAAGGGGATCAAGACCTTGCCACTATCTGACTCTGAGAGATTCATGGGTAAATGTATGAGGGAGGTCATCCTAGGGGACTCTGAGCACTCGTTTTTTTAAGGCTGAGTTCTTTTTAGAAGCTTCCTTGCCCCCATCCATCACTGTTTGACACCAGTATCTCTCCTCTGAGCTTCCGTACTATGTTTTCCCTCACAATCCCCCTTCTATTTTCTTCTGTGCTGTGGACATCACAGAGAATAAAGTCATCCTTTGAGAGATGTATTACCATCTCCCTCATGTATATTGCTTCTTTTCAGGCTGGAAATTACGGATAAAGGAGAAAGAACTATGTATGTAAACACAGGTACATTTTTTGTTTCCTGTTTTAAAGGATAGGGTGGGTTTTTTTTCAGGACTCACATTGTGTTCTGAGAAGATAAGGCTGAAGTGCCTGGTAAAGGCTCAGACAGAACTGAGAACTCACAGCAAGCCTTCTGGGATTAAGAATAGCTTGAATGATGGAGTTAGGGTCAGAGATGGAGACAATTTTCCATGTAGTCTGTCCAAGTTCTTTGCAGGAAGCCTGAGGATGGACAATTTTAGGTTTTCATCTCACTGGTTGGTTGGCTGCTCCTCCTGAAAAATTTCTGGCACTGAGTTACTGTGGCTCATTTGCTACCCGGGACCCGCAGGTTGAAGTTTTTCATTGTTATTTTATATATACTGCACCTCTGCTATTGCTTTCCTGTTGCTTTGGAGCATCTCTTTATCCAAGATGAATTTAAAGTATTAGTAGTTGAGCTCAGATGACCTCTTCTGTGGTTTGTGTGTGTATGAGTATGTTCAGATGAGAAATGGAGTCAGTATTTGATTCCCCCCCCTCCGAAACCTAAGGATAGAGTCTGTCGGTGCCTCACGCCACCAGTGCTGAAGCCAGTGTTTCTGGGTAGAAACCATATGCCATCCCAGGTATGGGAACTAGCTAACTGCGTACATTTGTAAATTGGAGGCATGCTACTAAACTTCCCTTCTCTTCAGTATGAAAGGTGCTCAGAAATCTCTTTCAATATCTGTATTTAAGACAAAATCTAAATATATCCGTATATGTGCATGTATATACATATGTACACATACACACACGAAAATAGGTATATCAACATTTAAAAAACTATTGCAAATGGATAATCAATAAAGACTGCTAGAAAAAGGATATGTTCTGATCCTTTAAATCGAGTTCCAATTAGAGTTCATAAAGCAGGGAGGAGTTGAAAGATAATGTCGTAGGAAAAGTGTAACTATGCTCAGGGCTTTAAATGATCAAAGCACTCTCTTGAAAAGTCTGTTGTCAAATTTTGATGCTCTGTCAAAACTCTTTGCGTCAGTGCTGAAGTAAAAACAAAATATTGATGAATTTTGGAGATATGAACAAAATAATCTAAATCTAGAAGGTAGAAACACAGCTGCTTATTAGGAGTTTTTTCCCCTTAAAACATGTATTTTAACTGTCTAGATACAGTGTTCATTACTGCAGGCAAAATGAAATCTGCACATATTGAATTGCCTCTGGCTAGCAAATGTATTTCTGGGGTACATAATATTTTAAGCAGGTAGCACAGAACAAGTCTGCAAGTCAATCTGTCTACAGCTAATCAAGTATTCACAGCATACTTCTAGCAAAATAATTTTAAAGGAAGAGTCACTTGCCAGTCACTAACAAGCATACAGATAAATTAAAGAAGGGATGTCTATAGCAAAACCAAGAGGTTTACAGTGTGATTTCTAATAAAAAATCTAATTTAGCTTGTTAAAAAGATCTCTAGTCCATGCACCTGCTTGCTAAAAAATCCATCAATTGATTATATTTTTAATAAGGTTATGGATTTGATGACTAGAACTACAGTTTGTAAAGAGTTTTAGTTTCAGCTGACCCAGACTGCATCTGAATCTGGTCAGGGTAAGCATTTTGCTTCATTTCACCACCTGCAGAGTGGGCTTGGTGAAAAACGTTTCTCTTCTGTCAAGAGTTTTAAGATTTTCACAAGAAGTGTTAACAAATACACCTGTGTTTATGAGGGCTGAGCCTTAAATAATGGTTTCTTTCATCCTTCACAGGGACCTTCTTTGAAATCTATTGCATGACACAGAACAATAGAGACTTATCTTGCTGTAGTGTGCAGTCCTTCTAAAAGTGCAAATCTTCACCTGTTGTTACAAATCTGTTTTTTTTCAATGTATTTGTCAGCATGACTCTGTGCCAGAAACACATTTGTATGTCCCAGTAACTTCAGAAAATCTCCTGTTTTCCCTGCTTGGGATGTGAACTGACATGCCATGTCTGAATATCATTTGTAAGGTTGAAGAGTGATCCCAATAAATATGGGGGATATTTCTAAACTCACAGAGGGTAGAAGATTAAGTGCGAGAAAAGGGAGTGAATACACAGTATTTGCCTCATGTATGGAGGCGTCTCTTCATTCCCTGATGTTCAGATTTCTAAGCTCAGCTCATGGTTCCTTTTCTTGGATGATCATGTAGAAGTGTCTAAACATACTAAAAAAGGTCTGATCTTCATGGATGGTTGTTGTTTGCAAACTTAAACAAAGTTATACAACTTCTACAGACTTGTATTTTTGAGATTGTTTGACAACAGCATCCACTGCTGTTGGACTGGAGGTTACAGGAGGAAAGTAGATGATGTTGGAGTGTCTTCTGCTCTTAATTGTGTAATATATTCCAGCCATTGACCTGATGCAGCAAACTGCGATCATCTTCAGGGTTTGCTGTATAAGGCAGTAACTTGGTGTTGAAACAATTTTCCTTCACAAACTCTCTGTGCAGGAAGTTTGGATATATCAAGCAAAGCCTCATTTAACTTGTTTTCAAACTGCTAGTGATGGGGTTTATTGCTACAATCCCTGCGTTATAGTGGTTATTTGGCATAACCTAAAGGAAGCCATCAATTACTCCTCTCTGAATATGAGTGCATTTGAATGTCCAGACAGAGCTCCTGGGTGGCAGAAGAGTGATAGGTTTGTCCTCTAGCAAATTTCTTAGATTCAACAGGGGGCTAAAATCCAGAATGAATGAAAACATCTAGAACTACTGATGCTGAAAACCAACTCTTCTATTCCTCCCCTCCAACTCTTGATATTCTGATATGGTTCTTGTGACTTCTCATTTATTCTGAATTTAAAGTGAATGTCATTAGAGAATTGAGCTGCAGACGCAGCTCCATGATTTGCTTTCTCCTTGAAGAGAAGCTGATGTCCCCCTCCAGCTCACCGCGTACACACGTGCCAATGGTCCTCTCACAGCTGCACTGAGGGCAGCTCTATCTCCTGCAAGCACTCGCTGGAGGTGCTAAGGCACTGAAATAATAAGAGCATAACTTAGCAACATAGAGGTTACCATGCTGGCCATAGCCATGAACACTTCAAAATGCTCAAAATAGTCTGGGCTTGAAAAAAAGCCATTATTGTTACCAACTGTTATCCAGCTGCATGAAGGCAGTTGAAAAATGTGTACATTCCTGTTCATTTTAATAAGGATATATTAAAATACTTAGAGGAGACATGCCTTTAACCTGAAGCAATGCAATAAGCTGTGCAGATAGTTTGTTTTTAAACTTAATTGATGTGGCTTCAGTATTGGAATGGGTCAACATTAAAGGCATCTAGAGTTATTAATGTTTCAGGTAAATATATAAGCTTTTCTGCTTTTATCCACACAGACACCGAATATGAAGGCAATCTGTTTTCTAATGCTCTCTTCTCCTGATCTCTTAGTACTCTGCTAAGTACTGGTAGCATCAGAGCAGGTAATGAACTCGACTTCTGAGAGATAATACTATTTATCATATTGACAAATGCATAGATTTTATGAATAGGTTTTTGTATTACTGCATAACAGCAAAAACATCTTGTGGAAGATGTACTGAATTTTATGCTTGACACCAGAAACAGATGAGTATTAAGGCGATTGGGATGACAGGCTCTTTAGTATTTTGAGAGTTAGAAACGGAGAAAAGCAGGAACATGGAGACACAGCCAACGTGTTTCAAATGACAGCATACTCAAAAGAGTAGCAGGAAACATGTGGACTTAGGCTGAGACACGTTTTCAGTTGGTTAAAGGGCAGAAGAGGTGCATTTTCCCCTCATGTCCAGATCCTCAAAGTCTTGCCGAGTTATGGCTGGTGGAGGGTCTGCATTACCTTTACCAGCCCTGGTCCTGGGAGAAGCTCTCTTGGTCAGTGCAGTGAAGGTCTGTCTGTGCCTCCTGAGCAGCAGCCTGAGCCCAAAGGATGCTCGAGGAGCCCACGCTGACCCTCTCCTGCTGCTCTGTGCCATCGGAGGGGTGCATTGCTGGGATACACCCCACAGCTCCAACTCTCGAGAGGTCAGCCAAAACCTATTAAAGTATTAATGCACATCTACCGTACGACATCCATTGCACAGCAGTGTACACAGAGCATTTTGTCTGAACCGTCGGTGCGATGCACCAGGGCATCTAGGTGTCTAAATACTGATGTGATGTAGTGTCACCAAGTATGTTTCTATAATCCTGTAGTAATAACCTTTCCTTTCACAGTAAACTAAACTGTTAAACCGTTGTTAATTACTATTTAAAGGCATTATTACCAGTATAAATCTGGCTATTATGTAGGCAGTACCTTGCCAAGAGATTATTATCTTCCTCCCCTTTCCCCGCCCCGTGCCTCCTTATCTTATAGATAAGGAGATGTTTGTTGCCTCCTTGCCTTCTGAAAGATAATATTACTAACAAGAAGTCCATTGTGCAATGCTCCACCTAACACCGAGTTGTTGATCAATAAAAGCCAACAAACCAGATTTGAATTTTATGGAATTAATTTATAACACCTAATATTAACTGTGCTACTAGATCAGGTCCCAGCTTGATTGTTCTGACTGCATCCAAGCTGCTTCTATGGAAAACAATCTGCGACAGTATTGTGAAGTGATCTTATTTTATTTATCTGCTGTTTTTAATGGTGAAAGAAGTGTTTCTCTGTTCTTTTCTACATTGTTTTCCCCTGTGCAGCTGTGCAACTTATCCTGATCTCTTTGTACGGTTTCTGCAAAGATTCTCTTCATAAAGAAATATGATTACTGCAGCGTTCCTTAGAAGGGCTGTCCTGCTACTGTTGAAAATAATACTCAAAATACAGCGAAGTGGTTTGCTCAAAGAAGCTAAGATTGGCTTTAGTGTAACCCGTGAGAGATCCCCAATCAACATGGTAAATTTCTGGTGTTAGAAATGTAGTATCTAGTACTAGGAATCCGGTGGTTTTCCTTTTTTCTTCTGGGACTGTTTGCAAGCTGCCAAGGTCTCTCTGGCCCTGCCGCCGTGGGAGGAGGAGATGCTCAAGCACCTTCTGTCCCTTCCTGTGCTCTGCTCTAGGATTGATGCTGCTGCCTTTCTGGCGGGTCAGCCTAGAAAAGAAAGGCACAGCAATTAGGAGAATGCAGTACCTAATCCATTCTAATTAGAAGCAGTTAACCATGTTTACCTCCCCACTGTTGTGCATAGCCTCCTAAAGAAGACTTCGGGAACTTTGATCTAGCTATTGCCTGTCACACAAGTAAGGTGCTGTGTACCTGGTGCTGAGCAGAGAACGTGGCCATGTGCAAAGGCGTGTTCATCTTTGCAAAAGTGATTCTTTCAAAACAAAAACATAAATTAAACAAAAAATAAGTACAATTCCATATTAATTGCTTTCATTTTATTTATTGGATGTCCCTGCAATGAAAATATCATCAATCAAAGAGCTGAACTGAATATAGCATTGGGCTTAATTCCACTATTTTTAGTTTTGCCGCATGGGAATACTTCCCACGTAAGATGGTACATAGTATTACTGAAAAGTCACTCTGATTCTTTCCTAGCTTTTATAGAAATAATCAAAATCACTGGATTAGATTCTTTATTACCTTTTTTTTGTAAAACATTTTTCCTGTGTAAGTTCTCCATCAAAAGAAAGGAAATAACTTGTCACTTAGCTTATTAAATGATGGATTTTTTTAAATGGATTTTGCCACTTACTCATGTTTGAAATATATATTGATGCCAAAGATCAAAATCTTTCTGGAATTCGAGGGGGAAAAAAATCCATTTTGAAATTCACCTGTTAAGCATTCATACCTGGTGGGATCTTGAAAACTTAGGAAATTTTCATTTGATATTAACCTAAATGGCACCTGAGAGAGGCAGGAGCAACCCCCACTGACTCCCAGATGCATTTGGGCATCTCTCCCTCTAGATTTTGAGAGCTGTGGGGTTTTATCCAGGTATCCTGTATCATGATCTTGACATCCAAAGGGATATTCAAAAGGATGATCATATACTCCTTAATGTTTCAGACAGGAAACATGTATGACCTATTCTGGAACAGTAGAACATTTTCTTGATGTCAGTCCCAAATTAATGAATGTGAGAAGACAATTATAACAAGATTTAAAAAAAAAAAAAAAGCATGTTTTTTTCTGTTTAGAGACCTCTGGCAAGGATCTCTTGCAAGAAGAGAAATAAGACCGATGGAGCATAAAGCCAGCAAAATACAATGTTGACTGTATGGAAGAAAACCCTATTCACAGGTTCATAATACAGCTTAGTAAACAAGATTACAGCCAAAAAGCATCATTCAAGAACAGAATAAAATTAAATAAATAAAACACCATTTATGCTGGAAGCTGCTAACCTACAGCAAATTAAATTGGCCAACAGAAATCACAATGCATCGAACATGTTGAAATTCTGTCCATAGCCAATAACGTGTCCCTTAGTGTTTGTATGCCACTTTTGATATACGGTGCGATGCATACAAACTATACGGTCTAACCAATGCAGTGCATGATCAGCATTTATAACAACTGTCCAAAACATTTTTTTTACTTAGAATTATTACATTTTTCCTGTAAGTGCCACTAAAATTTTCAACAATCTTCATCAAAATGTCATTTTTTGTTAAAAATTATTTTCCATAAAAGTGCAAGCCACCTCTATTTTATGTTGGACCTGCCTTTCATTTCTGTAAATCGTTCCCATTGATTTACCCTCTGTGCTCTTCGGAAAAGAGATTTTATTTTTTGTGTATCTGTAACACTGGCTGCTAGTAGTCATAGTTGGGTTTAGCATTTCATAAATACACTGCAGTGATTATATTGCGCTAAGGGTTAGCTACATATTCACAAATGGTAGATTTCAATATCTCATATCAAATATGCTTGAGATTTATTCAGCTGAAATATTAAACAACTACATTTCAGTTTTTAACTGGCATAACAAGAAAAGTAAGAGGTCTAGGTTTTCTCTGGCCATAAAAACCACAGTTAGACCTCTTTTCTTTTTTCCCGTCACTTTGCTTTGGTATTTATATTTGCTTTTTTTAAGTAGTACAACACCCTAAATTAAGGGTTGACAACTTAATTATATATGATTGATATGCTTATTTTGAGTGAGTCATTACCAGAATGTAAACTGCAAATGCTATTCTTTTTTGCATTTTCCATTTGCAAGTAGAGGCAGGGAAGGAACGCGCTCTGGTTCCAGAGCATCTGACAGGCTCCTTCAGAGAAAAAATGTGAGATGGAATCTTCCTGCAGCAATGCCAAAAATGTCACTGGCAAAGTGGCATACCTGGAGACCTCCTCACGCAGCAGAGTCTCTGAACATGTTACTCTGAGCATTATGCTTCTTAGGAATGAAATTAAATTGGCCTCATAGACATGGGTATGGAAGTTGGGCACGAGGAGCTTGCTGCTTTCCCTAGAAACGTTAGCAGATGGAAACCAGAGCGGAAGGAACAACGTGAGCATTGGTCCTCTGGCAGGGTCTGGAAGCAGCTTGCTACTTCTGAATCAGAAACCCAACCCAGTCAGAAGCCCGTTCTGTTTCAGAGAAACGGTGCACGGCAAATGCCAACAGTCCCAAACAGATAAAAAACTCCAAAGTTATCAGCAAACATGTACCAGCTTTAGTTGAGTGAGCTTCACTCAAACACATTTAACTCCTATGTTTCCGTAAATTCATGCTGTCTACCCAGATTTGTTCAGAAGCTCGTAACTTTTGTTAGATGGTGTTTGTCAGCGGGAGGGCTTTCCATGAAGATTTTTCTCAAATATCTGCAATGTTATCAGTAAGCAGTAACAGTAAAGACAATACTTCTGCTGAAGGAGAAATGCCACTTCAGAGAAGGGCTGTAACATAATTCTGTAACAAGCTGTATAATGTCTACAGAACTTTTCTTAATGTTACTGCTTTAAATGTTTCACAGTTTGGAGGGGGATCAAACTACCTGGTTGCTTTAAACTTCACTCATGTCTACTTTAAAATTAACAGATGAAATGTGTGTAGTGGTTGCTGTGGCAGAGTTACAGGGATGAAATTTGGTTTTAAAGTTGATTTGAATGCTGAGTCCACTCTGAAGGCATGTCACTCCTTATCCATCTGATGTCACACGTGGGATAATGTTTGTGACATGGGCTTTATCTTGCCCTGGGAGCAGAGCAGCCAACACTGAAATTTTAGGCATCGTTCCTTCCAATAAATGAAATAGTTCATAAAAAATTAAGTAGCTGCCGCTAAATTCTAAAGACATTCATGCTTTTCAAGTCTTTCAAAAGGCCTGGAACAAATTTTGGTACCCTGTTTGATCTTCCTTCTAGCCATCACAAACACAAGAATGAAACATGTGCCTTTCTCCATAATTCAGGGCAGAATTATTATGTTTCTCACTAAAGATGTGCATCATCGTGCAGAGCTGCTGCAGTGCAAAGGGTCACACAACTACTGAGACCAACCGAAGTATGCGTTTCCAGAAAAAGGCTGTGCTAAGCAGACTGTCGCTGTAGGTCACATAGCTTAAATCTGCTTTAAAATTTTCTGTCAAACAGTTTTTGCACTAAAGAGTTTTTTTGAATATGGTTCTTTGAACAAAAACAACTCAAGCACTTGTTAAGAAAAAAACCTCTGTGACCAAAAATGCTCAGTTGTCAAATGATGCCTTGGATTTCTTTTTACAGTAACATTTACACCAGCACCACCGCTCACCTACTAGATAAACCGCTGCATGTATAAAGTTAAGACTTCTCTGCGTAAGCCTGTTTTGACTGAAATCAGCAACAATATTCTGATTTCCAGGCCTCAAGAACCACATGCAGGCAGGAGTGGTACTTCTAGAGTTTATAGTTCTTGTGTTCTTTGTAATGATTAATTCAAGCTTCATTTGGGGTGTGTGTGTGCGCTTCACTTGTCTGATGAAAGCATGATAAAAGGTGTCTGATTCCTCCGTCTTCCTTACGCAGCACAGCTGCCGAATATTCTTACTTTCAGTGGGACTTACACCAGCGCGGGAGCAGCTTTCCCCTTGGCATTTTCTGTCTCTCAGATGTAGAAGTCAGACTCCCTTTTATTTTGATGCAGCAAAGGTTAATTTGTCCTAGGGTTAAGCGAAGCGAAATTTCCAGTTGATCAATTTTCATTTCACCACATGGCTGGATAGCCGCTGACTATTTGGAGGATGCTAGAATATTAACCTAAATTCCTCTCCTTGCTCAGCCCTCAGTTGTATGCCAAAAGCAGAGCTATTTTTACATATGCTGCTTAAACTCTCTGTGAGGATGAAACACCCCTTCCATGTGTTTACTCGCTTAGAGCACAGACTGTGGGTAAATTTTCATCAGTTCAATATAAGAAAATACAATGACTGTACAGCTACGAGTGTGTTCCTCTCTCTGATTTGTTTTTTCCCCCAAATTTATTTAATTCTAAGTTTCAGAAGTAACTGGAAGTGAATCTGAGGGGTAAAAGATGATGTTTTCTGAAGCAACATACAACTAAGTTACCGAAAGTGCATACTTTAGATGTCTGGTTGTTTTAGGGTCAGTACTCTCCTCGTGTCTCGGGTTCGTGTGTCGTTTTTTTCCGTCGGCGGGGCAGGGTCGGCAGGGCCGGCAGGGCCGGCTCCTGCTGGAAGGTGCTGGAAGCTCCCCCGGCTCCAGGCCGGACCCGCCTCCGGCCCAGGCCGAGCCCCTCAGCCACGGCGGGAACACCTGGGGGAGAACGAACGGACGCCTTTAAGAGCCCCTGGGGGAGAACGAACGCCTTTCAGAAGAAGGGGAACCCGCGGCGGGACGACTGGGACGAGGCCCCCTGCGGCCGCCGCCGAGGTGAGGCGAGGGAAGGAGAGG
Organism: Haliaeetus albicilla; assembly: GCF_947461875.1. Lineage (NCBI taxonomy): Eukaryota > Metazoa > Chordata > Aves > Accipitriformes > Accipitridae > Haliaeetus > Haliaeetus albicilla. Next base: position 871,742 of record NC_091490.1, read on the forward strand.
AGGGGGACGGGGACGGAGACGGAGACGGAGACGGAGACGGACGACGGCCCCGCAGCCCGCGGTGAGGCGGCAGGCTGTCCCCCCCCAGCCCGTGGAGGGGAGCGGGGCAGCAGACGCCCACCTGCAGCCCGGGGAGAGAGGAGCCCCCGCCGGAGAAGTTGGCGGAGGGAGGGACCCCGCGGCGGAGCAGGGGACGAGTGCGGGGCCGTCCCCCTGAGGAGGCAGGAGCGGCAGAGACAAGGTGTGGTGAGCGGACCCCAACCGCCATTGCCCGCCGCCGGGGGGAGGAGGGAGAGAGAAGCGGGAGCGGAGTTGAGGCGGGAAGGAGGGAGGGCTGGGGGGAAGGGGTTCGCAGGTCGGGGTTTCCTCCTCGTTCTCCTCGTTTGGAGTCGATCGGCAGCGAGGGAAACCGGTTTCGCTTCTTCCCCGAGCGGAGCCTGTCTGTTGCCCGTCAGTGGGGAGGGAGGGAGGGATCCCTCCCTGTCCTTGTCTCGACCCACGAGCTTTTCTTCCCGTTTTCTCCTCATCCCGGCGTGGCCCGGCCGGGGAGGTGGCAGGGGGACGGCGGCTGCCCGGGGCTTCGGTACCGGCTGGGATGAAACCGTGACATCGTGATACCTGCTCTGTAAATACGGCTGTATTAACAAAGGCTTCTGAAATAGCTTACTCTGTCGCTTCTCGATTTACACACTGAAAAGAAACTTTGAAAAGTTTTCCTACTCACTGTTACTTATATGACTAAGACGGTAGAAATTTAAGAGTTGCAGTCATCTTCAAGTACACGTAAAGACATAAGCAAAGTTAAATGTATGCCAGGGAGGAGTGGAGACCATAGTCAGATAAGAAAAGGTTTCTCTAAAAACTGAAATAAATATATATATATATATATGAAACTGTGGTGTTTAAAAAAACTTTTGAACATGTATTAGTGAAATTGTATGTCTGTTGACATTATTTTCTCAAGCTAGTTTCTATTAAAATGCAGGTTTTTTTTCTTTTGCTGTCAATAAACACTAAAGATTTAGTTTGTATACAGTAATTACAGGAATACATGTATCGTATGTAACCTAATAGCCTTTATTTTCTTTCCTAGGTGTCCCAGCATATTTTAAATTGGGAAGTGCTTCAATATTCCTTTCCTGGTTTAATTATCTGCTTACCCTTGAGGATAACCTGTAGTGCGGGATGTAAGAAGTGACCCTTCTATTGAGGAAAGGAAAAAATGTTCAACGGATGTCTTTCAATACCTGGCTCCAAGGAGGGACTCCCATTCTCAGGGGTCATGGGGTGCTCCTCGGGACCCCTTGTTGGAGAGGCTGTGGCTGGCCAACAGCTCTGGGCACAGGCAAGTTCATGCATCTATAAGGTCATGTTTCTAGCGAGATCTGGCACTCTGTGCGTGTCTGCAGCAGGGAAGAGACGATGGACCAAGACTTTCTATCCCAGCTCATCAACAGCCCCAGGCATGCTGTGGCACACAACTGGAGAGCGTGCTGGGGTGCACCAGCATAACTCAGGGCTTAATGTGGAAAGGCCATTTGGTTACTCTGTGATGCTTAGAAAGCAAACACCTCTTGGAGGAACAGACTGGTAACGGGAATGTGCATGGCCCACTAATGAATGGAAAGCAACTGTGTGTGGGCCCTTCTTCCGTGGATGTTGCTTGCACAGATAATAAAGAGGAAAAGAAGGAGAGAGCTGGTCCTTCCTGGGCTATGCAGTGTGGGATGGTGTTGCTCTGTGCAGATTACACAAGAATACCAAATCTGCTGCTAGAGGACTGCTATCTGATGGACTGGCCAAAGTTACACTGGGAAGGCTACTGAATGGGATGCATAATGGCAAAAACTGTTCAACCCTACGGCAAAGAGAGAGAGATTGGTTCCTGGCTCCAGAGAGGCTGCTGAACTCTGCTTCACTTCTTGTGTCATCGGAAAGGAGACAACGATCGCTATGACTGGTGTTGTGGTAAGGAGGCTTATTTTACTTTCTTATAAACGAAGTATAATCACTGCACAGTAGGAAAAGAGCACTGGCAGTACTTCCAGGGAACACTTTTCTATCCTTGTGCTACTTGTGGGAAAACCTTCGGGGCTGTGCTGCTGGTGTAAACCATTGTTATGTTATTGAACCTCCCTGGGGTCTGCTGAAGCCAGCAGCTTTCTGGAAGCTCCAGCCCAGCCCAGGCTTTTACTCAGTAGTTTCACAACAATTCCTGCTATGGACCAGTATGATGCTGTGAACAGTGCTATCTTCCATACTGTGCTTCCTGGGCTTGTTAAGGAGTTGCTGTGCCGTTTAGTAGTCTACTGAAACTGTACCCTGAGGAAAGGTTGTGTTCCTTCTTTGTAGTTGCACAGAATGGAGTTACTGAATAATATGTCCCTCAGAAGAAACAGTCCTTTCTCATAAGTAGAAATGTGACAGCACGGTTATGTGGTAGGCCTTTTCTGTAGAAAAATGAAATTTATCCTTCAAGACAATCATCTCTCTTGATTATTTTTTTTTTAAAAAGCCTTTTAAGAAAAGGGAAAGGGAACAACTTATAGCAAAACTGTAAAAAAGGAACAAATATGCAGACAACTAGCATACTAGTATAGTTTCATAGCGTGAATGAATTAGTTTTTTGATGGAGTTTTTTGAATTGCAAAAGGGGATTCTGTGTTTTAATTAAAATACAGGTGTGTCAGGAAATCCCAGCCGCAGGTTCTTTGGCCATACTCGTATCCAAGCCTGATACACTTATGAGACCTCATAACAAACAACAATTTGTGCATTATTGTATTTCTTTGAGGAAGAGAAATCTTTTGTGGCAATTTATGTTGCCCGTTTTACCTTGTTGTGTGTTGAGGCGGGGATTTTGCAACCTCTGTGTTTTATCCATATGTACAGTTAACTCCTTTATGTTTCCATTGTTGAAACTTCTTATTTCCTGGTTTTGTGAGATAAATCATTTTGGTAGCATTATTTAGTAGCATGCTATGTTTATTCTAGTGTCTAACATTCCTATTTAGATATTCTCCACTGTCCCCCATGGTTTTGTGCCCCATTTCATTACTATCCTTTCTTTGTCCACCAGCTAGTGCACCTGAGTACTGTACCTCCAGATTTTTTGATTATGCATTAATACAGAATGTTTCATTTCTGTAAGAGTAGCAATTTTGTCTACCAGCTGAATTGGTTATTTCATTAATATAGTTACACTCATTTGTTGCAATCCTGGGTTTGGTTTTGTTGTATTGACTTCATTCGATCCACCATTTTAAGTGGAAATGAGTATTCTGATGCCAGCATAGAGAAATCTTGTTTAATGTTTCTTGTTTGCCTGTACCTGGTGGGGTGAGCTGCAGACAGCTGTTGGTAAGCCTTATACACTGTCAGGAGCCAGGTCTGGCCCATCATCTCCACTGGCTTTCGTGTTCTCCCTTGCCATGTGCATTAATTTCTCTTCCCTATCTGTATGACAGTTTGTGGGTTTCTCAGTGAAATGGTACTTTCTATTTGAATTTCACTAATAAACATCTTTAGACTTCATACCAATACATTAGGATTCCTGTACTTCTGGTACATCATAACCTCTGGGAATTGTGTGTGAATGACACATCATTACTTCGGTACTAGAGGTGTTATTTCAAACCGCTATGACTAATTATTAACAAATGATGAGAATTTGAACATCAATTCCCAGTTTTCGCTCTGGGCAAACCCACTTTTCATAAATCTTCTGTGGTTTGTTTCCTGGAGGGGGTCAAATGCTGCTGGCATTCACTGTGGTTGCTCATTCTTCTGCCTTTCCGTGTATACAGATGAGCCACAATTGGTTCTAAGATTTCCAGTAAGCATTGAAATTATGTCCCAGATTATTTAAAATAATAATTTTTACATTGTTTAAAATGGTTCTGTTCTTGTTGATCTGTCAGACTCAAACATTTCAACCTTGTGCACACACAAAAGTAGAATGTCTCTGCCTATACACCGGAAAACTGTATTACTGCTTAAAGTTTACCATTGTCATCACTGTCTGTGATTTATTCTTGACTAGGCTTACTTCACCTACATTTAGAGTTTACTATTTATGCTGTAAGTTCATCCTCCTGTTGTGATGCTTTCCAAAAACACTAGTCATGAAAGCCAGTAATACTTCCTTAGAGCCAAACAGGTTAAGTGAATGCTGAATTTCATATATCCCTTCTAATTTAAGTTCATAAACCTGTGAAAAAAGAAAGTTGCTGCTGGTTTTGTACCTGAAGACATCCATTCTTGGAATGTATGGGGGGGAAATAAGAAGCACCAAGAGGTGATGCAGCAGTATTGAGACTGCTGCTATAGTACCGATTGCTGTGCCATGTTGCTGGTTTTTATGCTTTAAAATAGATACCAAAAAATTGGAAAGATTTAAGAAAAATTATGACAAAGAATGGTTCAAGGTCTGAAAAACATGCCTTTACAATTACAAGCTTAAAGGTAAAGGTGAAGGGTTGATCATTGCCTACCAGCACCTCCATGGGAAAGATTTCTGATGGTATCATGATTCTTTTAATGAAAGACATACCAGGAATAACAGCAGCAGCAAAGATGCCCCAGCAAAATTTTGAAAATGTTTGACATTTCCCATTTGAATGACCTACCTAGGGGCATCTTAGGTTCCCAGACTTGCAAGTTCTGTTTGTTTATTTTAAATCGAGATTTAATTTCTTTGTAGGCAAGCCCAGTTTCCTGTGACTTTGCATTTCAAGATTGAATTCTTGGTGTCTAATAAAGGATAAGCTCATGTTGCATTTTTCCTCTTAAGTGGAACAGTAATAGAGTGTCTCTGGTTACTTAATTTCATAATGTTGGTAGGAACATATTATCATTTAGACCTTTGTCTTTATGTCAAATCTGATTGAAGTCAGTCAGCCAGTTTCAACGCTGTTCATGGTAGATAGGCACTCAAACACAAACATATCTGGTGACATAAGCCTCATTTTCATTAAAAACAAAAGGATAAAAAAATCTGCTAAAGTGTAAACAGGTTTATGCTTGATGTAAAACATTTTGCAGTGCTGTGGTCAGGCTTTTAATCGATATTTCATTTTGAAAAAATAGTAATTTAAAAAATTCTAGGTAAGTCAAGAGAGATGTTCACTCTTAGGACAATAATATCTGACTCAGTCTTTTAAAGTTCCTCTGACTTTGAATTTAGATTTACTATTTCAAAATGTGCAAATGAGTCTGTTTCATTGGCAGGTGGTACAGAGGTGATCTTTGAGGGCTTTTTGGAATACCTAAAAATTATTATTTTTAATTGATGTTGAAAAGCTTCTCTTCAAAATTCAGCCTTTCAGACAGATTGCTTTATCTATATCACCTTCAGTAGTAGTCTCCATGTTACATTGGAACAAAATTTAAGATTACGTCTTTTGAATCTTTCTGCATGAAGCATATATTTATGTATATACAGATAAGTTATGCACAAGAAATAAGAAGTATGTGCACTGGCAAGGTATACTTTTTTGATGAATTAAGCTTATTTTGTAAGTCTACCGTATCCTAGCAGATTGTGGTTCATTTCTTGTGGTTATTTCAATTTATTTGACAAATACAGTATCTTTTTAAAATGCCACACTGAGGATGGAGTGTGAATATTCAAAATATGAGCCATACTGCTTGCTTGAGATTGGCGAGATAAATCATGCTTCTTAGTGGTTAGTTTGTGGCTCTGTTTGTTCTACTGTTACATCTCCTCTCATACAAATTCTTTAATATTCAGAAGGATAATTGGTCTCTGATAATGTGACCATGAAATTCCATTTCCGTTCTTGACCATAAGCATGGCCAAAGTTGACTTCATTTTCATTGTTTTATTCATGTGTTTTTCCTAATAATGTCATAACTCTGTTCTTACTATTGAATCCAAATGGCGCAGGTGTGTTTTCACTTGACAACCCTGTGAGCAGCAGAGATTGATTTTTCGGGAAAGTGATCAACCTTTCTGATGGCTGGTTTATATCCACCACAGCACTCCTCGCAGATTCTGAAACCCCTGTTGTTAGTGAAAAGAAATGACTGATATGCAAATATTGTTTCCTATAGACTCCAGCAGTGCTGTGATTCAAGCATCAATTATGGAAGTGCTATAAGGCATTTCTTTGTGCCATCGCTCAGAGATTTACAAAGTCACTATCTGGAGATTCCTTGGGTTTTTAATCTTAATACCTGGGGAGAAAACATGCAATCCACACAGACTTCCAATCTGATATTTTATTAACGAGATTAAATGAGTAAGCTAAATTATACATGTAAATCAAATAGAGAATAGAGTAGGATAATATGAAGTCAGCACATTAATCAATTTATCAGGTTGGTTTATTTGATATGGTGTGATCAGTGGTCTTCATATTCTCCATCCAGTATGCTGCATACAAAAAAAAAAAAAAAAAATTCCTCCCTACCCCCTTTAAGAACTCATTTCATATCGTATCACTTCCCCTTTTGCTGCAGGGTAACAGACCGTGTGAATAAAGAAAGAGCATTATGGAAATCTACTTGATTTTAGGAAGCTTGATATTTTCCTGCAAAACATTTTTGTAAAGAAAGCTATTACAAAAGCTAGGGAGATAAAGCTACTCTGGAATGGATGCGTGATGGTTCAGAAAATCCTATTCAGTGCAGTTACTGGTGGTCACTGTCAAAACTGCATGATACACTGACTACGTGCTGCACCTTCGGTGTCTGGTTTGCGTTGGTACTGGTCTGAATTTTAGAAACACAGAATGATGATGACTCAGAGGAACCTTTCCAGGCCATCTAGTACAACTTGCTGCTCAGAGCAGGGCCAGATCTGAAGTTGTATCAGGTTGCTTAGGGTTATGGGCTTGCAGTGGTCTCAGTGGTAGAGTAGGATGTACCCAAGCGGCCCCAAGCTCGCAGGGACAATAAGCACTGCCAAGCAGCTAGAGATGTTCCAGAAGACATCAACAAGAATGATTGGTGGGGTATGAGTATAGACTGGAAGAATTTGGTTTGATTAGCCTAAAGAATTAAAGAATAATGCTTTTAGATGAGCAATTTGAATGTGACAAGGTCTCACGTTTCCAGACAACTAGTGTGTACTCTTCAGTGTGCTTTAAAAAGAAAAAACAAGAGATCCCATAATATTATACTGGAGATGACCATGTCCCAAAGGAAAGTGTGTGAGTCATGCTCTGGGACAGACACCCTCCCCCCCTTTTCTTTTTTTCTTTCTTTCTTCTGTTTTCTTGCTCATGAAATGGCGGGGGGGAGGGTCCCCCTATTGTAATAATAAGGGTAGGGTTGATTATTGTAATCCTGGTGGAAGCTTTTTGCCCTGCCATCAGGTCTACAACAGGGGTGTTGATCATTGGGCAAGAAAAGGAGAGTGTGCTGACTTCTGATCCCTCCTGCTTTGCATACACAGTCCCCGTCCTTCCATCCTGCGAGGCACATGAGCGTACGGCGCTTTTCTCCCAAGGTTGAAACGTTTGCGTGAGATGTCAGAGGTTATTTAGACAAAATGCTCCCTGATGAATAAATGAAATTCTAACATGAAAGAATGATTTGGGCTGCTGAGCACAGATTCACAGATTGTCCACACTTGTTAAGTTTTGACACGTAGCACATCCTGTCTTGTCCAAGTTATAAACTCTGACTGTAATAGTGAGGGATCCCCATACAAGCCATTGTAAAATATGAATGTCTTGGTTAGGAAATGTGATTTAAAATCTGATAGTTTTGGTAAGGACTGTTCTGCACATCTCCAGTCTGAAAAATACCAAAGGAACAACAATGTTTTGCTTTGTAAGTTTGAAATACACTGCATACATAATCCTTAGGCTCATAAAATGGTCTTCTATTTGCAGCAAGGATACTTGAAAAAACATTTGTGCACTTTCTTAACACTGAAAAAGCATTTTGTTTACAAGCACTACACCACACTATTAAAGTAAGTGTCTTGACTTGTCTCCAGTGTGGAGAGTTGCAAATTGTTGTACCACAAACTCCAGATTTCCTTCCTCTGCTCCACTTCCAGACCCAACAAGGAAGATATTTCCTCACTATAGAACAGTAACCACAAGAAGATGTTATTTCTAGTAAGGCAGGATGCTTATGTCTTGTCAGTTACCATTTTTTCCCTCAAATTTATTTAAAGCTACCTCTTTGCATAGCAAACTCTGCTCTTTACTTTTGTGAATCAAAGAGTTCTGAACAATTAAAAAATCCCAACACTTTCCATGCACGTTGGGAATCTGAATCTTTGCAGAGTTCTTAAGTCTGAGGCTTCCTGGGGATGTTTTCAAACTGCACTCACTTGTATGTTTTAAAATAGGAAAATGTAGGCTGATCGCAAGTTGACAGTATTATCTATGTATTTGGCATCAATATTAGTGAGCTTCTGTCATTCGGCAATTATTTCCATAGTATACCATATGGTGAAGAAAATGTTTTCATTCACCCACATATGACTAAAGTTTTATTGATAGCCTTGTACTGTGTGCAGTCTTAATCCCAGAGGGGCTTGGTTAAGCCAACCAAGAACCTAAAGACACATGTGCGCTTCTGTCAGGCAGAAGGGTCTAGATTTTGGAAGGAATATCACGCATAAACGTGGCATTTCCATGCTTCTCTGGGGTTAAGAAAGCTAATTTACAAGGTGCTGGGTCAGCACTGCTCTTCCTGATGCTTCTGTAGATGCTAAAGAAGAAACTGTTCCACTTTTTTTTTTTTTCCTGCGCCATTGAGTATTCCTGCTCGAATGTTGGGCATAAGATGGAAATGACTCCTGCCTCGTGGCTTTCAGTGTGGCATGTCTGTCTGTCTGCTGCGGTGGAGGGATGTAGCACAAGTCAAGTCTTAAACATGAGAGACTCCAGAGAAGTGACATTATGAATGCCTTGTGTCTGAGAAAGGTATAATTAGAGCTTGTGTTTTATAAATAGGCACCCATGGATTCACTTCTCCTTTGAGAATTCTTTATTATATGCGTTTTCTGGTGTCTAATATGGGCTGGGCTTGTTCTGCAGCCTTGTTCTGTCAATTTAAAAACTCAAATAAGACGACGACTCAAATCTATGGAAATTAGAGTCCATTCGTTCTGGTGCTAATCGAACTACTGGCTTACAGCTCGTAGGTGCTAGCTTAGACGATAGCACACCAGGATTCTTCCAGTTTTTGAAGTATGGGAAATAATTTTGTGAAGTATTTTACTGAGCACTTCTGTACATAGTCATGTAATAGACTATGCAGAAAATGGAAAATGCATTTTATGGAGATTTCAGCATTTGCTTTCAATCCTGTTAGCAAAAAACCCCCCACCATAGTACCATGAATTCTGAAGTTATCTGTGAAAGAGATACTTATTTAAAAGGAAATTTCTGTTGATTTCAATACTTGACAAAATCACTATTTCCATTTTTCATGTATAAGAGATACAAAAAATAAAATGTAGATATTGTAAAGGAGACATACAAAACCTTTTATTTAAAAATGTGAAGGTGCTGGATCTGTGTTTTCTGAGATTTATCCCTTCCTCGCCTTTCTCTGCATCCCCCCATCCCTTTTCAAATGAAATTTTCAGGGAATGCATTTTGTGAAGCCTTTTCATACTGTAACTGATGATCCAGTGGGATTGATCTAGATGAGCTCTTTTACACAGTAGTTCTGCACTAACATCAGAAATTGCTCTTTGAGAACTAAAGCTGACAAATTCTTTGGGTGCCTTGGGTTGTTTGTTCCCATTTTGGGAGACTTGAGACATGTTTTAAGAACACTGAGCAATGGCTTCTTGGAAGAGTTTGCACTACAGCATAGTAATAAAGTGTTGTCCTTACTTATGTGATGTTTTTGCTACAGGAGAGAAAGGCAGAAAGCAGATATATGAGAGAATATTACCTGAGAATTCTTAAGCTAATAGAAATTTTTACTTTTTTTTTTTCTTCTTCTTCTTAAAGATTTTGAATTAAAACTAAAAAACTAGTTTTACGTCCAGGAATGTTTTATTCATTACCTCTAAGTTTCTGCTGTTCTTTGGCTGTTGAAAAAATGTTTCAAAATGCCCAAGTTTTTGTAAATTTGGACACAAAACATGACTCTGAAAATTCAGTGTAGAAGTTTTTTTGTTCTTGGTTTTTTTTGGTTGTGTCCCATCTGTGTCCTGTCATCCCATATGTCCTTCCCTCCCCTGTCCCTCCCCAGTTTAAAATGCCTATCATCTGTTTAGGAAGTGGAAACAAAGTTTTTATTATCAGGGACAGTATCATGACAAACCTCAGGTTGTGATTCAGATGCTAGGGATGATGCTAACCAAAGTTACTTGGCAACTAGGTGGAAATACTTGAACGCTTTCAGAAATATATGTCTCAAAAGCAAACAAATGTATATATGGAAATTGCCCATTTGATTCTCACAGAGCTCTGTACAAAAAGATTTTGATTAGAGCCATTAACAAAATTACAGAACAGAATGCCTTCCATCGCTGCAGCATGATTGTTTTAGAAGACAAGACATACTTTGAAAATGCTGCTGCCATAGATGATGTTGGGAACGAGAAATACGACGTGCACATGTGCAGTCAATGTTAAAACATGTAGAAACAGAGCCAATTCCTTGACGAACTCTAACGTAGGTGTAATTAGCAGTTGGTAAGCACTGTCCAAAGTACATGGAAAAATGAAACTAACTGGAACTCGACGTGACCAGGAATTAAAAGGAACGTGACTAAAACTGAGGAGTTCATTGAAAATCAGCAATCCAACAACCAGCTGTCATGTCAGTCAGAGGGGTTCCCTGAGCAGATTATTCCACCAAAGTCCTGCGCCTGGATGCAGGCAGGACAGGCAGTGTGCCACGGAGCTCTGCCCGCAGGCTGTCAACGACCCATGGGTGTGCTGTGTGCATTGCCTGTTATCTCTTCCCGTGTTGAATGCTGCTGATACGATGCAGATCAAAAGTACCAATTCTCTAAGAGTTTATTCTAGTCATTCAACTTCCATATTTCGTCACTAGCATGAAGGAACAATTACAGCAGAGTTAAACACACAGAAGGAAAGGAAGCAAAAAGCCAAATGTGAAGTTTGTGAATCAGTCTTGAATATTTGTGCAAACTGTTAAATGAATACTTGGAAACAACAAATAAATTCAGCTTTTCTAAATGGCTCTAAACAAAAAGGCGGTTGAATCGCAAGAAATATCATATGACCTTACCATTGCTATGTTAGAAGTACTTAGCTCTTTCAGGTGAAATGAATGTGCTAAAATAGCCAAATGCAATTCATAGTAAGCTAGCTAATGTGAAAGAATTCTGTCTTCCCTCCATGGAAGTATTTTTTCTATGTGTGTACACATCTGGTGTGAGATTTTTTTCCTTCTCTCTTTTTTTTTTTTTTTTTTTTTTTCACCCTGCAAGCTTCCTAGGCTTGGGAGGAGGTGGGGAAGATTCAGATGAAAGAATTCAGTCTCTAGAGCAACACTGATTGGCATAACTGCGATTGACTCCTGACCTGCTCTTTTTTCCATTGATCTGCAAATAGCATGAAAGCTGGGGATATGAATCTAAAAATGAACAAAACAAAATAAAAAGCTTCATCTTGGCTATTGTCGATTGAGACGTAGACAGTCTTTTGCAAAATTAACAGAATGTTGCTGAGGAAATATCTTTTGTCCTTCTTATTCAAAGAGGAGCAAATTATTTGATTGTTCGTTAAGGTCAAGTAAAAACAACATCATATGACTCATTAAAGGTTAGGAAGAGCTCTCCCTAAAATTAGATCTCAACTATTATATCACATCTCTCTCTGGATGATCTGCATACTTAATGTGCCAGAACATTCAAAGGGCTTCTTACATGAGACAGCTGTGTGAAGTTTTTCACTTCTAAAAACCAATTCCCTTGTGGTTACGTGTCTTCCTCCTCTTCATACCAATACAACATACTAGCAAAAATTGCATCATAGCTTGGAAAGGTTTTTCCCCAAAGGCTAAGAAATAGCACTGAACATCACAAACACATTCATAAATGTTCTGCCTCAAAAATTAATTGATTTGGTAAATGCTGTCTGACCAGCTGTAATAGAAATACTTTGCATGTCCGTTACAGGAGGAACCACATTTCACTCTAGACTGCAAGTCTGCAAGACGATAGACTGATCTGATGGATCTGAACTCTCCTTTTTTTTTGTTTTGTTTTGTTTTTTTTTTTTGTTACAAAAGAATGGCATTATCTAGTTAGGGTACATAGCGTGGTTAAGATAAAAGGAAGAGCAGAAAGCCTTGAGAAACATGTGTGGGTTTTTTTGTTTCTTTTGTTTTGTTTTTTTTAACTTCACCTACCCAAAAAGTTTAACATGAAAAATAGCAAAGTGTGGATTGATTTGGGAAACAGTGGAAGGGTCTATTTTTGCAGCAGAGAGGAAGGACTGCACTACTTATTAGCTTGGCTAAGCCAGTCTGCTGTTATCAGGGAGAAGGTAAGGCAAGTATCAGTTGTTTTGGCAAATGAAAAAAACATCCTGGGGAAAAAAAAAAGGAAGATGAAGCCTTTGAGATGCTCTTCTTGGAGCAATGAAATAGAAGCCTTGCAAAGGAGATGGCTATTTCATTGAATGCAACCTTGGAAGGAAGAAGTGTGGGGAAAAGTGATAGAAAGGTCTTCAGGACCCACTGAAGTAGGATTGGTGCTGGTGTGTTTGTCATCTGTGTGTTGTATACAAAACCTTCTCAACAAATACTTCTCCAAACTTAACTCCTTTGTCTTGCTGCTGTTGTGACAAGGGTATGTTGATGTGTCAGTGCAGGTAGGTAAGCATTTGTTGTCAGGTTGAGCTGGCTGATTTTTCAGACCAAGCTTCCCTTAAACACATGATTTGGGATAGCATTCAGAGATCTAAACACAGCATCTCAGCTTAGGAGGCCAATGATTTGAAAAGGAGGCAAAGGTTTTGATGACCCTTTCTGAGAAGTAGGGCATCCGCTCCTGCGTAACAGTGATGATGGGAACAGGTGTCTGGCCTGGAGTCCTAAGGCTGAGTGACAGGACGCATTTTCTTATGGGTTTTTGTTGAAGAATTACTGCAGTACTTCTCGCTTCGTTTCCAGCTTTACAGACAGCATGAGTCTGTACAGCAGCATCCTACAACAGTAGCCGGAAGAGCAGTTTGGTACGTTAAGCATGATAGAAGAAAAGTCCAATATACCCGAGCACTTGAATGGGAGAGATACTATCCTAGGATCCAAAGCAGAGCAGTGTTGTATGTTTGGCTGTAAGACAAACCACTTGCAAACCCAGTAACCCAGCTGGCAGGGAATGCATCAAAGACGTTGTGGAGTCTCCATCTCTGGAGATACTCAAAAGCTGACTACTCATGGTCTGGGGCAACCAGCTCTAGGTGGCCCTTTTTGAGGAGGAGGGTTGGACAAGATGACCTCTGGGTCCCTGCCAACCTCAACCGTGCTGTGATTCTGGATAGTAATACAGAATATGGAAAATGGCTCTTGAAGCTGCGATACTGCCACAGGTGAAATGTCAGAGAAGAAGCGAAGACCAAAACCACTGGGCTACTGAGGTTCCTCTGGAAACAAACATTCTGAGGATGCAGTGTTTGGAGAACCGCTTTGACACTGCTGACAACAGAACTTGATGTGTGATGGTAAAAGTGATAGCTGAGAGCTACGCAGGCAGGACATTTACAACTCTTCGTGATGTTTTGTGGTTGTTAAGTGCAGGAAGCATACATGTCTGGAAAGGTCCTACAGGAGACTATTGTATATCTTTGAATGTGGAATGGTGACAGGTGAGATGTGGGACGGCTCCACCTGCTATTAACAACTCCCTGTTGGTGAAAGTGGTTGAGGCTTACAGCTGGGGTCTGTCCTGTTGGCAAGCCCATTTCAAAATGCGTGGCATTGCCTCAGAAATATTCCTAAGTGTATTCTTGGTACTAGATGTTCAACAGCTTCTTGCAGCAAGTTCCTACTGTTGTGGTCCCAACGGATGGGTACTGCGTACTACGGCAGTTGCATGTGTGCTAGTGGAGAGAATTGTCTCACTGTGGAGTTGTGTTTAACGTTAAAAAGGCATTACTGTATTATAGTGGTAATACTGACAGCGAGTCTTCCACATCCAAGATTTGGGAACCAATCTCTCTCTCTCTCATCCCCCCTCTCTTTCCTTATCAAGGAAACTCTGTAGTATTATGTGCTGCAGAAGTAGGGGAAGAATTCCCTTTCGTGTACGCTAGAATTTCTTTCGGCAGCTGAAAAGATCTTATGCAATGGGATGCAGTAAAGAAGGGTAGAGATTACAGGAGAAGGAATACATGTTTAGCTAAAGAGTGAGCATTGGAAGTATCACGGTTATTAAAGATTTGTTACTTGGAACATGCTACTCAAATCCTTCTGATGCAAATTGGTGCACCGGCAAAATACGACCCTGGCAGCTGATGAAAGGGGAAGTACCGCGGGAAAATCGGTGCACCACGTTGCACCACGGGCTGGCAGCGTGGGGTGGCAGAGCTGCTGTGAAGGAACAATTATAACATTGTATGGGCCAGATATGCATGAATTAGTGTGAGAACGTTTGGAACCGGCCCTTAATGTCATAGCAGTCATGCAGTTCTTGTTACATAACAGCGCGTCGCTTACGCAACTCCTCTCGAACCGGCGGGAGGAGAGCGGTTCCTGCGCCAGGTTCGGCGGGTGCTGGAGAGGCGCAGCCTGGTGTCCTGTGGGGAGCGGTCGGGCCGGAGGGTGGGCGTTTGGGTAAACAAGCCGGGCAGGCAGAATCCCCCACTTAGTGGCGTTTGTCAGAGGCTGACAACGTTCTGGGTGTGTGTTTAACAGGCTGGAGAAGACCACAGGAGGAAAAAAGGCTGCTAATTTTTGTGTGTCTGTAGGGAAGCAGCCTGTCAGTGGTTTTTTGCTCCCTGTTTCCTGCTGTCGGTGAGCGTCTGTAGCTGTCCCGGTAGAATTTTAGGAAACGGGACTCCCCCAAAATCGGAGTGTCCGGCCTCATGTTCCAGAAAGGACGGGATCGTTTCTCTGGAAATTCCAGCAGCTCCCGAGGGAGGAGGAAGCCTCACCGTGGAGCTGTCGGTGCGATTTCCAGCACCGCTGCCTTAAGGCCCTGTTTGACTTGCTGGCTTTTGGCAAAGTGGTACATTTTTATTAAACCTTAAGGGGAGACCGCGGTACCGGGGAGCGATTTCTGGCCCACCACGCTAGGCCCGCACCGGCCGCGGCGGGGGGGGACGGGGGACGGGGACGGTTCCGCCGGCGCCGGCCGGCCCTGCGCACCCCGCGGGCGGCGGGCGGCGGGGGGGGGTGTCCGCAAGCCGGGATGCTGCCGAGGGGCGGGGACGGCGGAGCGGGAAGCCGCGGGAGCGGCGGCGGGGGAGGGCTGGGAAGCGGGAGACCGGCCCCGCGGAGCGGCGGGGAGGGCGGCGCGCATCCCTCCGCCGCCGGGACGGTTGCCAGGGCGACGGCTGCGTGGCAACGGGCTGGCAGCGGGGGCCGCCCGCCGCCGCCGCCGCCGAGCCGCCGCCGAGCCGCCGCCGCGGCGCGCAGAGCGGGCGCGCTGCCCTCCTCGCTAGATGCTGCGGCGGCCGCCCGGGAGCAGCCACGCTCCGCGGACGGCCAGCGACCGAGGGTACCAGGCGGGAGCCGGCGTTCGCGGGGAAAACGCTCGGCCGCCGCCGGGCCCAGGAGCGGCGAGGAGCGGCGCGGAGATGGTACCGCTGGTGCGGAGCGCCGGGGGCTCCCACCAGTGGCTGGCGATCGTCTTCCTCGGCCTCTGCTGGCTCCTGGCACCCGGGAGACTTGCCGCTCCGGGTGGAGATTTCCCCGGGGCCACCGTGGACAATCTGGTGGTCAGGAAGGGGGACACGGCGGTGCTTAGGTAGGAGGCGATGGCGGCCGCGGAGGAGTGGGGGGGGGAGGTTTAGGGGTGCACGGAGCCGAGACCCCCGCCGCCGCCGCCCCGACCGCTCTCGGGGCGGCAGCGGCGGCTCGGAGATGCCCCGGCGGTGCGGTGAAGTTGTCGCCGACAGCCCCCGGTACCCCGCATCCCCGGAGCTGGAGCGGTCTGATGGGGTCCCGCTGGGTGGTGGGAAAGTCGTTTCTCGGTTTTAACTCTTTTTTTTTTTTTTTTTTTTTTTTGTCGTTTAGTAAAGGACGGTCCGGTGATGGAAAGTTTGCAAACGGGCTGCTGGGTTGAAATGATGCGGTTTGGGTTGCTGGCATCGGGGGTTTCGGGTTCTGCAGCCCGAGCGTCACTGGCAGGGGACTGCTGGGCTGGAGCGGGGTGCTGAGGATTACGCCCTGTCAGAAGTATTCACCTTGTTATTTATTTATTTATTTTTTCCTTCTATATTTTCGTATTTCTCAATGGTTACCGTGGAAAGCTAGCTTTTTACGCCATTAGGAGATTCCACGCTTGCCGTAGCTCTGTTACGGCTTTTCCTGAGGAACCTTGCTCTCCCCGTGCTTACGGTATCTCCCTTCGGTCCAGTTGACTGGAGCAGAATTTGTTTACCAGTAGTCGTACACCATGCTTAATCTACTTGACTCCTTTCTGATTTGTGTTTGTTAATCCTCTGGCTCGATTAGATTATTTTTTTTTCCCAGATTCTAACTTTTTATTCATGCGTTGTACTTTTGTCATGATCTTGCTGTACTTCAAGAAAAATATGTTTCCTCCTTATCTGGAATATGATTGCAGTGGGTTGAACCTCCTTGGTTGTGATAAATCTCCAATTCAATTGGCAGTAGTTTTAAGCTATGAAATATCTGGCTGTATTATTTTTTGTTGGGGTGTCACTCACTTAGGTCTCCAGATTACAAAGTATTTTAGCCACATGCATTTTCAATGATCCTACAATCTGCTGTGAAGTACTGCATGAGGTATCTTCAGCAGGAATTTGGAATCATTTAGAGCAAGTCAGCCTGCTTCTGGTGTAGTAGCCACTGAAAATACAGTAGATGTCTATGTAGGGCAGCTGACAAGTAGTTTTTATGTGTACCTCAATTATACTCTGTATTTTGAGCTGTTGTAAGGTCCTCGTGCTTTCTGTTTGCAGATTTGGAGAATCAAAGGCAATTTAAAAAAAAAAAAAATTTTATTTGTACTGTTTCAGACTTAAAGGTTGCAGAGAAGGTAACTTGGTGAGTTTGCGGGCAGTTAAGACAGATACTCAGCCAGTACTAAACGTTATTAGGACGTAAACAAAAATATGTTCAGAACTACCTTATTAAAACATTGTGGAATTACTCTAAAGTTTACCTCCCAGTGAGTTTCAGCTGGAATATGTTCAGTTTTCTAGGCCTAAGATTGTGTTTGAAACTCAGTGTCTGTGCAGCTGGATAGGTTACATAAATGAAATGAGAGCTTTAAGATTAAAACAATACTTTTATCTCACAGGGGAGGGAGAGTATCTGTTTTGTAAAGAGATGCTGCTAAAGGAAGCATTAACAGCGCTACTGAACTCTGGAACAAAGCAATTAGATGGTGAAATAACATGCGTTACATCTGTTTTTTCATTCTTCTTGCTGTATGATTAACTTCTTTCATTTCATGTGCCTTTTGTAGGCCTCTTTCAAATCAGAGTTTATTTTGTTTTCGGCTGATATTGCAACTTGAAAGGGGAAATGTAGGATCACTATGAAAGAAAACACTTTCAAAAGAGTATGCAGAAGATGGGTAGAGCTGTTTATCTTGAGTCTCACTGCACATTGTCACTGCTTCTCCTGAATTTTTCTTCACTGGGTATTTGTAACATAAATATATTTCACTATACATTAAAATAATTGCTATTGGTATCCTAATTATTGGAAGCTGGCTATTTATTTAAATACAAATTCCAGTCAGCTGGATAAAGCAATTTGGGCATCAGTAAAGCAGGTTTTTTCCTTCCAGCTCTGTAGCCGTCTGAATTTAGCTCTTCTCAGTTACTGTACATTGCAGCACCCAAAGTTGGCTGTGCGCTGTAGTTCCCAGCCTCTTACGGCAAGATGGCCATCGGCTCCCTTCTGCTGGCACGTGTTGATTCACCTTTCAGCACCAGGCTTCTCCAGTTTTGTCTGTTCTCCGGCAAGGAGGGCTTCAAAAGTTACCTCCTTGCTTTGCTACAAAGACAGCACCGTGCCCAAAGCATCTAGCGTTCCTTGTTTTAATAATTAATGCTAGAGCATGGGAGTAATTTTCATGGCTTTGAGTCAGCATTTTCTTGGCTGCAAGAAGACGAGGGTGATTTATGTGATGCGCGTTTGGGTGGAGACATCTCCTAATGAGAGGGCGTCGCGGGCGCTGTGGGAGCGCTCGCTCGGCACACACCCTGCGCCGGCTCCCAGGGCTGCGGTGACGCTGCCCAGGGCTTTTCCTCAGCTGTGCAGCCCCGTTATGTATCGACCCACGTTTTGAGGTCTGCCAGGAGCGTGACTAAACGGGGTTACCTGTGTTGAACTGAGGATAAACTTTTACTTGCAAGTCTCATTTTGAGCTAAGATATTCGGGAAGAAAGCACGTAGCCTCTTTCATTGAATAAGGTGGCAGACTGAGCGAGCCAAGTTCCAGTCTCAGTTCTCACATTAAGTTTTCATTGTCTTTACTAAAGATGAGGAATAAAGCCTCCTTTAACTGCTGAGGTTTTCCAGTAAAAGCCTCTAAGTGTTAACACAAAGTAAAATAAGTAGTACAGCTCCCTCGTTTTAAAATAGTTAATTCACATGAAAGTGTAATTAGTCCATTTAGCGTCAAACGCGTGCAGCGTTTTTCTAGTGCTGTAGAAGCAAAGCTGCGAGCATCGCTCCCTGCCCGGTGCTCTTGCTCGGCGGGGCCGCCCGTCGCCCCTCGCCCTCACTGCACACCGCGGGGTGGGCACACTCCCCATCCTCGCTGCCCGGACCACCGCCGGGCTGGGCCATGCTTCCCCGCTGCCCGGGCAGCGCTGGGATGCTCGTGGTTGTCCCACGGCCTCCCTGGCCAGCGCTCCCCAGCACTGGCAGAGGGCATGGCACCCTGTGCTTTGCACCTCCCGAGGGACCAGGCGAACAGACGGTTTGGTAAGAATGTCACTTAGCACCTGTTTTGGTACGGAAGGCATCTTAGCAATTCTTTTTTAAAGACAATCTCTCGGTTGCCAAGGCGTTCTTTCTGAGGATGAGTTATTTCTGTAGTCTCGATAATTAAAACCGTGTACCTTTTGTTTGTTTTCAATCAGTGATGGATCCATGCAGTCCCAACACTATTTGTGTCACTGTTTATTGAAGTTACAAGAAATTATATCAGTAATGCAGTTGTTTTGTATGGCGAAATAATTTTGGGAAGCCACTTATTTTCGGAAGTACAATTCTGACCTGCATCTTTTTCTATGTTCTTCCCAGTCAACCATTCAAGAATGAATGAGAATGCACAAGGAAGGAGAGAGCAAGTTATAAAAACGTTATTTTATTGGAAGAATAAATTGCTAGACACTAAACTGGTAGAAATACAGGAAACAGTCTGTATTTTCAGAACTGGATTTCTCTAGTGACCCTTTTCAAGACCTCCTATGAGGAGAGGGATCACCGTAGGTTTGCAGCATATCCGTAACACTGACAGCAGAAGCGGCAGTTTTGGAACAGGAGCGTTTTAAGAGAGGTGACAAATGCAGAGCAATTTGCTCAGAGCAGGCACGGGTAGCCTGTTCTGTTTCCCGCACCGTCCCGTGAGCAGTCCTGGTGCTTGAGGGTTGGGTGCTCAGGGAATCGAAGGCCACCTCCGCTGGGGTGGGGGCTGCTCCGTCCCCTTCCCGCTGGCCGTGCGCAGGGTGACGCAGGGAGGGCAGCCGGAGAGCTCGCCGCCGGGATTGCAGCAAGAGGCGTTTCTGCTTCCGGGAGAAATAAAAGAGAATTTCTCTCTGAGTTTCTGTGCTGATGCTTATCTAGGTTACGGCTGGTTTGTGTGTGTGGCCCTTGGCTTTATATATCCAAGAAAACAGGTATATGTTTCTTAACAGTTCCTACGTACCTCAGCTGCAATTCGTAAACAAAATCCCCTTAGATATCTAAATGTACAAATCTGAAGATGATCAAAACGGCTTTCTCTAGCAAGCAAGGTTTTTTATCCTGCATTTTATTTTCCTTAAAGCTCGTGGATATTAAAAGCTAGTTTAACCTGATGGTACTTCTACATTGTGTAATCACAGTAAATTAAGTTTTAGAAGTTGACACTTTTTTAAAGAGAGCAAAAGATTTTTTTACCACTATGTGATTATGGAGTAATTTATGAAATACATGCTCTGTAATACGTAGAACAATGTGAATTCTTTGCTGCAAAGAGTTAGACCTCAAGGTGGGATCCTTTGGATCAAAGTTCCCAAAGGCTGCCAGTGAAGAGTAGGAGTGGTGGAGGCTGTAAAGCAGATAACTGGGTCCGGTTGTGATTACAGAGCGGATGTCGGTGCTTGTCAAACCTCGCTGGGAAAACCAGGGATCAGTTCTAGGCCAGCCTTGTTAAGAGGTAGATTGAACTTTATCCACGTGTTTTTGACCACAGTAGTCACTTTTGGCAGTCCCATGTGAATTTTGTCTGAGGTTTAGGGTAGCCAACAGTCATCTGAGAAGGGTGATTATAGGAGATATTTTTTTTTCGTCATAGGTAAGGAGGTTTGGGGGTTTTGGTTTGTTTTGTAAATTTGAAATTCTTTGCATGTAGCCTAGCTGCTTCTCTTTCCACCTCAGAGAGTTTCAGGTCTACATGCTGTCCCCTGCCTCAGAGACTTGAGGTAGTCATCAGACTCTTTGTATGAACCAACAGATAACACAGGACGGGCTGCGCTAAGCAGCCGTGGGTGAACGCTGTCTGGGAGTATGTTTTACTGGTATGCTTTTACTGGTATTAAAAGCTTTGGGGATGTGGCACACAGCTGATCTGAAACACCATCCATCTCTTTCAGTGGCTGCTTTTAGAGTTACTCAGCTGCTTCTTTTCCATAAGTTTTTCCGCTGGTGGCAGAAGTTGCTATCTGGGGAATGGGAAGAGCAGCTCCTGGTCTCCTCTGTGTCTCTTGGTGTCCTTGTCTGGGAGAGCCGCTGCTTCAGCCCCCAAAGGCAGCGAGCGTGACTTCTGCCTCCCCGGAGAAGTACGGGGCTTTTCGACTGTGACACCCCCGGGGTGGCACAGGAGGCGTGCAAGGCAGCGCGTCGGAGAAATGCTGTTCCTTGTGGAGCACTGATGACTCAGTGCTTTACTGTGGCTCCCTTGAGCTTCGCAGAGATCGCAGTTCTCACCGTCTATTGAAAACAACTTTTCCAGCTGAGTGTTGTCTTCTTTGCTCCTATTGGAAAATGGGATGCTCCCTGTTCTGCACTGTGGCTCTCCTCTGATAGACATTGATGGTTCAGGGGAGAGATGTCTACTTAACATTATTTTTCTAAACTATGTCCTTCTAGGGGTACCAAATGCAGGGTCTCTGAAATCAGAGTCTGATATGGGGATGAACTCTGTTTTGGCAGGAGAAGTCTGGCAGCAGCAGCCAAACCTGTGTCTCCTGCTTCTCTGGCTTTCAAAACATGCTGATATTCAGACCAAACTTTCCCTTTCCCAGTAAAGCACATCAGTGCCCAACCACAGGCACAGGGGAGTCCTGGCCAAACGAAACCTTGCTGGGACCATATCCAGTTCCTGCTTCTGCTTCCCCTGACTCCAGGCGCTCCAGAATAAAACTACAGCATTATGGTCATCATCATGGATTTTATTTTGTGGGGGCTCCTTGCCAACACTTCTCGAGCTATGAAATCCCATGGATTCCCAGATCAATGGTCCTGAGGAACATCCAGCTGCTCTGGCCAAAATCACTGAAGGTGCCTGTGTGGCTTGAGTGCCTGTGTCACACTGAAGGTCAAGCAGGCTTCAACTCTGAAGCTGTTCAGGTCCTCAGGGGGGATGTAGGTACCTAATTATTATTTAAATTGGGAATTGGGAGTTATTGACAGTTTTGCCTTCTCTTCCAAGAAGAACTGCCCTTTATAGCCAACAGTCTTTGCCAAAGGAGCAACAGTGCTCATGGAAAGCTGATGACACATCTGCCAAACGTTCTCTTTCTGTTGTCATTTGTATTACTGAGAATTGGGCATTTGGAATGGAAGTTTTGCAGTACGAATAGCAGGAGAATATCAAGTGTATATAGCATATTTAAATTTTAAGATACTATATATATTCTAGCATTACAGTCCTTCTGATGCACGTCCACACACCAGTGTTGAACACAGCTGTGTGCGCCCATATATAAATGCAGATATGTCTATGAGAGGGACGGGTGGTGTAATAATTATAAAAAATTTCTTCTTTCCTTTATGATTTTAAAAGGTACATTTCTTGACTTCCGTACTCTTTTGGTATTCTTGTGCAGTTCAGGATCATAAATTATTTGACTATGTGAAGCTTTTTTCCTATCTTTCTGAAATGTGACTGTGGTACATGTAGACATATGTGCACACTTCCCCATAAAATGAAGTTGTTACTTGGGTAAGACTTTCACATTCCAAATCCCTGCCAATTATTAAACAAGCACATTATGGCGCTTGCCTCTTGTCTGTGCAGTAATAATAAATAAATTCAGAGTAAATTAAAATAATTTATCATTTTAAACGATCACGAATGTTTCAGATGTTATGCAGAGGAACTAACAAAACAAGGAATCAGTAAGGAATGACAAACAGAATTTGTTCCAAAGGGCTGTTCGGTTGAGGAAAAAACAGAGACTTAAATTACTTTCTTCTTGTCATCTTGCATAAGAGTTGACTGTAGCCGATATCCCAGGGAAACAAGTCTCG
This sequence comes from Haliaeetus albicilla, assembly GCF_947461875.1. Classification (NCBI taxonomy): domain Eukaryota; kingdom Metazoa; phylum Chordata; class Aves; order Accipitriformes; family Accipitridae; genus Haliaeetus; species Haliaeetus albicilla. Next base: position 894,545 of record NC_091490.1, read on the forward strand.
GGGGTTCAGGCTGACTCGTTTCACAGGCCAATCAGCGATACGCAGTACTGGCTTGCCACTGTCTCTCCTGGCAGAAATTTGACCCAAGGTTGTGCTTGGAAACTAAAATCTGTGCTGCAGCAGGCTCAAGGAATCAATTTGGAGACGTTTCAGCTCTTTTTGAGACGTGCAGAGATGGGTGGGTACAGTGAAGCTTGCACTCCTCTGATGAAGGCAGGCAGGTCCCAGATGTCGACTGGCATGTCCTGGCTTGGCCAAGCAGGGTTGGGGAGCACTCACGCACTGGCAGGCTATTGCCCACGTTGTTCCTTCTCCCTGGTGTGGCTTTGGCCCATGCCAGCTGCCGCTCCTGCACACGTACTGTAGTTTTTTAATACCGCAGGCCATCCTTTCGAAGGATCCTCTCTTGCAGCCCTCCGTAATGGAGCCATCACTTTTTGTGGCATGAGAATGAGAAAAGCGGAATAGGTGATGCACAGCATCCTCCCTGCTGCTTTAGCCGCTGAGCAACCCACCGCCCCCTTCAGATAGCCCCGGTGCAGCGCGAGGAGCTGCCGTGGCCTGGGAATAAACGTGATTTTTTTCAGAACTAGAGGGGTTCAAGCCAGCAGCTGAGTGAAGGCAGGGGCAGGTTAATCCCGCTGGCCACAGCTCTGGATAAATTCAGTGAGATTTTGCAGGTGACAGCAGCGGCAGTGGACTCGCTCGTGATGAGGTAGCGCTGCGCTAATCGATCAAGTAATTGATCGTATCCATCTGCAGGCTGATGGTACCAGAGCTGCTGGCTCCTTTACGCTGCTTCATCTGTGAGTCAAAATGATCTGCAAAGATAAGGTTGAAAGACAAACCCTTGTCTCCCTGTGAGAATGCTGTTCCTCAAGAGCTACATGGGGAGAAATGTTTCTTAAATACGCCCCTGCTAAGGCACTGCCTGTTGGCAGAGGTAGGGGTTTCAGAGTCCTCTTCAGCTCTGGATCTCCTTCAGCCTTTGAGCAGAGATGATCGGTACAAAATCCATGTACTGGTGAGAGCAGAAAAGTCCCACATGGAAGCAGAGGAAGGAACTCTTCAAATTTGCAAAATTTCCATCTCCCTCAACTCAACCCAGGTGTCAGCTCAAGGTTCATGCTAACTCAGTGACATGCTTCCTTAAGTTTGTAATCATCGGGGCAGTCCCTCCTCTGCCTTTTGTCAGTAGTTGTGCCTCCACCGCGCAGTTAGCGTGGTGCAGCCAACCCAAGCCCTCACCGTCGAGCCAGCTCTGGAGCAAAGACCGTGTAGGGGGGCCACGGTGACCCTTTGCTGGGGCCGAATACCTCTGCCGGGCATCTGGGTATTGGCGTGCCGTCGCAGCCCGCACCGCTGGGCTGCTGGGTGCAGGAATGCCATCGCACTCTGGTTGCAGCGTGGTAGAGTACGGTCCGAGCAGACTGCTGCCCTTGGAGCTGGCTGGGATTGTGGTGCTCTGGTGTTCTGCACAGGCACACCAAATCCCGCTCACCTTTGTCGTACCATGTCGGAAACTGTCAGGCGATTTTCTTTTTACTTTTTTTCAGATGTTTTTCAACTCAGCAGAAAAAAAATTTCTTCCTCTGACTAGATGCAGGTTTTTTCCCAACATTACAGCTGCCAGAGACCCCAGAGCAGGCTGGATTCATTAGTGCACCTGCATTTGCGTGTAGGTGGATGTGTAAAATAGGCCCAATAAAATGTTCAGCTGTTGCAGTAGTTGTTTCTTGGTACTCTTGCTGTATACGTAACAGCACATGGAGCCAGTAGATGCCTGCAGTAACTCTAGCTGTAGGTCTGGTTTAGTGTGGTGTATTATTTATAACGCCAGTAGAGATTTGGTGGTGACTTACACACAAGAAAAGCCTGCCAATGGGTTCAACTCCAGTTTTGATTTTTATACCTGCAAAACTGTTGAAAAATATAAGATGAAGTAGAACATGCTTTGTTTTATAACAGAAAACCAGTAAATTTATTTTAAAAGATTTTCCCTTGGCAACGGCAGACAATCTGGTGGTCAGACAGCCAAACAGCTATCATTAGTCATGCATAATTAAAACAAAGAGAGTATCCAACTGTTAGCAGTAACAGTTTTGTCTTGGAAAAAATCTCATTACCATACAATACTTCTTGCAGAAATCTCCAGTAGTTTTTCTCATGCAAATGTCATTGTAAATGAGGGAAGTTCTATATATTTTTGTATATAAGCTGTATTTTTTCTATACTTATATAAATATACAGGAATACGATAACTGTCCAGTTTAGTATAGCATCTGTGATATGCCTGCTAAATTTACATAATGCAATTCTGTCAAAAGTAAGCAGGAACCTTATTCCCTCTACAAAACATAGGCATACATAATTTACTGTACAGTTGTATGCCTTTGATATTTCACTGCCTTCATGTTAAAAATGTTTTTAAACTGAATGTAATTCACCATCATAAAACAGCACTGTAGACTGAAGTCCTCCCTTTCTGACCACCTGGTTTTCACTTGATGCAAATGATTCTGTTAAATTTATTCTGGGTGTGAAGATGATGATGCAGAACTTTGCGCTTTATTTCCTTGGAAAGGACTGACTGACAGGTTTGTTGTGTTGCACTGCACAACTGTTCAGGCTTGCTTTAGATACCGTTAAGTACGGAGGAGGTAGGTTTCTTTAGAGCATGGCCCCAGTAAGGAGTTCCAGAGCTACCTACGTCGGTGGCACGGTCCTGCCGTCAGCGGAGAGCCGAGAGGCTCGCAGGCAGGTTAATGATAGGAACCAGTGGGAAGCAGGCCCAGGTAAGAGTTATAAATAACCAGTTAAAGAAGAAAACAAGGCTTTGAAGCCACACTCCCATTTCTTACTAATTGGCGAGGGGAGCATCTGTAAACCACAGGTCTAGAGGCGCACTGTGGCTTTGCTACCGGCTACAGATTTAGTGTACTTAATTAAGCAAGAACGACACGGAGGACAGTTCTCTCCAAGGAAACATGATTGAAGAAGGGAAGAGGAAGTTCAAACGAAGCGCTGGTTGATTTAGTGTAGTTAAGGTGTATGTGATTATGGAAAAATAGATGGCGGTTACATCCCGCCTCGCCCCAGCAGCAGAGAGCTGCCAGCTCCTCGGGGAGGCTGGGCTGGGCGCCTGCAGGGGGACCTGCCCTAACCCGCCGTGCAGACGGGCCCTTGCTGGGAGTACAGGAGAATGCACAGGGCAGTAGGAAGCTGCGACTCAGTGTATTTATTTTGTTACATTTCTGGTAAGTGGTGAAAAAGGGTACTCCATCCATCCATCCATCCATCCATCATGCATCCATCATCTATCACTTCATCCATCTGCCTAGTAGCTATTGACTTAGAGAAAAATCATTACTTTTTCTTCAGCACAGTAGTTGAATTTCTGACTAAAATTATATATATATAGGCACACATAATGTATTTTTTTATAGACTTAGTGCTGGGGGTTTTTTTTATATTAAAGCTGTTAATTTTATGTAGAAGTTGTAGAAGAACATTTAAAATAGAACAGACTCCTTACTCTGGCATGCTGGCGTGCATCCTCAGCAGTACCTTCGGTACCTGCTCTGAAAACGTGCTTCCTTTGGGTTTGGTTGTGGCTGCACACTGTGTGTGGGAAAGCGATGCTCTTAGCAGCCACAGAGAGCTCCAACAGCTTCTGGGTTACGGTGAGGGTAGATGCCATGTGAAAACAGGAAGGTGTTGCAGAAGACATTGTTTTGTGCTGCTGTGGAACAAAAAATTTGCTGGAGTAAACGAAGCAGTATTTTTCTAAACCATTTCTTCCCCCTTTTCCCCCTCTCCTTCTGCTTGTCCATGCTGGTTGCCTAGAACTTTCTCTTCCACTTCTCTTTCTACCCTGTTGTAAAAAAATGGTCAATGTGCCAGTAGGCTTTCTATGTGGAAAAATAAAGTTCATTGGGATAGCTAAGCTTATTTAAAATCTGAGCAGGTAGTCCAGTACAACCCTTGTGTGAAAACTCCAATAATTTTTTTAGCAGGTTTTAATAAGCTACCAGCTTAAGTGCTGAAATATCTATGAAGAGGTTTTACTTCTATTTTACTAGCTCAGGGTTTTGATAACACCGGTAGAAGTTTGCAGAGACAACATGTCAGAGCACTTCATTCACTCAGGATCAGGAGCAGAGGAACAATATGCGCGTGCTTGTTCTTTGCAATTTTTGGTTTGTTTTAGTTCAGGAAAGTTTACTCTCTTCTTTCAAAGCAAGAGACCTGTTAACAGCAGAAGCACTTTCAGGAAGGGTGCACCAGCACAAAGGGTAATTGCTCTGAATCAGCCTGTCCTGCTTCGCCGACCTCAGTGCATCTGCAGGTCTGAACTTGGGGCAGCTCCTTCAGCGAGACAGGAGAGCACCAACCTTCAAAACCAGTGCAGAGCTTTTTCAACTCTCAGACAGGCTCTGACCAGGACAGGCGGGTACCACTGCTTGTGGACGTGTGGGTGGCTGGGTGAGCACAGGGCGCAGAGTCCCGGGGGCTGCCCAGCGCCGGCGTTTGCAGAGCAAAGGCTGGCATTGCCGCAGGGTGGTGCCCGGGAACCAAAATGCTGCCCTGGGCACTTGCCTCCTCTGGTCATTTTGGCAAGTGTGCCCAAAATTTTAGCCTGGACTCTAGATGTTCATCAGAGGCGCGGTCACTGTTCATGTTGTATGAAGCCATGAAGGGCTCTGGTCTGGTGCGTTCAACTGGGCGGCTCTAGTCTCTGCATCTTCTGACGTTTCTTCATGGTCTCTTGCTAGTCTGGAAAGCTCTTCGTAGCTATGAATTACCAGCTGGTGGGCACTCCTCCACTGGAAGGTGAAACCTTGTGTGAAATGTGTGGTGTCTGATAATGAGGCACGGCGGCAGTGCTGCTGGGAGCAGGGTGCGAGGAGCTGCCTGGGATGCAGCCTTCGGGGGAAACGGTGCTTCCGCGGGCTGGCTTCCTGATACTGAAACGCCAATTTACTAGTTACGGTTATCAGAAAGAAGTTTAATGGGAGAGGGTGTAACTGAACGCATTACGTTTGCCCGTTCTTTGTGACTGGGATGCTGCCCACTAGAAATGTTTAACTTGACACAGGAGCTCCAGACATAACCTTAGCTTTCAGTAAATTGTGGTGTCACTTTATTTTAAAATAAAGCTGTGAATGCGTGATGGAAAAATGAAAACGTTAAATATTGCAGCCAATACTTTTGGTACATGGTACATTGCAGTCTTGGAATAAACACATTGTGTGTTTGTGACGCAGTTCAAAATGAACTATATATTATTACTGATGTAATTTAATGTCGGATCAGATTCTCTGTCTCGTGCTATAGAAGAGCATGCTGGTGGGAAGCTCCCATGATCAGCGGTGGGTGTGAGAGCTGGGGAGGTGCCTGTGCATGGGCAGAGAGCGAGGTCTGTGCTAAGAGCAGTGCTGTGCTCAATAACAAATGGAAATTGTTGTCACAGCTGTGTACTGCATTTTGGAAGCACGGTACTAGCCTCAGCCCCTTCCCAGTGCAGGACTGGGATGGTTAATGCCTCCGCAGTTGCTTCTTCTGCTTTTCTAGCCCTGGACCTGCCAACACTGAGACTCCTCTGAGAGAACATGTGTCTGGGATGCATCTCCTGGGTCTGCAGCGCATCACCCAGCCAGTGTCCTGGCTCAGTGTCCTTCACGTCTGTGGTACCTGGCTCGTGAAATGGGCTCACAGGTTCTCTGGTGAGGCTTCAGAAAGGTACAGGTGAAACAGACTGTGAAGTCCAAATTCATGGGCTATGCTCCACTGAAGACTCAGCAAGATGTGGAACTGCTAGTTTTCTCTGAATTGGCTGAATAAAGGTCAAGAACTTCTTCCTGCCAGCAGGTGAGAGAAAGAGAAGAACTCCCATGCCATGACCTGTGGGAGCATGAACGAGAACAGCAGAGGTTTGTGTGCCTCAGAGGGAGGGTAAAAGGATGGATGATTTTCCATATAGCCTTTCTGCCAGTTTCAGGAAAACCAGAACTGAAGTGAAGACAGCAGAAGTCAGTGATCGCACCGAGCTGCTGGGTTATCCACCGTGAGGGGACACCAGGCTGCAGGGCTCTGATGTCTTTGGACTAATAGAGTGCGTGTGGAAGCATTGATGTCTGCCAATGTGAGGCTCACCCAATGACCGCTGCAAAAGCTAGAACAGCCTTTTGGTACCCCATGTTTGATGTTGGGACTGGTGCTTTGATGCTGAGAGGAGAACGTGGAGTTTAACCAAAGATAAACATTTAAGTAACACAGCTTTCAGAGTTTGTTGTTTTTTTTTTAAATCCTGGAAGTTGCGTTGACTCATCTTTGTGTCAGTCCCTCAAATCATGCTTGTGTAAGCCTCTCCTAATGACTTTTTTGTTTCTCACATATAAATGAAGGTAAACTTAAGGAGTAGAAGAAGACTTGCTCTACTAGATTTTTAGATTGACACAACGCTTTTAACTTAATTATAATAGAAATTGGGAAACGGTCCTAAAAGTGGTTGAACAGTGTCAACATACTTTGAAATAAATTACAGGAGAGATTGTCCCAGACTTTGAATGCTTAAAGGCTTGAGCAGATTGAATGCAAGTCTCGGTGAAATCCCAAAATAATTTGATATCCTGAGCTGAGGCAATAATAAGTTTCTAAAGGCAGTGAGAAGAATGGATGTCTTGGCAAAAATAAACAGAGAAATAAAAGCACTGTCTTCTGTGTTTGTCTACTGTGTCACAAAATCTGAAAGGCTGAGGTCTTTTCTGCAGGATGAATGAACCCAGCTTCATTGAAAGCATGATTTCAAATAGGTAACTCTGTCAGGTCTAAAAGCAATTATTTCAGTTACTCTGTTCCTAACCATCATAATATAGCAGTTTTTAATGAGGGATTTGGATCAGATGAACTAAATTAGTTAAAAAATGAGTGCAACTGCATATGAAGGTCTCAGAAAGGACTTAAATTATTAAATTGACTTATTTTAGGATCCGTGCTTATGAAGTATTGAGCTAGCTTGGTTATATACTTTGGTGCATGGTGGTATAATATAATATTTACAAAATTACATGTTAATTCATTAAAAGTTGATGTGTTATGTCATAATTATCTTGAATTTATCATAGGAATTAAATCAGTAAACTGGCAAAATCATGTACTTGTAAATGTGTTGCATAGAGAGAAGCGTTGAAGTGTTTCACTGTCTAGCTACTACTTCAGGTCATCTCGATATAAGTTAAATGGTATTGCAACACTTAAGGCACACTTTTAATGATTGGACTCACCAGGCCACTTCTAACTTCCAGTCACACTCCCACTTCAGCAGTGTAATTCTCTTATAATTCTTGTTCAAGACAGTTATTAAGTAAATCTAAAATGAAATATTAAAAATGTCATTGAAATGCTAATGTAAACAGTGAAAAAAACCCTGATTAGTCTGAAGTTTTATTTCAAGTATTAAGGGGTCTCTCATAGCGCAGTTTTTGTTTTATGATGTGTAAATAGATTTTTACGTGCTGTGGGCAGTGATTGTAGGGAGCCACTGTGACCTTCAAAATCTTTTAAGTGTGCTGTAACAACATGTGAAAGCTAACTTGCATACCTCTGCTGTAGAAATTACCATTATATTCCTCTCCACAAAGAAAATTCTAACCTTTGCCATTCAAGTTACTTTAATTCTTCAGGATGGTTTTTTTTTTGTAGGGCATTTCAGGCTGTAAATTTACATAATGGCTTGAGAAACGTAGCGTACACTGTCCAAATAATCCTGCAAAAAACTTCAGAAGATGTTGGTGTGTTGAATTACACCATGCCCCATTAATTCTAGAAGTCCTTTAGGGCTGTTTCTGGAGAAAGAGGGGCCATGAAGTAAACTGCTGCGTTGACAATTCAACCAGAAATGAGAAGATTACCATTCTGTCCCAACCTATACGAGAATATCACCCTCCAGGATATTGGGTGCTTCCTAGAAAAAAATGAAAACTTAACCTACTAGTAAGACATTTACCTAGCACTCACCCGGTCTTTCATAGAGAGGGGCTGATTGTTCTTTTTTTATTCATTAACCTCACAGTTGAAGCACTGCCGGGCTGGGGACATGGAGTGAGGGGCTGGAGCTGCTCCGGGTGGGAGGCACCTGGCAGCGCCAGATCCGGCTCCCGCAGGGACCCGCTGCCGGCTCCGCACCGGCAGCACTTCTCCTGGGTGGGCGTGCAACTTGGGGCCAGGTCAAACGTTGTAGTTGTTTCTGGATAATTACTCAAACATACTCAATTAAATATTACACGTCCTCTTATAAAGCAATGTTTCAAATTCTTATAGAATCCTAGAATGGTTTGGGTTGGAAGGGGCCTTAAAGATCACTTCGTTCCAACCCCCCTGCCATGTGCAGGGACACCTTCCACTAGACCAGGTTGCTCCAAGCCCCATCCAACCTGGTCTTGAACACTTCCAGGGGCATCCACAGCCTCTCTGGGCAACCTGCTACAGTGCCTCGCCACCCTCACAGTGAAGAATACAGAACCATAGAAAGATAATCTGAAGGACTTTCTGTTATTGGAGAGCTCCATTTACTTTCTACAGTATTCACGTATGAGACAATTTTGTGTATGTATTTACTTTTTTTTTAAAAAGTAATGAAATTTGTGTTACTTCAGGGAAGCAATCAAAAAACCAGCTTCAGACTGGCAGCAGTGGTCCAGCTGCTCCGTGCCCCACAGTCAAGATTGGATTGCAACTTCTGCTTTTGACAGAACATTGATTCTCTGCCTGGCAGATGAAAAGAAGGGCACATCTATCTGAAAAGAATATTTACCAATAAATAATCGATACACCGGGCATAGTAAGTACACTGGAAAGAGAAAGTCCCCAATGCTGTGAAAGAGAACAGGCTTCTGATGACCGAGTAGCCTGTAGCTGCAACGGCAGGGCGCTGGGTTAGTCCTTCCCTCCTCTCCTGCAGGTCCGTCACCAAACCTTGCACCACCCCAGCCCTGCGGCTCCGATGGGCCAGCGGGTCCTGGGGCTTCACCCGGACCCAAGGCGTCATCCCATGTCACCCAGCACGCACCAGCAAAGCCCCCTCAGGAAAGCCGCACATACAGGTTCCACGGTCATGAAAAGCAAACCATCTTTTACATACTTCTCTCTGTAGTTGGTGAACTTTGCTTTTCTGTCTGTGACCTGTGAACAAGTGCGTAGTGGGATCAAAATCAGGTGAGAGGAGAGAAGGTGCTGGGAAAATGACCAGTGGTGAAGGAATAGGTTGCCAATTCACAGGTGCGGAGCTTTGGTGACATTCACAGGAGACCGGGTGATGAGTAAATACGTTATGAAAGTGGCCTAATTATGACGAGCAATTTTCCCCCCGGCTGGAACAATTGGACTAGAAAATTGTACTAGACTTTTCATTCTGAGACTATTAAATAGCAGAGGAAGAGAGAACAAAATATATCTTTTGTCACAGCTACTTTTTTTTTTTAGTATAGAGTCTTGCACATGGCTGGAAATTAGTTTAAAATTAATTTAATTAATTGTATTTAATTTGTGACTTTTTTTTACCTGCATAAACCTTCTTTATGTTTCATTTCTGGTAGTATGAAGGTGTATGTGCTAAAGATAAAACACAGCCTGCAAATGGAATTTGGATAACCCGGTCATATGGGGTGGGCTGCAACGGGGGGCCGCCCCAGGCTGGGGGGGACGCATTGGGGTGAGCCTCCTGTGGGACCTTCTGGGGAGCCGTGAGTGCGGTGCTGCCTGGCTCTGCCTCTTACAGTCCAGCTATGGGGGGATTAGCGCAAAGCAAAGGGGGGAGAAATTTTGCTTATAACCCCCCAAAAGAGGCGGAGCAGTCGGTGAAGGGGCGAGGGCCGAGGATGAGGAGGCGAGGCATCGCGAGCGCCCCTGAGCCTGTACGTGAGTATCTATGAAACGCCAAAACCTGTTCAAAATCTAAATTAAACTTGGGGCACAGGCGTGGAGTGGAGAAGATCTGAGAGTCTTTAGCACAGATACAGTAGTTGAATTTTCAGATTTTTTTCTTTTTATGTAGAGCTGCATGCTTTTGTCAGGAGGTTATAAAACCTGCAGCTTTCACCCAGGCTGCGATAGCCAGCGGGAGCGTGGTCAGAGCGGCGGCGCTGGCAGTGCCGGTGCGGCTGAGTTAGGCAGCCTGGCGTGGTCAGCATGCGGGGGACAGTCCGGTGATCTGGGGTACGCCCAGGGTGCTGCGATCATTTCCTACACATTGCAGAATTGTGTTGGGATTTTCTTTCTTCCTCTTTCATGTATTATATCCAAATATCTGATCATGATTTTTTTTTTTTTGTCTTTGTAATACATTTGTGAATGATTTGTACTGATTTTATCAACAGGTGATGGATTTAAAATGCGTCTTGGTTTTGGAGGTGTAAAGAGTACTTTCTGTGATATTCATCTCATTGAGTGTGGTAGTTCTGTGTAAATATTTCAAGTTAACATGCAGTCTTTGATAAATACCAATAAGGCTTAAGTGGTAATATAAATAATTGATATATTAGGATGCCTCGCCTTTCTAAATATAGGTAACTGGCATACCAGAATAGTTTTACTACCTGCATGTTATTTTTTCCTGTACCTATGGCCTTCTCTCCCCAGCAGTAGTTCACCTTTCCCTCCCTACGATCTATTTTAGCATTAATGTTTACTGCAGTGAAGCTGTTCATGCCCAGGGAACACATTATTCTGTTTATGAAAATAGTAATAACCCCAAACACTGCATATGTATTTGGGACTTAATTCAAATAATGCTTGAAACATCAGATTTCCAATGGACTGTGCTGATTCCTCCTTTTTTTTAGACTAGCTAGGTAAAGTGAACAGTGAAGGAGATTTTATATAACAAAATTTATTTCTAATTCAGATTTGGTACTTCTGGAATGACTGTCTTGAAAAGCATACTTTTTGGTATTTTAGACACATCCAAATACATTTTCTTTTTAAAAGATTAACCAAGTGAAGGATCAGAAGGAATATTGTTTTGAAGTGTTCATTAAATTAATGCTTGTGTAGAAAAGAAGAATATAACAGTAAGGGTGTTTCAGTGCATTTATCTCTGTGACTTGAGGCAGTCGTAACTCACAGAAGAGCCAAGTCAGTCCAGGAGCCAAGACTCGAGTACTGACTCAGTGGGAGTAGTCCATGGAGTCTAGATGGTATTTTGGTGTGAAATGTATGGATAGTTGACCTGCTTACTATAGCTACAATAAATCGTGAGGAGACTCCACTATCTCACTAGGATTACAGCTCATGATAAAATGTTTTTGGGATGAAGTGCTTAGAATTGTAAGTGCATGTATTGGTTTTATGTGGCAAGGTTTTGGTAGCGGGGGGGGTTACAGGGGTGGCTCCTGTAAGAAGCTGCTGGAAGCTTCCCCTGTGTTCGAGAGAGAGCGAGCCTATACCAGCTGGCTCTAAGACGGACCCACCGCCGGCCAAGGCCGAGCCAATCAGTGATAGTGGTAACGCCTCTGTGATAACATTTTTAAGAAGGAAAAAAAAAGTTGGGACGCGGAAAACAGCCACCGGAGAGAGGAGTGAGAACATGTAAGAGAAACAAGCCTGCGGACACCAAGGTCAGTGCAGAAGGAGGGGGAGGAGATGCTCCAGGCGCCGGAGCGAAGATTCCCCTGCAGCCCGTGGTGAAGACCCTGGTGAGGCAGGCTGTCCCCCTGCAGTCCAGGGAGGTCCACGGTGGGGCAGATATCCACCTGCAGCCCGTGGAGGACCCCACGCCGGAGCAGGTGGGTTCCTGAAGGAGGCTGTGACCCCGTGGGAACCCTGCGCTGGAGCAGGTTCCTGGCAGGACCTGTGGATCTGTGGAGAGAGGAGCCCACGGAGCAGGTTTTCTGGCAGGACTTGTGACCCCGTGGGGGACCCACGCTGGAGCAGTCTGTGCCTGAAGGACTGCACACCGTGGAAAGGACCCATGCTGGAGCAGTTCGTGAAGAACTGCAGCCCGTGGGAATGGCCCACGTTGGAGAAAGTTCATGGAGGACTGTCTCCCGTGGGTGGGACCCCACGTTGGAGCAGGGGAAGAGTGTGATGAGCCCTCGCCCTGAGGAGGTGAAGCGGCAGAAAATAACATGTGATGACCGTAAACCCCATCCCTGTCCCCCTTGTGCCGCTGGGGGGGCTTGGTGGAGAAATCCGGGAGTGAAGTTGTGCCCGGGAAGAAGGGAGGGGTGGAGGGAAGGTGTTCTGAGATTTCGTTTTATTTCTCATTTACCTTACTCTGGCTGATTTGTAATAAAAAGTGAGCTAATTTTCCCTAAGCTGAGTCTGTTTTGCCCGTGATGGTAATTAGTGAATGATCTCTCCTGTCCTTATCTCGACCCGCAAGTTTTTTGTTATATTTTTCTCTCCCCTGTCCAGCTGAGGATGCGGGAGTGATAGAACGGCTTTGGTGGGCGCCTGGCGTCCAGCCAGGGTCAACCCATCACAGTGCATAAACCAAACCCAACCACCAAACAAAACAAAGGCATAAAGCTTTAGATGTTCACTAAATACGTATGTGTTTGAAATTCCTATGATTCTTTTTTGGGGGGGCAGGGGGGAAGTGGATAAACTTAGATTCTTAACATTTTTTGCAAACATTTTGAATTCTTAGATGGAATATAATACATTGTAATACTACAAAGTAGTATTTTTTATACTAGCAGATGATATGCAATATTTACTGTTGATCAAAGTTTATGTTACCTAGAATACAGTTTCTGTAGAAAATGTTTGCTGTCTTTGGAGAGGACTTGACACATTATTCATAAGTTAGAAGCAGATACATTACAATATCCAAAGTGTATCTGCTAGTAAAAAGTTTGACTGGGTGCAGAAAAGCAATACAAATATATTCATAGCAGAATAAAGGATTTCTTTTTCTGTTTAAGAATATTAGTTTGACTACATACGTATGCTGTTTAATAATATACATCTTATACCTGTGTGATGGCAGAATCAAGAATCTTCTTTCTTTTGCTTCATCTGGATGAGAATCAGTAGTCTCCATCTAAAATAACAACAGGAACACAGCACACTGATTACTGAAGTTGTCAACCCTTTTATAAAGTTACAGCATCTTGTACATCAGTTAGCGTAATCGGTTGATAATAAAGAGCACCACTCAATTAACAAATAAGTGTCGTTGGCAGTACTGAAGTACAATTTTGGCCATTTTTAATAGGTGATGCCTTCGCAGGACTGGTTGTAGTTATTAGAAGATAATAAGTCTTGGGAAGTAGCGGTGTCAGGAACGTGCAGTTTGAGGGTCTGCTGATGGTGATTCACCGCTGGTGCTTGTCGAGCACCTGACCCGAGTGGCAGCAAGTGCCCTGGGGTGGCTGGGAGACGAGCCTGGGAGCCCAGGCTGACGTGCTGGGGGAAGGCGGGATATCTGGGAGGGACTTTTCCTTCTTACAGCTTCATTTCCTGCATTTCTCTTCCTGTAAGAATCATGTGCGTATATAATTTTTTTTGTTTGTTGGGATGGTTTGGGTTTTGGTTTTTTTTGTTTTTTTTTTTTTTTTACTTGGGGTGGTTTGTTTGTTTGTTTGTTTGTCTGTTCTGGCAGCAGTGTATAGCATTGGAGATTAAGAGTTATTTTCTGAAAATACTTACTGTAGCTGACCCCCCACCCCCAGCGGACTGATGTGGATTTTTCCTTTCTAGCAAAGCTTTGTGATATTGTAATTATGAACCTGGTACTGGGGGAGCTGTACTTTTTAGCATTCATCTGTCTTTAACAAAAAGTAGATAGTTGCTGTAATGGTTCCAAAAACATTTTCACTAACAAAGAAGTTCTTTAAATAGTACTCACTGAGTGAAGCCGCTAATTTGCATGACAGCTTGATTAAATGTAACCTAGTTCCACACTTAATTTATTTTGAAACTGTCCAACATTTTCATTCCATCCCATTAATTTTAAATTAGGAGACTAGCTTGATTAGATTATTTAAGAAAAAAGGTAATTTTATTATCTTCATTTGTGTAAGTTCAGATCCATACTGTAAAGTCATCTGAAAGTAGTTATAAATAACAAAACTGTTCCCACCAGCATAAAGATCTATTGAACCTGTTAGTGTGGTGCATACTGAAATGTAGAATCAGGTCTTTTCATGGTCATCTTTAAGTACAGAAAAAGGTGGGTTGCAAATTTGTCTCCATATTACAGTATATATTCCTGAGTATGTGGGTTTTGGGAGAAATTAACTTGAAAAGATAATATTTAAGAGTGCATTTTACACAAATCTTCAAGAGGACTCCATTTTCGACAGAAAGTGATTTTTCAGCTTCAGGAAGTGCTTTAGAGCTGTTTTTTAATTGCACACGAGATTGCAAGCAAGAATTGTTTTGAACAATTAATGGTACTGACACAAAGGCTCATATTAGTATTTGTTATTCAGTTTGCTGTCATCTTAATACCAAGTTTTATGATGGCAAACCAATTTGTGTCTGTTCTGCCTAAAGACTAGCAAAACCGCTGCCCTTCATCCTACTGTTTCCAACTTGAGGTTTTCAAATACTCCCTCTTCTCTGCTGCCATGCGGCGGTTTTGTGGATGAAGAATAAGCAGGTGTTGAACAGAGAGTCTCAGATATTCTTTGAGTGGTGTAATACTTACCTTTTTCAGTGGATCTGTTGGAGAAATTGGCCACAGCTCTTTGCTTTTCCTTACGCTGGATTCGTACCAAGTCCTGCAGAAAAGGGTCCAGGCAAGATCTTTTAAAATTTATTTCTACATTCATTTAATTAGTTTCTCTTTCCATGGCAAGACTTGTACCACAGTTAAAAGAATATTTCATATTTCTTATGAAAATGGACCCAATAATTTAGGTTATCTACCATCTGTTCCAAAAGGATGTTTTCATGAGTATGGCTGTGAATACTTTTCCTGGGTAAAGATTATATTAGACATAATAAAATATATTCTGATCGCTGGTTAGAGTGCTATTGTCATTATTAGTGTCTCAGCACAAGAACAAATAAGTATTTGTTACAAATTATGCTTTCAGAGTATTGGAAACAATAGAGAAGTTTCAGTTTGCAGTATGGCTAAGGATTCATGGACAGTGCTAAATACTTCTTTTTTACTTTTTTCCTTCTTTCCATACTAAAATTGTTTTGATTATTCATTGACTATATTAATTTTAAAGGCTTTTTTTAGAAGTGTCTTTAAGTAATATCTTGAAAATAGAATCTAAATGCCATGGGAGCCTACAGTTTATTTTCCAAAGTAATTTTAGCAATTAAGAGCCTAAATATTTTTTATTTTCCTGTGTCCAAGTAATTTCTGAAAACAGGGGAGGAGGGTTTTGAAACTTGTAACCTGCTGATCGGTCAAACGTGCTGAGTCTCTGGCATTGCCATGGAGTGTGGATTGAGCAGGAAGGAAGAACAGCATTCCCGAAGCCAGTGACGGCACTCCAGTTTCTGTCTTCATCCAGCTCATGTCTGTAACTGTAGCAAGTTCCATTTCCAACGTGCAGGACATTTTTCCTAAAAATACTTGTGAATGTACATGTATTTGTTTACTTTGCAAACTGATTCTTGGGATTTTTAGTTGTACGAGACGTCTGTCTGAAAGATTTTTGCAGTTCTTCAAGGCAGCGATGATTTTTAGATTGGCTAAAGTAAACTTGGTACGTCAAGCGCTGATCATTGGCTTTTTTTTTCCGTGCATAGTGATTTTCTGTCAGAAACAGTGAAAGTAACAACAAAATATAAAGACCAGATGTGCTGTGAAATATGATTGATATTCATGCTAATGTGTTATATGAAATACTTGATCAGGGTGGGTTCACCTTGCTTCACTGCTGGAGATTAATTAAATTTCCTAGATTAGGACCTTAATCTACTGCTTTAGCTACACTAAAAAAAGAAAAAAAAGAGCAGGTAATGCTTTCAGAGGGTGATCTGGCTGCCTGAAATCTGACTGTGAATGTCTTGCAATGGGTGGGATGGTCTGTATCATTAAACTGAAATAATTTGTAACCCAAGAAAGTCTTTGTTAATTTATGGCCTCTGAGATTGGTGGTCTAAACAAGATGAACCAATCCTAAACCCATAAAAACACTTTGGAGGCAATCATACCCTCCTGGAGTGATGTATGGCAGACATGAAAAGCTCAGATCCAGTGAATATTATCTGGGCGAGTAGGTCAGCATATTTCATGGTAACATTAAACCTGAATATGTAGAGGAGAGACATGAGTTTTGCCAAAACATAGTCGGTTTTCATTTTTTATGATCTGTCATCCAGCCTTAATATCACTAGCTGTGTTCATCTTGAAATCCTCTTCAATCGTGAGTTTCTGTCCTCTTTTGGTTATTGGTTTTTTTAATTATTATTATTTTTTCCTTTTGAAGAGTCCTATTCCACACTTTTGCTATGTGGGCAGGCTTTGGATCCCCTTGGTTACTCACTCCCTCATTTCCTATCTCTCTGCTCTTAAAAAAATTAACTTCAATCTCCATGAAGATGACACACAGATACACTTTTATTTCAGATTTGCATCCTAGATTTGCAACCTAAAATCTCCATTTTATGTTGTGAAATCTCCTTGTAGATACCTACCAAGGAGCTCAAGCATTAAATTTTTTAAAAAAGGTCACATATCTTTCATTTCTGCCTGTCTCCAATAAATGCCTTTTCAACTAACCATCATGCTTGTAAACCAGCAGCCTGGTTGTCTGGTACCCCTCTCTTGGTTCTCCTGTCCGTGCTCGCTCTAAATCTTGATGATTCTTGCTGCGTAACATCCCTGGGAAATGAAAAGTCCTATTCAGGCTTTTTCATCTTGATGAATGAGTTATTTTTCCTTCTGATTTTTAAGAAGCACCATCTTGCATTGTGACATTTCTTCAGACCTCTGTAACAAATGTCTTTTCAGACTGTCCTCTTGGTATCCTGCTTCAGTTTCCTCTGGTTCCAGCTTCTCCAGCTCATCAGGGATAATGTATTTGTCTTAATATTCAGGTTATCAGGTAGTAATAACCAGCCATGAAAATGAATGTCTTTAATTTGGCCACTGCCCTGGATGTGACAGTGACAAAGACAGCTCATTGCCTGTGCTGGGGAGCAGAGCACTCCATAGGTCTTCATTTGCAGCTCTGACTGCAAAGTTTACGATTACGGAATGGAAAACAATGAAGACAGAGAGGAGAACATTTTACATTTGAATGAGAGGACCAAGACATGTGACACTAAATATACTTCTTAAAGATAATTTATTTCCTAAATCACTTTCACTTTTGAATTTGAATGGTAGTTATGGGTGAAAACCACCTGCATTTAATCAGGAAGTGAGTGAGCGCTGAAGAAAATACTATGGGCGTGCTAGTAAATATTTATTTGCGATAGATATGCATAAGTGAAAGATAGAATTCGGCATTCACTAGGGCTGAATCCATCTCATGATGTAATTTACAATTTCCAAATTTATGAATATATGTATGAATGGCTGAATATAGACTCTGCTGTGAATAGCAGTAGTTGAAGGTCATGCCATATTTCACTGGAAAGCTAATTTTCCTGATGTATATAATAAGGTTTCACATTTGATCTTTATGTAATGATTACTGGAGCATTTTAACATTCTATTATTGTGTAAATAAATGTAAGTACGTAAATATTTTTCTTACACTTGATGAAGCAAGTACTGTTTCTGTTATGCATCTGAAAGCAGAAGATGTAGCTGATCCCAGTGATGTTCATGTCTATGAAACCATAACAATGGGACAGGCTTATGCCAGAAAGAAACAGTAAGTTGCCTGTCTTTGCATCATTGCTAACATTTTTCAATAACTTCTCTACTTTTGGAAAGAACTGGACTAATGTCGCTTGGGAATCATTAAATGCTTTCTGAGGCAGATGTTGTACACTTGTCTATGAAGGGTGACCATCTGTGAGCCAGCAGATTTGGATGCTCTGAACCTTGGAGTGCTACAAGACTTGGTTGAGAAGATGACCAGTCCGCAGCTGTTATTCCATAGTAATATACAGTCTAAAATACTTCAGTGAAAAATCCAACAGATTCAAGTAGTTAACAAAACCAATTAAATATATTTTTTTGCATTCCTTTGTGAGGAAGGAACTATTTCAAATCTATCACAATCTTTTGAGATTCGTCTGAAAGGCTATATTTAATAAGCACTGCCTATTGCTGCTGTTTGATTTAGTGCTATAAAACCTCTTGTTTCTTAAAAAAAACAAAAGGCAAGCCGCAAGTTCAGTAAGGCTATGTTAAATGGATTAAGATCTGGATAGTTAACAGACCTGAGAAAAATCATCAATGTGGAGTCAGCACCGGGTGTGGGTGGAAAGGGTATTTCTGGTGGGATTCTTCAGCAGTGAGCAAGGGGAGCAGTTCTGTTTGGTGTTTGCATGAATATTTTGAAATTTGATATAAAATTATTGACGATAAAATTTGCAGATGACTCAGTGATGAGTGGAATAGGATATAATGAAGAAGAAAGCTGCTCAAAGGGAGTATCTTGGTAAGCTGGATCCATTCCAAAAATAGAGTTTACATTGCATCCTAATATAACACTATGGCAAACCCCACACTAACAGGATCCAGAGTTGTACACATTTGGAGTAATGAATAAGAATACAAATGCCTTGCTGAGACAGGTAGTGAAATACGATGTATAGTTCTGGTGCATGTTTTCTCAAAGATGCTGAAATAACAGAAAGATGGCAGAATAGAGTGAAAAATATTATATGGGAAATAAAAAATATGTACAGGGAGAAGCTTAAAGAACTCAGTCTAATTAGTTTAGCAGAATAGAAATAGGCAACCTCATTGTGTTGAAGAATGTTTTTATGTAAAAAAAAATCAGAAAATTCAATCTTGGCAAAAAACCCCATAATGAAAACTAATGACTAAAAGCTGAAACTGAACAATTTTAACATAAATGCAAAGGAAGTGTTTTATAGGCAATTAACTACTGGAGTCGGCTATCAAAGAAATAGAGGAGTTCTTATCTATTGTGGCTGGTTGCCTCTCCAGAAGACACATTTAGGCCCTTTGTTGAGCTGAATAATGTCAGAAAGGTGGCTCTTTTCCTTTGACATAGTTATGGGAGATATTCCCTTCTACCCAGGCAAAAGGGGGTGAAGTGTTCTGTTGAACCTCAGCTCCCTTCACTAGCACCATTGTGTATCAGTCAGAGCAGAGAACTGCCATTTGCTAATTTGAAAATTTCCTGCATCTAAACCTTTTTTCAGAGTGTTGCTGGGTGTCTCTGTGAAATTAATTCAGTTCTTTAAGATACATTAAATTAATATTTAATTTTCATTTTTAAAAACTGATTTCTTTAATGACCTAAATAAAATCTGTTGTGTGTAGGAGTGTGATTGAGAATATTTTAATGTAGGTTGTAGGCATGGGAAAAAATACAAAACATGTTCAAGAGAGACTTGACCTTTGCCTTGTCTTCGTCACACCTGTGGCACAGGGTTGCAAAGTGCAACTGTACTGATTCGAGCTGCCTGTGGAGTCAACCTAGGGAACTGAAAGCATTTCTGTGCCTTTTTTCCCCCACAGTTATTTAGCAAACAATTTATTCCTGTATCCTCTGTTCATAAACCATGAATCTTTTCTATAAGTAAACAGTTCAATTTATCTTTAATAGTCAATTTTATCTTTAGATTGTGGAAGGCAGTACTTTTTAGAACCAGCGATTTCTGTCAGCAAAAAAAATGATGCCTTCATATTCCCATGTGGTGGGTTCCTGTTTCATTCCGGAAAACCCAGCAGTGTGGACGTTTCCCTGCTCCACTGATACAGCATTCCTGAAGAGTGTTTCTGTAAATTACTTCACTGACATCTTTCAATCCCGTAAGCATATTAAAATATTGAAGGGAAAAAAACGCCTGGAGCAGCAACCACTGCTCTGTTTTTATATTCTTTTTGGGCTCTTCTTTAGCTAGGCTTTGACTTTGTCACCTACCTGGATAATGAACACGGGGAGAGCAGGCTGCTGCTGCCGGTTAGCTGAGCGGGCTAATTGGAGGGGACTGCATTGGTGACAATTAGGAGGAAGAACAGCAGAGCAGATCAATATCCTTGAGAGCAGACTTGCTGTCCTTTGGGAATCTGTGCCATAACAGGGCTGCCATCTTGCAGAGAGATTAGGATATAGCTGATTGCTGTTGGTGATTTATTTGCTTTAACTGATATAACTATCAAGTATCAGATATATAGTTGATACAATAAACGGCATTAAAGGTTCAAGTACCGAATTTTGACTGATAGTCTGCCAGCCGTTTCAAGATGCTACAGTGATTACGCATTTGTATATTATTTTCCTCTGTAGGAGTCTAACATTTACACGCTGGATGTGCTGCTGAGTGGTGTAGTTGTTGTGAAGGTGATTGTACATCTGCTTTTGGAGCTTTGGGGATAAGCAGTATGCTGATGTGAGACGGCACCTTCCCGTTTCCCAAGGGGTCTGAGAGGATCCTCCTGGCCTGTGCCATCACACGGGGGACAGGTCCGGAGCAGAGGGAGGTGTCCCGGCCGGCAGCATGGGTCCTGGCAGGAGGGGTGCTGGTGCGGTGCGGTGCGGCGCGGTGGTGCTCTCGGAGCAGGGCACACAGCCTGCCCGCCCTGGCCCCGAGAAGATGTGGCTGATGACCCCACCGCAGATGAAGCATGCAGGTCCCTGTCCTTGGCTCTGGACCCCGGGGAAGTCCTGCACTCGGTATGTGCAGCAGCTCCATGCTGTGCTCCTCTCCATCTCTTCTATCTTACGGAGAGAGCCTTTTGGCTTCTGCATGAGATGTCTTTTCCCCCTGTTAGGTGGAGCTAGCTCACTTGGTACCCCTTTTTCCCTGTGGTGCCATCTCACACTAGCTAACTGCAGTCCTTTGTTATGGTATCCAATATATAAAATTAGTTAAGTTTGTGTAGAAGCACTCATGTAGTCTGTTCAGGCAGAGACTGCAGGAAGACGCATCTTTCTGCTAACTCCGCTGTGATGGATTCACTGTCTTTGAGGCTGTTGGAGATGTATATGAAGTTCTGTTTTTACTGATCTGGTCTTGTTAAAATGCTGGTCGAGAGCTGGTTTTCATGCCTAGCAGATTGCTGCTGTGAAGATGAACTAGCTGGGCTGATGGAGGGCAGATCCTTACGTAGTCTGGCACAGAATGTCAGGTAAAACAGGCTTGAAGCATATTTTCAGAGCTAAAAATATTGCTAAAAGTTTTCAGAAAGTTTCAGCTAATATACCAAGAAGTCTGTAGTGGTAGTGATAAATCACATTGTGGGATCCTGACAAGCAACGCTGGGGTATTTCAAGGGTGATACAATCTGCCTGCTTAACCGTTCCTAGCATTACCCAGGTTTAATGAAGATATCCTATAATCTTGAGGATCCAATTTACTAACTGTCACTGTTAATGTAATCTCTATAGAAGTAAAACTCCAGCTTTGACATTAACATGGACATAGACAGAATCCATTTCAGGTGAGAGTAAAAATTCAGTCTGTGAGGTACCTGTGACTGTCACAGGTGAAAATATTTGCTAATGAAGTGTGTATTAGTCTTAGACAGGTAGAGAACTCCCTTAGTCTCTTAATTTACTTTGAATAATTCATTAGCTAGCACTCTTCATCCATGACAGTCATAGGTAAATCCCAGAGTGGAGCTGCTAATTAAAGTTGCAGGATGAAGGGAAGCTACTAACGAGATGCTAGACAAGTCCTTGAACAATACAGAGGTAATTTTAAGCACATAAAGTTTTATTGTTGGTTTTCACACGAGGGTAAGGAAATGCTGAAGAATTTACACTTGTTACAACAAATGATTAGGAATGTGTGTGAATGTGGATGTGAGGCTGCATGAGGGGAGCATGCTTCCCCAGGACCAGCAGGTACCTGTGGTGCGTAAATGGCTCCTTAGGGGTCATTCAACATATTGATATGAAAAATGGTTAAATGTTTCACGTTTAGCTTTTTTTTAAAAAAGGATAAACAATGAATCTATGTGGATTTTATCAGACACATTTATGGATAAATATATCGCAAAAATATGACCTATGTCTGCTTAACAAAAACTTGTTACTCATGTGGTGATCTGTACATGCACTGTTGTCAAGTGGACCTAAATAGTGAGCTTATGGAATGAAAACATAGAGATACAGTTTTGGATAGTAAAAATTAATTTTTCTCGTTGTTTCTTCTACAATGTGAAATTTAGACATTTCCAAATTAATGTTTTGTTGAAGACTACAGAAGATTGCATATATGTTGCTCCTGTTGGCTGGCTGGTTCAGTACACAGAAATATCTGATGTTGCAATACATTTAAATATGCTTTATGTTAGGAATGAGATATCTAGAAATCTGTATGGGGATATGGAAGAGGATAAAAACACACTTTTAATGATTATTTTCAATATACAAAACACAGCATGCTATTCAGACAAAATCAAATGTGTTAAAGCAGTTTAT
The DNA here is from genome assembly GCF_947461875.1 of Haliaeetus albicilla. Classification (NCBI taxonomy): domain Eukaryota; kingdom Metazoa; phylum Chordata; class Aves; order Accipitriformes; family Accipitridae; genus Haliaeetus; species Haliaeetus albicilla. The sequence continues at coordinate 917,038 of NC_091490.1, forward strand.
CTTATTAAAGAAAATGTCTAATAGGAAAATCTGTATATTAGAGCTTCACTGAACATGGGAAAAGTGTGTGTGTGGAGTGCCTTGTCTAAAGGGAAAATAAATGTAGTCAGTTAGATGCGTTTGCTAATCCTGCTTACTGCATGGCCACAGCAGCAGCTCTGGCACTGCCAGTGGTGGGGCAGGAGCCTGCAGGTTTCAGTCTTTGGTTTCAGTCGTTGCAGACCCAGGTACTGGATGGTGCTTGGGTCATAATGTCAGGAGACTCTGTCTCTGACAGCAAAACCCACTAAAGGTGATCCCAGTCCCCCCTCTTCTTCTCACCCTACTCAGCTTGTGCAGCCGTGTTGTGGTTTGAACTGGGAGCCTGTCTGGCTTTAAAGAAAGAGCAGCATGTGACACCTGCCCTGCTAGGTTCTTCCTAAACTGGTTGTTTCTCTAATTCACTGTTCAGCCATCCAAGACGCGATGGCTGGCTTGCAGTACAGCAAGAGCAGAGACAAAGCCTTGGAGTTTGTGCAAGGGCAGGACTGCATTCAGATGCTGCTGTGGCTGAGGACTGCATTTCAGAACACCACGTGCGTTTATAAGGGTAAGATCAAAAAGTAACGTGCTAGAAGTGTAGTACATGAAGTGTTTGACATAGCAAAGTGCAGTGGCAGTAGTAAGGATGTTAAGATGACCAAAAAGTGCATCTTGTTTTGGTGAAATACTTGGTAAAGCAAACAGAGTTTTAAAGCACTTCAGTTTACCAGCCACAGCAAATACCGTGTTTGGGGGCGGGGGGGAAACATAAACTACCATATAACTGCACTTAGATCACATGCATTAAAAAGTAAACCTCTCCATGAATTCTCTCTCATTTAGTGCATTTGTGGTTTGCTGGAGGGATTCTGGCTGGTTGTGTTGGCAGCTCCTCACTGAACCTGCCTGTGCCATGCACTGTCCCAGATTATTACAGCTGAGGAGCAAATACACTCCTGACGTGTTTTGTTTTCATCCAAAATAGATGGCCCACTGTGAGGCTCCTGCAGTTGCTAATGAAACTTGGAGTTTGGAGAAGTTGAGCAGATAATATATTTTCATCATTTTTCTGTGTGATACCAGCAGATATAGAAAGTATGATTTTAAAACCAGCATGCTGATGCTATATAATATTTCGGTTTGGGGCTCTCTGCTAGTTACTCTTCTGCTAACTTTGCAAGCTGGTCCAGGAAGGCTTCCTGCTCCTGAGCAGTGCCCCAGTGCTCTGCGTGCAGGTGTTTGCTCAGGGTCTAAGGCAGCAATATTCTTTCCAGTTGCACATGAGTTTCTCATTTCTTCTGGGCGGCAGGTGATTTTGCACTGACTGAAAGTGCTTTCGACCAAAGCCAAGTTATGATTCATTTCCCGTCTGTATTCCAGCAGGCTCTATTTTTAAGCTTACATAAAGAATGGGGTGACTACGGAGAATCTGCATGTTCTCCTGAGAGTGTTTCCAACTGCAGGTGATGGAGATGAAACAACACCATGTCTATCCAATAATGAGACAGCATCCATTTCCCTACCTCAGAAGAATCAACAACATCTAAAAAGGTGAACAAAATATAGCATCTTCTAAAAAAAGACAAAAAACCCCAAGGGTTAGCTTTATATGGAATATTACTCAGGTATTTCAGAGTGTTTGTGCATGAGGGAGTTAAAAATGAGTTTGTTTTCTGCTGCAGTTTTTGCTATGCAGAAAGTTAAGAGAAATTCAGTGAATTAAAGAGGAAATTAGCAACAGTTACTTCATGAACAGTGTCAGCAATGCACGATAAGTTCATGAACTGGATCTCTGCTGTCTCTAAGTGCTGAGCATCCACTCAGCTGTTATGTTTGACCTAGAAAACTTAAAAAAAATAAAAGCCTTTGCTAGTCACAAAGATGGTGCACCCTCTGGTCATTTTAATTCTGGTAAAGATTCAAGAGTTAAAAGCAATAAGTTAAATTTATTACTTTGGGGTTTGTTTGCTTGGTGTACCTGTAGCTGTGGCAGATTGTTGATTGACAGCAGGGACATGCACTGCTACTTATTTATAAAGAGATCCCAGAGTTTAGTGAGACCACAGAACAGCTTCTTCCATCATGGAGATAAATCTGCTTTTCATATGTCCTCCTACTGTTCCCCCACTTCCTCTACAGCAAGTACTGATTTTAAGACATTTCATATTTTCCAGATTCAAATAGTTGTCACACAGAGTATTCTAATAGAAAGAGCAAAGGAAGTTCAATGCCTATAAATTTAGAAAATTATAAAGTACAGTTGTAATTACGAAATGGTCCCAAAAGCAAAGGGAGCCAGATACCTCATGGTCTGTGTAAATGCGTACCTGTGCAAAGCCCTGTCATTGGTCTGAGTGCAAAACTATGACGTCAAAACCATTTATTTTGCACCAGTTTCCATGCCTAAGGCCTGAAGTGGTGAAGAAGCAAACTTCCCCACAGATCCCCTTTGGCTTGATGACTTAATTCCCTTTCAACAGAGAGACATGTTGTGGAAACGTTTAAATCATAGAATTGATAGCAATTTGTTCAGGGTTATTATAGCTTTCTTGGATCGCCTAAAAGATGCTGAAATGTTTTCTTTCACTTCAGTCTGACTTTGACTTTGAAGAGGATGAAATGTGGCTGTATGCTTCAGTGGTGACACTGCTTAAAAAGAATCTTTGTATGTAAAGTACTTGATATACAGGGAATGGAGGAACAGTAAAAGGTTTATAAGCATTTAATGGTTTGATGCTGCATGCTTCCCTAAGTCGGGATCAGAGCTGTTAGGAAGGAGCCTCCAGGAGAATTTGTCATCCAGCCACGGCTCTCAGCAAAGCTCCTTGGCATCCCCTTCCCACGGCCCCCTGCTCCGGAGGCTGGGAGCCGGCAGCAGAGCCAGCCTGCGTGCAGGGTCCGGGCCACGGCTGCCTTCTCCGCTGCGGGTAGCAAAATGCCCAGTTCTCGGTCTTGGGAGGTAAAGGCTTCGAGTTCAAACACACGTGCCATATTTAGCACGTCTTACTCTGTAAGCTCAAAACACATGGAAGTTAAGTACAGTGGTGAATGATTCCTCGTAGCATCCCCTTGATGCTGATGGAGTAACTGTTAGTTTTCTCTTGTTAGTGAAGAGGTTGACAAAGTCCCAGTGGATGAGGGATATTACTCTATTTCAAGCCTTGTTTTAGTTCCTCTAGATCACTTATTTTCCCAAAGTAATATTTAGAGGATGTACAAACTCGTTGCCTTTTCACCCTACAGCCCTACTTTCCATTTAAACAATGTCTCATCTGCTGAACCCCAGTATTAATGTCTAGTTCCACTTAAGTTGCATGAATTATGTTGTTAAACAGTGAAATAATTCCAACAAGTGCACAGTGCAGTGGTTCTTTCTGGCACAGCCTGATGGTACGGACTGGCTTTAATGGTGCCCATCGGTTTTAAAAGTCAGTTTGTAACTTACCAGTTTAAACCGTGCTGTTCCCTGGCGGACAGGGCTCGGGGTAGCAAACTTGGGAAACATCTTGTGCAAATGCTTATTTCCTGTGAAAATGAGAAAACATTAACATTACACCTTTGTAATAAAGTACATTGAATTGTAAATGAAAAGCACATAGTTGTGATTTAAAATGCAAGCAGCTCCTGCAAATCAATACTAGCTATAAAAAAAGAGTTCAAAATGATAATACAAATTAATCCTAGAGAGAAATATTCATAGTAGTCATGATACACTGATTTCTGCCAGTCACAGCTTGATTGCATTTACAGTTACATTTGTGGTACTTTTGATAAATCCTTGATTGGAAGATAATGCTTGCATTTGAACCAAGTACATCTTTAAAAAAGCCTTGAGACCATGAAATACAAAGTAAACCCCACGCCTTGCCTCTTTGCTCAGTTCCAGTTTTAGGGATGAGGGTTTTTCCGGGCCTGGCCCAGCAGTGACTTTGCACTCGAGCAGCGTGCTTCAGCAAATCAATTCCAGTCCAGGGGGAGGGCTGGACCTCTAGCTTCATCTCCCCCAAGGCTTTTAGCCTGCCTTGACCTTGGCAATCCATAAGCGTCTGCTTCAGTTTCCCAGCAGTATATTAAAAAATAATAAAGTCAATAGCTGGAGCTGTCGATGGGATGGCACTCTGGTGCCGGGAGCAGAGCGGGCTCCTCTGGCCAGCATCCTTGGCCGGGAGAAAAAGCAGGGCTGGGGCGGAGGGAGGGGGCGGCATCCCGGGGAGCCGGGGGTCCGGGCAGCAGCACCCCGTGCTCTGCAGGGTGTACCGAACGGCTAGGAGAGCAGCTGTGGGAGTGCTTTGGGTTTCCATCTCCAGGGCTACACAAGCCGTTTTTCACCAATGTCCTGTGATGGCAGTTTATTTACCTGGGACCGATCTGAACCGTAACTTCATCAGAGAGAGGATCCTCTCCAAAGGGCTCCTAAATCTGTTCCACAGGAGAGAGGGACAGCATATATGTTCCTTTCCCGTGCCAAAATCACAGTAAGGCAGCATTTTGACGTGCAGGCAATTTATGAGGCTGTCTCTGCAGTCTGAAAGAGGCAGGCCTGCTTATTTTAGTCAGCTGGTTGCATTACATTGTCACCCATAAGAGCCTTTTAAGGACTGTGCAATCATTCTCATTTCTTTTTGGCACGGACTGGTTTGGTTCATGATCTGCTGCTCTCACCTGTGAAAAGGAGCAGATCTCTGCCTCAGGTACCCCAAGAAGAAACAGTTTGCCTTAATCTGAAATTGCAGTCTTTGAGAGTGTGCCTCTCACTTTCCACAGGCTGTAACTCTCCTGATTTTCTCCTGTTACCTAGAAAAGGAGGTTTTCTGTTGGTACTCGTGCATCAAGGGCCCATATTTTCTGCATGTCCCTTAGGAAGGCTTCCCTGCCTGTGTGTCTAGTGGAGGTAGTGCTTTCATCAGGTGCACGTTCTGTTTTCACCAAACTGGCACTATTCATGGTAGAAGAGCCAACTTTCAACTTCCCTGCTTCCCGCTGGGATCCCAGTGAGAGTAAAGGCGGAGCGCCCAGCCCGCGGGAGCCGCCAGAGCCCTTCTGCCGGCCACAGCCCGCGGAGCGGTGCAGGGGAGGAGGTGTGTTTCTGACAGCTCAGTATTATGCAGTTTCTTCTTTCCTCACTGTATTTGTTTCATGTGGTTTTAGAAATTTAAACTCTTCTGTGTGGAAGCCACTCTTGTCCTGAAGGTCCACTGGTGTCAGCTGTCCACGTACACGTGAATGGGCTGTTAGGGTTTATGATTTCTAAATTACCTTTGAAGCACAGAATAGATTTTAAACAACAAAATTGCTTCTTTTTCTTTCTTTAAAGCAAACAAATGATGTTTGGACAATGAATTAAATACTTACAGAAACCTTAGAAAAGTGTATGAAAATTTGCAGGTGTTTTCTTAAGGGGCTTTTTTGATACGTGTTTTGCTATGTAGCATGTTACTAAATTTACACGACAACCTTAAGTGATTTGTAAATCCAGGTTTCACTGCAAAACATGTGCCTATACCAGTACCTCTATGAATTCAACCTCTAGTGAGTATTTTCTATCACATTCTCTTTTTATCACATCCTTTGAAATTACTTTAGCTTGCCTCCTACTACGATCTTCATCTAGACCCGTGCTAACATGCTTTCATGTACCTGTGTTTCTGGGGGCATATTCTGCTTTTTTCTCAAGGTCAGTTTGTGGATGCAGTAGATCTTGGCTGGCCGTGGCTGCAGGTGCCAGGATGCTCTGCTGCAGCAGCCCCTGGTCCACAGGCCCCAGGGCATCACGCTCTGTGGGGCGAGCGCATCCCTGTGCTGCACCCGGTGCTGGCGGTGAAGCAGGGACACTTTGCCTGGACCAAGCGCGTTGGTCTGTGCTCCTGCCTGCGAGGGCGGTTGCATGGGCTGGGACATGGTGGGGTTCAGTGTCCATGCAAAAGGGGAGCTGGGAAACAGCTTCCCGTACGTAAGTGCTGCTAATGGTTTTAAAAAGATGAAGTCAGTATTTTCTCCTTCTTCTATTCTTCTTAATATGAGGATTTTTGTTTTGTTGATTCATAGGTTATCTAAATATGAATAGGTTCACATCAATCAGCACTGCTAGTACCACAAAATGAATATAAATGTTGTGTTCAGTACTTCCCTAAAAGAAAGAATGTGTGTCTGAAATGTAAATCCGCATTCTGCAGTCTTTTCTCATGACTCCTTGAAGCCTAACTCTTTAGGGTTTTTTTTTTTAAACATTAATCAATTATTTTGCTCTAGACTTCTAAATCGGTTTGCAAGAATTTATGTTATCTGTGGCACTATGTTAATTTCCAGCGGATGGTAACAATCAAGTATTATACACAGTGTAAAAGTTAGAAATGAGAAGTCTTTGCTCATTCCTCCAGATGAACGTTGGAAATGTATACAGTCTGTTAAGATTTTCTATTTATTCAGTGACCAAGCTTTAAATTGCACATGGCAATTTCTCAGTGTTTTTCACACTAACGTACTCTGGAGCACTGAGGGAAAATTATGGTGCACTTTTGATAGTTTTAGAAAATGAATGGAAGCAAGATCCAGTACCATTTTGCACCGTGCGGAGGCTCCAGGCAGAAAAAGAGCCCGCATGCTGGTGCATGTACAAAAAAAAAAAAAAAATCATGCTGATTTGTAGCAGCTACCATTGTCACTAAGATATCGAAGGTGAAATCAAAAGTTTCCTACAATTCCTAGTTGCAAAAACAGAAAAAAAAAAGACTCCTTGAACCTAAACCCCTTCCGTTACAAGTCAGGGCTGCTAAGCGCTAATTCAAAAGAAAAAAAACCCTGCTAATTCCAGCTTGGCCCAAAGTAGCACCAGATTTACCCCCTCCTGCTCAGATGCCTGCTGTGGTGTCAGTGGGAGATTTCCCTCGGTGACCGGTTGCGGCACAATCCCATGCTTTGTCATCCACCAGCAGGAACCCTGGATTTGGGTTTGGGGGTCACACGCATGCCTGGGGTGCTGCTCAGCCGCAGGTCAGCCCCACCTGCCTGGGCAAAAACGTGGCCTTGATTTCCCAAGACATACTGCATGTGTGTATTACTATGCCGGGAGAGATACTGACTGAGGAAAACCATCTCGCTACAGCATCTTGTTTATTTTTTGCAATATCTTTACAAATATTTGTATTTAAAGCTTTCTCATTAGAACTAATGACAAGTAATATGCACAGGGAATCATTAGCAGGAAGTGCGACTATTGCATCTTACATTTAAAATTATTTAAGTCAGTATTACTTGGCAAATACAGCAGCTGACCTTTTATTAAAAGGGATGATTGGTGTTAGTAATTAACGAAAGACACACTAAACATAATATGTCTTCAAAGTATCCCTGTATCGTTTGTCTTTTCTTGCCTCATTTGAGGCAAACCTTTTTTGAGGTTGCTCTTCTAAGGGTTCTGAGTAACTGAATTGAAAAAATATTTTCCTAACCTTAACCATAAAAGTTCTTGGAGATACGTGGGCTTCTGTACAATGTGAGAAATTCACTTTATTGCAGCAGATTTGTCATTTAAAGATTTTTTTTTCCCTTGGTGTTGTTGGAAAGAAAACTGGTCATAGATGGTATTCTAGAAGTCTAAGAGCTGACACACCGGACTTCCATCACTGTAAAAAAGTGTATTTTCGTCTCTCTTGAGCTGTCCCTTCTCTCCAGGACACAGCAGCTGTGTTATGTATGTGGGCAAGTGAGATGCTGCAGAAATCCCTATTTCCAATTAAAGAAAAAGAAAACATGGCTGAATAAGCTGTGTGGATTCTAGGACAAGGAGCTGTACAGCTGATACTATAACTTCACGGATGTTTGTTAATTCTAGTTACAAAGATGTAATTTATTTTTAATCAATTCGGCAGCTTGAAAATCTGAAGTGTTTTGACTTCCACTTCCAAAAGATGGAAAGTCACTGTGATATTTTACTTTTATGGTATTTGTATGTAAACTTATTTTTCCCATTAGGTAATTTAACTTGTCATAGGTAGAAGAAAGTATCACTGATACACACTTACTTTACTGATTCTCAAATGGTTCTCATTTTGTAAACCAAATACACTTAAATGCGTTTGTGTTCATGAATTAATTCATTTCTATCATAGGCTTATGACAGCGTTATAAAATCAGTATTCCATAATCAAAGTCTTCTCCCTTTCTGAAGTTGAAGACGGTCAAGTCTTGGTGTCATGGAAGTCAGAGGGGACAGGAGTCTAACATCTGATTTTATAAGTGGTGGATGTCTCTGTTATTTGGCTTAGAAACCCATGGTCTCTCAGTCTTTAAACAAAAAGGAAAAGTTTTTCCCCTCCTCCTTGTCATCCTTACTGTGAATACACAAGAGCAGTATAATATATGTGCAGTAAACAACAAAAAAACCCACGACAACACATGATTAAACGTGATTAAACCATGACAACAACATATGGTGAGCACCCTGTATTATGAGTGGCTTTCTATAAATTGAGATTGATTTTCATAGCCTTTGACTTAATAGCTCTTAAAGCCCTAGTTCTCACTGACTTGCCTTTCTGTGGTCCTGCATAGGTAGTAGTGGCCAGAGTTTAAGTTATTTCAGAGTGCCTAAAGATGAAGACAGATGCCTGAGTGACTTTTATGTCTTATTTCAATGAGAATTAAGTCAATATTGCTGAGTAGCCACTCCTTAAATTCAATGTTTGTCTTTAGGCACTTTAGGTGTCATTTTTAACCTTGCCACTCACATACTTCACGCAACAAAAAATTTCAGCAGTGAGACTAGCTCTTCTCTCACTTAAAATTTACTGAAATTTGTTCCTGTTTTCCTTGCCACCTGAATTTTCCATTTCCTTCATAGAAATTATGATAGTAAATGTTGGTAATAGAAGTGAAAGTTTTTACTTGTGTCAGAATTAAAGAGAATAGATTCAACTGATCCTTATAATCTGAGCTCTAAAGCAGACTCTTTCTGTATTGTGCAGCGTTAGTGAACCAGCACATCTGATTTATATTTTCATATTTTCTTGGATTAATTTCTCAAGGAATACTTGAAAGTCCGAAGCTTAGTGCATTTTTGTTTAAGGTAGTAGCTTTTGACACGCACATAAACATTCACCAAAGATCTTGCTCAGTCTAAGGTGATTGCATTGAATGAGGAACATTGGGTGAATACATATTAAGAGCAGACTCTAAGGGAACTTGATATAGCTTCACTGATGTCAATGAAACTATGGCAATTGAGGTGATTTAGAGGGAGAATAAGTCTAAAACATAAAATAAAGATATGGATGCACCTGCAAATATGAGTAAATATAATTTCTGTTCAGGAAGGTCCTGCCTACCTAGCTGTCTAACTACAGCTAGGTCAGATGCTCACATGTTAAATATTGTAAGGTGAAACTTGTGTGTGCCAGTTCCTAAGCAAACTGAAAATGATATATTCAGGTCCTTGGGCTTTCTGTGAGGGGATGGGAGGAGAAGGTGCCCGAGATGCAGTGTGGGAATTTGGTGTGCAGAGCAGATTGATGCTCGTCACTCAGGCATCTGCTGACAGCTTGGCACAAGGTAGAGGAAGAGAGAGCTGTTCCGTTGCAGTTTGGGGGTTTGGCATCCCAAATTCACCACCTACACACTCATTTATTTTTGTATAATATGTTTTAAAATATTGCCATTTGAATTTGCTAGCATTTTTAAACCATATTATCTGCATATAAATACATGGGTTGTGGCTAAGATGAAGGGTCCTCAGACACATTTGCAAGTCTGAAAAAAGACACAGTTTTATTGTCGCCTGTGAATATGTTCTGTGTATATCCGAAAACAAGGTATTTGTGCACTTGTTTAGCTTTAATTACAACATGGGGGCAAAGTTACATTTGGAGATACTACCATGTTGTTTTGAGAGAATCTAAGACTAGCTTGTTTTGCAGTGTTTTGGAAATCAAATTACTTCTCTCATCATATGAACAAAATCCTACTCTTCCTTCTCTTCTTCAAAAGATATGTGATATGAAGTATAACGGAGTTAACGTTTTCGCACTTAGAATTACATATTACAGTTAGCAGCTGGTTTTGCTTATGAAAGTATGCACTCAAGCTTACTTTTACACTCTTAATGAGAAAATCATTCATTTTGCTACAATGAGCTGTAACAGACCATACCTTTATAGTCCTAAAGGAGGATGAGCTTTTTGTCATGAACAAGAAACAAAGATACAGCAATATTAGGGCAGTGCATTTTGTGTAAAGAAACAGTTAGGTCTTGTGTGCTGCATCTAATGCATCTAATTGCATCTAATGCAGGCAGTGCCTGGCTGTCTAACACAACCCTATCCTGCAGACTAGATTTCTCAAGGCTGTGTGCTGAAGTGCCTAATTTTTAGGCAGTTCAGTCCTGAACTTGGCCTTGTACTTAATTGTGATATTTATCAATCAAGCACCACCAGATATTTTTATAATCTTTTATATGCCTCTCAACTGAATCTGGAGAGGAATTCTTTTAAAAAATAATTTAGATTCTTCATTAGGTTTCTGCTAAGTTTATCAAATAACAGAGAGCACTGAGAAACTTTGGGGCGTTTTCCTGTAACCAGATCTCCACTTTAAAATGCTGCAATTGTGTTCAACTTCTGCTCGCCTTCTCTCTTTGTGCCGCATCTCCCTTGGGTGTGGATGCCTGTAGCATATGGGGACTGTTGTAAGGACTCTCCTTCGATGACTCATTGGATGGGAACATTGAGCATTCCTGCTGTGCAAATTCAACTCCTTTCTGAATAGAATTTGATCAGGAAAAGAAAATGTCATGTTTCGCTGTAGCACAAAGGCTGCATTGACTGTCATTTACAAACCAGTTCACAAATTAGTAGTAACTGTTCATTTGGGGTGACTAGCTGTACTTACACAGCCTTGTGAAAACACTAGGGAAACAAATCCCTCAATAAATAAATGATTGAGCACTGGATTTTCTGCAGTGAAGGCTTCCCATAAGTATTTTGTGAGATCTTGCATTTGTTTACTTTAATTTTTCCCCACTCAGACAGAGATACTTATGATGAGTAAAGGGAGGAGAGCAAGTGATAGCAAGACTATTAATGAGAAAACAGATTTAATTCTGTAACTCTTGCAGCAATGACAGGAGAAACAGCAGAGGGGCCATGGCAATCAACAAGGCAGGGCTGAAGTGGAACACCTTTCCCCTGGGCAGGTGCATGAGGAAGCCTGTGCGGGACAGCCCTGGGGAAAGGTCCCTTGTCCCTTCTGGGGAGTCGGCACGCTGGGTGCCTCTGAAAAGCCTCGACACTAAGCGACACAACATGGGGATCAGACAAGAGGAGCTGGAAGTCTGTGCAGGTGCAAGGTTATGACTTCGCTGGGATCGCAGGGGTATGGTGGGACAGCTCTCACAACTGGGGTGCCACCATGGGGATCCTTCCCTTCTACCCAGCACTGGTGAGGCCACGCCTGGAGTGCTGGCTCTGGTGCTGGGCTCCTCAGTATGAGAGACGTGGACATACTGGAGAGAGTCCAGCAAAGGGCCACCAAGATGATAAAGGGGCTGGAGCATCATCTCCTATGAGGAAAATCAAATATGCAAGACAATTTCTATCTTTACTTGCATTGCAGTCAGTGAAACTGCAGAAGCTTAAAAGACAGAATTTTGCTTATACAGCTGGATTTTATTTACACAAAGCACAAAGACATGCATTATATATTACACCAGGACAGACCATCCTTTTCCCGGGCAGAAATCTGGATAGTTTTCACCAAGTCCATCAGAACTCAAAAGAAAAAAATGCATGATATACGTCCTTGTGAAAGGCATGTGTCGTGAAGCTTGGAGCACGAAGGAATGGTTTTTCTAGTTGCAGGAAGTACTGTTTTTCGTCCCTCCAGCTTAGTGCTCTGCCTCTTGTGACTTTTGTCTTCTCCCATCGCATGGTGTTTGCAGCGAGTATGAATTCAGATGGTGAAGTGTGCTGTGAGACAGCCGCAGTCTTTGTCTTTTTCAGCTGGCTGGAATAGGAGCATGCTCAAGAACGATTTATCTTAAGAGCAAGTTTTTAAATTACTTCTTGTATTTTCAGACCTTCTTCCATCTGATCCTTTTGGATTTGAGGTGTTGCCCGTTTCGTGTGCCCGTTAACAGGGCTGCAGCAGGTTGCCGGTGGGAGCTCTGTGCACGGGCAGGCATGATGTGGGCCCTGAGATAAGGTTTTCGGCTGACACAGTGCTTTATTCACTGTATTGTTGCATCTTTTCCCTTTTCTTCATGAGCACAATTAGTAGATTTCCAAGAGCTTTTCAGATTATTAACATCATTTGGATCAGTTTTCCTTTTCTGATTGTCAGTCTTATTTTTCATAGCTCCTACTTTGATCCAGGTTTTCACTTATTGCCTAATCATTATTACAAGATGACAACACAAATATCTTGTGTTATCTTCCTCCTCTCAGTGGGAGCTCTCTTTAGCTTTGAAGTATTATATAAAAAATAAGATAAATTTGTAATTGGGCATCTTTTCTTTATGCGAGATATCTTTTTCTCTTAAGAAGATTTGCTCTGCAGTTGTTAGGCATTGCTAGATCCTTTCTAGTTGAACTGGTGATGTTTTCTAATAGTAACCTCTGGATGCCAAAGCTGGTTGCTTCCTAAGGCGTCACTTACACAACCAAGACGAAGGGCAGAAATTCAGAATCTCATAGCTTGTCAGTATTACTACACATTTTAAAACTCTAAGTTGAGTCATCTTGTATCAACATTACATTATTGGTCTGGGACTGTGAAATTCCATAAGAAACGGTGGAACTAAGGCTGCTGGAAACGTTAGTGGTCAGGGTTAGGTGGGATGCAGGTGGAGGTGACCTAAGAGCATGCAGAATAAACCTCTGAGATTAGGGGTCCTCGTCCTAGAGAAAATCGAAATGAATGCTAAGACGGAATCCTTCTTCCAGGAGGTTTGCAGTGCAAAGGAAAAGACAAGGATACGCCAGAGATGAGAGGGGAAACAGAGGCACGAGGGGTGAATTGATTGCTCCCGGTGATCAGAAGATGGGAGGGCGAAGCCCTGAGCAGAGCTAACTGCAGAGTCCACGCAGTGGCGGTGGATGGAGGAGAGCAGAGCGGGGGACACGGTGGGTGGGCGCTTTGTGTCCTGCCCCCGGCGGGATGCGGGGAGGGGGCAGCCGCAAGGGCCTGGGCCGAGCAGCTCCCTCTGGGGGGCTGTGGAAGGTGGCTGCAGGGCTGAGATTTCCCTTCTCCTTCGCTGTCATTCTCTAAAGTTCATCGAGATGCAGAGGTGCTCCCGAGCTGCTCATTTAGTAAGAATAGAGCGGGCCAATTTCTGGAAAGAGAGGGGCTCAGACCGCAGCAAGGTTCTGCGCTAGACCCTCCCCTCCCACCGCCTGAAAGGCATGTCGCAGGGACATGGAGTATGTACAAATATGTGTGTTTAGCTGCAGTTTCTATCTGCTTTCAGTGGTGGGATCCGTGGCGAAGGCAGGAGCGCAAACATTATTTGCTCTCCACAGGGTAAATACCTTTTGTGTTGCAGGCAGTGGTGGAAAGTTTGTGTGTGCCTTGCACTTACCAGCGAGTGCTTAAATCATGAATGCTGTTAGATTGCCTCTAATTGCCTCGGAGATGCCGTGACTCGTCTCGTTACTGCCAGCTCCTGTTTCCATGGGAGACGGTGACTTCTGATCCCGAGAACTTGAGCTTAGACATATTAATGGTGTTTGGTTATCGTGCAGTAACAACTCCATTAATGCACGCCAGTGCTGCCCGGGTGCAGAGCGGGTCCGTGCGCCGGCCGGCCGCGGGAGGCTCGGGCTGTGCAGGACCCTCACCACCCTGGGACGGTGCTGCACCACGAGATCAGCAACAGAAAAGGGAATATATGCCCTAGGTTGCAGCATTTTTTGGAAAAAAAAGTGGGTTTGTTTCATTTCCACAACGAAGAAACACAGATAGTTTAAAACCGTCCAACGCTTTCCACGACCCTTTCCATAGTTACGTTTGGATAATCTGTTTTCTTGGTAGTAGGTCCCAAATATCACAAGCTTTCCTACGCTAGTCAGCTGCGTTTTGTTTCCAGCGTGCTGTTAATAAGCTTTTTCTTCAAAATTAATTGCCCACCAAAGGAAGTCTGCAGCTACCTGGCTGCAGTGATGTGTTGGATTTGTCGAGTTTTGATGTACTGAAATTCAGGATTAAAAAGCACCCATAGACTAGCTTTCTGTAAGGGATTTTTTTCTCAAGTAGCAAATATTTTTGTGTATTTTTAGAAGAAATTGAAATTTATCTTTTCTACATTTTTTTAATTTTCTCCTTTGCTTAAAGCATGATTGATTTTTAAAAACAAAATCCTTTTCCTAGCTTTTTTTTTTTTTTTGCTTGTTTTAATAAAGCCATATGAAAGAGATTTATTTAAGCTTTCATTATTTGGGAAAGGAAAGCTCCTAATTTATGTGCATGTTTAACCAATGTCCTCCTTCATAAGGTATGTGAACACCTTATCTATAATTGTTCCAGTATAAGTAAAAGAAAGAAATCAAGGAAGAAACCAAACAAATCATATGTAGTATTGTATGCAGAAGCTGTAGGAGCAGAAATCATACAACCGTCCCAGTGGTACGTGATCCCTCGGTCTCCGTGGGGCTCTCGGGCAGCAGCTGTTTTATAGCTGGGGTAGGATGTCAGGCTTCAGAAATGGACCAGAGAAAGAGATTTGCCTTTTCTCTTTCGTCCTGCAGATGATGAAAATCAGGTTATCCCCACATCCAGTGACGATGTTGCAGGTAAAATTACCTTTTCCAGTTTGTAATAGCAGGCATTACATGTTTGTTCTGACTTTGCGAGATTCCACCATCGCTGAGAAATGACGTGTGAACGGCTACGGGACAGTTCAGAACCGCTGCCTGCAGGCAGACACTCTCTTTCGCGGGCACCTGGTTCCGTGTGTGGCCATGGCAAGTCGTGTTTGGGGATCGCAGCTGCTGAGCAGGTGTTGCATGCAGGCAAACCAGCCAGATTTCTGGTGATTTTCCTTCTTCTCAGCAAATATAAGCTAGGGGAATTTGAGGGCATTCTTCAATGATGCATCTCTTAAAGGCTTTCTGGATCCTTCCCTCCCTCCCTCCTTTTCTTGCTGCCAGCAAAAGGAAGCCCAAGCCAAGTGGATGCTCATGGCCTTCACCATCCCGTCTGTTTGCTTTTTCATCATTAGGCGTTATCATTTCTAGGCAAAAACTGCTCCTACCATTCCTAGTGCTGCTGGGTTTGGTCTAGTTCCCAACTTTTCCCAGTGAAAAACTTCAGAGAAGTTTGAACTTCCCAAGCAAGCCTGGAGATGGCTAGCAATTAATTAAGGCGGTTTTAAGTGAAACGTAGCATAAGGTCAGGTCCATTTTGGTGGTGGTGATTGAGTTCAGCTTTCTGAGCCAGAATGTGATGCAACCTGAATATTGGTTTAAAACCACAAGTGAGATCTATGCAAAGCCCTCTGACACCGCGGCAGAGACATGCACATGTCTGCTGAGCATGGCTCCGCAGCCGGCGACGCGCCCGGCGCTGCTTTGGTAATGCACGGGGAGACATTTGGTTCGCGTGTTTGCCCTTAGATATACACAGCAGGGAGGCCTGTATCAGATGAAGTCTGTACAAGCAAGAACAGAGATATCTAATAAATAAAAAGCCAAATGTCTAAAAGCTAAATGTGTCACTGAACTTTTCTGTATGGTTATTTCCTCCTACAAGTCTAGTATTTGACCTGTGATTGTCAGTGCTCACAGCTTCACCAAGAGATGCTGTAGTGCTGGCTCTCCTGTCCTCATGTTTTAATCTTTATAATGCACTCATTTCCAAAAGTATTTCCAAATCTGTTACCAAAACAAAGGGAAGAACCACCCGAGCCCGATTTGCTCTTGGATGTGTGGATGCTATGGATCCCAGCCCCAGGCACAGCCGTCGTGCCCTGGGGGGCTGAAGCCCACGGGAACGCTGCAGCTTCTCTCACTTCTGGTTTGTGCTGTTGGGAGGTGGGTTTCTGACTCCCAAACCACTGAGGAGAACAGCTGTGCCGTTGCCATCCAGCCTGGCGTCAAGTAAAACAGTTCCCTTGCTTCCACATGCACCCCAAATTAATTACAGCTTTGGAAAAACCACAGTGGAATGAAGGCGAGCAAGAAAACCATTTCTCTCCTCTTCTGTCTCAAAATATATTTTTTTTTGTTTAACTTCCTTTCCCAGCTGAACACTTTAGGAAATTTAAAAGTATTTTCGATATGGTATTCTAGTGAGAAAAGTTATCACCAAATAGCCTGTTCTTTTAGCAGTAATATCGTTCATGCATCAGCACCTGCCTCTCCATCCGTGGTAGCAGCTGTTTGAGATGAAAACAGGAATGAAACCTTGATGGTTTCATACCCCGTACTATTGCGCCTTGCACTAGCACAGCCACTTGCCACCTGACTTTGCTCCCGGGGGCAGCTCCGAGCGCTGGGTAACTTTCCAGAGATGGGATAGCCTGCGTTTGTGAGGGCTTTGAGCTGCCTTTGCTTAGAGAAAGCAGAGAAGGCTGATTTTTATGTAAAGATTTCAGTGCAAAATTTCTCTAAAATTAATGAACTATCAAGCTGTGATGAGATCGTATCATAGCGGGTGTAACCCCGAGCTGTCGGTCTCATGCGGGATGCTGCACAGGCAGCGTGTGCTGTGGAGTTTTGTCTTCCAGCTCCACGTGAGACGAGTTGCGTGCACAAATCCCTTAGCTGCAGTGCAGTTCAGAAATCATCACATCCCTGTACTTTACAGGTTGTGGTTAGTGCTATCAAAGTACAGTTAAGCACTCCCCTGAATGGCTTTGCAACTTTGTTTTCCCTCCTAAAACCCCATAGTTTTATTTAGAAAGAACTCTGATATGCACAGATATAGCCAAAGTGATTTTTCCTCATTACAGTGAAACCTCATTCCTTTTCTGTTGCTTTTTCATGTTAGTTTTTATAGCTTGCTTTGAGAAGGTTCAGTTATTTTATTCCTACTCCATTAAAAAATAAAACAATGGTGCAAACTAAATATTATTTTGAAAAATAAGATGTGAGGAATTGACTGTGATTGCACAGTGGTGAAAAAACTTTCTGTTTTATTGGAAAAATAGTAAGTATAGATTGGTTCTGCTGTAAGGAGCAAGCTAGTCTTATTAAAGCAAACTAACTACATATATAAAAAGGGCAAATATTTGTTGAAATGCTGCAAAGAGGAACTGAGCTTACATTGCCCATTGCTGGCAAAATGTAATTTTTAAGCTTAATCTAAATTCTCTTTCTCTGAAAAGTGTTTAGTATTCCTTGGAAGCTCTGTTGATCAAGGAACCCTACTTAGAGTTGAAAACCGTCTGAGCTGTTTTTACAGACAGGTTTTGTAAATGACAGATGAAATTGGGATGTTGGCTCCCGCCACAGCCACCGTGTCAGCCCATCCGCACCGTTACAGATTTTCCTTCACTTCTGCATTTGCTCACTTATTCATCTTGTGCTGGGGTGGGGGAATGAACAAAATAAATGGTAGTAATCAGTATAGTACAATTTTTCCTACGTGTAGCAAAGAATTAAATCTGGCTTGCCGAACAAAGATTTTGATTTTTTTTCTTTTGACAAAGATTTTGCCCGTTTGCTGTCAGTGTTGGACAGCAGCCCATGCTCCCTGTGCCCTGTCTTTAAATTATAGAGAAGTAGACATTAAGAACAATACATGCCAGTTAACGTGTGTTAAGCTTCAAGGCTGCGTTCTCCGTGGCGGGTTTCAGTGGTGCCCTGTTGAAGTGCGGGAGAGTTCAGCCACGTTCCGTGCTCAGACCCAGCGGCGTGGAGCAAATCCTTAGGTGGGCTTATGTCACCTGTGCATGTGGCTGGGCATGACTCTGCACATCACTCTGTACGTACCGTGCTAGTAGTTACAATGGAGATATATTTATGAATGAGACATGCAGTTCTTCTGGCAGTTTGCCTAACTCCCTCAATATAAAATATAAGTTTTAAAAGCTAGCGTATTTGCCAAGTGTTAATTATTAAAAATAAAATCTGACTGTCTTCGGATTGTTGACTAAGCCACTAATTACTGATTTAGCTGCTCTTGAAATAATGTCCTTTAAATAAATGGTGGTTTGGACGTGTTCAATAAATCATTGTCCTTTGCTGAAAGGTATTATTAATCTCCCATCACCATTTAAATATCAGAATTAGCAGTGAGCCATTCTTGGTATTAAAGATACTGTTCACCTAGTTAAATCTTAAAGCAGGATTTTCTGTTGTGAATACTTAATGTATATATTTATCAATATTTCTATAGTACGTGGCATTGAAGAACAAAAGCCTGCTGCTGCATATCCTCCCATGTATCCTCCACAAATTCATGACTTGGTATCTTTTTGGAATTCAGTTGTTAGAAATTTGAGAGGAATAGAAAATGTAGACAGAAAATCAGCCCTTGAGAGCATCATACTTTGAGAATCTATGAAGGGAAAAAGAGAAGTTTGACAGGAGGAGTCAAATTTATTAGACAGATATTAAAAGAAATTAAGACATCCTCTTTGACACAGAAAGGTGTCTCAAGTGTGAAACAGATGATCGGATGCAAGGACTAAATCTGCCAAGCATTGGTGATGGTGTTAAGATACTGTCCGTCTGAAAGTGAAAATGCAACATGGTGGTGAACTTGGGTAGCTGCAAGCTTAAATTTCCAATCCAGGCTTGCACTGAATCCTCTTCAAATTGTATTCAATGTTTAGATTTGTCTTTATAATATAGAGTATTCTGCCCTTTTAATTTATAACTTCTTTTTGCCTAAGGTATATGGGCTTTTTCTGTTCTTGCTATACTGTTTATACTATCCCTGACTATGCAAGATAGGGTAACCTACTCATCTATCTGTATTTTAGCTATGTGAAAGACATACAGCTGCTAATATAGACTAGTCTTAGAAATTTAGAAATGGTATTATATTGCCAAAAATGGGGAAGGATCCAGCAATGTGATAGTTAAAATATTGTGCTGTATCTAGGGGAATTGCTTTATTGTTTCTGCATAGCTTATAACTAATTTTAGTGGAGTTACTGATGTGCTGCATTTGAGGATTTGGCCCTATATAAGTTTGATTATGGCACTAAGATTATGATAATTAAAATACAATGGCTTATTCCTTTCATCTAGAAGATTAAAAAGATTTTTAAAACAATAACTTTCTTGATAGACCATACTGTTTCATGCAACGTAACTTTTTAGTATGTTTCTATGCTGTATGTTTTTAAACCTCAGATTCTTGAAGAAGTTAAATTCTGATGTTGATCTTATGTCAATATACTTAATGATACCTTTTAGACTTCAGACACATTGTAAGACATGGGCTGAATGGAACTGTGTTGTCTCAGAGCAGGTTTTTACTCTACGTCTTGACCATAGTTGTATGTTGTTCTTACTTGCACGTGCTCTGATAAAAGCAAATTTAGAAGCACTCAATATTTAGATACTTCCCAAAGGTCCACTGAATTTCTCACGTAAGACTAAAATACAATGTATGTGCTTTGAAGTATTATATTTAACATCAGAAAAAGAAATCCTGGACTGGGAAATTTGCAATGATCAAGCAGCTCACTCAAATGTGACCTAAAATTTGCCTCAGAGTCTCAGCAAATTCTGTCCTTTTAATCCAGTTCCCTTTCTCTGCAATTACTTTTAAACATGGTTAGTGCAAAGATTTTCTATTGCAGTCACTTAAACCACCATCATTAATGGAGGAAGCTCAGCCAGGATTCTTTTTTCATTATGCATTCCTTTAAAAAAAAATAATAAATTGCTTTTTCTTCCCAAGTCAGTGTGTCAGTTACAAATTCATGGTATCTTTCCAGGTTGAAAGGCTTGTTCTTCCTGACAGGTGTCAGGTTCACTGGTGATGCAAATTAATATTAAAGGACCATAAATGAATGACAGAGGAAATCTTGAAAACCTTCTCAGCCTAAGACACTCAGCTGTGGACTTTTAATGCCTATAAAATATGAATTGCAACTAGGCAAATTATTGAAGGATTCAGAGCATTGATATGTGAAGAGAACAAGAAGATGCAGCTGACAGGCTCATAGAAGATGAACCAAAGCATTTTTAGATGCCACCTGGACATGTAAATAGCTTCCATACAAGAGTGGTACTGGTGGTACTTGGGTAGTTTAGTGCAAGAAATAAAATTTCAGTTGTTATTACTCAGTTATTACTTATTACACTTCACAGCTAAATTATTTTACGAACACGTACCTTTAAATGCCACTGTTTGAAAATACAACTTTTCATCATAAAAAACATGGATGTGTATTTAGGACTGCAATTAAACAGAGAAAACTGTGCTAATTACCGAGGGCAATCTAGCATTTTGAGAATGTTTCAGTTGCCCAAATAATTTTTAGCATTATTTTTTATATTTAACATTGCGTTTTCACTGTAGCTGAATGGTTTCCTTTACTGTGCTGAGATGAGACAGTGTCACAGGCTTCAAATTCCCTCTTGACCTGCGTGAGGAGTCTCTGCTAGTTAGTCTCAGAGGAGAGTGCTCCCACAGGAGCAGTCTTTTGCTGTGAAGGCAATGTTTCCTTCATGTGAAATGGTTCCCTCATGTAAGACGTCTGGTGCATTATTGCTTCAAGAGTGTAATAAATACACAGGTTGAATCAGGCTGCGTATACATGCAGGTTATAAATGTGACAGTAAGTGACTCCCCATGATAACTGTAAGACAGGACAGAAGGAAGTACTCATTGCTGGCGGTTATTGTACACATTGAATTGCTGAGCTCTTACTTGGGTTTTGCGAAACGTCTTTCCAAGGCATGGTGAAGGCAGGAGCCATTCCCTGTGTATGTGTGTACGTGTGTACCTGAAACGTGAAAGCAGATTTGTAGGACTCCCAGGTTTCTGCATGGGATGTCATGCAGAGAAATGCAGGAGGGGACTCAGAGGGGTGATGCACAATGTCTGATGCCGTTGGGATGCTGGTTGCCGCCTGGAGGTGCTGGGCTCATTGGACGTGCACAGCTCGCTGTGTCAAAGCGTATGTTTCTTCGGGACTGCCAGGCGTCTGGTCTTCAGCCTGACATCGGAAACTGTCAGACATCCACATAGTCAAATTGTAGGTTTGTTTTATTTATCCAAGGCAGATTTTTCCAAGTCCGAAAGGGAAGTTTTTCCATGGAAATCCATATTTATGATGGTTTTAAGACACGCTCAAATATCCCATCTTCAACAATTTCTTTTTTTATATGTCCATAACAAGGATTCATGCTGTACAGATAGCTCTTGTTCCTGGCCACAGGGTGTTTTAAGAAGATTATGAGCCGGGAGTATTGATGATGTTATTTGTGTAATGTTCATAACTGCTGAGCTTTTGGTTCAGTTTAATAACAATGGTAACATAACCTGTTAGATCTTTTACGGATCTAAGTGCTGACAACTAAAGCATCTTAAAAAATGACATGTATCTTGCTACATTTCCCTCTATGCCATCTCAGAAAAAACAAGTGCAAGTCACAAGAGTGACATGGTCAACAGCCTGTGTCATTTTTCATGAGAAAGGAAGGGTTCATCATCTAGTCTCATCAGACCTTGTTTCACAAATGGATTCAGAAGACCCTCTTAAACTCAGATAATATTTCCTGTACAACCGTGTCATCTCATAAACAGTGTTTGCCTGCACTGCCTCCAGGCTGTCTCACTTGTGTCTGTTCATATTGCCCTGTGCACTTTCCCCAGGGCTGAAGGAAACCAGTGTAACCTAGAGGATTCCAAAAAGTTTTTAGGGCACTGCCTTTTTTTGGGTTGCAATCCTCAATGTCCAGCAAAGGGAAGTGAATGTTGATTCAGGGAGTGCCAAGTGCCACTGGCACAGCTTTTCTTCAGCCCTGCAATGAAAGGGAGCTTCTCTACTACATGTTTCTTCCCTCCTCTGTCTGCCAAAGACCAAGGACTGAACGCAGCCCTACCTCTGCACGGTGCACAGCTTCAGGACACCTGCTGATGGTCCTGGTCCACCTTCCAGAAATAAATCTGAGAACAGGTAATGTGATGTCTTTGTGAAATCTTCCTTCATGGGAAGGTGCAAAATTGCTCCTTGACCTGGCGAGGAGGGTATCACAGGAATTACTGACTAGGGTGATTAAAACAGACATTTTCAGATTAGAAATTGAACAGACTTTTGGAATGGCAAAGGTAATTATCCATGGAAACAGAGCTCCAGAGAAGAACGTTCTCTATCTCTGATTGCCTGCTGTCCAAGCGTAGGTGCTTTTCTGAGCGGTGTGGCAGGGGTTGCCTGAATTCATGCAGGAGGGACTGGGGCTAATCCAGTGTCCTGGTTATGAGATGCTCCCTGGAACTGCTTTGATGGTAGTAGTTTAATTTACAGACTAATGCAGTGCTGGTATCATACATACGTTCATAACGGGGTCTCAGCGGTCCTTGTATCCTCACCCGTAATTTTGCTCGACGCTGAGCCCAAGTGTGGCCACAGGCCTGGGATCTCTGTCCTGGATAACGCTGGAAGGACAGAGGGATGCCACACTAGTCCACTTTGAACTCTTTCATCATCACCTGCAAGGTATCTCAGCTCTTTTGTGAGCTTTTTGGTGTGTTTACACCTCTATAGGTTCACAGCCCTTCTTTCATGTACACAAATTCAAGTATTTCCCATCGCTTGCTTGCTGTTCACCAGACTGATTACTTGCATTATACCAATGAAGTCATAAGTTAAGGGTCTGCGTGCTGCAGCAAAGCATGGAAACAGCGTGGGGAGCAAAAGTAAAGACTTGCATTTAATAACTTGCTATAGTTCACTCCTGGTATTAGACTTAATTGTTCTTTGACATTTTAATGCAGAGATGCTTTAAAAAGATGGCTCTATATCTCTTACAAAGATGGCTGTCCAAAACCCATTCACAGAGACAGTTGTTACAGTCTTTACATTGATTTGTCCTTTTTTTGTGAGGCACTAGCTGTTTTATGGTCCCATTCACCTTTTTTTTCCCTGTGAATTTTTAATTATTACCTCAGTGTCACTGGGAAAAGCTGTAATTGTCTGAGTATTGGTTATAAAGATTTACTTTTTCTGGAGTCCTGTGGTACTTTACTGCTATAAAATGCAGTATTGTAGAATAGCACAGGGAAATTTAGGTTGAGTAATTTTTTAGAATCAATAAATGCATACATGACTGCAGCTGCAGATATGTTTAAAGGCTTACGTACCACATCCATCATTTATACTGAAACTCAGTCAGATATACAGAGCTTTGTTATCTCAGCTCTCATTGTGGGGACAGGACTGCTCTTGCTTACAGAAAATAAATTTATTGACATCTTAGTCTGTATTGATTAAAGCACAGCTCTTCTTTGGGCATGCATTTTCCTGTATTTTAACAGGAAAATACTATGGATAGTAACCTGAAACAGTGGAGAGATTTATTTAAGTGACAGCTCTGGGCAGCTTGCAAATTCATAGGTCCGTAGTGAGCATACTTGCAGGTTTTCATTTAACTCACACTATATAGGTGGAACCAATAAATTATAAGTAACGGGAAGAGTCCCTGTCTGCTGACAGGCTCTGTAACTTGTCCATGGCTATTCCCATACTCTTCCCATACAATAGCTCCCTCTTACAGTGCAGCCCTGTGGGTACTGTGAAACAGAGTACTAGTTTGGTGCATAAATTTCTGTTTCTGTTCTCCAAAAGTAATCAATTTTCAAGAAGTCAGTTTTTACACAGTATTACCTATGAGTGTTCTGTTTAGTTTTTCCTTACCTTTTTTTAGTGGCATAACTCTTGAATTGCTTCTGGTCATTAACCCCTTTTCATTGTTGCTTATCTTTTATATGTAATACAATGAATTAGTTATAACAGGGGAAAAAGATCTTTTGAATACAGTTTCTGTATGTGTTTCTCAAACATATCTGTTTAGTGAGACAAAATAAAATGAAGTAAAACGTAATATAAAATCAAATCAAATCTCCCTGAGAGGAATGCTTTGTTTCCTAGGAAGCTCAACATGAATATGTACACAACTAATCCCAAATATTAAGAAATAAACAAAAGTAAAAATTATTACTATTCACCATACCCCTCATTCTGCTTTAACAGAATGATACTGGCTAGACCACATTTTGTTTTCGGAATAGTAAAGGCCATGGTGGTGAAGTGAGGGGTGCTTCTGTGTAGGCTATGTTCTCATTCTTCTGCTTGGATAGGTCAGGGTGAAGTTCTTGTTACATACAGAGTACTTCTAGGTATTTGGAAGCACAGTGGTAATGTATATTTGATGCTCCCAGGGCGAGCAGTTGTTTGGCTCAGGAAGGCTTCCAAAAGACATCTTCGGTCTGCCTGTTTATCACACCTTCTGGTACAAAAATGAATTATTTTCTCATCCTTATATGCTAATCACACCCAAATTAAAAAGCTTGAGATCTGGATTGTGAGAGGTGAGAGATCAGGATATTGTATTAGCCATGTTTCTTCAGCAACAAACTGGTATTCCCAGACAGGCCAGTGAACATATCACTGGGACATTTGTATGGCTCCTGCCCAGGCTTCGAATAAATATTTGGTCTCCACGGCCTTCTTTTGGGGTCCTTTTCTGAGCACTGCATTTATGTTAAACTTTGAGAAGATGAGAGCCTAACATTCATTCCCTTTCTGCAGTGGACAGACCCTTCAAAATGACACTGAAATTCTTACTGAAGTGATGGCCTCATATTTCATTACATATGCAAATCAGGTAATTACTTGGTGGTATGCAGTTGCATGCACATTTTTGCATGGGTAATTCTGAAAATTGTGCCTCAGGTGTTAAATGTTAATCTTTTTCCACACATGCCACTCATTTATTTTAATGCATTTTTTTCACATACAAAACTATGTATGCCTTCACACGAGCAAAAAATTACGTCCCTTGAAAATTCAACACTGTGTTAGATTGCAATTTCCTATAGGAGGGAAGAATAGTTATTTTTATTTTTATTTTTTGATCCATAGTTTGTTTTATAATAGGAATAAGCTCTTAGTAGAATATTTGCAGTAAAAAAGCTTTGAGATTGATTAAATGCCTTAGGTTCCTCTTGGCCATTAACCAAACTTGGCAGCCATTTATTGCTTTGAACAGTGCAAGGCAGTAGAGATAATCCTTTAAATATAATAAGTCCCTTCAATATAATGAAGTGTAAATACTAGCATGGTGATTTAAAAGTTATGTCTTTTAGTAATGACATAGTAATAACATATTACTAGTAACCGATACTCCTAGTTTTTAAATTTCTGACAAGCATAAATTTATGTGCAAACAATTTTCCTCAAAAAAGATCTACCCTTTTACCTCTAGTTAGTTAACAAAAAAAAAGAAAGAAATTATTGGATAAAAGGAAAGAGGAAAAAAACAAATCTGCTAGTAGGGGGCCTCCCTCCCCACAGCCCTAGGACAGCGCTTTTATTCAGATCACTGCAAATCTTCTTATGACATTGTTTCCCTCACCAATTTCAGAGAACAGCCCTTTATTTTAAATACTGCAGAGTCTCTGGGATTAGTCATGATTTCCTTTCTGAGTGCAGAGGTGCAGCTCAGCAGCTGACTGGATTCTGGCCCTTTGGTAATGGCCAAGACCTATAGTCCCACACTCAAAAGGTGCCAAGAAACACCATGCAGTGAGCGTGGAGTAATGAACAGAGCACCGTGATTCATGTGGATGAGTGATATTTTGTGTTGTGTTGTATTGCATTACAGCAAAATGCTACAAAATATTCTTAAGTATGTGTGAGGCTGCATAACAAACAAATTTAAATGCAAATATTCCCAGAAGCTGTTCCCATTGCAGTGTGACAGCGGACCACTTTCTGGGCTCCCCAGATACCTGCGCAGCATCTTACCTTCCTGTTGCAAACTGCCCCAAACTGTCCAGTTTCTTATGAATTGTAGACAAAAAAGGCCTTTCTGGAACATGCAGCAGAATTTATTTTGTACTAGAGCTTTGGGTTTTTCTAGTCCACTTGCTTACCCTAAATATTTTTCCTTTCTAGTCTCTGCCTGTATACTGATAGACCCAATTAGTCAGATTTCAATCAGTGCTGAGCTCTCGGCCCCAGGTTTAATGATGGCTTTCTTTGAAGCCTGCGTTGTTACGTCTGAGACTCAGGCAACCGGTCTCTGTTGCCTGCTTGAAAGAGCTATACAAATTGCTTTACACAAGTGTTTGTTCTCTGTTGTGTTTTATTTGACATCTGAAGGATCCCGCTTCTTGTCCAAGGCATTGGTATGGGGGCTGGAGTCTTGGCGTTGAGGTCAGACCCTCCGATGGAGTTCAGAGCAAAGGGTGGTTCACGTTGGCACCGGACAGAGGTTGTCCATGACAGCAATTTAATCTGCTTCCGAATGCCTGAAGCGTACTGCACTTCCCAGTGTGACCCCCTGCGTTACAAGAGCTCGGTGGTGAGGTCTGAGCGAGGCAGGCATGGCCGGTGATGGAGATGCCAGTCCCACCGTTGCACCTCAGGCCACGTGGACTTCAGTAGCAGCCAGGGCTCGGGTTTTGAGTAGAAGACTTTCCTAGTTTCGATGTGTGCTCATGGAAGTCAGGTTTGGAAGCCCCAGTGATGTCCACAAATGCTCCACAAGAACTTCTTAAAACTTTACTCCTGGAGTTCTGCTGATTTTTTATGATTATTGTTTTTGGTCTACTTATCTTGATCTTTATGTCTATTGATAAGTATGTTTTTCATTCTGCTCAAACAGGGCCTAAAAGTACAAAATTTTGCCCGCTTCCCAAGCATCCTTCTGTGTACGGACACAGGAGCCCTTTGAGGACCAAGCACCTTGCCATTCACGTTGTTACAGAAGTGCACGTTTCCTTTTCCTGATTGTGGGAGTTGCTGCTCCCATGAAGCCCCCGGAGCCCGCAGGAGGGCTGCCATGCTGTGTTTCACCACTCACCCCTGAGAGCGCAAGCTAAAAAAACAGCCAAAAGTGACAAGGAAGAGGATGCATGGACCCATTTAATGTAAATTCAGTCCCAAAGATCATGGCTAATTGCTTGCAGTGGTCAGCAATGCCAGCAGAGTATAACGGCCAAGGAGACTTTGCTGCTGCTGCTGCTTGGCGGAGGCAGCTCTGGCTGGCTGTCACTTCTCAGTGCTGGATTATGTCTTGTTCCATAGCTGGGCTGATCACAGACTGAAGTGACTTGCAGGAACCCAAATTTGGTGTGCTTGGCAGCTGAGAGCAGGCTCAAGGGAGATCTCTGCCCAGAGTGGCAAGCCTGCAAGCCATTCCTTTGGTGTCACGTACCTCGTTTATTCTTAGAAGGCACTATAACTTGAAATATTCAGGCTGAGGAATGAAACAAAGGAAAAAATACCCTTCTCTGGTTCCATATTGTGTAAATATTGCAAATCAGGGTGATCAAGCAGCGGGGTGTGGGGGATGACGCCGGCTCTGCAGGAGGTGGGCGCCGCCGGTTGGCTAGGCTGGCAGGGATGTTTTGGGGGATGCGGTGGTCCCCGTTTGCGGCTCCGCACCCCTCACTGGAGGCTGGAGCAGAGCTGCAGCCCCTGAGACCAGCCGTGCACAACTTGTCTTGGGCTCTGGGGTAAGGTTGCTTGTTTTAGGCACAGTGTAAAATCCTTAATGTAATGGTTAGACAGATAATATGGACAGCGCAAGGGATTAACTCTCCATTAACTGCGTCTGCCCTTGCGTCAAACAGGGGACTCCCTAACAACCTCCGCTTTCGCTGTGAGATCCCTGTAGCAGCATGAAAAGGGCTGCATCTCCCAGCTTGTTTCCCATTGACTTGTGAGTTTATTTTGCCATCCTGATGCCCTCCGAGCTGTAAATTACACATACCTTGGCTAGCGCTGCTTTCCAGCACTGAGGGTGCGTGCAGCGCTGCTGCGGTGCCGCCGGTGAGCACCGTCTGCCTCCCCCGGAGAGACGCCATCACCATCTGTCCAAAATACACGCCTCGCTCTCGCCCCTCCTCGCATGTCATTTGCGGTGCTTTGTCTCACGGCTCAATCTATTTTTTCGTATTATGTTTAATTTTGGCTTGACTTTTAGGGACCGTAACAATCTTGATTATTTATGGTAGCAGACTGAACATGTGAGATGTGCAGCAGTTTCAGTGCAGATACATTCCTGCTCTAGCAGACAATTTTGCACATTTAACATAAAACTTTCTCCAAATATTTATAATGTTACCAGTGAAATGCAAGTCTGAGCAATAATAATTAGGCTGGAAAAAATCATAGCCCTGTGGCATAGATAAAATTACCTGTATTGAACTAAACTTGAAAAGCAAGATATATCAAAGTGATACTTTATTTCTTTGCAGTTATATATTGACAGTGGTTGAAATACTGGATAAAATTTTGCATCTTGGAGTTTAGTTTTGCATATAGCAATCTGGGTTCCTCCCTGAAGCTTCTTGTATAAGCTGAGTGATTTCATTTAAGACAAATACAATAAGAACATGGACCTGCTCGAGTGAGTCCAGAGGAGGTCCACAAAGATGATCAGAGGGCTGGAGTACCTCTCCTATGAGGACAGGCTGAGAGAGTTGGGCTTGTTCAGCCTGGAGAAGAGAAGGCTCTCGGAGACCTTAAAGCAGCCTGCCAGTACCTAAAGGGGTCCTACAAGAAAGCAGGAGAAGGACTTTTTACAAGGGCAGGTAGTGATAGGCCAAGGGGTTAATGGCTTTAAACTGAAAGAGGGTAGATTTAGATTAGATGTAAGGAAGAAATTTTTCACTGTGAGGGTGGCGAAGCACTGTAGCAGGTTGCCCAGAGAGGCTGTGGATGCCCCATCCCTGGAAGTGTCCAAGGCCAGGTTGGATGGGGCTTGGAGCAACCTGGTCTAGTAGAAGGTGTCCCTGCCCATGGCAGGGGGATTGGAACGAGATGATCTTTAAGGTCCCTTCCAACCCAAACCGTTCTACAATTCCATGAAATACTACCTTGTGTAGGAACAGTAACAAGGTTTCTGTTTCCTGAAGATGTTGTGTTCAGGCTTCCTGTATTGTATGTCATCATGGCACCACTGCAACATTTCAGACAGCACAAGCCTCTCACGAGGATCTATCAACTTTTGAAGATGGTACATATTCCCTCTTCTTTCCCCAGACTGGAGGCGGGTTGTCTGCACACACGTCTCCTGTGGTCCAGGGGTTGGAGGGGCTCAGCTGCTGCACCAGCATCCCTTTGTCTCTCTGAACAGATGCAGGGTGTGCGGTGTGGATTTGCAGTTGGTTCAGCAAGAGGAACGATGCGTGGGACGGTGCAGACTGGGGTTTTTTCCAGCAGCAGTGTCTTCGTGATGGCTGGCGTTGGACTTGGCATGGCTGGGCAGTCCCCAGTCAGTTCTGGGCAAGCAGCTGCCTTTGCTCTTGGGAGGGCTTTCCCTTGCCCATGGCTTTCTTCTCCAAGGTTTAACATGGGAATAACCTGTCCTTTTTAGATAAGTTTTCATAATTCATTTTTTACTCATTATTTCATTGTCAAATACGTTGTTCCCTTCAAAACTTAGTGGTGGCCACTGGCCGGAAGCATGTGTATTATTTTGAAACTTTAGAGATAGAAAATGTCTTGGTTGCAGGTCCAGAAAATACATGGGAAACCTTAGAAGTTATTTGTCTGGCAAATTAAAGTCATCATCTGGAATGGACAATATTTACAGTATCACTCTAGTTTTATTTCACAGCTTCAGTGTAAATCCTTACTTCCACATAAATTTATTATTTACCTTTGTCGCTGGAGACCTTGTCTCATGTTATTTATCATATATATTGTGTATGATTATACTTCAACTTCAAATTATTACTGGCAGATATGACTATTTCTTGGCACCTCTCTTTATTACACTTTGTACTCAGCAATTCATTTTTCCCGATCAAGTCAGTGTGTCAGACATGCAGGTTTCATGATTTATTACTATGCTTCAATACTTTTTGTCTTGAGTATCCAGCTGTTACCCAGCTGTTATTTTAGCATGTGTCTTACTTTTAGAAGGTTTTAACTGTACTGTAAAAGCTCTAATGTAATTCATCTCCATAATCAAATGTGATTATATTATATACTGGTAGTCTTTTTGCTCCTCTTTTTTTGCTTTGAATATGTATATAACCTATAGCAAATGGCAAGTATTTCTTGCCCTACTTAGTTGGGAACATCAAAGAAAACTCTAATTTTAGTTCAGGTAGTTTGGAGGTCTAAACAGACAGTAGTTAAATATATAGTAAACAGTGAGCAATAGCATTATGTCCATCATCGGGGAAATTATGTTCATACATAGCACTAGTGCTGGTAGAGGTTTAATAGCAATTGTTTAAAGACATATTTATTGTTATAAGCATTATCAGATACGTTTATTTAAGTACATCTACCTAATTTGGGGTATAATTTTAAAATTTGACTATATCTTTAGTTGGTCATCCTGATTCAATCTGTGATACATTCAAGGAAATTCTTCTATATGAGGAAGGGTATTTTTCCCCTCTCAAAACATTTAATAACTCTGATTACATCATTTCATACACAGTTAAATGCTGCCTAATTTGTGCCTTCACTGAAAACACTGCATCAAAATAATTGCAGATGTCATTTTTTTCTGCCATATTTGATCAAAAAGGTAATTTAATTTTATCTAGGGGCTTTCTGTTAGTTTGTCCCCATGATACTGTTTTGTGGTGTGGTTTGTTTTTTTTTTCACGACAGTGGGCTTACTTTATGCAATAAAAGAAAACAACCTGTTTTGCAGTGAGGATGCTTGAACAGCAGAACAAGCATCCTAGGTTGCAGTAACCATTTAATGATGTTGGTATTTGGTTACATGACTGCACGTAGCAAGAAAGGATTTATGTAAAGTTACCTGTTCATAACTTTTTCTGTTCATAACAGTAACGCTAATTAGTTTCAACCATGCAGTCTTTAAAAAAACAAAGTGAGTTTTTTCAGATAGTTTCAGGTCTTGTTGTGAGCCAATAGGTCTGCACTGGTGTGTCCAGCCGGGCAGGTGCCGGTCTAGCTGCGGTTTTTCATTTTTGTGTAGTCCCATACTGGTCGCTGAGTTGGTGGGGAGCAATGTGAGCTGAGCCGCTGCCTGCAGCTGGACACTCAGCCCTTCTTAATGACATTTGTCCTTGAAGCAAGTACAATGGCCTCACTTACATTTTGGAAAATGGGCTTAAATGCAAATTTATTACATTTTCTATTGGGCAGTAAATGGTGATTGTGTCCCTTTTCACATGTCATGCAGAATACTCTGTATTTAACAAAGAAGTCTTCTGCAGACTGTTGTGTAAAATTCCCATCATTCTTTTAAAGCATTTTCTTTAGAATAGTTACGATTGACAGATTTTATTTCTACAGCTAGCATGAAAAAAAATTCC
The DNA here is from genome assembly GCF_947461875.1 of Haliaeetus albicilla. Taxonomy (NCBI): domain Eukaryota; kingdom Metazoa; phylum Chordata; class Aves; order Accipitriformes; family Accipitridae; genus Haliaeetus; species Haliaeetus albicilla. The sequence continues at coordinate 948,487 of NC_091490.1, forward strand.
CCCCGCGCGCGATGGTGGGGCTGGCGTGGAGGCCGAGCGGGGTGAGCTCTGCCAACGCTGCGGCCGGGAGCCGTGACTTAGCGCTGGGTCAGCCCGCAAAGCCGGGCACCGCTGCGGCAGATTTTGGGGGGAAGCAACTTTGGCCAAGTTGCATCTGTTGAGACTGTCCTGAGGACCTGATCCATGGAGTCTGTTCTCAGAAGAGTCAGAGCTCCCTCTGCTTGCAGGCAATTTATGTATCGCGTTAGTTACATTTACATTAGTATGTTAAGGCATTCAACCTGAGTTATGTTTAAATTTGTATCTATTTTAAAGATGGTTACTCTGAATAATAGTGAAAGCAGTGAGAAACCAGGATGCATGTGATCTTTGGAACTGGATGTAAGTATGAAGGTTTCCAATATATATTAAGGTTTCTAGTAGATTTGAAAAAAAAATAGAGAAAGGTACGTAACTATCTGCATTGCAAATTACGATTAATTTCTAGTTTGTAAAAAAGTAATCTATTACTTTGATCAATTTAAATTAGTAGGTGGGGCAAATTCTAGTCTAATGTTAGTTAATGACTTTGGTGATACGATGCTTGATATCATCTTAGGGTACTGTCCAAAATTTCCCAAGTTAGGGGCTTTTTCTTTATCTCAAAGCATAAGAGAAAAATATCATGTGGAAACAGTCTTCCTGTACCAGATTGGAACTGACTCATGTATTAAACTTATAAGAGGAGTCTTTCTTGTGCTTTAATTATACAAAGACAATATGTCTGCGGTGCTGTCACATTGTGTTCAGTGCAATGACTTGTCTGGATTGCTATTCCAGTAAATTGGAAGTAATTGAGCAGGGATTATCCATGGCAGTGGAAACACAGCCATTCCCTTTGTTAAGCCAGCTCCACAAAGACTTTTTTTGTGAATAAGCATAAAGTTTTTTAAAAGGACTGAGACTCAAATCTGCAGCCTCTCTGCTAAGCGCTCAAACTGCGTCGTTTTGCATGTGCATGCAAAGGCCCTTCCGTTACAAATAGGGTCCTAAGGGATTGTTAGCTGGAGATGAAGGTTTCTGTATATTCACCAGCTCTGGGATTTCCCATTTGCCAACACTACGAGAGCATTGTATTATAAATGAGAACAGCTTGCCGAGAGCTGTGGGTTCTTCTTGTCTGGGAACAGATGAAGTCAACATGTTCCGATAAATTTGCAATGATATCTAAGAGTGGGTTTATTTCAAATGCAATGCTGCTTCCATGCGGAGAGGAGTCCTTCTTTAATTATTACTTTCTTCCTGAGGTAGAGAGATTTGTAAATGTGTTCTTGTGAGATTCTTTGCAGCAACGTGTCGACATCTGAATTTTGAAATACTTCTCTGGGGGTGTGTGACAGCTTCAGCAAGTTACTAAAAAAGTGCACCTGTGTTCACAATAACCAGCCAGTTTCTCTATTTTGAGAAAGATTAAATAAAATCCTTATAATTATATCATTCTGCACTTCCCCACACTAGGACTGTTTGGGGGTGGCACCATCTCCAAAGTTATAAGTCTGTAGAGCACCAGTCATTCACGGGGAGAAAACACATGTCCCTTGTTATTATTGTTATTACACACAAAAGAAAAAAAACAACCAACAACCCCCAAATGAAAACAAACAAGCAAGCAAAAAAAAACAAACAAAAAAAACCCCAAACAAACCAAACCAGACCAGACCAACCAACCAGGTTGCTGCAAGCCTGGAGGGGCATGCAGCACGCTTCTGCGCTCTGCCACCGATGCCGCGTTCCTGTGGCTTCTCTCCAAGAGGGTAACGTGGATCCGCAATGGGACGGGCCGTGTTAAATTAGGGTCATCGGAATCCCTATTTCCCAGCACTGAAGTGTTCTGAAAAGTCTGTCAAACAGCACATGGCACCTCATTTAAAGGATACCGTGGGGAATTTGGAAGCAAAATTGGGTCTAAATGTAGGTAAACTGTTGTCTCTGGCTTGAATCTGCTGGGCTTGTGTCAGTCTGCTAGGCTAAGGATCTACGTTCAGTGAGTAAGGAAAGAAACTGCAGTAAATGAATAAAATACTACACGCAAAAGTAAAGTCAAAGTAAATTCATATCTTCAGGCTTAGGAAATAAATACTGTTGAGTTAAATATATCCTTGATTTTCAAAATACAGAGTAAGAACGCAAAATACTGATGTACGGTTATGTAAAAGATTTGTGTGATCTGAATAGGTATTTTCCATAAAAGCTGAAACCAGCAGCCAGCATACTGGTAGTGAACTGAAGGGAAACGCCGTGCAGTGCTGGTAGGCAGTGCTTCCCTTTCCCATTGGAATTCAGGTCAGGAGTCTGCAAAATAATGGGAATGGGGCACGGTCCAGCGCTGCCAAGCACCACAGGGCGGGAGAGCCCCGCTCCCTGGCCGGAAAAGAGGGAGAGGGACTGCCTGCAACTCATACCAAATGTGGAATGCCAATTTATATTCGTATTTATAATGGTTATTAATTGCTCAGTTTATAACCCAATTTACAAAATCTCAGTGGAGTGGTCAGCTTAATTAATCAGGTTATAACTGCTCTGCACTGAGAAAGATTAAAAAGGGAGAGACATAGAGGAAAAGAAAAGAAAATTAACAGAAAGATACGTCTTTCAAATGTTGCTGCCCATAAGTGTTTGAACATTCAGGTTAATAGTGTTGTGCAGCCATGGTGAGCGAGGGCTGTGAGAGGATGCTCATAGGAGTGGCAGTATCTTAATGAGAGACCTGCCAATAGACCTCCAAGAAAGGACAAGCTTCCCAAATCATGATCCATTCCAGTTAGAAACAGATACTCATATCTGTATAATAAACTAATTAAATACAAGTATTTGGGGCAAAATGTTACCTCTCCTTTTATCTCTGCATATTCCAAAATTGGTGTGGTGTGCTCTAACTAAAGGGCTTTCCCAGTGCGTTCGATTAAGTTTCAGTAAACTGAAATTTTGGGAGATTCATCTGGTCTTTGCTCTTCACAGCTCATGGCTCACGTGTGACTGCCTGGACCGAGGTGCTGCCAGGGCTGTGTGTGTACCTCCAGCCCTCCGAAGCGAATTTGGGAAGTTTTCAGTGCAGGGCCCAGAGCAACCCTTGTTCCAGGGTGCTGAAGCAGCTTGATCTTGGTAGGATGTTATTGCATGCGGTTCCACTGCCAGGCCAATCACGGGCTGTCAGCTAATGAATCTTTGATGCGTTATCCATTTCTCATTCATCAAACACTGCTGTTCACGGAAAAAGCCTGCCGGCTGGAGGGCAGCTTCAGATGTGAAGGCTGAGGGGAAATGAACTCCTCCATGTCCATTCCCGCTTTGTTGGGTGAAGCCCGGATAGATATGCCTGTTACTACTGAATTATTTTCAGGCAGTAAACACTGTATGCTTTCTAATTTCTGTGGTCTGTGTACCTGAGAGCTGCAGTGTCTTTCTACATCCAGCTGTTGGTTTCTTCAGTCTAAAATACTTTTGCATGCTGGTAGAAACAAGCTATTAGGTTTATCATTGGCTTTTTGTCATCATGCTAAAAGTGACATACATAATAGTAGAAAATATAAGTCTCTTGGAAATGCTGTTTAATCTCCAGCTGCTCTATTGTGACTTCTGCATATTGCATAGATGATTATCCTTTGCTGTGGTGGATTGCAAGAGGGCTTGACGAAGGCTTGCTCACCCAAAGTACCCCGGGCAGCCTTTCAGGGCAAAGCACAGCTCCTTCCAGAACTTAATGATATTTAACCACTGAGGCCTTAAGTAAGAAAATCATGTAATAGAATGCGAGTGCCCGTAGCCTTTTTTGTAGATATAATGGCTTTTGACCTCAGGTGGCCTTTCTCCTTGTCATATAAGGTTGCTGTATTTTAAGGAGAGCTCCAAGACTTGCATATGGCAGGTCTGCGGGAGGACTGTAAGTGTATTATGCAGGGTACTACCCTCCCAATGAACGACCTCGAGGGCACTGTGCACCATCTGTATTTCCTCGGCAGACTAATAGAGATCTCACCGATAATCCTGAAGAATATCTGATGTGGATCATTCTACTGCTGTTTCCTTGCACTTCTCCTGAGCATATGGGTTCCTGCGCTCCAGGCGAGCTGTCAGTAGGTTTCAGAGTTGGCTGTAACTGCTGATGGAGCGTGCGGCAGGTGTGGGCAGAGCAGGGGCTTCCAGGCAAATATGCTCAGTGGTCTGATGAGGAATAAGGTACAGTAACCTAACTAGGTAGAGCTGGTTTTAGGATACAAAGTCAAAATTGCTGAATGAGTGTCTGTACATAGAAGAGTGGGAGTGAAAAGAAATACATTGCCTGCACTTTCAAAGTGTTTCTGGCCACTGGCTTTGCAGAATTTCTGATCAGCTCCATGTTTGTTGGTTTGCTCAGTTCATCCATAAGGCTGCTCAGCACCTGCCAGGGTGTAGGAAGCCGTGGTGCTGCTCACCCGTGTAAAAGCAACCGGTATTCCTCTGTTTAGGAAAGAATGAGAGAAAATGTAATCTACACAGGCTTTGCTGAGCTCAGAAAAGATAGGATTCAGAAAACAGTATAGTGCCACACTATAGCATTCACGTTTTCAGTATTTGTGGAAGAACTTAGAGAATTTGTTTTCTATTGTGAATTAAGGAATACATAACCTAAGGCAGTGCCACCTTAGGTTTTTACTTTTGAAATTGCTGTAAAAAATCAAAACAGAGAAGAAAACAACCAAAACAGGAACTTCCATGAAGCCAGCCTGGCTCTGGTGGATGGGTTACTGCTCCACCTTCAGTGAAATCTCCTCAGTAAATCATCCCTTCTTCTCTTAATTTTCCTTATACATTAAACATGGTTTTCCAGGAGGAGAGGAGTGTTGCAAGGAGAAATATTAATTGCTTGATATTCCTTAAATAAAAAAGGGTTTGGAAGATAAAATATTTTACGTGCTTTTCCATTTTACAATTGTTTTTCAGTAAATTACCTAAATATTTTTTTTTCTACTTTCAATTCTCAAATATCTCTGCATGCATTATATAGGATTCAGCCATATTTATTAAAAGATACAGCCTTTGTGTTTATGACCCTTTTGTGGTTCAGCTTCATTTTTTAAAGGCAGAAATAGCAAACACGGTATGCTCAGTATGCATCTAATTTACAGGTGGTTTGTGTCCTCTGTAACTTCAGTCTGGTAAATCCATCCTGATTGCTACTAGGGTTTCGGTTTCTACATCGCACTGCACAAATTTAGATGTATGATGCTGAAGGATGCGGATATAATTTCTGATTTCTAAGCTTAGATACGTTTATGAGAGTCATTTGTGAGGTGCAAAAATGAAATTGCACCGGAACCAAAAGTTCAGGAGCTCCTGAGAAGTAACTTGCTTTGGGTGATGTGAGAGACAGTTTTCTCCCATATCGTACAAATTACAAAGGAAACGAGATTGAACAATGAAACGCAGCAACAGCAAAGTCAGAAAAGTTTATTGTATCTGCTGCTTCCACAGAAGTCAAAGCTTTCCTTGCATAAAAGCAGTATATTCTGGATATAAATAGTATACCCTGACAGTGATATGGTGTCTGCACAAATACAGAGTTTGATTATGGCACAGTTTGTCGCTCTGGATCTATAAACAGTCTCCCTGCATGCATGCAGAGGTGATAAAAAAATCAGTTTTATATATATATATATATATATATTTAAAATCCTGCTGGAAGATACATCTGCTGTAAGGAAGCAAAAGGAAGGCCGTACCCTGCAGCTCTGCTGGCCTCTTGCCTGATACACTTGGCGATGGTGCAATACGGGTGTTCCCACGAGCCCGAGCCTCTTGCACGCTCGTACACACTCGTGCACTGCTGCCGCGGGGGAGCAGCAGGCACCCATCGGAGCACTGGGGGCAGGAGGACTTTACCCGACTTGCCAAAAATTGTCTGATTTCTCTCTGATTTGCTGGAAGCATTTTAAAAAAAAAATAGCAGGGGGTGAGGATTTTCTATTTTTTGATTTAGTAATAAAAGGCACACTTAGGAGCAGGCTCCTGTGGCTGTGTGTTAATTAAGTTTCTCAGGATCTGATTTCACCGGATTCCTTCCTTTTCTTTGCAATAAAAGAGGAGAGACCTGTGTTTGGGAGAGTTCTTTTTAAAACATAGGGGAGCAGTTTTGGGGAGGACTGTTTGGGTGGATGGCATCTTCTAGTGTCCACAGACCTGACCTGCTGCCCCCGTTTCACTATGCCTTTTCTGAATGGGTCAACCCACTTTGTATCTGGCATTTTTTTTTCTTCCGTTATTGGATCTAATTTTAATAAAATATAATTTTGTGTGAGTAGTGGTGACCACTGGTATATGCTGCACAAGCAAAGAAAGAATTCCTGGGAAAACTTGAAAAATGTCATTAACGTGCTGTATCCCAAACCTTTCTGAGGAGAAAAATCCTATTTTATGATAGTTTAATTGTTCGCAAACAGGTTGTTTGTGAGAAGGTAGTTCAGCATCAGGAATGACTAATGCAAGCGAATTGCTGTGCTGAGCACAGAGCAGTTATTTACCATGGTTACCCCGGGAGATGAAGAAAGGTACAATTATTCTGAGGTACTGTAGATCCTGTTTACTTTTTTATTCTTACCGTCTTTCAAATGTGCTTTTTCCCTATCTTTGTACAAACAAACAAAAAAACAATTAGGTGTATTTATCCAATTTTGGAGCATAGTGTTTGTAATTAAAAAGCTTACTTCTGGCCCGGGCTCGGCCAGGGAGGGGTGGAAGGCGATGTCTGTGACCGGCCTTCTCCCCGGCTCGAGGTCTGCGTGAAAGCTCTTCTGCTTTGATCCCGTATGTTCTACTAAACTGAGGAGGATGCAGGTTCTGATCTGGTATCGCAATCTTTATTCCCTTACCAGTTTGCATACGTTGGTTCCCCCGAAATGCGCTGTATTTCAGTGGTGGAGGAACCTTTGGGGTGTTTGGCTGAGAGCTTGCTTTGAGAAATAACAGCTAGTTGGGAGGAAACACATCTTAACACATTAATACAGAAAAAACCCCCACGCCCCAAACATAATGAATCAATTCCAAATTGCTGTCATAAATGATGATAATATGTATTTTTGCTTGGACACTTTCTCAAATTATTCTGAGGTTTAGAGACCCCCAGCGTCAGTTCTTGTATGTTTTCAGGTCTCCCTTTTCGTGTCCAGCCCTTCCACATGGAAGCTTAATGTCTTCTGCTGGAAAGAGCAGCATTTCTGTTCCTTATACCTTCAGCTTGGTGTTAACTGGCAGCCTGGTGTTTCTCCTGTCTTTTGCCTGCCTCTCCCTCCCCTTTTTCTCTCCCTTCCCCTTTCCATTCCCTACACCATTAAAACCTGCAGACACCTGCCTGGTGCTTCTCATGAAGAGCAGTCTGTCAGCTTCTGGGTGCTCATGGCTGCCATGAGAGAGGCACATAGAAATGCAATAATCCCATAAAAGCTCTCCTATGTGACCTATGTACTTCTTGCTGTTGAATGTACAGCCTTCATTTTGGGCAAAGGCTTCCTAGACTTTTGCTTTCTTTGTCTTGCACCCTCATTTAGTAGTTATGGGTTTGATCAGTCTCACTAAACATACAGAAATAAAAAGATGCTTTTTTCCCTGAAAAAGAAAAAAAATGTCACCGCATAGGAGCAGGTTGGTGGCAGAACTTCAAAGGAGTTGCTCTCTTTGGTGCCCCTTCTTGTTTGTCCTGAGCATGTTATAGTCAGCAGAACAGAGAAAAGGAAGATAAATTTGTCAAGCAAATAAAAATTATTGGGTCCTGTCTTCTGTTCAGTCAACAGGACGTCGATGGTTAACGCTCTAATTAAGTGACAGGTATTATCCTTTGGTGTTTCTAAGTGCCTAGGCCATTTCTGTTACAAAATATTTTGAGACAGAATTAAGTAAAATAATAGAATGGGTTGTGACTTTTGCTTCGCTTTTATCTTTTAGAAGTTTTGTTTTAATATTTAACAATATTTTAATATTTAATATAACTTGAGCTTTTATATAAGCTTGTTATTCTAGACCCTCTGGTGTGATGCTAAGAAGCTGCCCAGCTAATGGGATTATTAAAATGCTTGATATGTTGTTGTTTGGCTAGTTAGTAATATACCTGTCTGTGAACAAAGCAAGTCAGACACAGCCAGGTGTCTGCTCTTGCTTCACAAAGTTCCTTTGTCAGCCACCCTTTAAAAAGTTTGGGCTTTTGACAAGAGTAATTTAGCTAGTTATGGTAAATAAAGATAGGGCATATTATTTTCTCACTTATCGAAGGCCACTGATGAAATATGCTTCCAGCTGCCCTGTAAAAACTGTAGATGCATGTGGATACTGTCTGCCTGTAAAATGATGAGGACTTGTTCTTCCAAGTATTTTCTGAGCGATATTTCTTCCTGTGCGAAACTCGGACCTGCATATGGAGTTCTACCATCTTTTCCTCCTTAGGAAAAAAGCCCAAGCCCCCTCCCCAAATAACAAAATTTTTGTGACAAGAATAAATGAATTATCAGTAGTTTTATAGCCATGTTACTCTGGGTATTTACTGGAGTCATGAGATACAGTTCTGCAGTGCCAAACTACACTCAGCTTAGGAGAAGCTAATCTCCAGCTGCTGGCTTTTTGTGGTGGTAAATTTATGGATGAAGGTAACTATGCATCCAAGAGATGGAGCTTAATGAAAATCTTCTTGGCTTTGTTGGTGTAACGTCTTCTGTCAGGTTGTGTTCACACCGATAGGCTTGGTTTGAAGGGGTTGTGGATTTTGTGGGGCTCTTTGCAAGCCGGGTTTTCACACTCCTACCGACTGCTTTTCTCCGTCCTGGTGCCATGGTGGTTTGTAAGTCTGGGCAGACACAGTGAGAGAAAAAAAACCCTGAAATCAAATAAGGAAACTCAACCCAGATTTTGTGAAGGATCTATGCATTCCACAAATACTCTCACGTTTTAATTTCACAGAGGTATTTAAGTCACCGAGGTATTGAATATTTCTTCAGCTGTATGCTTGAAGGGCAATGCATATTGGCAAGAAGTAGATTTTAGCATCCATATTCTCTGCTCTTCTGCCACCCATACTGTGAGCCAAGCAAAACTGGGGATATCCCTCACCTGCATGGGCAGGCGCAGGCGCAGCGAGGTGCAGGACGCAGCGAGGGAGCTGTTGTTTCTCCCTCGCACACTCCAGGCTGATCTGTCCTCCTTCCCCAGAGGATCTTCGTGAGTTCCTGTCCTGGGTGCTCCACTGATTCCCCCATTGCCTTTTCCTGTTTTGTTTTCAGAAGCTGCAGGGAGGAGTAGAGTGATCGTTCCTTCTGAGGTAGACTTTGTAAAGATTTCACCTTCAGGATTTGGAGTACATTTTTTGGTCCTATTATTTCACGTTTGGTGGAAACGAAAGATAAGCAAAAGCCACTGTGAGCATATATTAAATAAGTTTATATGGGGAGGCTTTCTGAGTACCCATCACAACATGTTCCATCGGTAGAGCCTTCTAAAGAATTGTATAGTGAAATTTTCACATTGGATGTATTTGCATCACTGCTTGCTGAAATTGAATCTGAGTGGCTGAGCACATTTCTGCTTTTTACTGTGACAGAGCACAACATTTGGAAAATGTGGTATAAAAGTATTCAGGCCTGTTACAGTATATAAAAGATGCATTTTTCTCCTGTGCCAGACCATCTTTGATTTTTCATAGCTTTCTAGTAAGTGTGACTTTTTTCCATTAATTTATATAGCTAGTGGAGTTCATGCTTTCAAGTGCTGTTGGTCCTTACGCTGCCTCCAGTCTAGTATTAGCAAAGTCATGAGCCATTTAAGTATACTTTACTATAAGAAACTCCAGGACCAATCTCCATCTGACATTTGCAGGCTTAACTAGTTTCAAATAGTTTAAGCATATATTTTACTCCCCAGGCATGGAAAATAGAGAAAACTACAAATGGTTGTTATTTCAAATGCAACTGAAAACAAAGCTAAAAAAAAAAAAAGGAAAAGGTAATAGTTACTGTTCACTCTTTGTAAGGATTATGTGCATAATAGCAAAGTAAATCTTTCTTTTTAGATAGTTTGCTCATCTTTTCTGACTTAATGTTATTGATACTTTGTTGGAATAATATATACATGGACATACAGATATATACATAGGATAGCATATATAAACACATACATATCTATGAATATATATGATACAGTTTTTAATCTGAGCCTGTTGAAGCAAAAAGAAATGCTTTCCAACATACCTGTGTGCAGGTTGTCTTTAGGGAAGAGTACAGTACGTATATTCCCCTTAGCTGAAGCTGATCTAGCCCAGATGCTGGAAGTAGAGCTCAGCATGGGCTGATTTTATTTTCCATGCAGCAGTAACTAGGTTGCTTCTAAGCCCAAAGCTAGCATGCTCTCTGAACAGGACACACTCTGCAGCACATTGTATCCCATATGGCAGACAGACTAACTCACAATATTAGAGGAATATATGTATATCCAGGCAGGTTGTAAGAAGGCTGATGTCTAACGATGATATTAAGGCAGCTAATTGTATCTGGACTCAGAAAAGAGTAACAGCATCAATTCCCAGTGATTCTGGAAAAACATCCCAAAGACCAAGACGGTCCTTTTCGAGCTCTGGAGGTCACCAACTCACCACGAGTTTCCAGTGGCTAAGCACGACAGCTTCAGGGATGCTTAGGACCCTGGCAGATATAGAAAGGTGCTCTTCTTACCTGAAGAACTGTTTCCAAGATTTGAAAAATTCTTTATGAATCCATCCAATTTTGCTAGAAGTCCCCTTATTTTGCATGTCTTACTGGCTTTAATTTTGATAAATTTTTCTTTGTGAAAATGACAATTGTTAATGACTCTCCTGTATCTTCTCAGGTTTTGGCACCGGATACAGACCGGTCGTGGCTCCACCCTACTGTTTTCCATTGCATACTCTCTTTGCTTCTCCTCTCCCACATACAAAATGGTTTTCCTACTTGACTTGTAAAAAGCCATTCTTAAATCTCCCTTCCAGTCAATTAAATTCATTAATTAAAAGAAGATAAAGATCAATGAGTAAAGGCTGAGCTAATATATGCTTGATGCATTGTTATATCATGCTTTGTCAAACATACTAGTAATTGCTCATTTAATTTATTCATTTCAGCATTACTGATTTTTGGAGACAGTTGTCATTTTTTAATGTCTGCTGTTTGCATATCAAAACGTCAGTTTATTATGCTCAATACATTATCTATGACTTTAGTTTCCTTAAAACCTCTAATTGATATGACAGTTCTCACAAAAATTTAGTCCTGATCTGAGAATTATTTCAATCTTAATATGAAAAGGCAGCTCTTTTTGCCTAGGGGTTTTATTTATATGTCACCTTTGCATAATTGCAATGTCATGGGGACTCTTCCTCTCTCAGCTACTTCACTTTTCAAAGCATTGTTGAAGATAGTCACAGCCTTTATAATATGAGGTCAAGTTGTGAAGTCCTTCAGATAACTTCTCCTGGCATGTCGTATCAAGTCATTTGCTTCTTTTGCTCATTATTTGTGTGCAAAGGAACATGAATCACCATACAGCAAAGTAACCTGGTAGGCTTCGACAGCTCCTACTACATCCAGAGAAGCTAATAAATCTCAAGGGCTATATATATGTTTGGCCATGGGAGAGAGAAATAGAAAGTTTCATGAATGATTTGAATCCTCATGCAACTTGAAAGCAAGCAGAATTGCACTGGCAACTGTTGAATAATAATAATTTGAAAAGCTTTAATTAAATATATAAATTGGGGAAAGATCTGCCTAGTGCTGGAAGAAGAATGTAGGCTACTGAACAAAGAATTAGCTCAAATGCCAAATCTTATCCCATCTTCAGAAAAAATCCAGCAAAAGCCTAGTCCACAGCAAAAGACTTTACATAAAATGTTAAAGCAATTATTTTCACAGGAGATAAAAAAAAAGATGAAATATTTGATAAAATGTCAATTTCTTAAAGGTCTTCGGACAAATCGATCGTTGGAGACCAGTGAGTTCAATGTCAGGAGCCAATGGTGAGGAGAGTTAGAAAGGAGGTTTATAACTAGAGTCAATCTGAATTATGTATTTTCTCATAAGGATTTATGAAAGGATTTGATTATAAACTTCCAGCAATAGGTTATAGAAATTGTATGTGTGTGTATGTATCATGTATATATACCTATATGTAAATATGTGCAGAAATTATATTTCCACCCTACTTTTTTGTTTAAGTGGACCTGGGGTACTCAGAGGTCTGTACACAGAAGGTTTTGCTGTAAAGAACAGTGCACTGAGATGGAGAATATAAAGAGAATTTCATCACTATTCTATGCATAGGGCGGCTCTAGAACACTTTCTGTTTCGGTGTTCTGTGAATATTCATCATTTTCTTAGTCTCCTTTCTGTAGGTCATTAATGAAGCTCAAAAAACAAGCGTCTAAATAGCATTCCCTTTGACAAAACAACCAGTTCTTTCAGTTGTTTCTCACCGGTCAGGTTTCTAATAATTTTTGCTCCAGGTTCTTTCTCATTCATTCTCCTGGAAGCGCAGTGATGCTTGAGCAGTGCAGGCGTGAGCTAGCTCATTGTCAGCCCACTGCAGCTGGCGAGTGGTTCCTAGCAGCTGCAGAGATGCACATCTGCCCATAGTCTCCCTGGTCCAAAATTAAAGGCTTGATTCCAGAATAACCAAATTATTGAAACATATTGGCCTTTTTTATAATGAGGACACAGACTGTCATGTAGTCTTTGACATCTGTTACGATACATGCACGTACTATAATACATGTGTAACAAGAAAAGGGTAGGAGCCTTCCCTCTCATTCAGAACAAAATAACAGCAAAACTAGACTGGACCTTTGTTTGTACGCCGTAGAAATGACACTCAAACCAAACTGCACTCTGGTTTACAAGGGGAAACCAGCAACATCTTCCAAACTTGTTTTATTGGTGCTCCCACACTTGCTTAACAGAATTTTGGGGTTTGTGTGAATGTGTACCAGCTCCTTTTCTGTACAGCCTGGAAGGGTGGAACGGGGAAAGAGGGGTCAGTTTGATGGATGTGGTTCATAAAGCTAGAGCAAGTGAAGGGCAGGGAATCAGAAGACAGAAAAAAATGGAGGAATAAACATAAACTTGAGTTAAATGACAGTCAAAAGGGAAGATACTTGTATCTCATCTTAATTTCTATTAATCTATTTTTTTCTTCTGTGATTTATATGGTCTGTCTCTATAGCTTTACATTGTTATTTAGATACTGATTTTAGCCTATAAACTTACCTGTCTGATGTTTTTGTATAGCTGTATGAAGCTGTAAACCAACCGTTTCCTGATACAGAAAATACCTGATACTCAGTCATTAAGCATGGCTAAATATTTTAATATTTGGAAATAATTAACTATTGAGCAAGGGATTTTTTTTTTAATAGTGAATGTTGGTGGTTTATTCATTCTCCATTTTTTAAAAGATTTTTTTTTCAAAGTACCAAACAAGTCTGGATAAAATAGTTACCAATAAAGACACACACGAGTAACGGTTTGGAAGACTGTCAGTTTTGCTAAAATGCCATATGCCTAGTCGGCTGTTCCTTGTAATCCTCTCTAGCTTTCATCAAAAATTACTTGAGCTGAGCTGTCTTGTTTTGGATATTTACTGATGAATGGACTTGATTTTGTTTATAACTGGCAATGGTAGCAATCAGGAGAGAAACGACAGTCCGGTGCTGAAGATGCTATCCCAAGACTAAATATTATTTCGCAAATGGTTATGACAGAAAAACAAGAAAATTCATATTAAAAGTAGTCTGTGGTGGCAAGAGAAGTACTTGAAATAAGCTTAACCTGAGGTTACCCTGCTTAAGAGCACGGTGTTTCATAGAGACTGTTAGAGAACAGCAACTTGTGATGATGCTGTAAGGGAAGGAGCAAACCACTGTCTTGCACTAATTATCACCAGTATCTCCTGCTCCATGCACTGACCAAAGTAGGGACAGCACAAGATGTCATGAGACAGTAGCTTTTTGGAGGAGGAATCACTGTATGTCATCCCTTCATGGAAGCTGATGTAGTTGTAAGAAGTTGATATTTATACCCTTATTCTTAACAAATGTAAAAATCCTTTTCCTTTTATCTGTGTTCCTTCCCTTTCTCTTCAAGCTGAGGAAGCTGCTCACAGCAAAGACAGCGAGCGGCAGCAGGGCAGCCCATGGGGCTCTCCCTTCTGCTGGGCCTGCCTTTGTCTTTTGATATAGACCACAGCCTGGAAGAGAGGAACATGAGAGAATGATCAATTGGTACTAAGAACTGTGGTATTAGAGGAGAGTCTATGTATTGATGAAGTTGAACATCAAAATTACTTCTGGTTTTGCTGTTTCTTGTAATACATTTTTGTGTGATGTCAGGTTATGGACAAAGGCAATTCTTATCCAAATGGCTAAGATTTTATATGAAATCTGAGAGAAAAGTTAAGAAGGGGTCACAGGTATATCTAAAAATAGATTGTCCCATGATTGCCTTTGGTTGGATTCCATTAACCTCAGCAATTTTAATTTTTTCTTTGAAACTTTCAATTCACTTCTAAGCTTTTTATCATCAACTGTGGTCTTTTTAAAGAAAGAAAACAGTAAGACTAGTGTAAGTGTTCTGCATAATAGCGGTAAGAGTAGTTTAATAAGTTTTGAGAAAACACAGGATAGAAATAAGGGATCGCCATAAAATGCAGAAGGACATTCACAGGTAAAATGCAGGCGTCACTGCTGGCACCCTCTCTTCAAGAAAGTGCAGAGTCTAATTGCTGTGGCTGTAACTCAGGCTGGTAAAGAGACTGTCCCTGTCAAGGTCGCTGATATTTTGCTCTGAATGTCAGGCTTTGATTTATCTTCCACTGCAATATTACTTGAACCTGGGATCGTAAACAATAATTACATCCCATCCTCTTGGCCACTGTCACGGTAGTCTATGCATATCAGCATCTTGCAGATTCTTCAGCCATTTGTGATCCACCTCCCATAGCTTTTCATAGTTTGTTTTGTAATAAAAGTGACTGATACACTACCTTTGTACAGTATTTTTGTTTTTTATATCTTGGAGGTGGATTGCATCCAAGGTCACCCTAACACTGAAGACTTCATTCTGAGGGTATTCTCTTTTTCTGTTTTACTGTTGGTCTTCTTAATCTGTTTTCTATTAAACCAAAGCATGCTTCCTCTATTGTTGCTTTTTTTGTGGTATAGGTATTGAACTGACGCTGGAAAAATAAGAACATTCAAACATCAACTTAGAAGTGTGTACGCTTTGTTCTCTCATCTGCAAACACAATATGTGTGTTATTTTTGTTCTAATTCTCACTTCACTTCTATTAAGGAACAATTTAAGTGCTATTGCTTTATGTTGCTGACAATTTTCATGGCATTTAAAAAAACCCAAACAGGTGCAAAACCTTGCAGGAGCCGTCGTAGTTGGCTAGTGGTTTAAATAAACTACATGCAGCCTCTACTTATTTCTCGAAATTTTGCTAGTAGTCTTAGAAACTTGGAGAGTCATCCTTCCGACATATGAGGAACCTTTCCTATTGCAGTATTATATTTCTACTGTGATCATGTTGCTGGATTGGAGCTAATAGTGAATGTATGAGAAAGCTGATTTTCTGATACTAAATTTGCAGTGAACAGCGAAGGGGATACTTTCACACTTCTTCCCTATTTCAGGGATACATTTTGCCAAGTAAGGCTGGTTTCTTACAAAATGGGGTCCTGTGTCCTCTGCCCCTCTTTTTCCCACCCATTGAAACATTCTCAGTTTCTTCCTTGTGATCGTCCTCACCCCCCTTTCCATGAGACTTACCTGCTGGGAGGCGATACTGGGACCAGCCTGGAGCTGCTTACCTGCACTGAGTTTTCGGAAAGCCGGACTGTGTTTGCAGCTAGACGCCGTCTGTCCAAAGGAGATGGCGAAGGCTGAGTTGCTCCCGCCTTTCGCAGTTTGGAAGCATTGATAGGGTCTCTTTTCTCCTTTCCATGGAGTTCTCTTTGTTGAACCTCCCATCCTTCAGTCAGATTTGATGCAAATAGGCCAGCGGGTTCAAAGGTAACTGAGAGGGATGGGCAGACGGGTATAGCACAATTACCTGCACCTCATTTTGTCAGGAAACGAGGTGGAAAGGATTCCTACAGTCAGTTTCTGTGAACACTATAAAAAAAAAATCAGTTTCTATGGAAATGGGGACAGTTGCAGCATTTCTCCGTTGAGTTTCAGAAAGCTCTTAATTTGTGTTGCAGATTCTTCTGCTTGCAGGATCATTCTCTTCCTTGGTCCACATCTCCGCGCAGTGGGATTTGTGCCAGTTCATGGAAAGAAGAAACGCAGGTCTGACAGTCACTAGATTTGTCTTTTATCTGAAGCCAAGCCATGTGGCCCTCCATTTCCATTCCTTAAAATAGAGAAAAATTGGGTTTATCATCTGAACACAAAGCACCTGAAGAAAGATGCTTCTTAAAGCAATATGTTTCTGTTGCTACAGAGGTGTGGCAAGCCCTAACCTGTTAATATGGTGCTTCAGCAGTCTGAGATGCTCTGCTAACCTGCACCAATTGCTGGTAATTACTGTTCGTCTGATTCATTTACTGATATTGGATTTATAAGACAGATTGTCTTTGGTCCCCATAATGAATTGTAAAGTGATGCCAATGTCTTTTCAAAAAGATGTGAGGCTACTAATTATATTTAGCCAGTGAGCTGAAATTACTGGAGTGTCTGTTTGGGACCATTTTGGCAAGTTGCTTATTTGTAAGTAATGAGAAATGTGTGTTACTGGAATTTTTCTTTTAAGTTATTCCATTACAAAGAGAAGTTGTTATAGGATAAAGTTGTTATGTAGGAAAAAAATGAACATGACAGCAGTATTGCAAGCTTAGTGATTGCTATAGATTCGAGGAAATGATAAATGATAGGATGCAGAGTAGCAATTCAAACATTTGACAGTTTTTGTAATAAAGAAGCAGTTCATCTTATATTGAAAGTCTCTGGTAAAATTTTTAAAAGTTCTGGAAGCAAGCCAAGCAGCGTCCTTAAAAAGGAGTGAAGTATCCAATTCATTTGGATGAGGACAGCCATGAAATAAAAGGCAGATGCTGAAAGGTCCATAACACCACCTGCTGCAGATGACATTTTTGTAATGCGAGCACAGAGCGCGCTGGATTTGATGGACCTAGACATAGATTGATGGGGAAAGGGCGCAGTGTTCGGAGACGCAGACAGAGGGCTGCTGTAAGGGATATTTTAGTTCCCACTTAAATTAATGTTGGCCAGTTTGCGTCTGTGCCCTGCCACAGAGACCACGACCGTGCAATCCATTATGTCTTGCTGCAGGACAGGCACAGGGTCTCATCCTGGCTGTTCGTGAGCCTTGGAGGAGCGCTGCTGCTCCAGCGCTGCACTCAGAGGAGGTGGCCATCTTTCAGTGACGGCTCTCCGAGTTCCACCATCAACAATAAAACTCTGTCGCGGACTGGAGAAAAGGATTGGATTTGTTAAGTGGAGCGGGAGGCATCTAAGGCGCCACAAGCCGGTGACGGTGGGACCGCAGAAGCGGCGGCCGCTGGACCAGCAGCGCCTGGGACAGCATCTTCCCGCGCTCCGCAGCCGCCCCAGCCCTGGGGAGCGGGGCCGTGGCCAGGGCAGCCGGCGTCATGGGCAGGAGGGGGGCTGTGGCAGCCTGAATTTTGGCACACGTGGTTAATGAGACTGGGACGAGGGCGTGGAGAGGCCGGGTGTGGATTCAGTCTTGCTCTGCTTTTCTGGATAAGTGAATGTTTGGGAGCGCGACCAAAACGCTGTCAATATTTTTTGTCAATAGAAAGAAAATTATTATCTAAGTGCAAAAATATACTTCCGTAAGTCATAACATGATTTCTGTAGATATTTTGCAAGGTGTGTTTGGATTAGGCCATCCAATCCCGATCAGATAAAACATGATGTAATTTTGGTGAAATATATATGACCAGTGAATTACATTTTACATGCTTACATGGAAAAGTTCATCTACAATCCATGGGTTTAAATCACCATGCCAAAGACCTGAAGAGCGCGCAAGTTTTTAAACATTACAGCTTGCTCATGGATCATTCATAACCACAGAATAATTGTGTAATTCATTCTCTGATTTGAAATATTTGCCTAGTTAGCCACATAGTGAGTGAAGTTTAGTATTTCAGATTGAATTGCGTGGAGGAATTAAAGATTTAATCCAAAGCAATGTGAAAAATCACACTTATTTCACCAGACTAGTTTTTAGTATAGTTAGCTAAATGGCTTTCCTTAGGTGTTACAGGCGGTCAAATACTGCATTAAGAGTTTCAATCTACTCATTTTTAAATTAATTAATCTTGACTGAAAATGTGTCTTTTTTGTGTTACACTAAAACAACAAAAAACTGCGTGAGTCTAGTTAACGGAGAGCAAAGCTTGGATTCATCATGGCTGTTAGTTCTAGAATTCATAATTATAGCATTACGGTTATCTTCTCGGGAAACAAAAGCGTCCCTGTGACCAGAGTGCCCAGTCCAAACAGCCTGGCAATCGAAACAGTGACAACCTTTGATGTTGTGAGTTACTCGGTTCTGGAGAGGAGATCACTCCGTGTCAGCCCTTCATGAGAGCTAACAGAGGCTTAACAAGTTAATCTTTTATACCCTTATTCTTAAAGTGTGTCTAAATCCTTTTCTTTTGTCTTTGTACTGCTTTTAGATAGATCTGATGGTTCAAAAATACCTGAAATTTCTTTCTTACAAAGGCACAAGACTTTTAGATTTTTTTTATGTTCTTAGATGATTCCTTTAGAAATGTGATTCTCACCTTCAAGAGGTACAAAGAATGGCATGTATATCTCAATTTAAGGAGTAATCCTCAAAAAAGGAGAAGGGCAGACTGAAAAAAATAAGCTTACAATGAACTTGCACAGGTCTTAGCAAAAGAAAATGCCTGATTTGATTTTACACCAAACATGCCTTTAGTCTCAAAGTTGGAAACACACAAAGAGATTGTTGGTGGATGGGCAGAAATCTACGTGATGGTGACAGTCTGGGTTTTAAAAGAGAAATGATGAAAATATGATAGCCCAGGTCCTGGTAGAGATATGGGTATGAGACACTGGAAGTAGGCTTAGAGAAAAGCTAGTTGGAAAATAGGGCTTTAGGTATTATTTGCTTTAGATACTATTTGATGACTGTTCTTTTCAGGAAAAAAAACAGACAAAGAGAAAAAAAAACCCCAAACTAGTAAGTGCAGTGGTGCAATAGGAAACCGGGTTCACCAGATTTGTAAGAATTTAATCTGTTTACATGGGGGCCGTACAGGCCAACACGGTTATTTCCTTCAACACTGCACTGTACTGTTACAAAACCCTGGATCCTGGAAACATCAGTGTGCAATTCATTAACAGCTGTGTAAATTTAGTGTGATTGCTTTTGTTTAATTTCAGTGAGAGAACATGCTCAGACCTGGCCCAAACACAGGGCAATTATGCTAATGACATACATTAGAAACAAATTTAAAACATAAATCATGTATTATTGACCATAAGATTACACTGAAGCTTAGATTTGATTCCTTCTTCATCATTTTGCTGCTGGGGCAAATTAGCCTTGTGGGAGGTTTAATTTGGGTCCCTTTGGGATTCTGGACTCTGGCAGCAGAAATGAATCAGGCTCCTCAATACCACATTCCCATGCAACTTCATGCATATTAGGAGCGACATAAAGTTTTAGACAAACGCCTTGCCCCGCTTGCTAGCCTCAGCAGTGCAGTAACTGCAAAGAGGTGCTGAGCTCCAGCTCCTCCGTGGCACGTCCACACCTCTGTTATGAAGTGGCTGCTTCTGAGCCAGGTTTGCTGAAAACCATCCTCGCTCCCATGACATCTGGGCCCGTGCCCCCAGGGCTGTGAAAGGTGAAACAAGGGTTGAAATTCTCTGGTAACATGGTTGACGCACCAGCTCCGTGGGTGTCAGCGTGACGAGTGGACATCGAGACGTGGGTGCAGCCAGTGACAGACCTGGCACCTGGAGGTGGGAATTGCAAGCTTAGAATTGAACTAATATCCAGACTTTTGAGAACGTGAAGTCTTGGGGTAAATACCAGGAGTTTGTAGACTTAAGTTGCCTAACAGCCTTGTAAGAAGTTATTTCATCTTTATTATCAGAGGCTCAGTCGTTTCCATTGCTTTCGGTGCAAAAGCGATGTTTCAGCACTCACAGTCCCCAGCTGGAGGTCAGACTTCTGTTTGTCCTGGGCATTACTTGCAAACAAGAGTCTAACTCATGGGCAAAACCACTCTCCTGCTCACGCCAGCGTTGCCCACGGCTGCCTGGCATGGATAGCCTGTCTTTCAGCAGACAAGGAGAGCGCAAGACTTTTTTTCTGCTTGCTTTTCCTCTTGGTGACAAGGCCAGATTCCTCACCTTTCCTTTGCTTAAGAGCATTAAAAGAGTACCAAAACTTAACAGGGGGCATGTGCTTAGCAGGTGGCAACTGGAAGTGGTTTGCTCTGGACCATACAAAATGTTGGTTTTCTGTGTAGGAATTATTTTTTTAAATAACTGATAGGGGAAAAGGTATTACGTTCACACACTCGCATCATTGTTTTGTTTTGTATAAAAATGTTTATTGGGTTGTATTTCAGTGTTTTCTGTCCTAAGAGCAGCATACCTGTGGTGAGTTGCCTCATGACATAAAACGAATGTTCCTTCCTCACTTAGCATTTATTCATTACTATCGATTACTTGCTGTAAATGAGATGATTAATTTGGTGCTCTCGCCCTGCTGCACGATGTGAGAAGGGCACATGAGGTGTTTTATTCTGCCATGACAAGAAAGTTAAGTGTCCATCGTGCAGAGTCAAAAGTTTAAAAATAAGAGTGTGTTCCTTGGTTTTCAGGGAATAGGGAATTAAAAAGTGTGTGTGGCTGTGTGCAACGCTTACCCCCCACTTGTATTGCAGTGTCTGCATGCCAGTGGCTCTTATAGTGAACAACTTTACAGTTCGTAATTTTGGATAATATTTTAGTTAAAGAATAATAAATTAGTCTTTATGTTTGATCTCAGGAGTGAGGAACAGCCAATTAATGGACAGGATTGTCAGCGTAATCCTCCCAGAACCGGTATTTTGTTAGTTCCAAGCTAATGAACACAGAAAGTACATCCCTGCTGCATTGTATTGTTTATTAGAATTGTAATTTTTTTTGCTAATAATTGTAATTATTTATCATGGCTATTTACTTCTGCTATGTAGAAATGCACAATCGACTACTTACTTCAGACCGTCAGCCAGAGAGAAAGGGAAAGTGCTCAGGGTGGCTGGGTTCCCCTGTCCAGTAATCTGTCTAATTCTATTTAATTTCATAAAATGCCTGGCATGTACCATGTGAGGGTGTATAATCATGTTGCGGAGTCCACTGCTGAAGTGGTGCTTATAACTTAGTCCTGGTTTAGACATGTTTAATTTCAGAGTCTTTTGAAGATGAAGGATCATGGCTGTCTAACTGAGCATCGCAGGCTTTACAAGGCTTCTCCCAATGCCCTGCATCAAGCAGCGTCTCAGTTGACGTTGGTCAAGTCGTCACATTGGCGTTGCTAAGTCTTGTTGAGCCCACCACAATGCTGAATATTCTGCCAGGAGTATTGGAAATGTAAGTTGCTAATTGTATCAGGAGCACAGAATAAATCCAAGCTGTTGTCGTCTCCGCCATGGTGAGTTCAGAACAGACTTCAGGTGATTTCTCTCAGAGACTTTCTTGGAATGAGAGTTCAGGTTTAGGTGTTACATTTCTGCATCCAAGGAATATTTCAACTTTTCTTGGCTTTCTGAAGCTTCTGCTAATAATCTGAAAAGACTTGCCAGTCTTTTCAAATTGTTTGATAGTTTCTCCCTACCAAATTGCTTGCTAACACTATGACCATTTGAAAGAAAAAGATGAAATTGCAACAAAGATAATTTTCAAAGACATTGATAATTCACCCCGTCTCTTCCAGGTCTGACTGGAAATCAGATTGTCAGCTGCCATCAACATGCAAAGTCCTCAGGCTGTAAAGCTCACGTGCTGGAATTTGTGCATTTGAAATCAAAGCTTTGCAGTTCTAGAAATGTCATTCTAAACTCCTCTTTTTTGATATTTTCTTCAGGAAAGAATTCCATTCAAACAGAAATGTTCCAGAGAACAAAAATGAAATGTCATCTTTTATATCTCTTAAAGCCTTATATTGTGAGGATGTACTACAGGCAGTATAACCCTTTAGACCGAGAAAGTTTCTGCACGTCAAGAATTTTACCATGGAACATTGTATATTGTCTTCTGTAAATGTCACTCTTTGTGCACTCTTGCTGGACTGAAAATGGAAATACGAACTTGCATGAAAATGCCTGCATATTAATATTTCATTTGATGTTCATAGTAATTATAATCAGGATTAATTCATTCAGTCTGAGAGCAGATACTACGCACTTTGGGAATTCTAAATTATTGATTTTCGAGTGTGAGGATGAACATAGCCATGCCATACTGCTTCAGTAAAATCCAGAAGGGGAGTGAAGGTGAGGAAAGACATCTCCACTCCCAGTATCAGGAAGGACATCTCCAGTCCCAGTATTGGGACCATGTGCACTTCCAGTGCTGCTTCCCAGCACAGGGTGCATCCTCCTCCTCCTCCTCCTCCTGCCCTCCATTCCTTATTAGAGCAGTTTGGACCTCACTAACTCTTCCCAGCCCTCCAGCCTCCTGGGAGCTGGCTCCAAAACTGTGTGTCTGGCCCCAGGGGAGAGGGCAAAGAAAATGAAACGAGTGCAGCCTTCTCCTCAGGCAGGGCAGGAGCCTCTGAAAATGTTTTGGCTCTCCAGAAAATGCCCTTTTCCATTGATTAACTAGCAGAGACTGGACTCCCAGCTCGGGCACACAAATGTAGATGTCTGTAATAGGTTATAAGAACATTTTCTTAGCAGGTCTGCGCTTTGGCAAGACATCAGGAAAATGTTGTATTGCACAAAACTCTTCCTGCTTGAGTCATGGCTGATGGGTTGCAACTTCACGGCTTTCTGTGAGTGTCTTGGGAAAAAAAGAAAGACTGAATATGAAATACAGCCATTACAAGAGAAATTTCAATTTTGCAAGGGCTAGAAAGCAGCATTAAGCTATAATTAAAAAGTTATTGGAAAACTCCACAAGGCTCCAATTCAATTTAATTAATGCAGCTCTTCCTCCATCAGAAAGGCAGTAATCATTACAGTAGCATTTCAGAGGTTGCACAAATCTGGATTTTACCTATTTTGAATGCTAGATGTAATTATAATTTTCTCATATCCATCCCACTTTTCTTAGCAGAAGTTAAAATTCTGCAAAACCGGACTTTATAGTGGGTTCAGCATTACTCATTATTGCACTACCCTAATGATGTCAAGCAAGAAAATGTTAAGGCATTATGCACAGAAAAGTTCTGCTAAAAACAGGAGACAACACAACTAGTGCTGGTCTGCATATTAATAAAAAAAGGAAGAAAATGGGCTGTTGAAGCCAAGAATTAAAAAGCACTGTTGATTAGCTTCATCATTAGCAATCAGTGTGTGTTATTTTTCTGTCAGACCTCTTTCTTTTACAGACTTTCAGAGACTGTTTAATAATTAGAAGAGCAAAGATGGAAAGAGTTTTGAAGGTCTATGGATAGAAGCACTGTCGTTTTCATGTTGCATGTACTTTTCACGTTCACCTTCGGGCTGTGATTCTCAAAGTGGTCCTTGAGCAAACTTAGCAGCTTCTTTATGCTTAAGTAAAGTAAGTTTTTTGGAGGAGTGCGTGAAATTCAGAAGGGTCGCAGTGGCCAGTCCAGAAGGCTGGGGAGCTCCCCCTTTTGGACAATAAGGTTTTGGATCTCTTTTGTAAAGACATAAAGGTGAATTCTTATCATATCATGGGCTGAGGATGGAGAGCAGCATTCTAAAAAAAGAGCATGTAAGGCTAGCCTTTGTAGGGACTTCGACTTTGAGCCCTTTTTCCGCATAACTGCATTTCACTCTGCAGCTACAGACCCTGGTTAATTTGACACTTGGTCCCAGTTTCCCCCAATATCAACATCAGGATACCCCAGATTCCTCCTGGAATCGCCCGAGGCATGGCCAGCTCATGCCACGAAGCCCGCAAGCGCAGAGCTGTGCTTTGCGTCCCTCTTCCTCCGGGGCGTGCGGTGGGTCGTGGTCGGAAGCATCACGCGGGGTGTTCTGCAGACTTCCACTGCGAGCATCTCCTGCCCTGTGGCACCAGCCCACTGGTGTTCTTTTCCCGGTGTTTGCATTAAGGTGTACATATGACCTCCTTGCTGAGCCCACACAACAGGACTCTTGCATTAAGCTGAAGGAAAACAAGTCCACAATCAATCTAGTATTTCACTACGGCTGAACAGTGTAACGTTAAAACAGTATAGAAAGCTTTCGTACAAAGGTTAGGTCTGTATTGTCTAAAACACTTTCCTGTCGCTGTGAGATAACCCTTATTATTTTTTCTTTCAAAAATACTTGCTTTTTGATCTTTTCTATGCAGAAGATCCAATTAATACCCTTTTAATAGGACATTTGTTTGGGTGTTGAGAAAATTTTCCTGGTATGATATTTGTTAAATGTTTCAAAAATACCAGTTGCGGTTGTTCTAAGCAATCTCTTAGCAAATCAGTTGATTTTAACTGAGTTTATCTAGATGATAATAAATTTTTTCAGATCTGGGTCTTGTACAGTTTGTGGTTTTACTTTGCATATTTTTCAAATCAATAATATATGCAATTCAAAGTTGGCAACATTCTCAATAATGAGGTGTGGTTTTAGTAGAATAGATTTTGCTTAAGACCAGCAAATTGATTAAATGGATTCACACTCAGCCTAGGAAGTATTTTACCTTACTAGGGAAGTGTGGCACAATCCCATATACACTGAATTTAGTGGGAGCATTTTTTATTTATTTTTAATCAGCATTACATTGATGTTAGAAAAAACCTACCTAAAATTTTTATGTGCCAGATCTATGAAAAAGTCATTTTCACTTTACATTATTAATTTATACATATACATATACACAATCGATGTAACTGTTCAGAAAGTCAGACATAATATTGTGAGAACAAAAAACCTAATCAGAAGTATAAACTTCTGTTTAGTTGAAATTGTCAATAAACCTTAGTGAATAAAGTTATTGGGCTTCTTTTTGCATTTGTATTTTTTTATAAGCCCGGAAGACCTTATGGCATTTTCCTCCTACAGCTTTCCAAGTTACAAAACTGGGAATACGATCGTAACTTATAAATGGTGCAAAGTACATCTGTTGTGATATGTTTACGCAAGCAATAGGTTTGCCAAGTAGCATACATTTTGGATTTCACATCTTAATTTTTTAGCTTAGCGCATGTCTCAGAGTCATATCCTACTGCTGGAATTTATAAATTAAGATAAAAGTGTCCAATAGTCAATATATTTTAATAAAAAATATTCACTTACACAGGTAAGCATTTCCTGGAACTGTAACTTTTCTTTCCCTATGCTACTCCTTTGCAGATTTTGTTTTGAAATGGCTATGTTTAGAGTAGTTTGCATTCGGCTCTCCTCACTTTGGTATAACACAGAGTGTCAGTAATCCAGGGCTGATACTTGCTGTCATTTTATTCCTGTCTAGATTCTAAATTACAAGAAAAATACTTTTCAATCCAGCGTGATTTTTTAAAGCTGGCAAAATAACCCTAGCTGTAATTTTTTTTCCGAAGTAAAAACCTATCAGCATAGTAAGAATTTGCAGTACGTTCAGTCTGTACTAAAGAGGTTGGTGTATCTCAGTGTAATCAGGAAAAGATTTAAAACTTAGCAAACTAATATTCTATCCTCAGCTAACAGGCGCACAGCATTAACTTTCTCCCTGAGCTCTCTGCACGTGCAGGCACGTCCCCCCGCAGCAGCGCAGTACGTGGGGAGCAGAACAGCCTTGCGCTGGTGCGAGCAGGAGCTGTGATACCCGCCTGTGAAGGACCGGTCTGCGGTTTATCATCGTCAAAGCAAATGAAGCTATTGAAAGTGCCAGTTCCACAGTATCTTCCTATTGTGATGCCGTACAGAAATTCCTTTCTTTAATAAGAAAATGCAAACAGCATTTATTGTACCACATGAAAACCATCAATAAGCAGCCCTCGGGTTGTATTTCCCAACATAATGAAGATAGATACATGTTGTTGCTGGCCTCCAGGTACTGGTATAGACTTTCCTAATTGGCAAACCTGAACTACTGGAAGTTCATCTGAGGTTAGTAATGGTCAGCAAAGGTTTTCGTTTTTTTCCAAGTATTGGTATTTCCCAAGCCTAACACTGCTGGTATTTCCAGTATTTTTTATGAGTGTGTGTAATTAATTTCGGTGCTTCAGTGAAGGTTTTATTTTATTTTATGGTAAACCCCTACTCTGTTAGCAAGTGGAAGGTCTCTCTGCAGTAACTCGGAGAGGGGAGAAGAGCCCCGTGCCCGGCCGCGCCGGCACTGGGCTGCGGCTGCAGAGGAGGTGCTGCCTTCGCCGCCGGGGCTGGGAAACGACATTTGCAGGATAAATGTAGTAGGATAGAAGTGCTGCGTGACTGATGATGAATGTTGTGTCAATAGTTGTATCCACGTCTTTGTGTTTAATAGGCTTTGATGGACTTTTCTTCCATTAATTTGTCTAATTGCTTTTCAGATCCATTTATGTGTTTGGCTCCCGCAGCATCCTGTGGTAATGAGTTCCACAGTTTAATTATACACTATGTGAAAAATACTTTCTTGTCTTTGTTTTGCACCTACTGTCTAATTCTTTTCTGACAACCCTTTGTTCTTGCGTTTTGAGAAACAACAAATAATTGTTTGCCATTTTGCACTTTTGCTGCCATACATGATTTTCTATACATCTGCTACGCCATCCTCTCTTTCCCAAATTGAATGGTGCTTTATTTTATCTTCCTTTGAACAGAACCTCTTCCAATTAGTTAACCATTCTTGTCACATTTTTCATACCTTTTCTAGGTCTTCTAAAACCTTTTTGAGATAGGATGCCAGATATGCAAACTGTGGCTCTTCCATGGGAGTTTTATTGGCATAATGACATTTTCCATTGTCGTCTACGCCTTTCTGCGTGATTCCTGCCTGTACCTTCGCTTCCCTTCTCCCCTCCTGAGCACTGAGCTGCTGTTGAAAAGCACCCATAAAGACTTTTTGCTTTGTGAGTGTCATTAGGGCTGGCTTGCTCAACCTGGCGTTACCTCGCATTTATCCGTAACGGCAGCTCCTCTGGCCGTTGCAGCAGTGCTCCGTACTGTGAGGCTGGGCTGGAGCTCCTCGCAGCCGGATTGCCTTTACATTG
This sequence comes from Haliaeetus albicilla, assembly GCF_947461875.1. Taxonomy (NCBI): domain Eukaryota; kingdom Metazoa; phylum Chordata; class Aves; order Accipitriformes; family Accipitridae; genus Haliaeetus; species Haliaeetus albicilla. Next base: position 975,886 of record NC_091490.1, read on the forward strand.
CTCCACATAGTTGTGCATTGCCGATGAACTTTGTCATCTCTTTCTGTACCACTCTTCAGCCTGGGAGAATGTTGAGCCCTGCCCAGCAGAGATCTCACGGCGGCTGCACCGATAACCTTCCTGCTGAATAGCGACCATTTCCCTACCCCTCTTCTCCCGGCTCTTCGTTGGGGGGTGTTGGTGTCAGCTCCGCTGAGGTGGGTGATGGCCCTCTGAGATGCCACTGCCCCGAGGAAAAGCAGTGTCGTCTTTTCTCCATTAACCCCATTTTTCAGTATGTCTCCTCATCTGGTACTTCACCAGCGTCCAGCTGTTTGCCCGGAGTGGAAGTCATGTGTAATGGTCTGTGTGAGCGCTGCTGGGGCTGTTGCGAAAAACTTGTATCGCACCTTCTGCCTTCCATTCCGCTAATACTGAGGCCAACTTAAGTGCCAGGTAACAAATCGGCAATTTCATATTTGATCTCCTTCAGAAGCTGGTGTTTAAGTATTTCTGTAATACACATGATGAAGTTTACAGGCTTTCACTGGAGTATCTTGATTGTTTTTTCAGAATGCTTAATTGTTTGCTGTTGAGCATGTATGTCTATCACTGTTGGGTCTGGCACCCTTCACCGGTGTGTTTGCCCTCCGAGCTGTCCTTCCCCCCCGAGCTCCGTGGTCACAGGTGATGTCCCCACAGCGGCCGCAGGGCATGGGTGGACCTCCTGATCTCCGTACTGCTGCGTCTTCACTGCTCTGTTACCTTCCTAGATAAGCTGATCAGGTCTCTTCATTAGAGTACAGATCTGGTGGAAGTACTCTTGCTGTCTGAATTTAGGCACATAACTAGATGTTTAGATGTGTGTTTAGAGGGCCCTGTAACCTGAGATGAGCAACATCCAAAGGACAGAGAAGTACAGTCAACATGTGCGCAGTCTTCCCTTCCCCAACGTTACGTGGATTTGCTGTGATATACACAGGGAACTAATACGGACCTGAGGACCTAGCGAGGATGCTTTGGCATTAAGTACGCTGGAAGTGAGTATGGGTTACAAGGTGGATGGCTGCGTCACCTGCTCTCAAAAGATGAAGCATTTTACACCCAATTACGAGTAATACTTTGTAATACTTCAAACTATGTGGGATTTCAAATCAATAATGGAAAAAATGTATTTTCAGTACCTGTATGGAAAGAAAATAGTGGGACTGTGACACAAGAGGTGATGTCTCGAGGCAGTAGCACAGGAATGGGAGTCCCGTGCTGGTGGGCAGTGGTGGGTGGGCTCTGCTCTGCGCTCCGTCGGGGGGGCTGTTCCCCATCCCTCTTTTCCGCGCACAGCTCTGCTCCTCTGTGTGGCTTCTCCTCCTCAGTCGGGATGGTGTCTGTTTGGGTTTGCTTCCTTCTGAAAGAAGGTTTATTGGTAAATTGTGTGATGGTCGGTCATGACTAGAGCTCCTTTGTTGTGGGTCTTGGCTTGATGGCTGAAACTGAACAAATCCTCATCATGCGCATTGTGTGCCGAGTACAAGCAGCAGATTCGGCTGTGAGACTGTGTGCAATGTAACAATATGGTTTTTTCTAGATAAATATAACCCTGCATGTTTATCAGTGCAAATCCACCCCTTTTCCTGTGTTTATCAGGTGATTTACTTCCTGCAGGTACCCTTGGTGAAACAGGACCTCAGGGAAGAAAAAAAGAAACAGGTAGCCTCTGCGAGAGTCAGTTTAGGGGAAAAGGCTTAAAGGGAATGATCTGGGGAGGCAAAAAGCTGGAGGGTACTGGGGGGCTGAGAGCGGGGATGCCCAGGGGGACCGCTGCTGGTGGGAAGCAGCCCCATGCCCACCGGCACGGCCAGCCTGTGTCCTGCTGCGGCAGCAGCCGTGTCCTCCCTCCCATTACCTCCCTTGGAAAGAGAAAAGAAGGATGACTCTGAAACCCGCCTCCGTTGAATGAGATTGTAATCCTTCAGTTAAACAGCTCTTCAGCAGGGAGGTGAGACTGTCTCATGCTTTGCTTTAGAAAATACCACCTTGTATCACAGGGAAACAGATCATGAGAATGATTACTTGCTAACAGAATAAACTCTGTCTGTGTTCATATATATACATACATATATATACCCAGACAGATAAAATAATAGCTACCTATTGTAAGAAATACAAGTAATGCAAAATCTTTAACAGAAATTAATCCTCTCAGATGACAAAGAAATTAAGATCAGGTCACCTAAAATGATGGGATTTCTGCCAAAGCCCTTTAAATGCAGCGTATTGTCCCTAATGCGCAGGCAGGGTCAGTATGTGGCTCTTAGACAGTAAGTGCTAAGAGGTAAGAGATACCTCTTATGACTGATGAATATTGAAATTATTGTAATGGGATTCATAATGAAATAATTGGCGGTTTTCTTCTTTTCTGTCACTTCTTAGGTGAAAAGTACTTTGTAGAGTTTCCTGTCCATTTTCTAGGGTTAAGAGATGGAGTGGAAAACCAGAAGCCTCAAAGCATGGGTTCTGAGGCTCTACATCCAGTTAAAATATTTCAGCATGATGAACTTCAGAGTCTTTCTTTATATTTTTCAAGAAATGTCGACATTTCTATATATTCTGAAACTAAGTTCCTCTTTAATTTGATGAACTTGCTGCATAATGATAATTTTGAATTTGGTTGAAAATTCTCATCAGTTTAATGACTCACCGAGAGGGACATGATTATCTTAGGAAACCACATAATCTGTTATTTGAACTCAAGGATGCCTTTTAGCTGATTTGTTCCTATACCTGTTTTCTCTTACTCGTCTATCACATCTTCATGTGTTCCAGCTAATCTAAAAGAAACCATAAACATCGTTAAGGTTCCCGTTTGTGCTTTGAATACAAAGGGAAGCAGGGTAAAAGCGGACTGTGCCTATCCCTGGGTGCAAGTGCTCTGCCTGCCCTCCTTCTCCCGGTCCTCAGCAGGGGCTCAGCTGCAGCTGGTGGCTGCAGCAGGGCTCCTGGGGGGGGTGGCTCTGGAAGGGCGGGTGTGAGGGTTGTGGACACCCTCTTCATCCCGTTGTTTAACGCGTCCATGAGCTGGAGCACCACTCCGTTTCACAGGTGTCTCCAGTTCTGGAGTGCTGCTGTAAGCAAAGAGTTAACTGGGTTAACTCCTATTCCTAACTAGACAACCATAAAGAAAAAGTTTATTAAAACTGACTGTAAATGATGCAAATCTCTCATTAAATCTTCCCAGGCAAGCAGCAATATGTAGGCTTACCTCATAAAGATTAGAGACTAAGGTAGAGGGTAATTGTGGTTTGCATCCAAATGTAATAAACTTCTACTGTTGGTGCAGGCTGCTGAGCTCTGTGGGAAAGGCAGCTGTTTCTTCTTTCTGCTGTAGTTGAAATGCTTGGATTTACCTGTACATCCTATCAGCTAACCTTAGTTTAAAGCTTGAACTTTTTATCTTTTTACCCAACTAGTATCATGAAACACGGCAAAGGAGAGCCCCAGCTACACTGTGAGCACTGGTGGCTGGAGTCTGCAAGACACTTCTGACATCTGCACCACTGAGAAAACCTGCTTTATTTTGTCTTTTCCCCCTGTTTTTATTTTCTGGTTTTCATAGTTCTTCTTCATTTGACTTAAATCTGAGATAGCAAACGTTGGGAGAGAAAAGGAGGCAGGACAAGTCAATAGTACTCAGAACTAACTTTTTCTTCCCATCCTTTCTTCTAATGATAGTACAGAGAGAAGCTGGCAGACGTACAGGTAATTTCCAACTCTTTGCCTTGAAATCTGAAGTTTCAAAAGGACATCGAGGTTGTTAAGGCTCATATAGTAAAAAACAATTAGTAAACTCCATTCTATAACCTAGTCAATATAGGGAAGATCTTTTCGCCTTATATCTGCAGAGGGACAGGGTATCCTTCTGCACTCTTTCTAATCTGTATGTTAATCCTTCGCTCCAGTGTGATCCTAATGAGATTAGAGACTTAAAACAATGCAGTATTACATTATTTAACATACAAGACAACTTCTGTAACCATGGTTTCATTTGTGTGCCTTTTTCACAAGAAGAGGAGCTTTCTTTTCAATAGGGATAAATATATTTGTCAGGAAATTCTGATAAAGCCTGAATCTCATCTTGTTTGTATTACTGTAAAAACAACCTAAATCCGTTAACAAAACCAACAGACTTTTCGTATTCCAGTGTCATTTTGAAGCACTGTTTGGTCCATAGTGAAGGCGGAGAACTATTATTCAGAGGGTAGTTACAAAAATAGCATATCCATTGTCACTGAGGGTTTTAGATGTCTAGTATCATTTCTCAAGACAACTAAGCAGTGCGCGGAGATGTGCTGAACTTTGGAAATATTTTTGCCAGACGCAAGCCTGGAGTACCAAATGCAGATGAGGGTAGGAGAGTGGCTTTGGCAGGTTTATGATCAGAGGGGTGGACTTCAGCAGGGAGCACCGTGGCCCCGCTCCTGGGAGCATGCACCATCTTCTGCTTTGGGGTCTCTCTCAGAAGATGGGGAGATGTCTCCCAGTACAAAGGTATCATAATCCACTCTTCAGTGATTAAAGTGGCTTACAATCCAAGTAGGTAGGTTTAACCCAGGATTGAAAGGCAAGCAGAAGCACACAGAAGCAAAGAATACCATTTTCAAAAAGCCCCGTTGACTTAAAAGGTAAATGCATTAGTGCATGAAAATTTTCTCTGTCAGTGCCAGGAAGAGAAGCAAGCCTCGTGCTTCGTGTACCTGACTGCCTGCTCCAGGCTGCCCATGCAGCTAACACACTCATGGGAATTAACACCATTGTACCTTTTGTAGGGACTGTATTTTGCTCTTCATCTTTCATTCTTCTGTGTTAATGGAATTGCCATTTTCACATTTAATGCATATTTTTACAACCAGAAAAGCACTTCTGGTCATTTCAGAATAACTTTATTTTGCTTTGCTCCTGCAGAGGAGAAAAACATTGCAACTTCTTCCCTTCTAAATTTAAGATCGAGTCACTGTGAAATTGTCTCTTATATTGTTTTCAGCTGTTTACATACAGTCTATATAGCATAACATAATAGCCTGTTCATCAGCTTGGGAAGCAGGAGGGAGAACAGAGAGCACATTTATCTTGCAGAATTTAGACCAGCAAACTGAAGAAGCTATTTTAACCATACGGCAGAAGGTTTAAAAGCACTGTAGAAGATAGGCGAGCAATTATTTTCCAGTACAGGCAAAAGTACTTCATCCCATAAGATTATGTGAGACAAGCAGAACCTGCCATGGGCTTGTAAAAGCTTAGCTAAGCTTGTTAAGAACAAGAATAGCGCCTTTGCCAAAATCTTAAGTAAATATGGTTGGAAGCTACACAGCTCAGCGAAGACAACATCGAGTAAAAGCTCCCTGGCTGCTGTGCCCCTGTGCAAACTAAGATCCCTGATGCTGTGAACCTCGTAAGCCTGTGCACATCTGCAAGAGGCAATTCTGTCTGGTGTGTGAAGTGCCCGTTTGATTTGTATTGCTTTGATGATCAGAGGGCTGGAGCACCTCTCCTACGAAGACCGGCTGAGAGAGTTGGGGTTGTTCAGCCTGGCGATCACATGGCTGTTTGGTGGCACTGACCCCGTGTTCACACAGTGCCGTGGTACCTGCTGCTGCTGGTGGTTGACTTGGGACGTGAAAATCTGAACTTGTGATCTACCTGATCACTGCAACCGCTAAGCCACTTCTGGTGCGTGCTTAAGATCAATATGGAGTTTGGACTGTTGCCTTGACAGAAATCAACCTGGGCATTTGACTGGGGCTTAGGTGTATTTACTTATTGTAGCAGTATTTTTAGACTGCAGTTGATGCCTTGTTCCTGATTCTTTTCAACTTATTTATTTATTGAGGGATGTTTAAATGAGAAATACATACACTTGAACGTAAAACTGAAACCAGCCAAAATATTTTTTCCTGTGAAGGATCTCTACCAAATGTTCCCCTCCTCGCGCTGGGTATTTCAGTGTGTGGCTGTTGCAGCCCTGGGGGCTGCTCGGTGGTCTCGGGTTGGGAGGATGCTGTGAGAAAGGCACCCAAAGGCATCCTCTCCAAGAACCACCACCGCACCCAGCTGCCACTCTTTCCTCATGTCCCGTGAGGAGCACCGCTGCCACCCTCCTCACATTGAGCATAATCATCTCAATGCAGTAAATTTTCTTTCTGTCTTGTTGAAGGAAATATCAAATTACCTGCAGATTAAAATCTGTGGTTGTGGTTCTGTAATTACTGCTGTTGGCCTCTGTTTGGAAGACCTCATCTTTCAAATGAAATGTCAAGAGGCGTCATTTTCTTTGTCCCTTATTACCCACAGAGTTCACATGGTTATGGTTGGTACCCTGGGAAGTTTTAAAAGCTTTACATGTCCATTCTCTAATTTTCTCTACTTCTCTCATTTTGTTTTTTTCTCTAGAAAACAAAATTTCACTTGACTAAGCTAAAATACCCTTTCTTGTCTAGGTGGTTGTCCTACTACAGCTGTGTATCACTTAATTTAGGTTATTGCTTCTCTTTAGAAGGCTTTTAAAATTGTTTTTAGTCTCCAGAAATTGCACTTAAAGACTGTTAAGGACTAATCTCCCTGGAGATTTCAGGACTCCCAACTCCTGTTGTTTGTGGCTCTCCACATGAAGTGTTTATTTCTTTGTAGTGCAGCATAATTTAAGAAGAACAACAGATTCTGAAATATTTACATGTAGACATTTTCTGGAAAATGTATAACAAAGACTGATCATCCGTGTATCTGACAACTTTCTATTCCTAAAGCGTGTAAGAGAACATGGTAGATCTGGCCAGAGCTGTCAGATGCTATAGTCTTTGTTAATGAATTTTTCATCACTGACATGTCGGCCAAACGTTAAGGCTGGATTTCTGAAATAGTTGCAGTAGCTCTCTGGCATATGTTAGGATGCTCTCTTGCATCCTCCTTGTCGTTCCTGGGGCCGTGCTGCTCTCCTGCCCGTGCCTGTTTCTCAGAACTTGTGCCATCCCACTGCTGTCCTGCTCTTGGGGCTCCCCAGGGTTACTGATGGCCATGGCTGCCTTAGCAAGGCCTGGGGCACGTAGGAAGGGAACCGGGGAGCAGAACAGCTGGCCCAAAGGATCTGCTGTCCACAGTATACTTCTTTCAGGTGCCGTATTTTGGGTGGCTGTGGTGCAGTCCCATGTGCTCTTGCCCATTAGCTGGTGGGGTGCAGCGCATGCCGTCCTTGAGCACCGTATCCAGCTTAGTTTCTTCTGGAAGCCGCCAGTTCAGGTGCTCCCTGACCTCTCTGTGGTGTAAACCAAGAGATGATAAAGAGCTGTCTTCAGGAGATCCTCTTGAATTCACACCTGCTCCAAACCAGACATCTAATGTGGACACATGTGAAATGCACCGTGTAGTATTGTCATGGAATTGATTTATAGATTTTAAGCCTTGAAGAAACCATTAATGATCATCTAATCTGATGTGCCGCATAATCTGACTGTGTAATTTTTGTATCCAGTCCGCAATTTCTTTTTCAGCTAAAACACATCTTATGGAAAAGAAATCCATCTTTACCTGAAGACTCACATGTGACACAGGAAACCTTGGATGGACTCTTCCAGTGTTAATTAAAACTGACTTCAAAATCTGTATTGAAACTTCAGTTATTGTATCTGTACATATTTTGGTAGTTTAAAGAGTCATTTCCTTTCAAAAATATTTTCCCTCAAGTGGGTACTTTTTAGGTCAAGTTATATCAGCCCATTCTAATGACAGATTGGGTAAAAGCTGACATATCCATTTTAGATAGGAGATTGTAGGAGTGTTTTTATCAGTGTGATATCACTTTAGCTTAGTAGGCCATCCAAATATACCTAATAACTTTGTGTGTTACCATGATATTCTTATCTGTATAGTTGAAAAGAAAGAAGAAACATGGATTAACTGAAGAAAAGTTAAGATAGAGCAAAAATAATAATAATAAGCTGGAAGATTTAAAGTTCTTGAACTTAGTCTTTAGCCTTAAACAAAACAAAATCAAAAATCTGTCTTGATGTGTTGACAGTCCTGAGTGGGAGACCTGGAACTGTAAGTGTTTGGCTGGCACAGGCACCAGGAGAGAGAAGACGTAGATGAGGCATAGTGTCCATTTATACTGGAATAGATACTGCCCACCTTTTTTTTCACACTGCAAATACTAAGTGATAAATGACATTCTTGTAATAACAGCTGCAAGATACTGGTTTCCGTCAAGAATTAGTGGCTATAAAGTGGCCACTTCTAGTTACTGAGAAATTTTCAGCAGAGCTGGGAACAGGAACTCTAGCATGCTGTATGCTATAGGGGCCATACTTACACTGTTGGAGATTAATTTGATCACCTAATCTAATCAAGTTGTTTGCATAGCTACCTAATTTCTATTATTCTATTAGCATTAGAGTAAGACAAAAAATATGCATAAGTAAAAAGTTATGTTCAAATAAAATGAAGCCACCAACTATTCTTTCCCGTCATCAAAGCCAATTAAAAAGTTAGTCACATGTATTGCTGTATTTTCATACAAGAACTATCTAAAATACCTTTAAAAATCTATTTAAGTTCCAGTTTATGTGTTATATTAATTCATTATAAAGCCTTTTAGTTAATTCACTTTATCCTTAAAGGTTTAGGACTTTACAATTTTAATTAAATTTCATTTCATATACTACATTCATTAATATATTCCTTTCAAAGCATTTATAATTCATTGTCTTTATCCATTTTACAGTTAAAAATGTTACTGTAGTTTATATCTCAATAATAAGCAGCAGCTGCCTCTCCAAGCAACACTAAAAAGACACTGAAAAACCTCCAACCTTATCTCAACATTTCTTTTTACTCCTTGCATCCTAACAGTGCTTCCAGAGTTGTCAGTGACTCAACAGAAGAGTTTCTTCATGGCAGGCAGCATCCCTGACCTTGCTAATTCTTCCCATTACCGTAAGCTGAAGTACATTTGGTAAAGCCATCAATAGTCATGCAGCAATGGGAGGTCATGTTTTTTCCAAGCAAAGAATTTATTTAGAGGATTACTTCATAATTCTGCTTTTTTGCTGAAACAGAAGTGACTATTTTTGAACTAGGTACATTCATGGGAAGCTCTGCTATGTTTGGGGTGGCTGTACAATTGGTCAGGTCCTTACTAGGACTCTATTTGCATTATTAATGTGTTTTTAACAACTGATGTGTAAAGAGCAAGCTGAGAATATTTAGCACAATTACCATTCAAATGAGAGTTACAAAATTTCAGCATCTGGTAGTATTGCCAATGGCCAGCTAAAGACCTCCCACTAAGGCAAATTTGTGCAAACAACCAGAATTCTTTCAGTGGAAAATTAAGTAGAAAAGAAAGAAAGGATGTGCAAGTCTGATGTTCGGTTTAGAAACAAATACCAGAAAGAGAGGATGTGCAAGTCTCATGTTAGGTATAGAAACAAATACCAGAATTTATAGGTAAATTTAAATATGGAAGGCTCTGTGGCCAGATAAAAACATTCTGGTTTTAATTCAGAATTTCATGTTCAAAGGAAAAAGGAAACCAACATGCTTATTTTAGTTTGTCTTTGGGATGCATAAAATCTCTGTACAGATGTTCCCAGTAGATTAGTTATGCCAAGATGGAAAGGCTGATTGACGTCTTTGGAAAATAAAGGAAGTATGAACTACAGAACACAATTAATAACTCCAAATCCCATTTGAGACTGCCTCTCTGTATCAGTTTTATTGAGGGAGTGTGGAGTATGAGCTCCCGAGTTACAGACCAGGTCATGGTGCAGCGTTGCGGTCAGGGTTCTCACTGGCAGTGCAGTACTGGCATGCAAAGCGCAACGTTTAATGCATCACTACTCAGATTTGCCATCAGAAGCACAATCAAGACTTGCAGATTTGTATCCCTGTACTTGAGGGATAAGTGGGCAAGACGGATTTCCCACAGCCTTTGGAGGAGTGGTTCTTCTGGGCTGTGCCCCCCTTTGCTGGCAGCCCCCTCTCCCCAGGGCTCAGGCAGCAGCCGAGGTTAACAGCTCTGCAGGAGCCTCTGCCACGCTGGGTTCCTCATCCCCTCCAGGATCCCCTTGGGAGCAGGGACCCCGCTCCCTGCCTGGGGATGTAAACTCCCTCCACTCTGCCTCAGCTAGCAGTCTCCATCCCCACTGTGGGATTTTCGCTTAGCTGTTCCTTTCCCACCAGTTAGTTCGTTTTGATGGTCTAGGGTGAGCTTCTATATGGACAAGTGGGGATTAATCTTGATTAATCTTTATGTCTTTCATGATGTTCAAAATCTTGTGATCCCACTCCACGTCTTGCTGCTGTGAAGGTACAAAGCTGGGTGTTTCTGTGGCTTGCAGCGGCTCCCACCAAACTGTGCTCAGCTGCAGAGGCAAGGGACACGGGCTCAGTGGACGTTATCCTGACAAAGGAGGCAGAGACTGGGCTTGGTGGTGGGAAGCTGGGGCAGAGGGGTGCGTGATTCTCAAATGTCCCTGGGAAAATATATTCATCAAACAGTACCATTTTAAGGTAGTCCTTTTTTAAAAAAGATTCACTTTCTTGTCACTTCTGATTATCTCGGCATATAAACAAATGTTGATGTCATGTTAGACTCGCACATTGCCTTAGGTTGCAGTGCTGAAAGCCTAAGAAGATAATTGAATTCCAGCAGTGGCATCAATTTGATCAGTGCTCTAAATGGACATTCAAATTAGCATCTTTCCTAACTTAGAATAATTATGCCAGAAATTAGAGATGAGATGCTGGCAAGTATTTGCATCATATTTTCAGCCTAAAGGGCATAGCTTTTCTAATGCTAATATTCTACCTTGCTGCATTTGTAAAGGTTTTGTTTCTTACAAGTTTTGGGTATCGATGTACACACACGCTGGCTGTGAATGCTCAGCAGATCCCAACTGAGTATCGAGTAGCACCACTCCATCAGCGGTGGGAGCACTACACTGATTTATACCACTGAGAATCTTCTTTCTGTTTTCTGTTTTCTTGCATTTCCACCGTATCTTTTATTTCTGAAAAGCCACGAGAGCTTCATAAGCTATTTTTCTTTCACATATCTGTCTAGGTAACACTTTCATCATTGCACTTCATAATTTCTCTGTTTCCCTCTGTATTCATGTAACTGTAGAGGAGGGTCTGCACCCCAGTATACTGTAGGTACTCATAGCATATGCTCATAATTGCCCTGATCTGGGTCTCGCTCATGCTGAGGACCACTGCAGTCAACATCAGAATTCATGCAGACATGGATGACCCGGTCTTCGACACTTCTGCATTCGTGTCCCCGTGGGAGTGGAGTAAAATGAGCAGACTGAGTTTTCGACAGCAGTAGGGTACAACGATGTCAGACAACATGCATGATCTGCTCTTGCTCTTCATGGGCTTGTAGGGTCTGTGATGTTTAGGGACAGCAATTATACTAAAACCTTTCAAGAGAGAATAATATGCACTCACACTCACCCACTGACCACGAAGAAGTCATCTCAAACACAGTCTCATCTTTTATTATAGAATTGCAATCAATATTGAATAACAAGTAGTTTTGATTTGTGTTAATGTTGGTAAATTCTTCAATTTTAGAGAAAGTGCTATTAAACAGGTTAGAATTTGCTTGTCCTGTAATAAGATGTTTAATAGCAAATAAGTGGTTGCAGTAGCAACAAAGTAAATTTATTTGTATATCTCCAGCTGCCTCGTGCCTCTTAGTGTTCTGTATTCTACTCAAAACCGATAAACATCTATTTCTTAGTTACATTGGCCTTTCAGCATTATTATGCCTGTAAAATTTTAGGCTAATTTTGTTAGCTAACCCTCTTCCTTCTTCTTTGCAGTTAGATACTTGGAGTTAAGGGATCTATTTCTACAGAAAGAAATTCATAAAACGAAAAAATAAAGAGATCAGAATTCCGAATGTCAAAATTCCATATACCCAAAATACATAGCCTTGTTTCTTACATTTATAGCTGTGAACATGTGATAGTGGCTATAAAAGGAAGCGGATTTTGAGGTATAAAAAGGCTAGTATTGTGCAGTTCTTGATGAAAGTAAAAAGTTACAATTATGTTGTCAATAACTTTTTTTATTTTACTTTGTTTTGAGTCGATGATATTGGACAAGTCTGATTGACTTCCATCTGCTTCTGAGAAGTGTAATAATCCCATGAAAATTCATTGGCTGGCATGTCTTATCGGTATTATGTAATAGAATATATGAATAAAATTATGTAGTGAACTATAGGAATAAATATAGGAAAAATGTGGTTCTGTCATCATAGATACCATCCTGAGAGCAGTGACAGATCACGGAGAGCTCTAGCTATGTTTGCAGCTTAGAGGACATTTCATTAAGGTGCAGCGTTGCCAGAGGTGCTGATGGTTGTTGTTGTTGGGTGGTGCTGGGGTTGCCCTTGGCTCATGTAAAAATAATGGCCACTTCTGGGAAATAATGATCCTTACTTTTTTGAACAAACCATTTGTTTGTCTTTCATTCTTGATGTTTTAAAATATTGTTTACCTTTTCACAGCCTGCTAATTTTCCTTTGTTAAAGAACCAAGGCTCTTTCAAGCTCTGCAAATATTATTTTATTAGTGTGCCTAATGTTCATCTGATTTGAATGCAAAAGTAGGCTGAAGGATGTTCAATAAAATATATGATTACAGGAGAAAGCAGCACATCCTATGCTATTACAGATTTGCACTGGAATAGAGTAATAACTAAATCAGTGCCATTTTTCAGACTTAACCCTTCAGGAAATAGCGTTTCTCCACCTTGGTTCTCTACTTCTCCATTGTTCTGCCTCTGCTTCGTAAAAACCCAGTCTAAGCCTTTGTTGTTTTGGGGTTGCCACACTACCTTCGAACTATAAAAAGTACTCATCTTCCTTTTTTAATTGCTATTCACATAACTAATTCCACAAATCCAGTGATACTTCTTATAAAAATGGGCAACTCACATAAACAGGATTGTGCGGTGTAGGCTCCCTGCTGCGGATCGTGTAAGTGGAGAACATGGAGGAGGTTGTCTTCTCAGACTGTAGAGTATTTGCTGGAAGACTGATAGACTTCATGATTCTGACTTAATTCCTTTTGTAGCAAAGCAGCGTTGAATTGTTTTACTGTAACTCTCAAGTGGCAAATTATTTCAACAATTCCATGAGCAACCACATTTGCACAGTCTGATTGGCTACCCTAAAGGCAGAACCAATTTAGTTATGCTAGTATGCTAATACACACAGAAATACGGACTCACCTTTCAAGACATCAGAGTACATCATCCTTTTAAAGCAATGAGGTCGGTGTGGTCAGATCTTATGTTAAAAGTGGTGGGTGACAGGTCTGTAATTGTCAGATTTAGCAAGTTAGCAACATTCAGATGCTTCCTAATAGTGATGAAGCATTTCATGTGACAATAAATACCATGCTGAGTATAGCGATCACCATGATGGATTGTAGTGCGGCTCTGGAAGCTTTCCAGAAGATCAGATTTTGCATCATTATGTGCAATTCCTAGTAACCGACAGAAAATGATCTGAAAATCTGTTGATTAGAAATTCAGTATAAGAACATCTTGCTTGCATTGCTAATAAAATGTACCTGTGAATGTACGCTTTTTCCCAGGGTGTGTATTTTAGAGCTTAAAATGTTTTGGTAGCTTTGCGGCACACCTTGCTGAGAGGTGTTATTTTGTGTCACAATATTCTGGTCAAAAGGAAGATTTGCTCCTAAGATTGCATAAAGAACTATGAGTGCACTAGTGATTAGAACTCACTTCAATTGTTTAACAGTTTCATTTAAAATAAAATTGATCACTAACATTTATTATTGTATACAGGTGCTTAAGAGTCTTGAGTGCTCATTGAAAAAATGCTTAGCTATTACTAGTTTTGACATTTATGTGCCTGCGCAGCATTACCCCATTGCCTTCGGTATACGTGCACACATACAGCCCCCCCCCCCCCCCCCCCAATTAGTGCTTTTGCCTATTGAGATTTGAAGACAGACCATAAGATTCGAGATGTGGATATTGAAATGAACCGCTGTGGAAGGAGTGGCTGGTTTGTGTTCACACTACAACTCCTGATTTCTTGTGTAACCTCGGCTGTGGGCAAATCATTGTGCCTCTGTTCTGCTAGTGGTGAGAGGACAGGAGAAGCCATAAAATGAAGTTGTATTAGTATGTGTCACCTTTCTCGGTAAACCCGTACCATCCACTAAACCCTAATAGTCCTTACTAAATTCTGCAGTGTACCGAACAATATTTTATTACAATTTTTATTTTCACATGAAGCATTTTAAGAAAATAATGGGTTGAAATATCCCAGAGCACGCTTAGGGTTTTGAAACTTTCAAGCAAACAGTTCTGAACTGCTTTTGTGAAGCCCGTTCTGAAGTTCGTGGTGTTGCCCGTGGCAGTGACCTGGGTGGACAGACACCTCCTCAGCTTAGCTGTTGCCCTGCTCAGCAACTGTCTCAGCTTCCCTCTCCAAAAAGTAGACGTGGTGACACGTCCTCTGCAAGCTGCCAACCTCTATGGAAAATGCTGTGGTTTAGATTATTGATAACAACAATAGCATGGCGAGAAGTGGTGCTCGTGCATGCTCACCGTGCCTGTACTGCTCCCTTTACTGTAAACGTGACCTTGAGCTGCCTCCACTATTCTTCGTAATGGAAACTATTCCAGTGCCTTTAATCTTTTTGTTTCCGTGGTTTGGGGGTTTTTTTCTTTTTAATTTTTCTGCTTCCCCTTCCTGTATTCCCTTTGTCTATCTGTGGTCAGCTGGTGAGCAGAACTGGTATGCTGTGGCGTAGGTGTCGATTGTGAGAGAGAAGCTGTAGCATCCATGAAAACGTCCCTTTTCGAGTACCACATCACCGTCTAATAGTTAACATCTGGAGGAGGAGAGGCAGCCCCACTGGACTCCTGCTTTCCATGAAATCCTGTCTGACATGTCCCTGTTTTATCTTCGTTATCCCTCTGCTGATCTTTCTCCATGCTCTGAGAAGTGCTGTTCGTGGAGCGTCACCTGCTCGCTCACCCACTGAGCAGCATTTCTGTTTGAAGACCCCCAAAATGGCTGTGGGTGTTTCTGTAACCTCAGCGCTTTTCCTCCCTCTCCTTCCCCATGAACACCATCGCTCCCGCTGGCTACGGGCTCGCCGTCTGCCTGGCGCCTTGTGCGGGGCTGGCTAGCAGTAGCCTTCACAGATGTACTGCGCACACCAGTATTTCCTTCAGCTCTTGTATTATTTCTCGTCCTGTTCTTCTCTGCGGAGTCTGAATTCTCATCAGCACCTGCTGAGCCAAGATTGGTGTTTGCCGAGTTGATCCAGATCACCTGAAGGGGATTTGTGATAGAGCCATAGAACTTATTGGTAGAAAATTGCACCTCTTTACCCTCTTTGTCTTCCTTTTAAAATCTGCTGTTTTGCAAGATGTGTGACACGCCTTCCATTGTTTTATCTGTCTGCTTTTAGTGTACTTAAGAAAGGCTTATCATAATTGCTATCCCAAATTTGGAGTTGAAGCAATTCTACTAAACCCACCTCTACAAGATCCCCCTCACCCTCATTAAAGATGACTCCTCGAAGGATTCAAGGGAGAAGAGTCAGAGAGAGCAATTAAATAGGAGATTTCTTCTGTGCAGAAGCCTCACCATGCCAAATGCCAGCACCAGTGGACCTTGCAGGACGCCCTTCCCAAGGATGCACTCCGAACAGCCGCATCTTTGTGGGAAAGCTGTGAAGTGTAAAGCTGGTCTGTGAGCTCTCTTAGATCCTCGATACCCTTACAAGAGAGCTTTTGGATTTATAAAGACTCTCTGACCAGAAGTGAATTGGCATTCGTTGCTGAAGGGTCGGTACAATGATCTCGTGTCTCTGCACATGCTAAAAGATAAGATAAGTACGAGCAGCCTGCGAGCGAAGGAGCAGAGCAGATTGCAGAAGACTGTCTTTCAAAGTGACAAGGTTATTGATGACTTTGAGCAAGTCCAGATGTCAAACAAAAGCGTCCAGTCTCTTGATTACTTGAACTTGAAAAACATACTTCTGCCAACTGCAGCTAGATGCAGTTCCATAATTAGAGACTAATCTTAAATAGATATTTCCATATTTATTCTTACCATCATCCCTGGGGACGAGTGTATCAGCCAGCTGAGGTGTTATTTGTTTTTTGTCAGTGATGGGTGGTCTGTCCATTGCTGAGAAGACCAGATGTGGCAACAAACACATTTTGTATAACTGAAGCTAATACTCTGCTGCCAGAGCTACTGGAGAATCCTTTTCTAAAACAGGTCCAATTTGCATTTTTTCTCTTGTTTGTAAGCAGCTGCAGAACTTTACTCCCTGCACTGGCTGGCTACATTTCACCTGAATTTGTAGTCTTAACTGGAAGTCATGGAACCTGCACTGCTGCTATTTACGCTAATTTGTTTTCATGAACCTAACGTAGCTCTGGGCCCCAGGCTTTCAGTGCACCGCATTTTCCAAAACTGACTTGCATTATGTGGCTCTCTTTTTCTTCAAACCAGCTATTTTATCCTCACTGTGGAAACCTGTGATAACATAGCATGTAGGAAAAATTCTCAGAACAAGCTGTGTACAAGAAGAGCAGCTAGAAGTAATGTTTTTTTTCTTAGCTTAGTAGTTTTCTGTATGGTGCTGATGGTGTTGGAGCTGTGTGTACGTATGTTTAGTGAGCCCATCTGTAAGTATGTCACGGGAATTTTGGCTGAATGAGGAATGGAAGCTTTGGCAATCTTACCTACCTTCGTTTTTAGGCTGGTATGAGTGATTTCTGTGTCTCTGGGTTTTTTTTCCTTCTCCCCCTGCCCCCCGATTTTGTTTTGGTTTGGTTTTTGTTTTCACTATCATCAAACCCCCAGTATTTCAACACTTTTCCCCAGTCTTTTTTGTTATTTTTTCCTTTGCTGCATTAAGATGCAATTATGTACTTTAGCTAATTGCTAGTTACTTAATGTCAAAATGCATAATGTGTCTGAAATGTCCTCTATTTTTCTCTGTCAAAATCGTATGTAGCACAGGAAAAAATGCAAGCTATTAAGGTTATGTCTTGTCGAGAATTTACCTAAAAAGCTAATTTTTTCCTGATGGAACATATATCACATTCTTGGCTACAATGTTATGATTATAGGCATTTAAAATGTATAAACTATTCCTATTACATATCCTTAGTTCTTGAGGGACTTGATGTGTTGGACTTATTTACTCAGAATTATAAATTCACATTTGGTTTGGCACATACTTAGTGCCTGATAAAGCTAGAAACATTTTTACAGACTAATGTAACTGGACAGCAGCAAGTGCCAAAAAGCATTAGGAAAATGGAAATCTGTTCTGTTTCACAGCTGAATTTACCCTTTTATAGACACTGAATGTGTTTGAATATTTTATTTCAAATATGTGTGAGGTAAGTGGTAAAAAGTTTAAAGCAATAAGTGACATAATTAATGGCAGATATAGTAATCGCACACCTGGTTGAAGTATGTTTTCTTCTTAAAAAAAAAAAAGTTTTTATCAATTTGCATTGGAAGACTTGTATTTTTATTTAAGAGCTCTTAAGTCACATCATTTATGGCACATTAAAAAATATTCTAAAAGAAAATTAAGAAAGATACAGAGTCAGTATTTGGATGAGGGCATGCTGGGAAGAGTGGTCCTGGAGCAGTTTGACATGGACTATTGTGCCAAGAATACATGAAGAATAATTTTGAGCTTAACTGGAGAAATATTAGTTCTTCATTTAAATAAAATCTATTTCATAGTCCAGGTAACAGGAGGCCAATTTAAGGCTGTGAGGAAAAAAGCAACTTAATCCTGTCATTTTCCTCATTTTTGGAAACATGACTTTGACCCTTAATAATGCAGTCCAGATATTTTTGTGGGAGAACTCAATAGACTGAGTATCTCAAACAGCAGGTTGAGGAGCTCCTGCTCTCACAGCGGGGCTCACCTGCACTATGGTTCAAGAAAAAAAATCAGAGATGGGCAAAAAAGCACCATTAAGAGCCTGTGCACCTGCCGTTCCTCCAGAGGCTGGTGGGCTTTGTTCAAGATTTCTGTTTCAGCATCTTCATGAGGACGATGAAATTCATACTGGTGACATGCCTGAGCTGCCTCTCTAGACAAATTCTTTGATGGTTTTGATGGGTTTGGGGTGGGGAGAGGTGGCTTTGGGCTGGTGCTCAGCCTTGCAGAGGGGCTGCTTTTGAGGAGGACCAAATGCTTCTCTCTCCATGGGTTGGAGTTCAGCAACTTGTGGGACTTCGAAAACAGGAGAATTCCCTTTTCGGGCAGTTTACTTCCTACCAGCTGTAAAATCTGAGTCTTAGACAGTAGGGCTGGCTACAGGTAGTTTTTGTGATGTTCTTTGACTTGGTTTCTCTATAGAAAGAGCAGTCCCTCAGAGAAGATCTGTTTAATTCTGTGGCTTAATAAAAAATTACAGGAAATCTTCAGAATTTGGCATTCCACAGCTTTTTCCATCTAGATTACGTTCATGAGAATTTTAATGAGCAACTTACCTAAAAACATAAACCAAATTAAAAGCACTCAGGGAGTATATTGTGCGTCATACCTCCCTCCATTCAGCTATACAATATTTGCTAATTTTGATAATGTTTGGCATCAGAAAATAATAATAAAATGTAGTTTTGTCTACAGCTTTCTGTTATAACCATTATGTAAAAGAAGTATTGAAAGTACAGCTAAGTAGTAACATGAGAGAAAATACTAAAAATATTCACAGATCTTACAGTTTGCCTCCTCCCCTTGGTTTCCTCTCACTAACTGTGCCAGCGGGACTGTTTCTGTCCCCTCTTTAATTTCATGATCTCTAACTGCAGAGAGAAGCCATCCACGCAGGGTATGACAAATCTCTGGTCTGTAGGGGCACATTTCGAGGCTGGTGAGTCCTGGGCACAGTGCAGCACCTTCCTGGCTGTGAAGGGTTCAGGAGGTCCTGGCACCTCTCAAACTTCCCTGGAAAGTACTTGGGCAGCCCCTGCCACTGCAGGACAGGGTCAGCCCTGTCCTGAACCGTCCTGTTAAATGTTCTCTCTTTACAGCGAGACATTGGCCAGTTAACTTCCATGCAAGCCCACATCTGGGCTGGGTTTGGGAAGTCCATTGCAATAAAGGGCAGCCACGAAATAAATAACACACAACTTCAGTTTCTTCAATTGTGTAGGATTTTTCAATCCAAAACATTACTTAATGAGACCAGCATATGCACTTTGTCATAGACAGGCAAGTAGGATTTAGCTAAAATAATCAGAAAATGAGAAGACTAACAGCCTACTTTTCCAGTCCTGGTGGCTCTCCCTGCTGTCCCTATGGCTGTCTTCTCCCTTTTCCCAATCTTACTTATTTCTCTTTCAGGCTTGGCATGCCCCCAGAGTGTGTTTGCAGTTTCTCTGCCTACCTTTCCTCTATTTCACTTGAGCTCTCATCTCATCCTCCACGGCTTATTTTCTATTTCCAAGCTCTTTTTCTTCCTGTCTGTTTTACTTTCTCATTAAACTTGTCTTGGCTCTCTCCAGACTGACCCGGCATGTTTGGTTGGCAGGGTACATTTCACTATGCTGCTTTTCGTCTGCTTGAAGTACAAAAATATTGATATTTACAGAGCTTGTTGTAAAAATCAATATTGCACTAGGCAGAGCAGAACATCTGCTGTGTTGTAAAGCCAGTCCTGTCAGCCTCAAAAACTGATAGGATTTTAAGAAATCAGGAAAAGAGTGAGCAAACCTACATTTATGAGAGTTTGGTCTGAAAGCACTGCAGTAGTATGACGCGATTTCTTGTCTTGCTTGCAAAAGACATGTTGATTATGAAAAAAAAAAAATTCTGCAAGCATCATTTTTGGGTAATGCGGGAGCACTGGTATACGTCACCTTCAGTTCAAACTTCCTCAGTATATATTCTCTTGAAATTGTGGATGTTAACTGTCTGGTAAATCACACAGGAGAAAATATTAGTAAATTCATTAGCTCATAGGTAAAGCTGGTAGTAGCTACTTCTTTCCTTCAGAGAGTAAAAATTTTCACTTTTACTGTTTTGAAAGCAGGAGTATTGGCTCTTACTGAGCACATCTGGACCTTGGACTATCAGTAGTCCAACAAATTATTACTATTATCAACAGGATAATACTAACAGCTTGGAAACCACTGGCTAAAATAATGCAAAGTGATTTTTTGCCAAACAGAACAAGACAATGACTGGGAGGTGCTGGTCTGTTCCTCAAGCCCTTTCTCCAGCTGCTGCCTTTGATAGCCATGAAGTTCCCTCTTTGCACTTTGGAGTACTCTGGGGATGATGGAGAAACTGAATTGGTTGGCGTTCAGTTCACAAGAAATAAACTAGATTTTTCTGGTTGCACACAAGCTGCCTTTGCAATGTGGCAGAGAAGAGACAAATCATTTTTGCAAGTGTTATTATCCAGTTCAGACAGGAGTTTAAGCATTTGCTTGGCCCCATGCAGCTGAATAGTCTCTAAACCAAACTACGTGTAATTAAGTACCTTAATGAAATGTAATATTGAGGCTGAGATGATTTCACATAATTTTGAATTATTAAATAGCTTAAAAATTAATCTGGGGGGAGGGCGTGTTTGCCTCTAAGCAGCATTTCTTAAGTAATTTTCTAACTTCAGGAGTCTGTTTTCAAAAATGTTCTTTTTACATGCCAGAGGAAAAAAGCCAGTAGTAAACAAATCTGGGAATTGATACTAATGCAGATTCCTCATGAATTTCACAGCCTCGTGAACCTCTTAGCTCTTAATAGCCTTTGGAAACTTCTTCATCCTGGTTTTATATGGCAAATTGTAGTCAATTGTATCTCGTGAATTTCTGTTTTCCTAAGCACTAGCTTGCTGTCCACAGATGTAATTATACTAACTTCCTTTCCTTTGGAATTTGAAAACTTTATCCATCATTTCTGTTCCTTGCAAAATGTGTTGATGTTTTCAGTAGAATATGGGTTTTGGTCTTTAAGCTTAAGTTTGGTCAAAACAACAACAACAAAGTCTTTCTTCCCCTTCTGTATTATTAATAATTATCTAATTTTCTGTTTTCTCAAGTAGCTCTTTTGTTATTTAGTGAGGAAATTAGTTTAGGCTTCATTTCTAAGTATCATTTAATAAAACTTAGGAAGTCAATTCTAATGAAACACAGGAGGGTGCCTCTGAACATCAGGAAACACTTTTTCACTGTGAGGGCAACGGAGCACCGGGGAGCTGGTGGAGGCTCCATCCTTGGAGATATCCAGAACCCGACCGGGCACGGTCCTGGGCCCCCTGCTCCAGGGGGCTGGGCCAGGTGAGCTCCAGAGGTCCCTGCCAACCTCAGCTGGTCGGTGATTCTGTGAGACTGCTTTACAAGATTTTTAGCTCATGAGGACGTCAGCAGTGGATGAGAGCAGAGTGCCATTAGTAGTAGTTAGTGAAAACTGGATTACTAACTTCAGTGATGTTGATTTTCCCAATTTATTTTAACAAAAAGCTTTACAAAAGGAGCTAAGAATTTACATGGGAAGTGATTCATTTATTTTTCATCCATATGGGAAAAGGTTAATTGTTGATGAAACATGCTTTTTTTTCCCATTCATATCCTAGAATTTAAAAGGGGAGTGAGAGCCTGGCCTCTGAGCAAATCCTTAATAATTACTAGTATCACAGTATATATAAAATTCAGCCTTCATAATGTGCTAAATAAGTCCATATTTCTCCACTTGAAGCTGCCTTAGGGAAGCTTGAACTAAGACATCATTTTTTTCTTAATTTTTCTGAAATATCTATATTCAGGGATAGGTACTTGCTCATTCGAGATGCCTTATGAAAATTAGATGAAAGTGCTCTAGCCACACTTTCCAGTCTACATTATGAAAATATGATTTATGTAGAACCGTTGCCTTAGGAATCAAGTCTTTAAAGTAATAGGAACTTTTTTAGCGTTTTACCTGTCTAGACACGCTGTCACCTTGTGGTTGGATCTTGTTAATGCAGGAGCCTCTCTTAGATACTTCACCTATTCCCTTGATTAACTCTATAAAATTTGTTTGCAACTGTAAAATATTTGCTGCAAATTCTAAGCACTTCAAAAAATCTTAAATATTCACCAGTTATGTGCTACCCTATTCTCTATGAAGCCTCCACAACTGGGATTTTTAAATCCTGAAGCAACTTGAATGTCTAAAGTCTGATTAATTCCTCTCTGTCTAAGGTATACACTTGGTAGCTGGCATATTACTGTCAAGGAGCTCTGTGTTTGGTACTTAAAAGGAAGATTTTTTTACGTCCTTAGCTAGACTTCCAAAAGTAAGTGGTGACAGTAGAGCCTGGCAAGCTCGGAAGTGCTGCGGGAACTACCAGCTCCACCAGTAAATGCCAGGGTGCTACAGGAATGAATGAGATGTGCCTCCACATAGTACACAGATTTTTGTTTAACTGGATGTATGAAGGACCAATAGATCAGGATTAAGATGAGGATTCTTGGTGGACTCATGTGGTACTTCTGGAGCACATAATTTGAATAATTATGAATTCTAAATGAGCTTAAATTAAAGAAAAAACAGTCAAAATGTAGATAATAGTTAAGTGCTATAAAAATACTACCATATGTTTGTAGACAGCTTCTCTGATTTGTTCATATTTTCTCCTTTCTATTTGGAGCTGAACTATTCTACTCTGTTCCGTTCTGTTCTGTTCTATTCTATTCTGTTCTGTTCTCTGTGCTTTATTCTTTTTTTCTGATAAATGACCATGCTGTATACAATGGAGCTAGCTTCTGTCTAAAAACTGTAATGCATTATTCTAGTGATTTCCATTCATTGGTCACTCAATGTTGTTGTTGAAGGATTGCTTGGATTTTTATAGTCCTAAGTACTTGCTAGGAATAGAGTCACTTTGAAATCATCATGGACTTACAGTTCCTGTTGCAGTAAGAAGTACAGGTTAGGTGTGAGACATAGCGTGATCATCTACAGCAAAAGGAATTTAGGAGGTTTTGGTTTGTTTGGTTGTTTTCCTCTGTTGATCTTTGAGTCTTGAGAGAGAAGAGGGATGATGGAAGAGTCATGTCTCTGTGTCCACTAACACGACCCTTTGGCCACTAGGCATGATATCTTCTGATATCTTCCTTATATATCACATAGGAATCCAGTAACATAACATGAGAATGGAAGGACTTTCAAATTATCATCATCTCTCCTATTTCAGACAATAATGCGCTTGCAAGAAGTCTGGTAGTAAAAATACAGAGATCCAGTACTGGCTGTCAAATGCGGAGCAATACTTTCAAGTAGGCTGTGGGCATATGTCACTACAGCCTTGTTGGGTATTGGATGGGCATCTAACTTTACAAAAAGAAGGTTTGCAAGGGCCAGAGCGAGTTGGCCCAGTGTCGAAGTCACCCCTGCTGCGCGCAGGAGGGTGCTCTGGGGAGCTCCAGTCCCCTCCAGCCCGACTTAGTCTCTGGCTCTGGGACTTGGGCGACTCTGCCAAATAGGAGCTCTCTATTTAAAACATGCCGTCCGTCGGCTGCTTCAGGCAGATGCCTGCAACAAAAGGAGATTGCTCATATAGGCAAGATTCCGTTTTCTCCTCTCACTTGAGGTTGCCCGCTCTTCTCTTGCCTTACGCCGCGTAGCACGAGGGCTGCTTCTGCTTCAGCTGGCTCTGCGGTGAGGAGGGGACGGGGCCACGAGCGCACCCTTTGCTCCTTGCCAGTTTTCACCACCTCCTTTTTAACTGTGGAAGTGCCCTTAGATCCCTCTGCAGCCACCCTTTGCCTTCTCCCCATGGTCCATCCTGTAAGTTTTGAGTGCTGGGAAAGGCAGCGTCTCTTCCCTTTTTGGAGCAATTTCGGTTAGCGGGTGTGAGAAGTCGAGTGGGTCTCAGCCAAGGAGCTGCCACGTCTGATGGGCTGGCATGGCTAAGGGAGCTAAATGAGACTTGCTTGCAAAAACAGTTTAAATTGTGAACCGGCAGAGTTCTTTGCAGAAAACTCCTGGAAATGGAGAATCCATCACTCCCTTTGGCTTGAAAGGACTTTAAATTTGTGAGAAAGGCAGGTAAATACTACTATGTTAGTGGAAATGGGTGCCAGGAGGAAATAAAATTTTGTGACAGTTCAGGTAAAAAAGTTTGACATTTGTATGGTTTCATGCAGAGAAAACTTTTTGATGTGCTGGCGCTATTTGAGAATTTGTGGAATTGCATTTTTAATTATTTGTCAAGGGCACCTAGAGTGTGGAAATGTATTATTTTATGTTTTATAGGTTGAAATCTAAATAAATAAATGTGGTTGAGAGCTCAAATGACTGTCTGCACAGTGTGCAACAGCAGTTAAAATGCTTTGGTGCATTAAAAGTATGGAATATATTACAGCAGCATATTGAACAATGGTACCTCTCATCTGGAGTGACGCATTCAATTTTGTTTGCCTACCCTAAGCCATAATTAAGATTGACAAGGTTATTCAGAGAAGGAGAATAAATATTACAGGAATTTTAGATATGTTGACACATGACTAAAGAACTATAAGAAATTAAATTTCTGGACAACAAATATGAACACAATTAAGACAAGGCTACTTCAGAAAATGTAGGGAATATTAGTGAAGAAATACTTGGACTCTAAGCTCTTCAGCTGATTTTCGTGCCAGTGCGGCAGGGTCTTTGTCGCGCCAGTTCAGCGGCTCCTGCAGCAGAGCAGGGTCCTGAGGAGCAGCCCCAGTGCAGATACCAGTAGGAGCAATAATGGAACTGGTGTCAACTGGGACAGGAGAGCAGATAGACAAGTGCTATGAATAGGTTATAGAAGGGCTGGATTTTTTAATTTGCTGCTCTCCGTGAGAAAGAACACTTTTTGGTCAAAAATACCCCTGTTATAAATATTACTATTACAAATACTTTCGGTGTTTGCAGCTGCCTCCCTGCCCGCCCTGCTGGCGAGGCGTTTGGCCACTGCACAGCGATGTCTGTGCAAAAGGGCATCCCAGAGCCCGTTGTCAGTCCTGCTGGCACCGTGGTCAGGCAGGCGCAGTGACTGGTAATTGTAGGATAAAGTATTCTCCAGCTGTAGCAATTTCAATCTCTGCTCCTCCTGATACTCTCTCTGCAGAGCAATATGTTTCTGTTATTTTTTTGCATTAGCCACCTCTGCAACCATGCTAGGGTTTCCCCAAACTTCTGTGGCAGCTATTCGCAGGTGCGTGTACATGGGCTGATACTGCTCAGCCTTTTAGACAGCGGCCGGCACTTATCAGGTGGATGTGGAAATGTAGCTCCCCATATAACTACAGCTTCTCTTCTCCCCATCTGCTCCTAACTTGTGTCTCTAGCTTATCTGCTGCTTCTTTTTTTTTGAACATAGCCAGCATCACAGACTAAATCTTTCATTCCTCTTTTCCCCTGGGGCTAACCACCTACATCCTATTTTAAGATCTATTTTCAGCTCACTCTAGCAATTAACATGCGATATTGCAATAAGTCTGGGCAGCAAAATTATTGGGTCATTTCACTGAAATGCCCATTATAGACAAATATGCAATCAGGCATCTGTGGCGGTGCACGAAGTCAGCCCTCTATTATCCTCCAGTACACGGATAGCCATAAACACACTTCTATATGCACAAACAGAATTTGTATTAAAAATACTGGAAATAATTAAGTCAAATTCTTCCATGCATATAAACACGGGGCTTTCACCGGAGTTAATGTGAGTTGAGTACGTGTAACAGTTAAAAGCTAGGTCATTATTTTTTACAGTGGTCTGCAAATATGTAATTTATGTGCAATTATGTATGTAAATTCTCTATCTTCTACTAACAAAAACAACAAAGGCCAAACATGCTTACTGTTAAAAAATACGAGGATCCAATTCTCCAATCTTTTTGCAAGTGATGCCATCCCTTTAAATTGGTAATGTAAATCTTCATAATCAGGCCCATCGATTTTATTCCCACAATATGTGCAAATTTATTGTCAGCATGTGTCAGCGTCCCATCAACACTCACACTTCCCTCTCATCCAACATGTGCGGTGATTTGGAGCGGTTGTCACTTGGGTAGTTAAAGCAGGAGGATGTGAAGTGAGGTTTAATCCTCTCCCGCGCGGTCCCTGGGCTGGACCGAGCCTCCCGTGCCTCCTGCCAGCTGGGCAGGACGGCCGCCAGCCTTCCCTCCTTCTGCATGCGTGTCCAGCTCAAACGCTGGAACACGGCCGCTCCTGACGTTTGACTATCCTGTCAAAATAATAGCATGGTTTTCCTGAAACGCGGTTCTGCCGCTCTGCATTTTGTGGTTTGGGTCTCTTCCTCTTCCTCGTGGTTTTTCCTTCAACTCCTCCCTGTAACTGAACCAGGGGCTTTGGGGAAATGGGACTGACCTACGTTTTTGCCCAGAGACGTCAAGCCAGCTCTGAAATCTGCAGGATGGCAGTCTCTTTTGCTTGATCAGATTTTATACGATATTTATTACTTTATTTAATAAATGAAAAAACCCAGCCTTATTGCAGGTACCTCTATATCATCACAGTGAAAATGATAAAGATTTTGACCTCTGAAAAACACCAATTGTCTGGCAGAGCACCATCCTGAAATTGTATATAGCTAAATGAAAATGAATTTTGTATGTGGTAGTAACAAGTGGGTTTGGTCCATTTTCTTGATGTTTTCTTATCCTTTTAGGCAAAAAAATGTGCAGTACTCAGGGGATGACCACCTGTAGCTTCAGTCCCATACAAGTTTGAAGATTACTATGGCAGCTTTTAAGTCGCCAGCTTAGACAGCGGTGGCAGGTTAGCTGGGGGAACTTGGAGCTTGGCACGGGCAATTTTACCCTGTTTCAGAAAAAGGATGATTTTCCCCAGGGGTTTGTGCAGTGCCGTGCCCGGCACAGCCACCATCCCAGTATAAAGCTCCCTCGGGTGCCCCAACGCCCTGCAGCGCTGGGGCAGCAACGTAGACCTCTCCCCGCTCACTTTTCTGTTCACATGCTCTTTCTTAATAAGCCAGTAAATTTCAGTTAATTAGCTCTCCTATGTTATAAATCAGGCTAAATTATTGATGTTTGCCTAGTTGTCCTAAAAAAGAAACTGTATTTTAAAGTTTTGTGATGAAGATGTGACTTTAAGATATGGAAAAGAGGTTGATGCCTCTGTGTGTTCTTTATGGAAATGTTTCTTATTCTGGAGTTGCAGATATTGCTTATGAGAGACAAGCTGATTAATCTCAGTTGTATGTGGCTCTCAAAGATTAATAACCTCATTCTGATTCATGCTATTTATGGTGCAGCTTAAATGTTTGGGGTTTTTTAAATACTGAAAAGATGTAGAGCAAATGTTTTCCAACCATCCCAGCTCACCTCCTAGACTGACTGTATTCCACCTGTTCTTGGAATAGTTGCTTAAAAACATCTATTGATTTCTAGTGCACTCAGCAACAGCACTGATAGCACTAAGAGCGCATAGGTAGATGTGTTATTGCCTATGGGGATCAGTCTTTTTTCCTTGCTTTTTTAATGCCATTGCTAGAGTAAGGTCTTTGACCCTAGTCCTTATATAAAAATATGTTTGTTTATAATACATTGCTTATAATAGGGTGAAGCCTTTGTTCCTATTCAGTACTTGTCGAAGCAAAAACATTAGCTGATGCGAGTCTCCTGGAGGACGAGTTGTGATGTGGGACTGATGTTGGTGCTTCTCCCACGTCCATATGTACCTGAGGACAACCATTCCTCAATGGCTCTGTGTCTGAGTAGTTGTGTGTTATCTGTGTGCGGCTACTGCATTGATGAAACCAACAGAAAAAAGGAAACCCAGAAATCTAAAAATGGCTCAAAGTGAGTGAGCAGCTGAAACCTCTCTAAGCTCTCTGGCAAGCAGCATTTAAAGTATTTGTCTGGGAGAGAGTAGGAAAGGTGGATTAGCAATCATAGGAAGTGTAGTTGTTTTTAATGAAATCACTCTTTGCAAATGTCATGGTTAGGTTCCACCTGTAGTTTCAATTATTTCTGCCCAAAACATGGTCAGGTTTGGGATTTGTTTGTTTCATTTCTTCTCTTTCCTAGGACTCTAAATTCAGCTTACCTCTGAGAGTCAAGCTGAATTCTTTCCAGTTGCATTTAATAATTAAAAAAAAAAAAAGAGCTGTTTTTTATGCTCTGCAGGTCTATAACCCACTGGCATTCAGCAAACACTTCTGTTCACGCTCAGGGTGTAGCAGAGCTGTGCTTGCTGACTGACTCTTGCCTGGCTCAGGGAATTGGAGAAGGAAACATATTTTTGCCGTTAATTTAAATAAACACTTATAAATAGATGTGTTTGTATGTGGGGGATGAATTATTAAGCAAGATAATGTTGCTGTATAGTTCTTTTCAGAACAGTATTCCCTTTTCTCATCCGAGTTGTTCAAACCCACCATGAACAGACCAGGTTAGGGTGGTTTAGAGGATAGCAGGCTTTGCAGGCATGAAATCCTGATTACAAACTGCCTTGCCTTCCCTTCCACCCTGACCTGATTTTGCTGGCTGCTCCCTTGCAGACTGTAAAACCCGAGTCCACGCAGCGTGCTGCTAAGCTACCCAGGGCTGGGTTTCGGATGAAGCACAGCGTTAATCTCTGCTCGGAGCAGGAGGGGAGAACGGTGGGTTGTGCTGGTGCTGGTGCTGCGTGGCATGGCCTGGCGGGCAGCTCGTTCATCCCCAACTCATCAGCTCGTCAAGTGTCGTTGTTCAGCAGCTGCCTTTCCATCATTCACAATATATTACCCTTTAATGTTTGTGCTTTGGCCGTAATTGATTTTAGCCTTAATTTAAACACCTTTCTGAAAAGGCGTATGAATCATACGTGTTCCTAGATACTGATTACACAGTGATGGATATACAGAACATAGAGTCACAAAGTTACCGAATGAGTTATGAATTTATATATACATACGTATACATAATGATACAGTTTTATAAACTGGATAGTCACACAGTGACTGTATAGCAGATCATTTTATATTGTTTTGCACAACACCATATTGACTGGCGTGCAGAAGGGTGGGAAACAAGAGGAGCAATTATTCAGCTAACCAATCTAATTATTTCTTGTGGATTTTTTCTGTGCAATCCAAGCACCTCCCAATGTTGGTGAATGCAAATGCTCACATCACCTGCGAGGAACCAGCTCTCCCTGCTCTACACGAGGGAAAGGGGGGGCAGAGGGCTGCCCCCCCGGCAGGACCAAGCTGACCCCGGCTGCTCAGCCCTCCTCATCTCTCCGGGATGTTCAGCATCTTCTTCATGGGTCCCAAATGCCCTTCACGGGAAATAGGCTAAACTTGCATGGGTGGAATATATGCCCAATATGATTGTAAATACTTTTAATACTATTCCTTCAGCTATTGTTTATAAGACAAATGTGTATTCACTCATCCATTCTCTGGCCAAGAATTATTTTACTTGTCAAAACTGCATAATAAGATACCATTTAATCTAAAAACATACGGAGAAAAGTTTGCAGCTATTCTGTCTAAATATGAATTTTGATGGGCACTGTAAGTTTTCCAGTGTGATTACCTCACCTGTTAATACACTCATGTCACAGTAGAGTGACTTAGATCTCTTAAAGAAGCACCATCAAAAATATTAGCAAAAGGTGATTTTAATGTGACTTTGTAAAAGTGCGACTTAACAAAGTTCAGTGGCAAGGTTCACTCTATTACTTGTTATATGGGAGAAACATAGAAAGGAAAATGGAATTAGAATCAAGTTAGAATGATTCAGGGACCAGAGATCCAAAAGGGTAAGGGAGACCCTCCCGTTGGGTCACGAGGTTCAGAATGGACCCCCTTGCTTTCTAAATTCCTGATGGAGCTTAGGTGCGGCTAGATCCAATCTTAGTCCCAGGCTTGGTCAATGGTTTATGTCTAATGGAATTAATACAAGGGTAAGGAAAATCTGCTGCTGAATTACTCAGCCAGTTTGTTGGGGAATGAGTGATTATGGATCCTACATGAATTTGAGGTAGCAGCAATTTAAGATTTATTAACAGTATTACAGTAAATCACAAGATTAGGTTATATGATTTTTCACAATACTTAATCATCAGCCAATTATCAGAGTGATTTAATAGAATTTGCTATAATCAACACTACAGAGTTTCCTAAATCAAATCACACACACACACACAAACGCACACACAGATATAGAGGTTAATCTATGATCAAGATTTTTCTCTTTGCCAATTGTAGTAAATAATTGGTACCAAATGATCTTTGAAACTTCATGAAATCTAACTTTAGTGAATTACTCACTGTTCTCCTTCATCAGCATTTGTCAGCAGACAATCTTTGACCCCTTCTTCTTTGTCAGCATCTATCAGCAGATGATCTTGGAGACCCTCATGAAATCTACTCTTTGCAATCTTTGTGAAACTACCCTTAAAAATCCTCACAAAATCTACTATTTAAAATCCTTGCGAAATCTACCCTGAGAGGCATCCCAGCTCTGGGGGAGATGCTGGGTCACAGCCTGCTGCGATCCCGGAGAGCTCAAAGAGTCTCACTTAGGATCGCTATCTATAAGATCACGAGATGATTGACTTTGGTCAGTATATTTCCATTCCGGCCACAATTCTTGTCAGGTAGTGCTGGCACCTTCCAGGGCGGGCCGTGATCCAGGCAGCAGGAGTTTCAGGTGCGGTTAGGGAGTGCCGAATCATCCTAACTCCCTGCACTGTAGGCAGGACAAGAAGGTACCAGACTGTCCCAGCTCACTGCACTTGCAGCCAAACCAAGAACACTACGTTGGCTGGTCCTGACATCGCAAGGTGGCCCAGGGGGTCTGCACCACCTCAACTCAGCATCTTAATACACCGCATGCAGAGGTTATTAATCATTGATTCATTTTATAAACGTCTATTTGTTCTGATGTGGAATAGTTAACTTTCAAAAGATATGATTCTATCTTTCCACCTCTTTTACAAGTAAAATGAACAGGCAACATATTTTGAACATGAATAAGGCAGCTAGATATTTTTTTCAAAGGGAAAACATAAAGGGAAAAGAAAAAAGGAATTCCCACTAGTTGTTACTATTAAAAAGCTTGTTTATAGGTGATGTACTAAAGGAAACTACTCAAGAGCAGTTCCTTGTTACACACAGGTTATGCAAATGTTGTCAGGCTATATGAAACTTTGCCTTAGAGCAGTCATGCAAGCTAAAGTCATCTTTTGAAGAGATTCAGATGGCACAAATGGATTTCCCAGTAATTATAAAAATAGTTGCATATAGGTAGTCAGTGAATGTTCGTTTGGATAGGTGGTTCATCCTTCCTCTGTGTGCACTATCACTTATTTCTTCAGAAAACAGCTTGTGCTGAGAAGTGCCATTTTTCTGCACCCAATAAAGGGTACATATAATTTCTCTGAAATTAAATGAAAACTGAAACTTCAAATCTAGGCTCCCTTTCCCATGAAAGGTTGGACCAATCGATCTTTCAAGGTTCCTCCCAACCTGGGCTGTTCCATGGTTCTGTGACGTGACTTGCAGTGTCACTATTTAAACTGGTTTGGGACTATGTTGTAAGACGGGCACCAGTCCAATGACCCGATACTGCATGTAGGCATCAGGCAGTGTAGTGTTCAGGTGATGGGTTTCACTCTCCCCGTAGGCAAGGTTGTTGTACATCTGGGGTGAAATCCTGTCCTTGCTGAAATCAGCTGGAGCCTAGGAAAACAGGAAGAAAGATTGAATCTTTTGTTATTTCCCTTCCAGCAGAAGAGTAATGTAAATCTGGTTTTCCCATGTGCAGGAACTCCAGACAGTGCCGATGTGATACTGTCCGCTCTGGTCTTTGTTGGGGTTTTGGTTTAGAGCAGTCCAGGTGAACAACTGCATATGTAAAAGTAATCATCATTCACATCTGCTACAAATTGTTTGCTATAAATTGCATCACCATTTCAAAGACGGGACTTGAATACAGTCAGCGCAATGTAATTATTTACCGCATGTGCCAGCTACACGTATCTGACAGAGCAGGCCTATGGAGTATGCAGACATAGGTAAGTTGGGTTTTGTGCTGCTTTC
Source organism: Haliaeetus albicilla (assembly GCF_947461875.1). NCBI lineage: Eukaryota > Metazoa > Chordata > Aves > Accipitriformes > Accipitridae > Haliaeetus > Haliaeetus albicilla. Next base: position 1,007,998 of record NC_091490.1, read on the forward strand.
CTCAAAGCTAGTCAAATGAGAGGTAGCTGATTCTTTTTAGGTTATAAATAAGAATCCACAGCAACAATTAGGAGCAGACAAAAACTTGGCTACGTGCTTGTTCAGTGGATGTGCTCTAGGACCGGCTCCACAATATGGTGGAAAATAGTGGGAGATTTTGCAGAAAAATCAGCATGTCAGAATCAATAGCTGTGATTATCCCGCAGTAACTACGCTTAATGGTCGTGGGCCATGTTCTTCAGACTGGATTACGGAGGCAAGCATGTGAGTGTCTGCTGTGAGAAGATAAAGAGCACCAGTTGAGTGGAGATGGCGGTTTTGCGAAGTAATCGACTTCCTTGGCTGCCTTCTGTAAAAAGCTGAATTCCTCCGGTAAAATTTCTTTTCACAATGAGTGAGTCAAGTGGAAATACAGCATGAGAAATGAGAATAGGCTTCTAATGTGCGCAAAAAAAATGTTCATCCTATTAGCAGTTCAGGGACAAAAAATAACAAGTCTAGGCACAACATTTGAAGATGTGTAATATCTTTAAGGCATCCTCTCAGATCTATAACAGCCCATTTGTGTCTTAAAGACAACCATAGACCAGTTCTTATTGTTTTACTTTCTTTGTGACAGTGGAGAGCTTCACATTGCTGTTAGTCTTCCTTTGCTGTCCATGTTGGTCAGGTATGGCATCCTGCACGTACATATGGCAACATATCTTTCTTGGTCTCAACCCAAAGATACAGCAAATGCTGCTTTTGCTGAGACAATTAAAGCACACGGAATTGTCCTTACATTTGGCACCTCTAAATAATAGGAAGATACTGTTTCAGATTATACATGGTTTTCTTCTATAAAAACTAGAAAACTAAACACCACATGAACCAAGAACTCAGTCGGGTTTATTATCTTCCAGTGATTTCAAAGCCTTTTTGTTGTAATTTGCCATTCTAAAAGCAAACACTTTATCTGAATCTTTTCCATTATCCTGCACAGTGAGACTTACTTAAATCTTAAATGTGAGTAATATGGAAGGGATTGGATCCAGGATATATCCTTCAAATTATGGAAATACAGAATATATGAAATGAAATATGAAGACATGAAATTCTTTGGAATGCCACTGTAGTGAAGCGTGTCCTTTATCTGCCTTTTCCTTGCATCTCCATTGGTACTAGCACATAAGCAGAGAGACCAGGACCGCCAAGAGGGATCTATCAAATGCAGGAGGCCTTGGAGTGGTTATCTAAAATTATTTCATTAGATGCTATTACAAAATACTTGAGACACGAACGCATTGCGTGAGATGCGAAGGTGCACTATACACCTGGCAGCGTATAGTGCAGCTGAGGGCCACCGTGGAGCAACCCCTTTGCGTTTCAGTCGAGATGTGCAGATCTTGTTCCTGGAAAGCTCCAGTGGGGACTGGGTGGGTTTTACAGTCCTTTCGAGCGATAAACCCAGCCCAGCATCAGCAGAAGTGTTTCCTGAGCTGCGAGTTCTTTTCCCAAGGCACATCTTGTTTTCTTGCCACACCAGCACCATCTGAGCAGGGTGAGGACGGGAAGGACGGTGTCAGCTCCCGTGACCCCTCTCGGGTGCTGCGCTGGTGGGGTGGCCCGGGTGGCTGCACCACGCCGAGATCTCCCCCCGGGGAGATGTTTAATAATATTATTAATAATGTATTAGTGGTGGTACTACGGAACAAGCAGCTGTGAGGTTCGTCCAAAAATCTGGCTATTGCTGGCAAGTGCAACGTGAGACATCTCTGTGCCAAGTTCGTGTATTTACATCAGCCAGCGCAGCTCCATCTGTAACCTTTTCTTCCTCTTTTAAATAAAGAGGTCATTCTTATTTCTCCTGAAAGATTCATTATAGTGAAGGACTGCAGCACAATGAGATTTGCCTGTTTTCTAATTTCTTACTGATATTCCAAACAGTAGTATATCAGCAAGCGAAACGTTCTAGGCGATGAGCACAGCTGAAATCACGTACCAGCCCTGGTAGCAGTCATACGAAATTAGTTCTTTAGTTATTAGTTTGGGTGGAGAATTCTATTTCATGAAAGCCTTTGAGATTTTTAAATGTTATTTTCATTCTGCAGAGAGATGAAGGTAACTTCTCAAATATTTTCACAAAAATGGAATTGTTGAAATGGCCTTGTCTGCCAGCTGCACTTTCCTAAATGTACTATATACTGACCTGAAATGTGGTACCACTCCGTGTAATCTGTGTTCTGCCTGACAAAGAGCAGAGATCTCAGCCATAGATCATTCTGAGTTTGGAGTAGGAACTAAACCTGGGTCTAAGGTAATGTCAGAAACTTCAGAGAAATAGGATTCTTCTCTTGTTCTGCCTTGTGGCTTATTTTCATCATGATAAAAAAAGCAACGGTGGCTGGTCACACACAGCACGCTGCCAGGCTGCAGAGGAATTGCTGCAAGGAAACGTGTTATTTGTAAAAATGCCAAAATACATTACGGAATGCCAGAATATTTTCATTCGGATTTTTTCGTAAGTTTTAACACACTTACTTCATTTAAAAGAGCAAGTCAGTACTCAAATTCCTCCAAACACACAAGTACTAACCTGTGGCGCCCATCTGCTGACCCGGGCAGGGTACGAGTTAGCAGCTCAGGACCAAAGGGGAACAACACCTACACCAAAATGTGCCGAGCCCTCAGCGGCATTGGCGGGGGGTCAGAGCGTGGCCGCTCAGCCCCCCCTGGGACACAACCGTCCAGGGGCAGAGGGGGCGGCCGGGGGGGCATGGGGTGCGGAGCGTGCTGCGGCTCAGCCCTGAGCCCCGCTGGGCTGCGGATCGGCTGATGAGCAGTCGCTTTGTGCTTTCAAGTCACATACTCCTTTTTGTTTGATTTATACTTGGTTTCTGCTTGCTTTTTTTGCATGCATTTTCCTTCTCTGAAAAGCTAACAATTACTCCTGTCTTTAGCGTGCAAAGAAAAGCAAAAGAAACCCCCCCTGAAGGGGGGTTGTAGGGAGGTGGGTGCTGGTCCCTTCTGTCAGGTGGCTGGAGATAGGACGAGAGGAAATGGCCTCAAGTTGCAGCAAGGGAGATTAAGGTTAGATATTAGGAAAAAATTCTTTACCGAGAGGGTTGTCAGACATTGGAACAGGCTGCCCAGGGAAGCGGTTGAGTCACCATCCCTGGAGGTATTCAGAAAGCGCGTAGACAGGGTACTCCGTAACATGGTTTAGTGGGCAGGGATGATGGTTGGACTTGATGATCTTGAAGGTCTTTTCCAACCTAAATGACTCTATGATTCTAAATTAAAATAAAACCAAGTTATGTGTGTGGGGCTCTGAGCAGTAGCCGCGCTGGCAGAGATGTTTGAGATGGGGCTCATGAAATACTTCTACACGGGGAACAGGAGGCTGGACCCAGCTGGCCTCTACTGCAATCACTGAAAAAGCTCATTCACACCAGCAAGCGCAGGGTTGATCTCTCTCCATCCATGTCTTCACCCTCAGTGTTTACTGGTTTGTGCTGGGTGGCTGTGGGAGGAGGTGAGCCCCCAGAAACGGGGCTCGCAGAGCTCCCCCCAGCACCGCCGGTGCCACCTGCCCTCCTCTGCCATCGCTCCTCTTGTCCTGGAGAGGAGGGAGAAGCCCCAAAGGGATGTTACCATTTTTTGTTGTCAGATAAAAGCATTTTCTGATGGTGAGTGTTGCAGAGGAAGGAGAGATTCAAAACTGCATTTTGAATGGGGTTTTGCTGGGGTTTGCAAGGAGTCCAGGGTCACGGCGGCACTGTACGGTCTCTGCCAGATTTGCTCCGGGCTCTGCCACCAGCCCTCACGGCTGCAAGGGCTAACCCTAACCAGTGACACGAAAGAGCTCTTTACTTTGGGCAGCACCTTATTTATACTGTAAAGGAGCATTATTGCTTTTCATTATTTGGGGGGGGGGAAAGGGGGTGGTGATGCTTTTCCATGAGAAACGATGCTGAAGTTTGTTTTTCTGTTGAGAATACACCAACAGTGCGTCTCTTGCCAAGTGGCAGCAAAACAGTGTGTGGATACCCATGGATGCAGATGTTTGGGTGGGACTTTGTTTTCTTTGTTTTGCTTTGCTTTGTTTTCACCAAGCTTTAAAATGTTTTTGTATAAGAAGCTGGTTAAACTGCAGGCTAATAACTTAGTTGTCTTGGTTAGACGTGCAGGTACCTCTGTGGCTGGTTATTTATTTATAAACTTGCCGTCTCTGCTATGAAAAGATTTGTAATACCCCAATAATAAATGCATTCATCACCACATCTTCTGTAATCATTACAGTTCCTGAGCTGCTATTTGGCACTCATTAGCTGAAACTCCCATTCACCTATAATTTATGAGAAGCATACAATTATGTGTTATCACTACTTCAAGTGATTACTACACTGTATGTTTTTAAGATAATGGCATGAAACACTCCATGATGAATTACACCTCTCTAGGTAGCTTTGCTTCTGTCATTAACTCTATTATTTTACTTACACCAACCTGGAGAGGATTGCGTTGCAGGGTTGGTATTACCTTCTCAGAGAAGAGTCCCAGGTCAATACTGATCCAATAAAGGACATGACACAGCACACAATTATCTCCTGCCTTGCGTGTCCTATCTGCTCATGTGTAGATATCATTATAAGGAAATCCTAAAATCCAGCCTGTTTTCACTTGGAAAGAATGGTTTTTTCATTAAGCCTTGTTAGTGAAAAAAACCTATTCAGGAAGAATATGTGAAACCTAAAACCTGAATATGAAGAAATGCCCAGAGCCTGGGCAGCTGCAGGCGGTGTCATTGGTCTGCCTGGAGAAAGGAGAGGTGAAGTTATCACAGCTCCGCTCTGGAGCAGGAGTACCCACGCCTTTGCCTGTAGACATTTTTTTCTCGCTATGTTTAATGCGTTTTGTATTTAACAGTTAAGCAGGTAGAGAGGACCTCACCGCTGCATTGATTCTGCAGGCAGACTTCATCAGATGTCCCGAGGGTAGGAGGCAACGCAGAAGTTAGCAGGTTCACTGCACTGCGTTGTCCCAGTGGCCAACCTGGCAGCAGAAGGGGGACTGCGGTACGGGGAGAGACGGCCGAGCATCGCCTCCCATCCCTCGGCAGGCTGCTGATAACGGGGTCTCCGGCCAGCGCCACGTGGGGAATCGCCCAACAGAGCACAGGGCCAGGGGCTTTTCCTATAGTGTTTGCCCTTCGTCCCTATCCCACCTGCCTTTTGGTTTAGTCTTCTAAAATACTACAGAGGCAAGTGCAGAAAGGCAAACAGAGCAATTTTCTACCAAGGAGGTCCGTGCACGTGGGAGCCCGCGTTCCCTTGCCCGGCCGCACGCCTTTCTCCTGGGGACGAAGTCCCGCGGGGCCACCGGGCAACCCCGGGTCCTTCTCCTGGGCTGGAAGCTCAAACTCGGGCAGATATTTGCGTTCGGTCTGGCGATTCTCCGGTTTTCTCCTAGACGAAGGGGGTCGGGGCTGCTGTCCGCTCCCCGGGCACCCACGGTATCTGCTGCCCACAAGCCTGTCTCGCTCTTTCCTATAAATATGCTGCAGTTGGCATGAGCCCCGCATCGCCATGGTGCTGTATTCATTATCAAATTACAGCATTTGTGTGGATGTTGAGTATAACAGCCATCCGACACTCATTATTTTATCCTGAGTGTCCGTTACTGTAACAGTCTCCCGTTGTAAGCCCTCATTTTTTTGTCAGAGCTTATTGCGTCAGTGAAGAAACCTTTGTTTCATTTTAGCATTAAAAATAAAGACTAAAGTAACTGTTCTGAAAGTGAAATAAATGCACTTAATTAGTATCATGGCTGTTTTAATTCGGTTATATATTTCTGGATGCTAAAATCCTTCAATACCATGCTGTGATATTGAAAATTTGGAAAGTAACACTGTATGTTCATGGACCCGATGTTTTCTCATTCTCTAGGCGTGATCCTTTGCCTTGCCATGGTCTCAGAGCTTATGTTGCTTTTTATTCCTTTAATTTGTGTTTCAGTGTTGTGAGGCAAAAAAGCAGGGCGAAAAAAATTGCCATCTGGGTTGGCTTTCACTGTCAGAAGAAACAGCTGACTTATCTATTCCTATAAAATAAACATGATTGACTCTCAAATTTTCAAAGGGCCCTCTCCCTTAAAAGTGCAAAATAATAAAAATAAAACCGTGCAGTGAAATGTTTCCTTACTTTTCTGCACTGGCAATTTCTTCTTCATAATTTCTGGAAGACAGTGTTCCTATATCATAAATCTTTAGAAATTAATAAATATCAAATGCAGCAGCCAGCCCCTTTTTAATGTTTCAGATAGTATGATTAAGCTGGGAGTTACTCTCTGAAAATGAAACTAAGACTGTCAGAACAAATAATGTTGTGTGATATTGTTTCTGAGCCTTCAAAGAGAAAATATTGTGTGCTTCCATGAAATAATTAATTAATTGCTAATAATGCTTAGCTTTACCCTATACTGTTTTGTTCATTTTAATATGAAAATATATCTGTGGAAAGGGGTGGGAATATTTTCCTATAAATAAAAACAACAAATGAATTTATTGCAGTTGTGATACTAACAGTTTCTCTGTCCCTGGCATGGAAAAAAGCCACTTCTTTGTGGCAGGAGGGAAATACACATTATGGTCATGGCTGGTGGTTATGATGAACGTTAGAGGCCAGGAAACCCCTGTGAAAGTGGGCTTTCACCTGGCTTGGATGGATTAGCAGGTCCTGAGGACGAAACCCATGCAGATTAAAGTTCAAATAACATCAGCTGTAGAGCACATTACATTTAACATCTGGTAGAAGAGTAAACACTTTTACTATTAATTACTCATATTCTACTGATTTTCCATTTTAAATGTTTCAGATTTAGGGACTAATCCATGTTTTATCTGGAGACACATTTCCTAGAATAACTTAAAGCATCTGAAGGCAGACGAGTCTATAAAATCAAGAAGCTGGAGATGTGTAATGAAGAAGATATATTCCACTTTCTCTCCCAGTCGTTTTGTCCTGCTTTCTCCCTCTGCCTTGTCTTTTGTTTCATCCACAGGCTGGCAGGTATCTGGCAACTTTGTCATGGCCAGCTATAGAGCAGAAAATCTGACGTGTTCTCATGGTTAATAAACAACACGTCGATTCTCTGGAGCCGTGGAAGTGGCACAGGAGCAGAGCAGGGAGGTTAATTATGCTAATTACTCATGAAAATTCAGGTAGCACACATCCCCATTTATTTCAGGCAGTTTGCCAAATAAAAAGCTCATACTGTTATCTGCTCCTTTTGGAAAAGTCCACAGGTCAGCAAATATTTAAAGAATTATCTTGGTTTCTCCTTAAGTTTGCAGATCTCCAGTTCTGAGCTGCTATTTTAGAAAGCAATGTAATGGACTGCTGAGAGTCGCAGAAAATAGAGGGTAGTAGGTTTGGAAGAATGTCTTTATTTAAAGGAGGTAATTATGAATAAGTGTATTGATACGGTGCTAAATGAATTATTTGACTGCAAACACTGGGTAAAATGTCTCAGGCGCGGTTAGTCTGTTCAGGTTGGAAGGGGAGGAGAAGCTACGACATGGTTAGCTCCTTTGCTGTCGGTACAAGAGGTTAGTCTGCTGTTTGCCCAAAGGTGCCTGGGAGCAGAGGCTGTGGGAGGGACGAGGCGAGGCTGGAGACGCGGTCGTACCCCCACGCTGTGCCGGTAAGAGCGAGGAAGGTTTTCCCGGAGGGATCCCCCCTGGGTAGCTCTCCCCTGCCCAAGCAGCGGCAGAGGGACCCGTCTTCTGTGGCATCTCCTGCCTGATGGTTGGAGGGAGACTGGCTTTGGAGACTCTCCATCCTCTGCAGGGGAGACACACCGCATCTTTGAACCCGAAGGGAAAACTTGCTCTGAAAAAGGATTTGGTACCAACTACGGTTTATGGTGCTTAAAAAGCAGAATGCACGCAGAGCAAAGCTCGAAGGAAAAAGGCTCATTTGTGCATGTTAAGACCTCAGTGCATAATCAGGGCTCTTTCCGCCACTGACATGAAAAGAAAAAGAACAACAAGGACGTTGGGACTTGCTGGTTGTGGAGAAGGAAAACTGGTACCAGGGTGCGAGGAAGGAGAAAGGATTTGGCAGACGCTGCAGGGGGTTCATAGGGGAACAAAACAGAGTTTGAGGTGTTTGCAGGACCTGCATTAAACACTGCAAAGTTCACAAAAGTTTGCTGTCAACTGGTGGCTGCGTAGAAAGAAACTGAAATCTGTATTTGATCCATTAGCACCACTTTTCTTTAATCCTGAGTGGCCTGGTGCCATTTCAGAAACGCAGCGCACAGGAATTCACGGTGGGTTTGGTATTTGCCATGAGCAGGAGGGGGCAGGCGGCTCGGCACCTGGTGGGACTTGGTGCTGGAAAGGTGCACGTTCAATATAAAGAAACCTCATGACATCTCAGCCGAGTGCTGCTGTCATTTTTTAAGCAGAAAGCATTTTTAGACGTAGATCTAAGGACCTTGACATACAAAGGAGATGCCAGGCAAAGCAAAGCTGGTTGTTTGTTTTAGGTCTGTTTTGGCTGCTGTGAGACAGAGTTTTGGGGTTCTGATTTTAAACTGTTTTAAAACAACTGCTTGTCTCCCCTGTTTTACATAACTCCTGTTCACCAGACTTTCCAGAAAGCGCCTGTGCAGGTTTCTGTCCCATTCACAACAGAACAGTCTCCCTCTGCAGGATAATTTTAACATTTGCATGTTTCATAAATAGCGTTGCTTCTTGGGGAAAAATGAAAAGGTCTTCCTAAGATTAAGATTTTTAAACTCTGTTAAGTCTTTCTTGTTATTAATATCCTATATGCCTGGCTTCCCAGGTGCAATTCCTCTGTAATATTTAATGCTTGCTACACTTCGGAGATAATTTAGCTCCAGCGGCTGCAGCTGAGCGCTGGCCAAGTCTGCTCCCCAGGCGACCTCCCCATCCTTGTGCTCACTCTTCCAGGCCTGGCAGTGGGTAGTGCAGGTTAACTCCCTGAGAAAATGGTGAAATTGGGGCTGCAGCATCTTTACACTGTGAATACACTGAGCTTGTACCGGCCCACGTGCTGCTGGAGGCGGATCTCGAGCTTGGGGCATGGAGGCAGCCGGGGCTCGGTGTGCACCAGCCCCGTCACCGGCCATCGATGCATCAGCTCCCTGACGGTCTGAGACTGTTCTGTAAATAAAATCAGAAAAAAGCTGTGATGATAGTGAGCAGCTGCGCAGTTTTTTATGCAGAATTCCAAGCTTTGGGCTATAGTAGACGTGAGAAAACTCATTTTGATCACAAAAGTAAAAGGAACACCTATAATTGCACCTGAGTTATTTTTATTGTTTGGAGAAGTTTCCTTAGCGTAACAAACTTTTAAGATGTTATTCGTAAGAATCCGTGGAGAACCCGGAGAAGACATTTATCAGATCATCAGTAAAAGGACTTTGCAAAAGTTCTTAGCAGGTTTCTGCTGTGATTTTCTGGTTCTGGAGCTTGGATGTATCATTTTATGTTCTGGGCTTCTAGGTATTTTTCTAGGCTGAACCCTGACCCTGGTGTTTCTCTCTCCCCTTGCTGCTTAGCTCAAAGCCAATCTCCTTTAAAGCAGAAAAATTTTAGCGACACTGTTTTTGCAAAGGTATTCCATGTTCTGAGGAAAGTGGCTGTAATGCAATGCCAAAACCAATTTCACTGGAAAAAAAGTTGCTGTAGTAAGCAATAACAACTCTGTTAAGTGCTTCACATCTGCTTTGGTGAACACTCACCCACTGCAGGGTGGTAGAAAAGGGATGCTGTCATCCCTCGTGGGTGTTACAGTCAGCTCCGCCAGCACCCAAAGCACCAGCTATATAAAACTGTAAGAATTCTCAAGTCAAATTCTTCTAGGTTTTCAGGGAAAAGAAAGGGATTCCAGGACTTTCTGTAAATGAGATGGAACTTTTAACCTGAACTGCAACAGGATTACTGGTTTTGGAGACACAGCCTACACAGAAATGAATCATATTCTGACCTGGAGTATGTGTCCTACCATTTAGGGGACGTGTTCTATGGAGGAAGCGTCTCACAGTAAGTCACTTGGTGTCTCCTCCCAGTCACAGATGTGTTTTGAATGACTCTGAAGCTGGGCGGCCCAGTAGCCCCGGGTGGCCTTTCCCGGACCTTCGGCTCTCCCGCAGCTCCTCGTGCTCAACCCCCCACAGTCCCACCTGGGGAGGGAGCGGAGCAGAGACGGATGGGGTGGGAGCACGAAATGGAGCCTCGTGGGCCTGAATGGGTGTACTTAAAGGGTTGCATGGCTTGAATTTGCCTACATATTTGTAAGACAGTTTTTGACTTACTTATCCTTTTGGCTTTGCAGTCTGGGTCAAGTGAGTAGTTGCACAAGAAGTGAGGATAATGGTAGCTTTCGGTCCTACTGGAATGAAGATTTTTTTCATTTTAAGTACTGCCCAAGTACTATGCGGATGTAACCCCAGAGAGTGTACTGAAGGCTGTTTGGAGATAGGCATACGTCAAAAGTTCATGCAATATATGGAACGTCAGAAAGCTTTGCGCGCAATCCCGTGCGGTTTGTTTCAAGGGCAGTGAGGTGGGCGCTCCAGCCCTGGCTGCACTAGGAAGGCTCTTGTAGAAAGAGACCGTGTGCAGTTTTAATTAAGCAACTGAGAAGAACTGTTTTTTACTAAGATTAATAGGTCTATCTTTTAATTATGGGGAAATAATAGACTAGAGAACTAGGAGAGTGGGAGGTATCAAAAAGAGAGGATTAAAAACTTTAAGGAAGCTGTGTGAGACTATATTTTTCTGTACTTACAAATTACAGAAGATCATCCCCATTAATAATGATCAGAAAAATAATAAAATACCTTCAGCCATATATGACAGCTAACATTAAAATCTATTTTTTATGCTTGTTGGGTAGAGAATTTCTGATTACAATCATCAGTTAAGAAATAAATGGTTCTTTTTTCCAATCTTCTAAGTGTAAAAATGGAATAATTATCTTCTGACTTCAGCTATAGTTTAATCAATACATTTCCAAGCAATGTAAAGGTAAAAAGAGCAAAAGTCATTTTTATTTAATGATTGTTACGCTTTCTTTAATTGTCCTGCAGTGTTATTATTAACTTCTAAAAATAATTGGTCCTATGCATAGATTTTAAAAATTCCATTGGAGAAGAGGCTGCCATGATGCGCAGGAAGTTTAAAAATAAACAAAATTTAAGGAAAGAGAATAAAGGGGGAAGAGAGGGAAGGCCACTAATATTTGCAGTTTCTACTAGTTGTCATCTTTTCAGTAAACTATTTCCCATATATTTCTGTAAGACGTGTTCTGTTGTTGGACTTTATTAAACATCAGCATGCTTTGGCTTGAATTGTCCACCAGCGATGGGTGGTGACCAACCGCGGCTCCCTCAGGAGACCCCTGGCAAGAGCAACTCTGCACCTTCAATAATGTGATCCCATGGGGATTTGTGTGTGCTGGTCTAGAACTGTGCATTGATCTGGCATCGTTATTCGATGTATTTACAGCACTTAAAACTAGGAGAAGTTGAGAGTTGGGCTCTTAGCTTGAGGCTCAGGCTCATCCTGAGGGAACTGTGGTGGAAGGCTGCCTGTTCTTCATGTGTTCACATGAAATCAAAACTCTGCTCAAACTCGCTTCTCAGGTTTGCCGAAAAGTTGTGTTTAAGTTTCCTGAAATGTTTGCAAGACTTAACAGGCAAACCTTTCTGGAGTGCAAACCCAAATTTTAGGTTTTTAGTAAAACTTAGCTTGGCGACTCCTGTTTTAGGATTTGTAACGTACTTTGCTCAGCGAGACTGCTGCAGTCTTAAGGAAACAGAGGTTCTCGCAGAGGGCTTTGGTCATCCTGTGCACGCACACCCGGGCGCAGACGTGGGCTTCGCACCGCCCCGCGGAGCTGCACCCCGGGGCAGCCGGGGCAAGCGGCCCCGTTCAGCTGGGCTCCCGGTGGTTCTCACTGCTCTGCTTTGCCAGGTCTTGCTGTTTTTCCCCCCAGCCCTCGCTCACGAGATGCCCGGGTTGTCAGTGAGGGTGCCCCGATCCCTGCCGGCGCAGCGGGGCGGAGAGGGGTACGGACAGGGAGAGCGCGCGTGTGCAGCGAGGCAGTTTGTCTTCTCCTCGGAGCGGAACCCTTGTGGGGTTTCAGTCAAAAGAGCCGTTACGTTTCTAGATATGTTCATGTTCGTGCAATGAAAACAATATAGGGTTATCTCTCATTACCCGTGGCTTAAAAAATAATGTTAAAATGCTGTTCTTAGTTAAAATGAAAAAGTGCATCCAGAGACCGAGTATGTGAGAAAAGCAATTGTAGGGGGAAATGCAGAGGTTGTGTAGGAGGTCGGTTGTGGTATTGCAGTCTGAGTCCACGCGCACCGGTCAGATCCCACGGGCTTGCTTGGGGTTCGGATTTTTGTTGTTCTCGGTGTTTGTCCTTTGCAAATGTTCATCCATACAAATTGGTTGGTTAAGTCACACAAAACATATGTGGAAAGACTGCTCTTTCATAGAAAATTATAAAGGTATGGGGAAAAACAAGACCCAGCCTTCATTTAAAGGGCAAAAAATCCTTATTTGTCCTTATTTCTGTTCCTCTGCAATAACTACAGTGAAGAAGCATCGCCTCCAATGGCCCGTCAACACAAGTGGGTGAATGTGTAGTCCAAGCTGCCTGCAGAATACTTTTGAGCAACAAATGCATTTTCAGAAATGAGAAGTGATTTGCAAACAGCAAGGGATTAAATTTGTTAGATTAGAAAACATTTCTGAGGTGAATCATTTGATTGCTTCTTCCATGGAGTAAATATGCACTTTATCTGTTGCATCTCATGTGCGTAATGGGAAAATACAGCATCTTGACTGCTATTTAATTTGAAGGCTATCCTGTGCAAAATATTTCAGCCAAATTCTGCAGCATTTTCAAATCAGTTCACTTCCACAGTGTTAGGGAACTTGCATGGCTTTTGAGTAAATGTAGAGAAAAGACTGCTTTGGGCTGTTGAAGGAGCCTGTCTGAGGTAAAATATTTAACCTATTTTCAAAGAACCTTATTTGGAATATCATTTTGAGTTTGAAGCCAATGTGCTTCCACAGTACAACATTCTTCTTCAGGGTCTGAACAAGACTGAAATGTTTTCTCCTAGTTACATTTTTAGAAATACCTTTTGTGACTTATTTTTTCATCAAACTTGAAAATCCTCCTCAACAACTAAACATATGTTGCATTTTTAGTCCTTGGTTTTCGTGTTTTATACGGCAATCATAGACGGCATACTTTTTGCTAATTAGTGGGACATAGAAGAAAGTTGGGTTTTGCAGGTTTTCATCTCTGTCCATGATAACCATGCACCTACAAATTAATAAAAAAAAATTCTTATTTGTTTTAGAAAGTTATTTTGAGAAAATACCTTTGTATATCAAATAAAACAGCAAGAGGTCTCATGTTCATTTCTGCACTGGTGTATCTTGCCTTTTCTCAGGAGGAAAGCCTTGATATCAAAAGGGCTGTGTTTATATGGGAAGTTTTCGGCAGCCTTTGGGGCTTTCAGAGCACGTGCCGTGAGGAGGTTGTGAGGATGCTTTGGAGCTGCCGTGACGGCGTCCCTGAGCACTGCCCTTCTCAGCATGCTTTTCATGTGCTTCGCTTCACATCTGATAAGAATTGCACTTTTGTCTTTTAATTAATAACCAAAAATTTCAACTTGCATTCTTTTTTTTTTTTTTTAAGCAAGGCTAATTTTCTTTCTTACAAGCTTCACAGGCAGCAGGGAATTGGAGGCTGGTTTTGTGTGCTGGGAGAGGAGGAGGCTGGTTTTCTCTTCCGTGGGAAGAAGCCATAGTGCTAACGCTTTCTTGCATGTTTTTGGATGCATGCGTGTGTAAAAATGAGGGAGTTAAGGAAAATGGTAACCAGTCACTGAAACTACGGGCTACCTTCAAAAATATTCATTTATAACTGACTCTATCCAGCTGCTGCAGAAATGCCAGTAGAAAAGAAATGCACTGTAGAAAAATGTCAGTGAATCTGAGGTTTCCCTGCTTCTCCCCAGTCTTCTGTTCATTAGAATCAATTTGAAAATGTTCATAAGACTTTGAAAGCGGCTCCTTGCCTTCTCCGAATGGGACCAGACCCCACAAAACTCCTCCTGCAGGGATTCACAGATGTCAGCTGTGCTCTCCCGTCCTCAAAGTGATGCTTCCCCATGACATCCCAATTCTCTGCTATATAAACTGTGATTTTTTATCCCATATCGTATGCAGCTTCTTGCAGAATTCTTTCAGGTGTCATGTTGAGACCATTAATTAAATGAATGGTTATATTCATGATCCATTTCCGAAGAATTTCAGCCTGATGCTTCTAGTTTCTTATTCCTGAAGGGAATGTCATTTTTCCCCTTAAACAATACCACCATATGCTTCAGCTATGAAATCACCATTTTCTCCCACCTGACAGTTTCCATAGTTGTGCTGTTTTAATGTTTTATCAAAGAGATGAGATCTATTGCATTCTCTTTTTCTGTTGGATTTCGTTCATGTAAAAAAATGCTTTATCAAATAAAAATGTCTCATTAGTCTGTTGCACTTTGTATTACCTTCCTTCAACTTCTAAAGTTGTTTTAAAGCCTTAAATTCTATTGTGGGCATGGTGGTTAGCCTGAAATTTGCCTGATTCACTCTCCACTTTTCCTTAAATGTAGATAATACATTTACGATTTCCCAGTCACATAGCATCACTTTCAGTTTGTTTAAAAAAACCCCACATGCTCCTGGATTTGCAGTTTCATGCTCTCAAACGTGACTCCATTAAGGTTCTTCTCTGCCCTTGACTCCATTAGCTGCTCTGCCTTTTCCCACATGCTGGATGTCACCTTCTTTGTGGAAAACTGGAGTATAATGCTCATTTAGTTTTTGAGCCATAGTTAAATATCCTTAACCTCAGTCCAGACAGGGTCTGTCTTTTTTATCAGCTCATAGAAATAAAGCTCTTTCTGCATGCTCTCTCTGTTCTTTCATCCCCTCACGTCTCAGCCACCGAGAAGGACTCTCCTTGCTGGCCGTTCCTCCTGGACACCCTTCTCCCAGCCCTGTTTTCCCATGCTCTCTACCCAGACTATCAACGTTTTCTTTTGCTCAGGTCTCATCTGTCTCCAGTCCTCCTCCTTTTATGACAAATATTTCTGGGTCTATGGCAAGGTGGTACTTGAAGTATCTCCAGTGTTTGTATTCTTGTTGTATTCTCATACTTCACAAAGTCCTCTGCTCTGCTCTTTACTGGCTTTCTTCCCATTATTATGTTTTCTTTCCTCACCTGCTGCTCTTTCATGAGTTTTCCTGGCTGCTGTCGTGCTTTAACCCCAGCCAGCAACTAAGCAGCACGCAGCCACTCGCTTGCTTACTCCCCACCCCGCCGCAGTGGGATGGGGGAGAGAATTGGGGAAAAAAAAGTAAAACTTGTGGGTTGACATAAGAACAGTTTAATAGGACAGAAAGGAAGAAAATAATAATGATAATAATAACAACATCAATACAATGACAATAATAATAATAAAAGAATTGGAATATACAAACCAAGCGATGCACAATGCAATTGCTCATCACTCGCCGACTGATGCCCAGTTAGTTCCTGAGCAGAGATTCAACTGGCCAGGCCAGCTCCCCCCCAGTTTATATACTGGGCATGACATCACGTGGTATGGAATACCCCTCTGGCCAGTTTGGGTCAGCTGCCCTGGCTGTCCCCCCTCCCAACTCCTTGTGCCCCTCCAGCCTTCTTGCTGGCTGGGCAGGAGAAGCTGAAAAACCCTTGACTTAGTCTAAACATTACTTGGCAACAACTGAAAACACCAGTGTGTTATCAACATTCTTCTCATACTGAATCCGAAACATAACACTGTATGGAAGACAATTGACTCTACCCCAGCTGAAACCAGGGCAGCTGCTCACAAAAATCATTGCTGTGGCTGAAGTTCAGGAGGGCGTCCCAAGGCTGTCGTGCCTAGCAATTGCTTCCACTGTCAACCACCGCTAAGTAGATTAGAGGCTGCATCGCCCAAGCATCAGCGGAACACGCAGTTAAAATGCCCGTGGGATTGAGAAGTGGTCTTTAGCGTCCTTTCTGTCTCCTGCTCTCCCACCTGTCACCAGTGTCACTCCACTCTTTCCAGACGACAGAGAAGTTCGATGGCTACTCCAAAGCTATCAGTCACATTGAAAACTAGAGCATCTCCTGGGACCGTTTCTATCCTACCAGCCTGCGTGCCGCTGAGTGGCCGCTCCTTCAGCTCCAGCAGCGAGCGGGGTTCCTCAGCGCCGGTGCAGCTTTGTGTCCTGCGGCATCAGCCCGCTCCCCCCGGCCACCGCTCTGCCCGTCCGGGGTTCGGGAGCATCGCACGGCTCGCCTCTGCGGGGATCCCACCCCCACAAACATCTGCTTTCCTTCTTATTTACTTTGCTGTGCTAAGAAGTGCTCTCAAAATTATTCACCGGCTTCTCACCGCTTTTTCCACAAAGTTTTAGCAATTGCGCTTGATGCCATGCTGTTCTTAGGGCTTGTCAGTGACATTTAATAGTATCCTTCGCAGTGCGGTTCTCCCCATCCCAGTGTGCAAGTGAGCAACTTAAGATGGAAAGCTATTTTAGAGAGAAATTACAAATGTTGCCTAATACACGATGCAAAATATTGACAACAGCAGCATATTGCAGTGCCTAATTACCTTAGTAGAAGGTTATGCTTCTCTTACGCCTGGGTGGCTTTTTTTTTGGTTGCATATCTACAGAAAAGATTTTCAATTAACATTGACCTTTAATACTGCTACTGCTTTTTGATTCTACAGCTGGTGAAACGGACTACAAATTAGATTTTGCAATATACCTTGTTCTTTATATTTCTCAACAGATTAGTTTCAGTTTGCAGTACCTACACCGGCACCTTCAGCTCGCAATTCCCTCGCAATCGACAGTGCCATGTTCAAACCCCCAAGATGTTGTGTAGAAATGCTGTCAAACTCTTCTGATATACATGTTTTCATTCTCCAGCTGTACTTGGTACTCATTTTAAAAAAATATAAAGTCTTTATGGAGGAATATTTTTGAACTAAAATTTAGAAGGAAAGGAATCTGTCTGGGGTGCATTCACTTCGGATTGTAGGGGTGTTGTTTTTCACCAAGTTCCAATTAAAGTAGCTATTGCACCCCAAAGAACACTCTTTTTTGTTATTGTTCTGATAATAACTGAAAAAAAGCTAAAGTATGGCATAATAAACAAATCACATTCATTTGAGTCACTACCATACCAAAGATATTTTAAAAAATAGTTAGTAGAACTATGCTATATTTCATTGTTGTCAGCAGGGAAATCCATGCTAATTGAGTGTATGTTTGCTTTAAACATATGTTGAATGTCTTGAGTATAAGATTAGCAATGACAAATATAATAACCTTTTGAAAAGCAAAAATATTGTTTTGGATACTAAGTTGTCATTAGAGATTTTGGTGGAAAAAGTCCCTTGGTTCCTTAAGTAAGCAAGCAGAAGTTTAATGTCTTAGGAAAAGGGTGGTACTTTTGCACAGGCGCACATGCCGACTCCTGATCCTTACGAGCTGAAACTGGAGCAGAAAGGGCTGCTCCAATGAAGTCATTAAGTCCAGTCCAGAAATAGCTGAGACTTTCTACTTACTGCTCCACTGACCGCTCACAGCAGGAAAATCAGACAGGAAGAACATAGCAGAAAAATATATCTATGTTTGTTGTGTGTTTGTAAGATAGGCTTTTGGTTTTATTATGAATTAAAAAATGACTCATGTTTTGAGGTTCAACTCCAATATATTATAGCTGTATTCAGTCTCAAAATCAATAGCAAGTTAATGGTATGTAAAAGCTCCTACATTTTCTTACTTACGGTTTCACCTTTTTTCCCAGGTGTTACTTGGAAGATGGAGCTTCAAAAGGTGCCTGGCTGAATCGGTCGAGTATTATTTTTGCTGGAAGTGATAAGTGGTCAGTAGATCCTCGAGTTTCAATCGCAACAGCAAATAGAAGAGAATATAGCCTGCAGATACAGGACGTAGACGTGACAGATGACGGTCCATACACTTGTTCTGTGCAAACTCAACACACTCCTAGAACGATGCAGGTGCACTTAACTGTACAAGGTATGTGTTTAAACCAGTTGCAAATTGTTATTGGAGATGTACTAGAAAAGCCTGTGTTTGTAGATGGGAAGCATCAGCTAAGCACGTTTTAAGGCTTTTTTTTCTTTCTTTTTTCTTGGATGTATGTAGCCATAGACTCTCTATGCCATTGGCTCCGGGCCCCTGCAAATAGATAATTAGCCCAGAAGGGTCTCCAACTTGCCAAAATCAGCTTTAAATCCTCACTCCTACTCTTCTGGCAATTGAACAAGATGTAAAAATATAAGAGGAAAATAGTCCAGTTCCCGGCAATGGTACCGTGCAGTTATCTGTCAGTTTGGTACAGGTCTCCTGCATGGCTCAGAATTTGGTTGTTTTGCATGGTAATTCAGCCTAGTCACCATGTAAAAGTGAATACTCAGGTGCTGAGTTCACAGAAGGTGACCAAATATTGCCAGAAACATCCTCGTTTCCTTTGTGATGCCAAGATGTGTTCAGAAATAGCCAGTGCCGCTACTGCAGCAGGCCATGGAAGGGTCACTGGGGATCAGGACCCAGCTGTCCTTGGGGACGGAACAAGCCACCAGACATGCTTTGATGATCATGCAATAAAAGAATCACATAAAAGACGCCTGATGGATGCAGCGAGATAGATGCCAGAGCGCAATCTGTCATACACAGTTTGCAGGTGGCACGGCCATCAGCTGCCCCCGCACCCCAACAGCCCGGCTCCAAATTTCCTACAGGACTATTTTGATGAGAGTTGCAAAGGAGGAAAATGAATGGGTTTGTGGGCTCCTTCTGAGGCAGTTCCTCGAGGGCAGCCTGGGAGAAAGCACAAAACCGCTTCACCCCACGGTGCTCCTGCGTCAGCAGGCAGGGTGGCGGGTCACTCCTCGGAAAGCTTGTCCCCTTCCCGGCACGGCTCGGCCGCAGGGAGGGATTCACCGGAGCACTTCATACCCCATCAGCAGCCCCACAGCCCCGAAGGTCTTCTTGCTGTTCCCATGGCGCTCAGCTTACCCGCCCGCGTGGATGTGTCCTACCCACATGAAGCTTTAAGTATGAAGTTTTCTGTAAATTTTAGTGGCATTTAAAAGATGCAGTATTTGAGCACTGCAAGTGTCTTCTCTGGTGTGTGCCATCAGAAGCATTGTCATAAAAACAAGAATTAACTCATCAGCTTAAAAAAAGCAAAGCTAGAATGCATAAACCAATTTTTCAAACATAGAAATAGAAATTCTGTTAGATTCAGAAATTTAATATAAATTCATTAAAACCAAAATAAACAAGTGAAGACAAAGTAAGCTGATTTTGCATTAAAATCCATAGGTTTTGTTTCTTCCAGAGCAGTTTTCTCACAGAAATAACTAAGATCCCAATATTGTTTCTAAGAACAGTCCATTTATTTCCGTGAGACAGTTTTTGTTATAAGCACTGCAGAACAACAGTGACAGTTTTACATACATGGAGGTAATATTTATTGTATTGTTCCAGGGTGAACAATTCTTAGTTTTGATTGTCTTTGTAATAGTTAATGCCCTCGTGCAAGGGGCTAAAAAAAAAGTTGGAAATTAATTGCATGTATAAAACATATAAACAGGAGCTTAAAATTAATTAGGCTAACTACAAGCGTATAGAGAAATAATAACTCAATAGTTAAAAATATGCATAATTATTAAGCGATTGCAGTTATATCTTCAGAAATGCAAAGTATAACCTAAGGCTTTAACTTATTAGTCTTTGGTGTAATCATCATTAACATTTTCTTTTGCATTTTTATGAGTAATAAAGCAATGAATATAAAACAGAAGAATTCAAATGGCAATCTCTATTAATCCATATGGCACACCAAAATCCCTTACAAATAACGTGTATGAAATGCTTCTCAAACTAATTATTCTCAACCACTGAACCTTTAGACCCCAATGGTTTGCAAGAATGTTAGGCTGTTGCTTTGTAAGAGCTAAGTGTATTTGTTGTATAAAGAACGTTATTTTATTAGTACAGCCAAAAAGCCATCACTTAGTCATTTTTATAACCTTCCTCAGAGGCAGCTGTTGCGTGAAGACCCATAAACGTACTCTTTACTTGCGGGGGTTGTTCAGGGATTGCAGAAGTATTTGTACGCTATCGGACTGGGAAGCTGGAATGAAGAAGCTGTGACAGTATCAATTATTATTTCAGTTGGGAGGGGGGGAGGTAGAGTGTTACACCAATATTATTTCAGTTATATTCTATGTAGGAAGTAGGGACTAGCTCCATGAAGCATAGCCAGAAGTGAGCCATTTTCAAGATAAAGTTAAAAAAAATCACTCTTCCTGTATTTTTTCCTGTGTAGTTCTCTTAGCACTTAGCAAGAAGGGCAAGCCGCTGAGCTCCCTGCTTGTAGAGAGAGGTCCTGCATCCACTGAGCAGCACAGCAGGATCAACAGCTCTGGAGGATGCCCCATCCCATCTCGGTGATGACTGTGGCCATTTCTTTCCATTCCAGCTCATATCTTTATGTACATGCTCCTGCAGATACTAATAATTATCAGCCGTGCAGTGGTTGCTCAGTGGATCGGATGCGAGTCACTCCAGTCCAGTCGCTGATCCCGCACAGGTGGGATCCCGCCTTGAATCAACATTGGGGTTTGCCCGGTAATTTAGAGCGACCTGCATCACCCTTACTACTGTCGTTATCTGTCCAGTGGACCTGAATGGGACTTGTGCATGTAAGCACTTTTAATCGGGTCGCTTCGTACTTACTCTGCTAATAAAGCCATCGCTTCACCTTCCCTGTGCTGAGACTCGGGAGGTAAGGATGCAAGATTCATGCATCCTTTGAGATGGAGATTGACCTGTCTGAGAGTAACCGAGACTGTAAAGGCAACATCAAACAGCTAATTGGTGCTATAAGCTTATATATCCTTTCCTGCTGAATAGGGTTCATAGGGATGATATAATAACATTTTATGGAAGCAGTTTTATGTCTCCTTTCAATATTGTTCATGGCTTTGTATTTCAAGATTAGAAACAACTTCTGCTATTGGGGAGAAATAAATGAAGGGAAAAGCGGGTCTTTTGCCAAAGTAAAATCGTTCAGTCAAAGGGCTGGGTTTCCTTTTACATTGTGAATAAATGATCAGCAGCAGACCTAGAGCAGCACATGAAATAATAGGAGGAAAAGAAAATTTAAAAGCAAAGTCTTAGCCCTTTAAAATTCCTCTGCCCTACAGGCTGTATTCTGTCGAGTAATGTTGAAAGAAGACGTTCTCCTGCTGAAAACAGCAGAGCTGGAAGAGCCAGGGGTGTGTGCATTGTGTCACAAATTAAATGAATAAAGACTTACATCTGATCATAAGCTCCCAAATAGGTTCAAACTCCAGACTGCAAAATTATTTGCTGTGAAACTCCACTTTAAAAGCCGTGTAAATCCAACTCTCTCACTTTATTTCTTTTTTCCTGTGTGTGTGAGGTCTTTCTATACACACAGATCCAGTAGCTATCATTTTGAATGTCCTCTTCTCTGCTATTTGGGCTGGCAATTTCTGAACATATTCATGTAGGTGTTTCAGAGAATAAACACATCTTAATTCGTTAAAGATGCCTTAATTTCCATGAGTAAAACATAGAAAGGAAACATGATCAGTAAATAACCAAGGCTGAAGGGAAGCAGCAGCCTCTCCATCGCTGTCCCATGCACAGATTGAGGGAGCAGTGAGACCTACTGGGGTTTGGCCACAGTCCATCAGGAATCTCTGGCAGAGCTTGAAGCTGAGTTTCAGTCTCCCAAATCCCGGCTCAGCACCTTAACAAGACCGCCAGGTTGAGTCTAGATCACTGTTACTTATTACATAGTCACACCTTTTTGTACCAAGAAAATTAATCAAGATAGTTGTTAAAAAAGAAAAAAGCCTAATGTGTCTTTGGCCCACATTTACATCAGTGAAGTAAAAATCACTTGAAAGAGAGGAAGATAATCCAGTTAACTTTATTTCAGTGACCTTATTAAAAAGAAGTGAGAATTATGGTGTAATTAATTAAAGTTTAGAAGGTAGGAGTTTGTAATCAACTCAGTCTACCTCAGTGCCAGATGCTTGATCTGCAAAGTCATGAAGTGCAGATGATTTAAACATCAGATGTTTGCCACAGTAAAGTAAAAAAATGAAATACCTCTTACCAAACACTGTTGCTCATAATTTTTCTAGCAAAAGGTTGCAATTTCTGCCATTTCTAATATGACATTTATTCTACCAAAGTTTAAATTGTGTCCTCCAAGCTGTGTTTCCCTTTCAATTTGCAAAAATATTAAGACATGTTTACCAATGTCCTTGAGAATTAATTTTGCCACGGGGCAGAGCGACAGGTCACAGCCCGAAGTCTGCCGCTCTCTCCGTGTGTCAGGACGCAGTAATGATGTTACCGCACCGTGCGGGGAAAGGGCAGGTCGGGCTGCTGGTTTGTGACTGCAGGGAGATAGAGGCCAGAACAGGGTCTTCAAAGGGACCTCGGCCACCAGGAGAGGGCTACCAGGATGATTAGGAGAATAAAGAACACGTCTGAAGGAGATTGCTTTGTTTAACCTAGCAAAATGAGGGCTCGGGAAGAATTTTGTTATGCTTTATTAATACTGTTGGTGTGGGTCCAAGGAAGGGAGAGCAAACATACTGGCTAAGGGAGAGCACTTTTACAAGACTAGCCAAATATAACTTAGCCATCCGTGAATTTTAATGTGAGGTGAGGGGAAGGTGCTGGTCCCCATCGCGTCCTGGATGGGCTGTCGAGGGAGAGTGGCCCGGGTTCGGGGCAGCGGTTCCCATGGGGGCTGGTGGGGCAGGGGTGACCATGATGCTGCTGAGCGAGGTTTGTGACCGTGGTCTTCCTAATGACGGGATTAAGGATCTGACAGCTCCATTTGTCTCCTTAAACGTGAACAAGGAGCCTGGTGATGCTCCTGGCGACAGCAGTGCCGGGACCTGCTGGCACAGTCTGGGTCGAGGAGGGTGTTTTCAAGGCTGTATTTTGGTCTGTCACGGATGCACGGCTCAAATAGGTCCATGGTTTAGGATCTGAGGTGTAGATAACAGGTCTGATTCCCTTTGCCACCCCCTGTCTCCAGTTCCCCACCGTCTCCGCGGCCCTTGCCGACCCCCACTGCACCCTCTGCCTTCCCTGTCCCGCAGGGACCTGGCTCCTGCTTCCAGCAGTGCTTTCCATCAGTACCAAAACGCTGATGCTGGGGAGCTGGTGACACGACAACTTCCTTACCTTAGCTACGTGGCATCGTAATTTTTATTTTCATCTAGCCTGTGCCAGGCACGTCTGGGGCTCCTCCCGGGACAGACCCTGTGCGTGTGAGACACGGCACTTGCTCCTGTCCTGCCCTCTCTGCGTCGTCTCATTTCTGTATGTACTCTGCACTTGACACGGTGTGCATGTAAATAATTCAGTTATTTATGTAAATGTGATTTATAGATTCAGTCAGAAACTGCAACCTATGTTTTTTATTTAAACATGGATCATATTTCCAAAGTAATACTCAAGGCCCTTTTTCTGTTTAATAAACCGCCTTAATGTCCCCTAAATATTAATGTATTGATTTAGTCTTTGCAATGTTTGCAAAGTCTAATTTGTTTCCTCAATCAGGCCAAGAGGGACTTGCATTTGGAGCTAACGAGATAAATGTTACCCAAATTTATTTAAAGTGGGACAAAATAAATATGCAGAAGACTTCTAAAATCATATAACAACCACTTTCCAGCTAAAACTGACAATCCATTACTCTTTTAAATTGCTAGCACTCAAGTAGTATGTCAGTTTTCGTTATAAAATTAACTCGCTAGTGCCAGCCACTGTTATCATCTTGTTCCTGCTCAGCACAAGAAGAAAAAGACTTAGGAAAATTGTTCCGGAGCTGGAGGTGGCTGAGTGAGATTTGCTCAATGATAGAGGCCCCTCAGTCGAACAAACGACCCACTCCAGCAAACAGCATACTTGGACTTGCCGTTACCAAGGGCTGCATCCACAATCATTAATGCATCATTAATGACCGATCAGAGTGTTTTCTCCAGGATTTGTATTTTTCATCCATTCATTAAATTCCTCCCACATTTGTACCTCTCACGGCATTCGAAAGAGCTGCAGGGGATCTCTCCCTCTACAATATGTATGAATGGCTTTTCCCCTTCTTTAACGCACTTAAATCGTGGAAAATGTTTGCATTAGCAGGTGATCTCATTTACAAGGATGTAAATTAGGAAAAGTTTATCTGAAGTAGAACAGGGCTATACTAATCTGAAACTCATAATTCTGCAGGGTTCGAGGTGCTTTACAGTCATGACTGCAACTTAATGTCCATTATCAGCCTGAAATTTTCATCTTCTGAAATCTGCAGGCAAAGGATAATCTACACAAAATAATCATTTGCTCTCTGGCCCGAAGTATATTAGTTCTGTTACATTTGAATTAAGTTGAACGAGATGTTTTGTGACCTGTGAGAGTCTTGCAAAAGGTGTGTTCAGCAGAGTCCAAAGTGTCTTTCAGCAACTTCTTGCATTATACGGCAACGCCAGAAGCAGAAGTAAGGAGGAAAAAATAAGGGGCAAAGCAAAAAAACCCAACAACTTAGGTTAAAGAACATCATAATCTCATGCGACGGGCAAAAATGTAGATTATTAAATTCTGAGCTTTGCATTTGTTAGGTTAGTTAGGTTCTTCATCCCCTCCTCTACCAAACTGGAGAGGTGCATAAGCTTCCTGCTGGGCACAGCATCTTCGACTTTCTAAATCATTGGTCTGGTAAGCTCCCACCTTACAAACAGGAGAGCTCCCTCAAATAAAACAAAAAACCTGTTGGAAATGTTGTGTGAAACCCAAGTTGTAAAAAGGATTATGAAACTTTTAGAAAGAAAAAATTTAGAAATTATTTTGGAAAGCAAGCCAATTCAGAATGAGAATTTATCGAAGAGTGAGCTGGTGGCTGCGTCTGCTCTGCACAGTGGGTCTTTTCTGTTTTTTACTGCCATTAAGGCAGATACAGGTCAAATCTATTACTCTGCATTAGAATGATCTAAAGTGGATGATATGAATACAAACTCTTGGGGCAGCTTTTTTTTTTTAATTTTTATTCCTTTTTCATTAAAGTGAAGATAACCTCCGTAGTCTTTCACATCTCAACGAAAAGGCTTCTGTTAAGGAATTTAAAATCAGGAGTGTTTGCCTTGAAAATGTGAAAACAATTTCATGGTTAGTACCACTCGGAGAGGATTGTGGGTCGCCTTACCAAGCGTTTCTAGAGCTCTGACAGCTTACCCCCTGCCTGAGCCTTAGCGCTGCGCTGGCCACGAGCAGGGAGAAGGTGCTGACTCCACGACGTCGAGGGTCTGGCTGTGTTTGGGGAGCTATGGGAGTCCAGTAGCAAAACTCACTCATAGCAGAATGTGATGTGCGATTGCGTCGTATAACGCAAGAAATTATCAAGGCTGCCAAACCTACTCCTTTTTAAAGATTTTCTATTTATCGAATATGTCTTCTTAAAGATTTCATATCTATTGAATATGCTGCTCCCACCGAACTCAATAGCAAATATCCTGATAATTTCACTCAAGAAAGAGTCAACACTCATTGCAAGACTTGCTTGGAAGACTAAAACTGAAATGCTGTTTTTTCCATTGTACTACCTCAGAAATACAATTGTCACCTGAAAAGACAGTGTGGCAATGCAGAGATCTTAATTACAATTACTTTATCCAAGTGCAATTTTATTTGAACCGATCCTCCAAAATGTTATTTCATAACTGTAGCGAACTGCAGGAGTATTATTTTAAAGACCTAAAATTTGGCTTATAGCATTTTTAAGGGTTTGGTTACATAGAAGTACGTGTTCTTCTGACTGCGTCTTCGCCATCCTGTTCACTCAATTAAAGGCAATTGGGCTGGTCTGGAAAAACTGAGATAGTAATTATTTTGTTATTCATTGCCATCATTTCCACATTTCAAGCGTTTTTGGAACTCTGTACCCTGAGTAAGCAGTATATTTTATTGAGCTTTCTGCTGCCTGTCACTGTGATCACTGTGATTACTGTGATTTATCTGATCTTTTTTTTCATTGGATTTCCTGTTATTTCCACTTCTGTAGTGTTAGACTGTCAGTTGTCAGGAGAAAAAAAGGTGTCCCATGTTTCAAAGTTTAATTTTTGCTTGGAGTGATGTTAACAAAGACAGTCACTGGGAGTGTGATGGAGACCAATCTCTGCAACTCTTACTCAGAGTGTCATCTTTTTCATCACCGAGATTTAAAAGAGGATGTTGAAAATACCGTACCTGTTGCAGAGTAGATCTAGAACATGGTGGTTTTATCTTGCAAAAAGGGTTTTAATCTAAATATTTAGTGAAGTCTTGTGAAGGAGGTGCAAAACCACTGTTCATCCTCAAATGAATTCCCAACATATTTGAAAATCCTTATCTTCTGTTTCTCTACGATTGAGGAGAAAACACTATGAAAGTATTTTAGGGTCAAAACTTCGGCACGGTAAGATTTTTAGTAAATTCTTCCTCGCGAGATTCTAATTAAGGCAATTCAAACATGCCCTATCAGGAATTCTATTCATTGTAATCAATGAAAAAATAGATCCGTATATGAAAACCATTGCTATAAAAACGGAATGGAAAGAAACTGGGGAATAAAACAAAAGGACACATCAAACGTTCTTAAGTGGCACAGCTGTGTCCCTTCATCGCGTGACTGAAAGCAGTATGTCTGCTCTGTCTCTGCGTGAAAGACTGAGGTCAGCATCTTGCTTTTAGCCTGATTAAAACTAATAACATCTGACATACTAAATATCCTAGTTGAAATACTATAATCTCATAAAAACCTTTTGTCAAGTCCAGTTAATGTTTAAAAAGTGAGACAAATGGAAACTGCGCTGAATTTATAGGTTTCCCAAAGAGTGAAACTTTCCCTGCAGCATCCCTCGTCTGCTGATGCCACTGGAGATGTGGCACCATAACTATGTCTGTATGTACTTTTAGACTCGATCACTTATTTAAAGTAATAAATATCTTATTCAAGGCTCCAGAGTGCCAGTGATAAACAATTTTACCATATATACAATTAAATGGCACCTCTATAGCGTTACCATTTGTTCTGTGGGAATTTTGATGCTTGACTAGCCATCCTTCCACCTCCGCATCGTTAGCAAAAAGCCGTCAGCCCTTCCCTCTCAGGTGCAGGAGCTGTGCCGTGTGCCCCACACTCACCGTCCTGTTGCTCACTCAGCTGCCACTTATTTTCACTTTGCTTTGGTGTTGGTGCTGACACTGAATGTGGGAATATCCCTGCTTACTTGCAAGGGATGGTGGAGATCCATGGACATTTGTGGAATTACTGGTCTCCTCATCTCTGGCATGGGAAAGGTGACTATAGAGGCGAATGGAAGGGAAAGCATTTGAAATATTTATTGATGCTAAGTTCCTTTTTTAAAGAGGTAATGCAACAATGAGATTACAAGGGGATCCAAGCTATCGGACCAGCAAGTGCCATGCAAGCTCCTTGACAAAGCTGCAAAGGAAACCTGTCTTGGGCAAACCACTGTCCTTGCTGCTGCTTCCTCGTCTGTGAATATTTGTTTTCTGCAGTTATTTACAGGGGAAAAGGAGCAATGCTTTGAACATAAACATCTAGTAATTAAAAATCACTTTTTAGGGCAACTCTTTTAGACATTAGAATAATTTCTCAGGGAAGAAAAGGGAGACATACCTTCCATGAACTCCTTAAAACTAGAAAGAAGAGCATCATGGAAACTTCAGGACAGAACCAGTTCTGTGTGTTTTGTTGTGTGACATGGCCTTGCTTGGTTAACAGCAAAGACTTTGAGAATTACACATTCCTTTGCTACAATAATGAAATTCCAAATTACTTTTAAACTGCTTCTCTGGCTATATTGCAGGTTATGTAACTGTAATTATAAACACTGGAAATATTGCTCCAAGTATCAGTACATGCAGTTATAATTATATGAATATAATAAAAATAACTCTATAAAAACAATAAATATAATACTTCACCTTTTGAAATTATTAAAAAATAAGTGCACGTTTTCACAAACACATTATTTTATTGAAATGGGAGGTGGAATTAGAGTGATGTCCTGCAAACCAGGAGTGAGCTAGCCTAACTTCTATTCTGGTTTTGCTTCTGCATCTTTGTCCAGTTCCCGTGGCCTGGTTTCCTGGAGGTGTGGGGATCATATTCACCTGCCTGTAAAGGATAATGCCAGCCAGCCTAAATTCACTGATGCCCACAAAATGCTTTAAAAATGCTCAAGCTGGAAATGCTTTATGTTACCACAACATGATGCATTCTGAGAACAAACAGAAAAAGGAGATAGAGTTCATAATAAATCACAGTGACATGATACTTTCCAAGAAAATTTGCAATAACCAAGATGCAATCCTTAGACATTTTGTTGCTCAAAAGTTTTAACAACTTGGGAAATAGCTCCTGCACATTGACAATGGCTGTTGCTGTGTACCAGCTGTCTCTGTGCTGGCAGGCACGGCAGCACTGAAGCAGGAGGATGGAGCTGCGCTAATGCCTTCCTCCCCTGCATCTCCCATCCCCTCTTGCCTTCCACCTCCAGTTTTGCTTCCCATTTTTTATTGCAGCCCTAGAGAGGTGGGTTGGTAATGGGGTAAAAATAAAGAAGCTGGCAGTAATTTCTTCTATGGAAACACTGCTAGAACAATGCAATGCGACAGCTGTAATATCCAAATTTTTTGCTACTTCATCATCAAAGAGAGGGCGGTTTGCTACTGGCTGTAGGTTCCTGTACTCCCAGCTCATGGTGCTCCTTGCCGGACATTGTGACCTTTCTGAATTGCTTGCAATTCATTCTAAAATTAGTCTCTTGCACTGTAGTATTCATACAAGGAAGAGTTCATTTATATTATCTATAGACTAAAAGCAATGCATTGAAAATAAGTAAATAACGATTGTCCTGTTATAACTGTATTCTTTTTAAACTTAAATTAAATTTTCGTAACTATTGCTAAATAGAGAAAAGTATTACCTTCCATTTTGCAAGTGGGGACCCTGGCAGACTTGAGAGGATAAAGTCAGACTTATTTTACAGTCTGAAATTGCCCTTCTGATGTTCAGCAATACGAAAAACCATCCAGTAGGCATTAGTGGAGAGAAATAAAACTGGTGGATGGTCTCACCCACCTTTATTTTTAAGTAAAACGTCCATGATCATATAGCAGATAACTGGCAGGAATAGAAGAGACTTTAGAGTTCTTGTCTGTTTATACTGGCTATCAATAATGTATGTGCTAGGGTACACAAGCACATACATGTGGATGTGTATATGAAAGTTCCTTGTTGTATATATTCATATTATGGGTCAAACTGTGGCATAATTCAGTATGAATATGCTGGATGTGGAGGCTGAATGTGGAGAGATAGTTCATAGTTTGCCTTTACTTACAGGTGACAGCATTCTGTAATTGCAAAGAAGCACTGTTAGCAGTATAGATCTGTAAATGAACAACTATTTCTAACTGATAGGAAAAAGATTTGGATCTGTTCACCGCTGTCCTTATATTTTTTGAAGGTAATTCTGCACATATGTTGACCTTTATCTAACGGGTAAAAACTCTGTGCCATAAACCCAGCCACTTGTAAATGTCAATATTACATACTTAAAAAACCTAAAAACATTGAAATTAGCATCTAGAATTTTGAAACCCCATTAAGCATTAGTCTTATTGGAATAATTAGAGAGTAGCATCTGTAGAAGTGTGAAATGTCATTTGGGCTCTTCAGAAACCTGTTGACAAACCTGTTCTAGATTTTCCTTTCTATGAAATTTAAACAGTTGAGCTGTCTTCTTTGAGTAGCAGTGCTGTAATTAGTCTCTAACATTTTATTCTTCCATGTACAGCCTTTGCCTATGTACTTTACTTTGCTTCTCTTTCTGTGCACTCCTACAGAAGCAGAATTGTGTATGCTAACATTTTAAATGGTACTACAGCAAGGAAAAGCAAAGGCTGCATACAACAGAAAAATGGGACTGGGCAATCGTCTTGCTTTTGAGGGAGCAGTGTCCCTCACTCCTGTGAAGGTCTAAACCACTTCTCAGGATTCCTCCCTCCTGATTACATGCGGGCTTCATAAGCACAGATTATCTCAAATCCACTATGGCAGCATCACGCTGCAGCTTGTCAAGGGAATACATGATATATCGCATACTCTCCTGTGTGCTTTGTACTGTGAGCTCTAAGGGGAACGCTCCGCACATCTCCCTGAGTCCTTGGTAAATTTAGGCAAGTCATATGCAATACACAGAGAAGCTCTGGGGAGCGTTGTTTGCAGCGATCACAAGTGTAAGCCAGGCTAAAAGGGTCTGTCACCCGAAAATGCAAATTCAAAACATCATGTAATTTATGCTGTAACTGTCTGGATTGTTCAGGGTGCCTTGATAAAGTATTGGCAAAGCTCTTACTTTTAATGAGTTAGATCTGCATTTGCAGCGTTCTGTTTTAAACTGGACTTATTTAAAAATACCGTTGTCAGCCTTTTCATGCCTGCTTTATTTCAGTTGCACCAAGCCAGATTTTACTGTTCAGATGGTATTTATTTATCCCCTCCCACCTCTCCTCCCCATCCCGGTGTCGAGCTGGGAGCTCGATGCTCTCCAGGTGAGAAAGCTGAGCTTTTCCTGGCCCGTGCCATGCCACAGAGGACGGGGACCTGGGAGGGCGGGTGCTGCCTTCCTCCCCTCCCATCATCACCGTTCGGCGGGGGCAGAAGCCCACCAGCAGCGGAGCAGACCGGCTGTGGGTTTGCAGCGTTGCTGGTGATGAACGTCCAAGGCCAGAGGTTGTGTCAGCCCTGCATGCCAGCAGGCATAAATCCTCTAAGAGGCTGTTTGTCTCTAAACTATAAGTAAGATACTGCTTTTCTGGTAGGATTGAGCTTTTTCGTACAGTGTGAACCTAAACATGGGGTCTTATTTTGCTTTCCTGCCTGCGCTCTAGCACAGTCTCGCTCTAGAAATGTGATGAGAAGAAAGCAGAAACCCAACCAAGCCTCACACCTTGCTGCCCATCTCTCTCTGCTCCCGCTGGAATTTTTTCAAGCCTGTGTTATTAGTGTTGATTACACAAAAATCGGCCCACTTTCAGGTCACTTGAAGTGTTCTCTGGCTGGGGTAAGGGCTGCCTGGCCCAATAAACGGAAACAAGACAGCAAGATAGAAAACGTAAGATTATTTGTCTTCTTTATGGCTCATCACTGGGAAAAGATGTTTATTTTCGTAGATGAGAGAAGGTGTTGGGAGAAGTCAGTGGGAAAATGTGAGTTCTCATCAGTGGAGGCTAAATCAAGTCCATAGTTTACCAAATGTCATTATGCGAAACAGGGTGGTTATATGTAAGTCTGAAGTACCAAAAAAAGAAGAGGAAAATCTCTATCCAATAAAGGGAGGTAGTATTAGGCACTATTTTACGTTGCATTTTAACCACTAAGGGAAAGATTAGTATCTGCATGATGGATCTCCGTTGCTGGTCCACTGATTCTGTATTTTTAGGACAGTCATTCAGCATGAATGTCCCCCAAAAGAATGTCCCATTCAAGCATCCCGTTCTGCCAGCATTTTTTTATCCCACAGAATAGAAGGAAGGGGAAAAAAGTCCACTCCAGACTGAAATTGCAACTTTATTGGTCTTGGGTTTTTGTTTTGTTGCTCATGTTTAAAAAGAGAGAAATCCTGAGTGCTGGCGTAGTCAGTAAGAGGCGCAGAATCCTGGGGGAAGCCAAGCTGAGGCATGTTAAAACGGTTCTCAAAAGAGTCGAGAGGAAATACAGAAACAAAGCAGTTCTGTTCCATATTAAATTTCATGATAAATGTTTGGTGACAGCTAAAGCAAAAGATTTTTTATACTTTTAGCAGGCAGTTGATGGACCTTTTTAAATAAAATAAAAAGCATTTTGAGTGCACAAGCAAGATAGAGCGGACAGTTCCTGGTTACTGTCTGAGGGTGCATTTTCATTTACAGTATGACCTTGGTCACTGAAGATGTTCTAGGATGAAGCATAAAGAACTGGTGATTGAAAAGCTAAACACGAAAGCAAATGAAGTAAAATTAAATGAGGAGGAAATTGTAAGGAACATTCCCCATATGTCTTTTTACCAGTAAGAAATGGCCAAGTCTAATAATGAAATGTAAAATGACCTTAATGCAGAGAATGTCCTTTTTTTTGGTTTTGTTTAAATGCTTTGCTATTCATTTTTCTACATCAGTCTCTTCCCACACTTTTTTTTTCTTTGAAGAAGCATCAGTTATAGGAGTGAAACTAGGCCAAGCACAAGTAGAACTGAAGTTGGAGTTATAAGCAGAGAAAGTAGTAAACTTTGGAGGACTTTGATAGAATATTTGCAATAAAACAAGCTGTATGCTTCATGCTACATTTCCATATTTAATGCTGGAGAAGCTGATAGCATAGAGTATTTGTTTTGTCTTTTATTTCCTTATATGATGCATAATACTTATATCTGCATTGCATGCTGCTGCTTTGCTTCTAGTTGTAATCTGCTCTGAAGAAATTATGAAGTAAGCTTGTATACTTGATTTTAAATTAATGACATCCTTGAGAGATGGCATTATTATCCAGAACAGTGTAAAGGACTGTGATTTATATCCTCTGTAGGTAGCTCTGCTTTAGCAAAAGCTGATGCATGACCTCTTAGCATGCCAGACTATTTCATAAAGCTAAATTATACATGGGTAGAAATATTCTACCTCCAGTGACCAGTCCATTAATAAAAATCCATAAACAGGAAGGGGTAGAAAGATCTCATTAGGAAAACCAGATGAAAGAGTGAAATGCACAAACTTGAAGTACTTTAACAACTGGAGACTCCGACAGAGAAACTGAATATTTGGTCTAAGAAAGAGGAGTTCCCTTTGCCTCAGAAGCAGCCATAGGTTGTACCGGAAAACATGCAGCAGTTTTCTGGAAATATATAGGACTCTCAATCCAGTCTCTTTTATAGTTTACTAAGTGAATATATACACACACAAAATACTAAATGAAGATGGGACCTTTTTTCCATTCGTACCAGGGGCAGCATCTCTAGATATTTATGGAAGATTGTATTTGCAAGTGAATCAGTCTTGAAATAAATACCTATATTCACTACAGTCTTCCTTGTAAGGTTTTTATATTGAGACTGTCTCTTCTATCACCGATGCCCAAGGGTGATTCCCATTCATAGTGAAGCCCATTAGGAGAAAAAAAAATTGCCTATGCAACTGAACAACTCACAGATGACAGTCCATTGCTAAGGATTTTACTGTGTCTGGGTACTGTTTCACGTTGGCATGTCTTCTACTGAGCTATGCCAAACTTTATCTGCATTGCATAGGTGATTTAGTTAAACGAAAAGTAAGAATCGTACATTAGCTCTGTCAATCCCACCTCCAGTGTATGAAGATGTGATTCTTCCCTTTGAATTTAGTAGATGGTACATCTTGTCTTGTTTTTAAGAGCTGGGAACTTGCAGAAGGAAAATATTTTGTACTATGAGCTGTGTTGGATTCATGGTTATGGGAGAATTACCAAGAATGAACAAGCATGGGAATGGATTTATTAAAGCAGTTCCTTCTCATATACTGTCTTCTTTTTTTGGAATCCTCTACAGCTTAATTTTGATTTTATACCTTAAGAGAGGGTAAGAGAGCATGATGACAATATCTGATACTCGCAAGCAGCAAAATCCACCAGCTGGAAAGAGCAAAATCAAATACATATCTTTAAAAAGAACTCATAGTGCTAATTTAGGAAAATTTCTGGGAAGGGCTGAAAACAACTGAAAAGTAAAGTCACAGATTCACACTGTAATATTGAAGTGTAAGAAATCTGAAAGAAAGCTTTAAAGGATATGGATTAAATATTTCCTGCCTGGAAAATCTCCCATTTGAAAAAGCTCATGTTTGATTGTACAGCTTTCATAAAGATGTAAAGAAAACTTTTTCAGTTGTTACATTTCAAAAGATTGTAGGGCAGCAAATGCAGAGGTTACCTAGCCTGAGGCATCTGACCAGGATGGAGGGGTGCATTCTCTATAGGGGAAATAAAGATGCTGCTCTTCTCCGTTTTAGCATTTGAAATACCTTCATGCTGAGGTTTAATTTAGGAGGCTCTAGTTTTCTAAATTGGGCCTCCAAAAGAGGAAGCTTCTGCTCCTCTCCCCTCCAGCTGGGAGCAGTAAGAGGATTTCACCATCTGCCCCCCGAAGCAGGGCAGTGGGGGCAGGCTGTGGCCCCAGCATCCCCCTCCTCTCGGGGCTGCACACTCCCACTTCCCCTGCCTCTTGCCCCGTGTCGGGTGCTCGGGTGTCTTCTGCGTCTTCATGGCCTCGAATATGGGTTATTCTGTAGTATTTTGTCTGAAAATATCTGAGTAGCAGTTATAGGAATAGTGAATTATTTCGGGGAACTGTCTCATAGTCTGGGCAAGTCTCAGTGTTTAGGTAACACATGACGTTAGATGTGGAGTAGTAGCCAGAATGTCCTGTTTCTGGTGGCTGACCTGGTGTAATCAACTAGCTGCAAATTTGATCTGGAAATTGCCCGCCTGTGGTATGTGAAGCAATAATTACAATATCATTAACAAGTTGTAAAAAACACTTCAGTGGTGACTGAAAGTGTGATTTAATTTGAAATGCGTTAACAGAAGGAACAAAGTAAAAAAAAAATTAATATCTAACTATGTATTGACATGTGGTAATACTTCCATTTCATTATATCCCATCCAGTAGGCATGAGCAACCAAAACCTACAAAGTGGGTCCCATTGGCCAGGAGTCACTGGTCTTCAATAAGCAGATTCATCAGTGGCTTATTAATATCACTAGGCTAGGTTCAATTAGCTCTTGTTTTGTAAGTAAAACTGAAAAAAGAATAAAATCACCCAAGTATCTTTCAAGTTGATGGCACAACTTTAAGCAACTCTTGGAGCTGTCCTAGAACTATGTTCCCCTCTTCACTTTTAGAAAAACACAACATTTATGGTAGAGGGTAATCCAAATTATTCTTCTCTTTTCTGTTTGATAATTACGGTGATGATTCAGATTGTTAGGATACATTAACTAAGAAAATATTTTTGGTTTTCCCGCCAGGAGATGTTGTTATGTCAAAGGCCAGTATGTCTAAGTCTTCATCTAATGCAAGGTATTGAGTCCAATCTACAAAGACATAAACCATCTCACACAACGAACTGAGTGAATGAATTTCAGAAGAGCAGCTCAGTGAGCCCCAAACATCACCATACTCAAACACAGCTGCAGACTCACAGGATAAACTAAATTAGGATACTGTTTGTAGCAAACAGTAAATCGAAGCCCTCTTTGAGGCAATTAGCAAAATCAGAGCATCCTTTGAAGCAAACAGGATGAAAATGCTGTTCTTGCCCTGATTTTTCAAATGCTTAATTTTACAACTTTCTGGAGCGTCTTACAGTTTGTGCAAAGAGCAGCAGAACTGAATAACACAACAATGAGTTTCGTGAGTTGGTGATGGTTTGGTTTTTTCCATGAACTATTTATCCAGCTATACAAGCATATTTTCAGTAACAGCAGTGATGAATGAGAATTATTAAAATAATCCCCACTTATGGGTGAGTTGTAATTGCAGCCAGACACCCGTTTGAATTTCCACCTTGCATCCAGTGAGAAGTGATGATGACAAGTGGAAATCACCATGGTGAGTGGAGAGGAACTACCAACTGGGGAAAAAGGGGCGAAAGGCAGAAGGATAAAGCCATGGTTTTCATCCAGATCCGAAGAAGTCTATAGGTAGTTGTTGTTCTTCTGTGATACTTGCTTCCATTTAAAATACCCAGCAAAACACCTGGTTGCAAAGCGAAAATTCAGAGTGTCTTTTTCCCTCAAGTCATGGTTCGTGTGTTCATCCCTCAACACTTTAGTAGAACTTTTTAATTTTTAAAGGGTTTCTCTGCACGTTTCTGTTTTCATCAGACAATGCTCAGGCTTTGAATATATCCAAGTCCTCTGAGGAGCGGCTGAGGGAACGGGCGTTCTTCAGCCTGGAGAAAAGGAGGCTGAGGGGAGACCTTATCGCTCTCTACAAGTACCTGAAAGGGGGTTGTAGTGAGGTGGGTGTTGGTATCTTCTCCCAAGTAACAGGCAATAGGACGAGAAAATGGCCTCAAGTTGTGCCAGGGGAGGTTTAGATTGGATATTAGGAAAAATTTCTTCACCGAAAGGGCTGTCAAGCACTGGAACAGGCTGCCCAGGGAAGGGGCTGAGTCACCACCCTGGAGGTATTTAAAAGACGCGTAGATGTGGTGCTTAGGGACATGGGTTAGTGGTGGGCTTGGCAGTGCTAGGTTAGCGGCTGGACTCGATGATCTTAAAGGTCTTTTCCAACTTCAATGATTCTGTGATTCTATGATTTTATCTTCCTTTGTCCTGTGTGAATAAGAGATATGTTGTTTCCTTTAAAGAACAAGTCATATAACACTAACTGTTCATTTATAGGAGCAAATCTTTCACAGAAATGTTCTGGAGAGTTTCCTTAAAGGAATCATACAATGAAAACTGTATGACTTAAATTACTGGGGCTGTATTTCTTGCATATTATAATTTATGAAGCAGTAACAAGGATAATAAATGGTACAAGATCTTTTGCACCACACAAGAAAACGCTATAGCTAAATGAAAACCTTATAGCATTGATTCATAATACAATCCTATAATATGACTCTAACTTCTATTATACCTACTTATCACAGATCTTTTATCCTAGCTATTCAGATAAAAGCTTAGGAATTTTTGCAAACAGAATAGTCTAGCCCCATGGGTAAATTTTGAAAGCTGTCCTCAAGGAGATGCACATACAAAAACTTCATTTACTACATTTTTTGGCATTCTTTTTTTCCGTGTGGTGTTTCGAACATTTGTCCCTTTGGGTTAATATGTTAATTTAAAAGGAAAAAAATTAAACAAAAATCTCACAAGAGAGATGTGATCTTGAATTTCAGTGCCCAGATTTGAATGGATAAAAAGGCACTTCAGGAATTGGATAAAACAGGTGCATTCATAAGCCTGTGATTTTCAAACCTGCCTCAAGGCCAAGAGTGCTGAAGACATTACAGTGAGACAAAATAAATAGTTAAATTTTCACTTACGTGTAAGGCTTTACAATACTAAGGGCTAAAGTATAGACTTGTAAGATAGTTATTACATTGTCCCCAGCAGATTACTCGTTTTGTTGTCTTTAGGATTCAGAAATGTTCTTTTATTTAGGCTGAAATTTTAATCATCCCCACTTTGCATTTAAAATATGATATTATTTCCCCTTCCATCATCTGTAAGAGAAAACTGAAAAATTTCCTTAATAGTTGGCAGATTTGCTTTGTTATGTAAAATAGATCCTTGGCAAAAAAAAATTACAATTAACACAACGGTTCCATTATACAATAAAAGGGTTGTTTTAGAAAAAGAATCCTTCTGTTTGAAATACTTCAAAGGAAAGTCATTGTTTTGTTTTCGTAGTGAATTCAATGTAGTTAGCACGCTAAAATATTTTGCCCATAAATATCTCAAAATCTCTGTACGTGGTAACAGCAATCGCTAGGTGTAGCGTGCCTCTCTGCTTGTTTGCAGGTAATGCCCCAGGTTTTGCGGTTTTGAAGTGTTTGCCATAAGTCTCGTCCTATATCTCTTTTCAGATAATAACGTCTCCTTAAGTTAAACTGTTTTCTGCAGAGACACTGCTATATCACTGAAATGTAAACATTGCATTAAATAATATGGCTCTAATTGCTTCTGCCTTTCGGACTTCTCTGCTGACTTTCAGAACGCTGATAAGAAGGTGTCCGATTGAATCAGTGTATTTCAGTAAGATAGATTTTAAATATAAGACCACTATAGTATTGGTATTGTCCTAAACAGCTTATTCTCTTTGTTGTGAAAAAGGTTGAACAGATTTGAGGAATAGGATCAGTACATAAATATTATAATTAATACTTAATATAGTAATATTGATATTATACTATAATTAATAAAGATATCCAATGCAAGTCAGTTGAAAAATGCCTGCAATTCTAGGTTTACAATAATTGCTCTCTATCATACATACAATATTTTAGTGCTAATGTAGTTTACTTCCTGAGGTTTTATTTAACTCAGGCTTTTTAAGGTGCTGGTTTTCTTCTAATTCACTGTGGACTGTACAATTTGCTTAGGAAAATACACTCTTTTCTCACTGTGACTCAAAACCCAGGAATATTAGGGACTGCAAAAATTTCAGTTATTTCTAATATCAGACTTCCCCAGCCTATAGAATCTTGGTTTAAAATAAAAATGAATGTATGTGGTATATATCTTATATCTAGCAAGCTTTCCTACTAAAACCAGCTTTGTAGATGAAATGATTTTAAAACATTAAATATCCGTGTCTGGTACACTACAGGGAATATTTTAATAATGTTGGTGAAAAAAATACAGGTGTGTCTTTTAGCCCAAATTAGGGAGATGGAAAGATAAGAACTAAGTTTGGGGTTCACACAAATATGATGAAGCCAGGAACACACACAGACATTTGGTCCTCTTTGTCAAAAGTGATGTAGTTGTAAAGCAGTTTCTGAAATCCTGATCCCATAGAAGTCAGTGTCAAGATGTAAAAGCCATCATCTGAACAGGATCTTACTCATCATTTACTTATCACACGATATAGCCTGAGGGGTGTATCAGGGATGACAGACCCCTAAATGATAATTAGAATAACTCTTTTGAAATCAGTGACTCATGCTTTCAGCTTTTCAGCTGTCCTTTTCTAACCAGCTTTTTTTTTGAGCTAGACAGGATTCTGTAACCTGGAAAAGAAACACAGGGTTTGGGGTTAGATTGAACAAAACATTCATATTTCCCCAAGGAAATTTTATTGTTTTTAATTTCAAACCTCAAAACCAAAACTTTCCTTTCTCAGTTCTATGTGAACTGAGGTGGTTTTTTTTTTCAAACTTAGGAATTCAGCTGGTCATTAAAAAAAAATCCATTATTCATCTGGACTTTACCGTATGAGTTTCCAGATCTATAATTCAATGTTCAGGTAGGTTTCAAGTGAGATAAAATGTGACCACAGTGTATATTCTCAGCCTGCTTTGTGTTCTGACATTGCATATTTTAAATAAAAATTTACAGGAAACTTAAATTACAGCAATAAATGCATCAAATATAACATTATGGTTAAATTTTCAGCAGGTTTCCTTGACTATGTCTGAAGTATTTGAGTGCACACTGAGTTTGTGAGCCCAAAATGAATAACCACACACGTAAACACTGGTTTTGCATCTCTGCGTTCACCCATGCATGCACGCATTCTGTGAGTATAATTACGTACAGCAGGGATGTTTATACGTATAAGTCTGATTCCAGGAAGCAGATGCAAAAATATTTAATTTTATAATAGAATTTCTGTGATAATTTTTTCCAAGGCATTTCCACGTGTGCAGATTTGAAAGGACTCTGGTTTATGCTTCGCAGTCGTGGTTTGGCCTGTTTGTCAGAGGAGTTGCCCCATTTCTGATCATCTCTCCAAAATGCATCTGCTTGGTTCCTCTCATCTGACTTTTCCTTTTTAATTTCCATTTCTAATAGCGACCGAGGCGCTCCGGGAAGTGTGTGCCCAGCAGATTGCTGCACTTCACTGGTGTTTGAAAGCTCTTGGAGCAACCTCCAGAAACACGCTGCCTGTCGTGTTTTATGGCTTAATTTTCCAGACTGCCTTAAATCCCATTCCAGTCATAGTGCATGAGCTATGGTGAATTATTTCCTTCATAACTCCACTTAGAACAGATACACAGAGTCTTTTATGAACAAGAAGTAATTTCTTATTCAAAGTTTCCATTAATTTATGTAAACAAGCAGTTAACTGCTAACTTTCTGTATGGAGATATTCCTCTCTCATTACAAAAGGCAAGATTTTCTTTCCCAGTCACTGGGGTGCTTGGAAGGAGCTCGTTACACCCCAGCAGCAGCTCAGCAAGCAGAATTTGCATTTTACATTAAAAAGGCATAATGCGAGAGGACGCTATCTCCCTTCCCGTGGTGATGTATGGGAAAGCCATATGAACTGACGTGGGGAACAACTTAACCACAGGGAAAATGATGAAGTTTCCTTCTTAAGACAGGTCAGGTGCTGTTTGGTTTGCAATTCAAGTGTTTCTCTCTTCTTCTGTAGTCCGGCATGGTGGGAAACAATATCCCATATGCATTCTTGGCATCCATGAGATCTTGTGGAAATTGTTGTTTATGTGCTGCATGTTTTTAACTTCCTAAACGCATTTTGATTGGCTTTATTATTTGGGGGGATTTTTTTTTTTAATAATAGTATCGTAATAACATGAGAAGAGGTAAATAGTAAAACTATCTGCCTTTCTCTACATTACGTATTAGTTCATGTATTTCCTTCAAAAATTTTTTTCTACAATAATCAGTTCTGATCCTTTTAAAGGCAACTTTTCTGTCTTTCCACTCTTCATCACTGATGTAAGAAACCCAGTCACTTCATTATTACTGTATGTCTCATTCGTTATGTGACGGAGCTAAGCTTTCCCTGGGCCATCCTCACTGGCACACCTTGGTGTCTGATCCTGTATTTCTTAGCACTGGTCTCATCAGTAACACAGCAACGCTTACTCCTCCAACATTTCCTCTGGCCATAACTAGAGACTTTTGTCATTTTGCCACGTGCTAATTTGGAAACGTCACTCATAATCCCTTATACTTCTGGGCCAGAAGGATAATCTCTTTGTCTGGCCTGAGTCTTCTGCCCCTGCAAACGTGGCTCCCCTTGGTGTTAGGTGTGAGCTCAGCATCTTCCGTGCCACAACGCTGGTTGTCAGCCCAACTTACTGCGTTTACGACTGGCCACTGCAGCCAGCAGTATCAGAACTTGACCACCGCATCGCACACTCAAAAATCAAATATTGATTTATTCCTGGGTCCTCACAGGAAGCTATTGAGAGTCCTAGTGAGGTCAACTGATTTCTTCATGTGCTTCATTTAGCGCAGACCCTTTGTGCCAGGGCAAGGAGCCAAGGAGCTCAAAGCTGTGGTTAACTTACTATCTTTTGCTTTAGCCATGATCCCATACTCTTTCCTAAATGAGTTTTAAAAATTAATTCTGTCACAAATAAAAAGTTCCCCAACTACTTCACAATTTTACACTACTATAATTATATCTGCTCCTGAACTGCAGTTGTACGGATAAAAAGGTCTCAACTGGTGAAGAGCTCTTAACTCTGTCAGTCTTCAGTATTTCCAGCATGGAGAAATTGATTAACGTGGAGTCCCAAAACTAATATTTTACAGGATGCTCTTAATAACCTCTGTTGCTGTGCAGTGGAAAGAATAAAAACAATGTTGAGTAAATCCTCAAACCCCACATTGCAAATACCTATTTCACCCTGACAGCAATATACATTGATGATAATGTTTTGTCACGAGGCTTTCACATTGCAAAGGCACCTTTTAACAGCTGGAAAAGTCTCACTATGGCTCATTGTTGATTAAAATTTAAAACTATGATAGCAACCTCCCAACTCTGAAATCTCCTAACTGTGGAAGGCTTCCTCAGGCACTGGCATCGCCACCGCTAATTTTTATTTTCATAGGAACAGGCATGTTGATGGGTAGGAGAAACAAGAGCTTTGCCCACTCCATGTTTTTTATCTTTTGAAAAAAGATGAATGGCAGAGACATCAGTAAACGGGATATCATGAATGTCCACGGGGATTTCATTCTGCACACCCCCATGATTTCCCTTGAAAATACCACTGAGTGCAACATTTTCCAAGCAGTACTTTCAAGTCTGTAGAACATCGACAACTATCTTCTGACTGCATGGTACCGTGTGTGTGTGTGTCCCAGTTTCTCCGGCTCCAGTATTCATCTTGCTCCCAGATCTCGCTTTCTTCTTGCTCTTCCACATGCCATCTGCCCTGGGTGACCCTGCTGTGAGCCGGGGTTGGACCGGACCATCTCCAGAGCTCCCTGCCAGCCCAGCTCTTCTGAGCTCCTGTGGTCCCGTAACGTGCTCTACTTTTCGGCGTTCCTCCTCCTCCTTTTCCTCCCCTGCGGGTACTTCACCGACTCCTGCCGGCACCCCTTTTCTCTGTGGCTACTGCAGGCTCCGGTACGGTGTCCAGAGCAGCACCCGGAGCAAACACAGGCTGATCTTGCAGCAGAGCATGGAGTGCATGACCCAGGTTCCTGCTGGTCATCTCTTGAGAGTCCCAAGCAAGGTCCCCGTATGTTCTTTGGCTGAACGTCGAGGACTTGCTCCAGTGCCAGTCCGAGCCATGCCTCCTACATCTCTCGTGTGTGCAGCCTGAACTCGTGACGGGCGATCGACACTGATGGGCACGCAGTGAAATTCAGAGCAGCACAGCTGCGCTGCTGGAGATGAGTGTCAAGCTGCTAACAGCAAGGGTAATTTCAGATGGTTTCCAGTTTCCCATCTCTGCTGAGTCAAGTTTACGTGTTTCTCAGCCTGGGCGAATCAGGTACATGGCAGAGGAGAGCTGTGTTGGCACACCTCCCAGAACGGTATGTGCCTCCCTTCCGCCTTTGACAGAAAGTTATCTTGAAAAAAACAAACACATCAACAAACCCCACACACTTTCCCGATTCTCAGATCTGTGCTAAGCCCGGAGCTGGGGTTATTTCCAGGGAGGTGTGTGAGGCAGCAGATCAGTGTGCGCGGCTGGGTCTGTCTGGGCTTTTCTGTGGCTCTCTCCTTATGGAAGCACACTAATCTCCCGATGGAAATACTGGCCAGCTAGGGTAGCAAAGGACACCTATGCGGTTTAACCATTTCGACTGATGTTTCAGCCATTCTGCCACTGTGCCTTCTCCCAAAGGGAAACCGGCCTTGCCTTCATCATTGGCTACGCCAACAGAATATCCTTAGTCTTTTTTAACTTTGAAGTACTATAAATTAATCTAGATGCTCATTCACACTGAGAAATGGTTATTTATTTATGAATCTAGTATGTCACATAGTTACCCAGCATGGACAAGCTACTGCTGTAATTTTAACCTAAGACGGAAAGTGGTGCTCTGTAATATCAAAGCAAAGTCATTAGCTAGGTGTTGAAATCCTAATTAAACAGGATTTTGAGTACTCAGCTCTGGAAGTCCATATTAACTGGAGTAAGCTACCTACTTTGAATGATTATGATCTTTGTGATACTTTCGCATAGTAGGACAGATTTGATTTATTCATTGTTATTGGAGTCTTTAATAATCAGTGTAATTTGTAGGGACAAGTGCATAGAATCCTTTTACATTTTTCATTTTTATTGATTTCTGTAAGCAGAGACAGTCAGGATGGTAATTGTATATTGCAACATAGTGTATATGTCACTGTAACAGTGGAAACAGAAATTCAATCTATTGCTGTGATTCCATGATGAAATTACGGTAAAATTTCCACTTGGACCTTTCTTAGTCAAGTTAAATACCTTAACTGGGAGCTGGCGTTCTTTTGGCACTCAAATACTTGCTGGCCTAGCGATTATGCTTGAAGCAATACTGTAGGACTTTGCTTTAAAACATTATAAATTTAATTAGGACAATGCTCCTTTGAAAGTGCTGTTTCTCTTAATGAAAAGACACAGGGTGATCTGTCATCATCTCAAGGTTATGCTGGACTGAGCATGTTGGTAAAGCCAGAGAACTCACTGCATTTTTCTCTGAAGAAATCTAGTTTACAGGTAATACAGCAAAGGGTGAGAGGCTCAGTACATGAATGCTTAAGAACTATAAATGTTGTATAGAGCAGTTCTGTAACCATTTCAGAAATAAAACATCGCCTACTTCTGTTTAGGTTGAACAAACAGTTGTTGGCTGAAGCCTGTAAGATCATTTGGAGTTGGAATAGTTCTAGCAGTGAGGTCAAAGCTCTTACTTGTTGTCGATACGTTTTCAAAAGCCGCATCAAAACAGTATTAAAGTTGCAAAGTTA
This sequence comes from Haliaeetus albicilla, assembly GCF_947461875.1. Lineage (NCBI taxonomy): Eukaryota > Metazoa > Chordata > Aves > Accipitriformes > Accipitridae > Haliaeetus > Haliaeetus albicilla. The sequence continues at coordinate 1,052,185 of NC_091490.1, forward strand.
GGAGCTTGGAGCAAAGTTATTTTTCCCTTTTTGTGCGTGAATGTCAAAATAGTCTCGAACCCATGGTAAGAGCGGGCGCCGTGAGCGGGATCCTGCTGTGGGCAGGGTGGCAGCTGGCAGCGCACATCTGCCGGTCCTCCCTGGCCTCGCCCGCAGCAGCTGGAAACTGAAATTCTGTTAGAAGATGCTGCGTGCACTGTCTCTGGTCAGGTATCCAAGACTGTTGGGCAGGTAACAATTTGATTTTAATTTGGTGTTAACTGTCTGTAAAATGTGAATATTAATAATCCCATTAATCCCCATTAATACTAATGCTTCCCGTGTCATTGGAACATCACGAAGATTGAATCATACCGCTCGCAACACATTTACGTGCAATGGGGGCAGTTCTGCAGAAACTCGAGAGAAGAAATTAATAATGTGGAAAGCAATTCCAAGTTTAAATGTTAGATAATCATTACTAATTTCTAGGCTATGTAGTAAGAACAAAAATAAATACTGAATAAATACCTACCGACTTACTCAATTCAGGGAACAAGCCTTTATTCATTTGAATTGAGTCAATTCATTTGAAACTTGCTCAGTGTATATTTGCATTCAGTATAACTAGAGAACCATTCTCCTGAGCAAAAATAGTATGTGAGTGGATAACGAGAGGCATCCCTCGGTGCAAGGAACACGCGGAGGAGTCAGGATGGCACTCGTGATCTAACCTGTCCCAGAGCTGCAGGAAGAAATGTGTGTGAGTTGAGCACGATGCTTGGACGGGGCACCTGGGGGTCACCTCCCTGGTGGGTCCCCCATCCTTCCTCTCATCCTCCTGTGGTGATGCATCCTCCTTCTCCTCCAACCATGGAGACTGGAGCCAAAAGCAAAGCAGATGTTTTCCCTGCTGGTCCATGTGTGCAGAGACCAGACCTCCCTCTGACCCACCTCCGTCAGGGAGCTGGAGAGCGTAACTCCTCAGGAGGGAGAGCCAAAATAAGGAAAGGTCAACTTAAATGCTGAGATGCATCACACAAGCTGGTATAATCACAAACTGGTAGCGTTCCTCCTCAAACTTCTGAAAGCAGTCTCCGAGTCCTGACATATTGTTTGGGAAATCTGAGGGGAAGATGAAACCCGGTATTTCGTTTTAAAAAAGCAATCGACACAAGACCCCAGAAAATATAAAAAAATGAGCTTAACTTTTGACCTGAAAAAAATCTGGAATTAACACATTAAAAAAGGGATTCTCATAAACAATAAAATGTTAATAGGTGATAAACGAGCAACATTAATTTTTAAAGCAGGCACTGTGAAAGACCAGTCTAATTTCCTCCTCTGAGAAGGTAATTCGCCTTCTGGGAAAGGTCAGGCAGTAGATGGGAATCGCATCTTTATGTTACAGTGATGTTCACACCATCAGTCCTGGCTTTCTCTTCCAAAAATTAAAGAAAGACAGCCCAGATCAAATTGCTGTAAGGTGGGTACACAGCTTGTTAAAAATAATACTGAAGGAATGATTGTCAGTAATTCACTGTCTAGCAGGAAGCACGTATTGAATGGGTCTGTCGTGATTCCAGAATGATTTAATACTGATTTCAACAGATGAATTAGGTGATATACTAGAGAATACATCTATATAATTTGCAGGTGACATCAAAGTGCAAGTACTTGTGACAACAAGCTTCAAATTCAAAATGATGGATTTCAGAAATGGTCTGGAATCAATAAGATGAAATTCAATAAGGACAGTGCAAGACAGCAGTCTTAGGGAGAAATCAAATACACAAATGAGTGAAAACTACATGGGCAGCAGTGCTTCAGAAGAGTTACAGTGGGCCATGTATTAAATCTGAGACAACAACATAAATACTGCAGGAAAAGGGCAGATGTCGCCTGGAGATGCAGTACCTGGATTGGAAATGCTTTGTCCCTGTTCTGCTTTATCTGTCCCCGATGAAGCCTTAGCTGGAATGGGATGCCCAGTTTGGGGAAGAATAATTTTAAAGTTTTACACAAGGTAAAGAAAGTTCAAAGGAGAATAAAAATGAAATGCATAAAAATAAATAATAGTAGGAAATATAACACCCAACAGAAACGTGAAAGATTTCATATCTGTAGACAGGGAATTCTAGCAGGTTAAAACAGATTTTCAGATCGTTGCATAGTTATTACAAAGAGGACACAAAGGGCAGGACAAGTGTTTAAGAAAACCTCCTAGCAAAGAGGTTCAGAGTAGGAGGAAATTTCCAGTTCTGTGGGCAGACAAGAGCCAGAGCAGGTCACCTGGGGAGATCTCTGCCATAAGCTACCAACCCAGGGTGAGACTGACACATGTCAGAGATGTCTCCGATACTCTTGATCTTCTCTCGGCGCAAACGGTTGAAGTCGATTGATTCTGTTCCTTTCAGCCCCATTTTTAAGATGTTGTTTGACAAGGTACAAAAGTTTTTCCTAAGCACCACTGGCCCATTGAAGTCGCCCTGACCTTTGAAAGATTTGACTTTCAGCTTCCCAAGAGTCAACACTTGACAGCATCTTTGAAGTGGTATGACTATGGATGACGGTGTTTGTTATCACCGGGTGAGGTACATCAGCGCTGCAGGCGGCAGGATTCATCTACTTCAATGTGGAAATCGCATCAGTGGTGGGTGGCGAGGGGTCCCGGTGGTGGTGGTGTCCTTTCCGTGGGGCTTTCCGTGTCCTTTTCCGTGTGGATGAGGGGAAGGGGAAGATGATGCCGTCCGAGCGGGTGGTCATGGACACTGTCGAAACGCACATCCATGTCATAACGAGCGAGAGTGGACGTGAACTGAGGAGTAAAGGACAATGAATTGCTTTTCAGATAAGAACAAGATACTTAAAATGCAAAGTAAGCAGAGACATATGGTTGGGATTCAAAGAAGGGGGAGTGATGCAGTCAGAGAACTGTCAAGGGAAATTATTTTAATAACTATATTGGGAATACAATGTAAATCTGTCATCTAGCCTTACTGGAGAAAAATCGAACCCATAAAATTCTCCAAAAGAAAAAATGCACAGTTACAAGAAAGCATCTTGAATCATTGCAGATCTTTTATATAGTTCATGTGATAGCAAGAGTGGCAACAAGTATATTGTTGTTTATCTGCCAAAAACTTCAAATATTCTCATTTGTCTGTAAGGATTACTGATGGTGTTTACCTCTAATTTTCTATTCTAGATTTTTTTTTCTTGGTACTTAGTATGTTGCATAAAATATTTCAGTGGAAAGCTCTATGTCCACTTATGTTTTAATTAATCTTTAAAATCTATGCATACCAAATCTCTGCATCTTACCTGTGTCTCACTTCTCTATGTCCTCTATTTACACATACATATGTAAATGTGCACAGCAACTTCAGCAGTCTACAGCCTGCACCCCTCAGATAAGCAGCCTCTCCATTTTACTAAGACTGAACACAACTGTTGCTTTATCTACAATGATATAGAATAGGAAATATAAGTTTACTCTGAATTGTTACATTACATTGCTTTTCTGGCTTGACCAAACTATAATTTTCTCTCTGATGGTTTTAAATTGAACCTTGCAGTATTTAGCTTATTGTCTGAAAAGAGGAATAGTGGGGTTTTAAGGGAATAATAGGTGTATGTCCTCATGTAATAACTAGCAACTTATTGACACCTTCTGGAGAGATGAGGACAGTGTAGCTTATACCTAATGGCATAGGAAGAAAGAAAGGATTTTTTGGCAGACTGTAATGACTAGGAAACGGGCCGCTTACAGGTAAGATGTTAAGCCATCATACCGTGCGCTTTAATGACAGGGAAGGGAACGGAGGGCAGCAGCCCCCGTCAGTTGGCACGGTGCTGGCTGACGTAAAGATTCCCACGTTAGACCTGCGATCTGACTGAGCTGCCTTCGGGCTGGGAAGTAAGCTGCATGTTTAGGACGCCTTGGAAGGTGTTTAATGGTACTTGACAGATGGAAGAGAGCTATATGCAGATCTCTTTATACTTTTTTGCTTGTATATTATTGTCCTCTTCCAGTCTAAGTCTGCTGAATCACAGAGCGAGGTCTTCAGAAATTTCCTATGGACCATGAGATTTTTGAAGTGTTCTGACTGTTTTATGCAAATTTATTCAGACTGTATTTTAACTGACAAATGTTTATCCTGTTCCACCCCGTTGTTCCTTTCTTACCCTGTGTAAACAATTCTCTTCTTGTCTTTTCTGAGTGATCATTCCCCTGGAATGCTGGCATATAGAATTAATGGGGGGAGTCAATTTTTAATGAGATAGAATGTTGTATTATTTTTACCTTTGACCATTTTCCTATTTTTAATCATTCTTCTTTTTTGGGGGTGCCTCTTTTTCTGTAAAAATGTACCATTAAAATCATAGTATATTCCAGTTGTGGATATACTAAATGTTTGAATTCACTAAATTGGAAAGGATTTTCAAGAATAACCATTGTGTATAATTTTTTAATATTTTTTTCATGAATTGGAATAACTTCATTAATCAAACAATATCACTGCTACTGGATATAAGACTTTTGCACTGATTATCTGAGATAGTGCTTCACAGAATCCCTCCTAAGATTATATTTAGTTCTTACACAGAAGCAGTTGCATGACACGAGTCTCCAGTGCTGGACAGAGGGTTGGGGGTGTTGGGATGTGCGGTAGGATCTGAAGCAGAGAAGAATCCCTCTTAGAATCAAAATGAGAAGTAAATTTGACATAATTTTCCTAGGAAATAATGAAATAAATCTCATATTTAGTGGTCTGTAAGATACACAGAAAGAATCCCTGATTTTTCAGAGTACTTTCATATCAGTGTGTGCTAAATTAGCTTAAACAATGCAACTAAAATAGAATATCGTCTGTGGCTCAGACCTTTTACTTAGACAGCAATCAGTCACCAACTGGGAAAACTTTAGTTTTAGCCAGTAGGTTATTGTGCTTTTTTTCCCCCCTTTTTTGGTTTTTTTTTTTTCACATTTACATGATTGAATCCTTAGCAGAGGTTTGATTAAAGAGCATTGCTTACTGAAAGTAGCTTGTGATATGTCAGAAAGCTTTTCCAAGTAGTGGGAAAAACAGTGTGAAAGATGGAAGATGGGAGTCCTGCTCTGCATCTTCTGTATGCCCGAGGGATGTTTCACCGTCACAGTTCACCTTCTCTTTAAGAAGAAAAGACCATAAAGGCATAATCCCACAGATACAAATCTCATCCCCATTTGCACAGAAATGATTTCCAAATAAAATAATTCTTTTTCTATCCATACTCTTGACAATCTTGATTTTGGACGAGGGATTCTCTCTGAAGCTGGAAGGCATCCCATTCGCACCTGCACAAGGCACGCGTGTATGCTGGTTTATGGGACATGATTGCTTTGAGGACTTTATGGCTTGCAGAAACTTGTTTTCTCATTTCCTTTTATTTCATTTTTTCATACCAGAAAGACATAACACCGCACCATCCCATTACAGTGCTATTAGTAGCAGGAATCAGTTAGGGGTTTTTTGTAAATCCTGTGATTCACTTTTCTTTTTAACCAATTTCAGTGTGCTTAAAAAAGTTAAGAAGAATAATTAGACAGTTAACAAAAAAGTACCTAATTACTCCTAGCTTGCTAAGTACAGCTGAAATTGTGGTTAAAAAAGCAAGTGTGCTGGTGTTAGAGGAAAATGTACTCAGCCAAAATCAACATCCCGTACACAGGCTGTGCAACTGAGTGAACATTTCACCAGTCTTTGGAAGCTGCTGAAGGAGGCAGAGAGCTGCAGTCACCGTAACGCTGGGTGGTTGGAGCCAGCACCCCAGCACCTCTGCTGATCTCCCCCAGCCTAAACGGGGCTTATCCTTCAGGACTGATGGTCAGTGTTTATTTAGCCAGCAAGATTAGGATGGCATTGCTCATCCTAATTGTACCTGTTGCTGGAAACCCAAGACCTGTCAAAGGGGAATATGCTGTTTGGGGACCCAGCGATCTGGCGATGTCAATGTGCCTGAGAATGGCTTTCCACTTAACGGAGAAGGATGGAAAGCTTTGAAAGAAAAATAAAATATTGCTAGATTTTTGGTTCAGTAAGGTTTTTCTGATTTACAACTAGATTTTTGCAAATCAATTAACAGAAATGGCAATTTTATTTTCTACATTGCTTCTGCTTTACAAAGCATCAAACTGCTGAGAACAAATCCATCTCGAGGCAAAGAATATAGCTTTTCTATTTCTGTATTTTCTCAGTGATAAATTGAGTACAGTAATGAAAAAATGTAGGAGAGTGATGAAAGGGCTGCAGAGAGAACAAGTGCTCGTCCTTTCCCTTCTCTCTGCATTTACCAAGTGAACAAGATGAGTCATAGAAAATAGGGAAAATCTATGGCATCAGAAATTGAAGAATGATTATCTGCAGAGAGTCTGCTGCTTCATTGATGGAGAAATGGTTGCATGGCAAAATAACTGTCGGTAAGAGATGAAGATCCTTCGATTTGCTTGGAAAAAAGAAAGCTGTCATGTTCGTCTTTCAAAGAACTTTCAGCATCATAACAAATTTTGCCCATCAGCCTTCATTCAGAGCGCATCCTACCCGCCTCGCAGAGCAGGCTCTAGTTGCGAGGTGAAACTTGGGGGCTGCTCTCTGCCTCCCCTCCTGCGGGAACTTTGGGTTTAGGCCAGGGTGCACATTCCAGAAGCACCACGTTTGGAGACACATCTCCATCCCTCCTCAGAGAAGTGGTGGTTTGCTTCCAGTTTGGGGCTGACCTCTCTCATACATGAGATATATATTATTTTGCTGAGCTCTTTTAATTTCAGTCTTTAAAGAACACAGATGGACCATAAGCGTTGGAGGTATTAGCTTAACAGTGTAAAAACGGTCCCTGAAAATCACTGTTAGTATTTCACAACAGAAAAACCCACCTGATACTTTAGCCTGGTTTTTGTTAAACTTTCTAGGATTTACTAAAACATTTATGAAAGAAATATTCAGTTGAAGTAGTTCTTAGTTAAATGTTTAGATATTCTCAGTGAAGATCAATCACAGTGATACGATTGATATATAGTTGGTAACATTTTCTTAACCTGTTTTGCTCGTTAATTTTAGCAATAAATTTAGCCCTTTTGTAGTGGCTTCCATTACTTGAAGTTTTACGCAGTAGTACTCTCTGAATTAGAAATTTGTTCCAATGCGCTTGTTATGAATGGCTTCTTGGCTTGCTAACAGTCCTCCAAGTGTGATGGAAGCAGCCCGCCCCGTGCCGGCCTCCGCTCACCTGCAGCTCCACCTCCGCGGGCACCGTTGCTCCCAAAACCTGGGTGAGGGGCTGAACCTTCAAGAAGCGGCGCGTGGTGAGCACGTAGCTGAAAGCGGCACAGAGAGAACTCCTCGCTTCGATGAATCAATAGCCGAACCCTCACTGACTTCAGCAAACCTCTTAAGTGTAAATTCACTTTTTGTTCAGTTCCCGTATTCAAGGCACGGCTCGTTTTGAGTTGGTTTTGATGAATCCGAATAGATTTACTTATTTGAGATATTGCTGCTGAGGATAAATAAACTGTTTTCCTGTGACCCTCCCAGAGTCCACAGACTGTGGGTGCGCACCGCTCTCGTTAGCAGCTGGGCGGGTAACGAGGCAGCAGGAGGGATGGCACCCGTGCAGGTGACACATCTGGCACTGCTGACGTCCTTCCAAGTCTCTCATGCCCTCATAAACTTTTACTGAGGTTAAAATAGATCATTACCTTTGAGAAGTGACACTGCCACAAGTAGAGCAGGTAGAGGCCAGTATTTCTGTGCTGAAATGAATGATTTAGGAAGAATCTGGTAGAAGTGAATCCAGCTGTGTCAGCCTTTAACCAGCCAGGGACCGCTTCCAGGAATCCTTCCTGCCCCTGTGACTCCAGGATACTGTTGATAGAAATACAATAGATACAACAGAGAGAATATTTGCTTACACGTTTTCACTTTGATTTTTCCTTCGAATTCTGCATTAGCGTGTTCCTGTGGCAATGTGGGGGTTTTTTTCTTTAATTTAAGACTGATATTCAAGCTGGTCTAAAATAAATTGGTCACTGATAACAGATAATACATGATAATAAATTTCTGTTTAAAACATAAAGGATATTACATTCATTTATACAAATTATGGTTATATTGCTAATTATATGAAAGAGGTAAGAGGAAAAGAGATTAATCAAAAACTTACAAAAGTACTACTTTTATGAGGTTTTCCTCATGCTTTAGCATTGACATGAATTGGAAATAAATGAAGAATCAAGATATAGCCATTTTTCTTCACAGCCCACCCATAATTTTTATCAGAACCAGTGTGATGATGCTTCTTCTGCATACAAGACAAAGTGTGTTTAATAAGCAAGAGGTGGAGACATTTAGGCAATGCTCTTCAATCAAACTGCTGTTAAGGAACTAATCATGTAAATGCAAAAAAGAAAAAAAGTATTCTTAGTTTTCCCAGTTGGTGACTGATTGCCACGTAAATGAAGATTTGTGCCACACTAGCACAGGCTGTTGTCTGTTTCTTTGTATTATTTACTCTACTGATTTAAAAACTGTATTAACTATACTCTAAAAATCATACACATTTTGGGGGTATTTTGCAACTCACTAAATATTGAGCTCATCTTATTATTTTATTTTGTCAAACATGAAAAATATCTTTGTGCAATATCTGATTACAGTGGGGGAGCTTCAGCTGGACGAAAAATGATGCTACATGGAGAGTCACCTAGATGGTTACCTACTTTTTTATGCGTTCATAAACAGTTAAATTAACCATAGTGGGTGCAGGTAGGGTGGAAGGAGCTTGGACTTTGCATGTTATTTCTGCTGGGCTGCACTGAGCTGCTGCAGACAGTGAGCCAGTGCTGCTGCCTACAGTGTCTTGGGAGACTGTCCCACGATCTCAGGTCATGCATTTCACCAAGGTTAATAATCTGTGAGCTGCCCTTGGAGTTACACTTACAACACATGTCTGAAATGCTCCAGAAAATGCAAACTCTTTCTCTTCCTTCCATTAACTCTTCTCAGTAGCCGTAAGGAGGTGAGATGCCGTGGGTCAAGACTGGCACAGTAATACAGTTCATAGGCATCGATGTTCAGGACTGTTAAAATGTTGCTGGGCACGTGGGCAATTAACTGGTTCTGCAGATGAATATGGCTTGAAAAATTCTGAACGTCTGTTTTTCTGTAACTTGCAGTTTCCACTTACCCTGGCTTTCAAGGCATTTCCTTCTGAAAGAAAAGCCTCATTTGCCCTTGCCTCAAGCTGGGAATTTGGGATGGGTCTTCATCCATGAAGGGTTTCTTCTCTGAAAGCCAGACCCCTTAAAATGCAGCAATTTGAAATAATTTTAAATGTTTTAAACTCAACAAACTGCATGCCAATTTAAATCTTTGCTGTTGATTTACTCTTGCTTATCTACTCCTGTTCAACAATCTTTGTGCTCGTGGCTACTGTTTCCTGGGACGTGCCCTTCATCGCCTTCACAACCCTTGCCTGGACTCGCTCCACTCTCTCCCTGCTTCTCTTTTCCAAGGGCACCCGGCCCTACAGATGTGTTTCACCAGGGCTGAGCAGAGGAGGATATAATAATATTTCTTGTGTGGCAACTCTAATGCATTCTGAAAAAAAAAGTACATAAAAGTGGAGCAAGGTGGGTTTTTTAAGTGTTGACAAATGATTCTACAACTCTAAAAAGCACAATTATCCTTTTTATGATAGATACTGTGGTGCAATATGTTCAACTATAAAAATGATTTTGTTGGAAAGATTTTTTTTTGTGATGTTTATGGTTGTTTTTTATTTTAAAATAAGGTATTTTAGATGTGGCATTTAGAGGTGTTTAGGGGATCAAAATTGTTTACAGGTCTGAGGATGAAAATGGTGTACATGTTTGCCAGAGAGGTGGAGGATTTATGTAGATATAAATAATTTAAAGATCTTGACAAAATTAAGGATGTTTTAAAACAGTGAAATAGTTTCTTGCTTCTTGGGGCATTCAAAGCAGGCTGATTTATGAGAACTTACGAATTTTGCATTGTAAGACTGCGACTTTCGTTCACTAACCACTTGACTGATAGTAATCTACGCAAAGTCTAGCCTTTAAGAGGATTCTTTGCAATCCTGCCCTTTTGAGTTTGAGGTCACAAATATTTGGCATCATCTACTTTCTGTACAAAGCCACTGGTTGCAGGGTGTCCTCTCCCAAACCACACGGAAGCAGGCTTGGGTTTGTAGCTGGGCTGGGGATCAAGAGCAAGTGCTGAAGCTTCACGAGCACATAGAGACACCTCACTGGCTAATTAGCCACTGCGCTGGATTAGCTGCATTAGCTGCTGCGCGGGACATCAGCCTGTGTAATCTCCTGGAAATAAGTTACATCTGTTTCTGCTAATTAATACACCTCACAGTAGTCACAGCGGTTTGCGGTTGGCAATATTATTACTTTTTGTTGCTTGGTGATGGTTATTGATGAGCTCTGCAGACGGTCAAATACCCTGTTGAAGACTGTGCTAGCTGTTAATGCGGTCACCCTCTTTCATTCACATACGGTTTAAACCTATTACTTATTCCTAATAACCACATTTTAACCTGGGATTATTTTATCTTTTTCTCACAAAAACTTTCCTTTGATTAACTGTCCTTTTTTTTATTTTTCTTTTTTCCCCACATTTGAGTGTTACAGTTGTGTCTGGTTATTTGGTCACTAGTTGCTTCGTCCTTCTGACTAAAATGGGAAGATAAAAGAAGGAAAGAATAGGAAGTTAGGGTTTTCTTACAAGAAATCTTCGTGCAAGTGCATATGCTAAAATTTATGAAAAGTTTTGGAAGACAAAATAATTTGTAAAGCGGAAGGTTTTCCAGATGCCGGGGGATCTGATGATTGCAAACTGAAAAGTCGTATAGATTCTCAATTAGTGGCAAATGGAGTTCATCACTGGTTTTAATAACCCTCGTAAGCACATTTTAATTTTTCTATGTATTTGTCATAAAAACTAATTATTATGTCCAAGCCGTAAAAAGAAGAACAATAATCTATTTCTTATGTCATGTTAGTGATTTCTAGATATTGTACAAGTTAATGAAATCAATATGCATATTAGGAAAGCAAAGCAATAAATTCCTCTGTCTGCAGAGAGGAATCAGTGTTTCCCCTTATTTTTTTCAGTAGCGACAGCAGACAGCTCGGGTCACGAAGGTCCCCAACCTGTCGTTCCGCAGCGTGGGGTTCAGAGGTGCGGCTGATGGTGACCCCCGGTGAAGGGCAGCGTCCTTGCCTGCCGCAGGCAAGCTGTCCCGCTGCCAGAGGGGTGAGAAGCCTCGGGGGGCTGTGCCACTGCCCTGCCTGAGTTGGCCACCTCAGGGGAAACGTTTTTTCGTAGCAGAGAGGTCTGTCCTGTGCTCCCATCACTGCCAGGACTGGGGGCGAGTGGGGAACCGAGCCAGGGACCTGCTGCTGTCTGTTTGTGGAGTGAGTTGCTAGAGATTATGAGCCCAAGTCAAGACCTGGTGAGTTTTGACCTCTGATAAACATCTCAAAAAAACCCAAACCAGCCACGTATTTTGCATTTCCACAGCTAAATTTAGATATTTTTTTGAAATTTTAAAAGGTGTCCTGGCTTCGGCTGCGACAGAGTTCATTTTCTTCCTAGTAGCTGGTATAGTGTTATGTTTTGGGTTCAGTACAGAAGAATGTTGATAACACACTGATGTTCTCAGTTGTTGCTAAGTGATGTTTAGACTAAGTCAAGGGTTTTTTCAGCTTCTCCTGCCCAGCCAGCAAGAAGGCTGTAGGGGCACAAGAATTTGGGAGTGGGGACGGCCAGGGCAGCTGACCCAAACTGGCCAAAGGGACATTCCATACCATGTGATGTCATCCCCAGTATATAAACTGGGGGGAGTGGGGCTGGTGGAGGGGCTCAGGAACAAGCTGGGCACCAGTTGGCAAGTGGCGAGCAACTGCGTTGTGCATCACTTGTTTTGTATGTTCCAATCCTTTTATTATTATTGTAATTTTATTATTGTTGTTATTATCATTGTTAGTTTCGTCCTTTCTGTTCTACTAAACTGTTCTTATCTCAACCCACGAGTTTTACCTTTTTTTTTCCTGATTCTCTCCCCCATCCCACTGGGGGGGGGGGGGGGGGGGCGAGTGAGCAGCTGCGTGGTGCTTAGTTGCCGGCTGGGGTTAAACCATGACAAAAGGCAGGTGTACAGAAAATATTACAAAATCCGGGTGTGCAGGGAAAAAAGTCGTCCGTTCGAAGGTGAGCTCTGGGAGGATCTGGAGAGGGTCGTGCCCCTCGCCGCGGGGCGGCGTGTGCCGTGGGAGCAGGAGCGTGGTGCCCCCTCCGCCTTCTGCTGAGGACGTGCTGCCCACCCTGCCCTGGGGGTCGGCGCCCACCGTGCCCCCCCGGGGCCGGGAAGGGCTGCGCGGGCTGCGGGAGCCTCGTGGGATTCGTCAGGTCCGTGGGACCAGAGGGTCATCTGCTCCCGGTGGCAGATCCGATCAGGAAATTAAACGCAGGGAGCCTGAGAAGATAATAATCCCCTCCCCTTCTGAGCTCTTTTTTTAGATCTTGGCTGCGAGTGCAGCGCAGCTAGCGTTTCCTGACTGCTGGTGCTAACAAATTACATTGAGATAGCGGTTTTTGCGATCGCCGGGGAGTCCCCAGTGCTTTACAAGCTCGTCCGTCCATCACGAGCCATCGTTCCCCCCCGCGATGAGGCGCGGCGAGGTCTCGGCGGCTCGCAGCAGCATCGCTCCGTCAGGGCGGGGGGCACGAGGGCAAAGCCCGCTTTGGGTGCAAAAACCCGTTTGGGCAGCGTTCGGCAGTTCGCGGCAGTTTTTGCGAAGATGGCTGTGGGGTCCTTCACGATGGGAGATGCCGAGTGCCTCCGTTTTATTTGTCTTCAGGGCCTTGAGATTGGGACAGCGGGTTGTTACCACTTACAAGCTGGTTTGGAGCTGATGGACTGGTTCCAATGGATTGTACTTTAGTGCCACCAGGGTGGAATAAAATTGTTATTATTAACGTTATCATTGCTATTGCACACTTGGTTTTATAGTAGCTCGCTATTAAGGCTTGTCTGAACTTCGTTCTCATGCCGTTTAATTGCTTTTGGAAACAGAAACAAATTTATTTCTCTCTCTTGTAAACAGCCCAAGGGAAAATAAACATGTCACTGTGTCCCTCGTGCCACACTCTATTGGTATGCGCTTCTAATATAGGTGATTAATTTATTTAACGCTGTAGTGGACATAAGCTTTGGTAAATATTTAAATAAAACACTGTGCAAACCAAGTAGGTAAACAACTTTTTTGAGTATGTTCCCGGTTTTTTTGCTATCCTATAATATTGACAAATTACTTATTAAAGCAGAGTACGATAACTATTCTCAACATAGAATTGGAGAAAGGAAATAATGCAAAATGCTGAAATTGTCCTACTATTGGTCACTCACAGAAACTTTTTAGAGACTGTGTTCATCCAGACGTATGAAGGAAGGGGGTGGTGGAGATTTCAAACTGCGTAAGGATGGGTTTGCACATTAGGATCATACTGTAACACTGGAGATGTCGCATTGCCTGCGTGACTGCTTGTGAGGTCGAATTATCATTTGCTTGGGATTTAATTTGTCGTCCATTCTTGCTCATTAGCTTGTTTCTTATGCATTTCTTTAATCCATATACTGCATAAATGTTTATTCGCTGCTATATTTAATTTTTTTTCTGACCTTCACAGTTGCCATGTGGGATGGGTGAAAGGCTGTAGCTGTTGTAATGGAGAGTAGCTCTGCAATGGATTTAATCTGCACTCGAAGCTCAGCATAGCACATATTAAAAGCTAAATCTGCTTGTAGATCAGAGCCTTTAGAGGCATTGTAAGAAGTATGTATGCAAAATAGTAATTTTTAATTCTTACTAAATATTAACTTTCCATTGTGATTATGCATATATATTCTAGTCATAATTAATAAATTCCACAGATTTTAGTGATCTGAATGTAATGATCCCTATCAGTCAGTAAATAGAAAAATTAGCAGCATACCAATATACCAGAAATCATTATTTGTCTCAAACTGTGAGGTTCCAGAAACGCTTACTATGGAAGCCAATTTCTATCATGGGAAAGAAGATCTTCCTAGGAAATCACTGATAAAAAGAAAATCTACATTTTTTCATGAGTACCAGTAGGACGAGAGGAAATGGCCTCAAGTTGTGCCAGGGGAGGTTTAGATTGGATATTAGGAAAAATCTCTTCACTGAAAGGGCTGTCAGGCATTGGAACAGGCTGCCCAGGGAAGTGGTGGAGTCACCATCCCTGGAGGTGTTCAAAAACCACATCAATCTGGCACTTCAGGACACGGTTTAGTGGGCATGGTGGTGGTGTTGGGTTACAGTTGGACTTGATGATCTTAAAGGTCTTTTCCAACCTAAATGATTCTATGATTCATGTTGTATCATTTCTGTAATTTTACAGAATTACATTATACAGCAGGACTACACTTCTGTGCTTACCTGTGTGTTATTTTAGTTAATGTATGGCCTGTATTCCTTTATTTTTTAATTCTATTTTGGAAATGCAGAAATGATGCAACCTGCTCAGTGTCATTGTAATAAGACTTACAGACATCTTCTACTTGATTTTATTTAATTTCCCCACTATAAAACCCAGATTAAAGAAGAGCTCAGTCAATTAGAAAATGAACAAAGCATGTACTTAAGAGAAAATCACTTAATCTGCACTCTGTAAGTCTGGAAAATTCTCCATCTTCTACCGTGTCACAGTTCAAATCTTCCCTTAGAAAGACTGCAAAATTCCTTGTAAGACTCAAAAAGAAACAAAAGCATGCACACTTCTTCTGGATCAGACGTTCCAGTCTTTACAAAATCTGAGAGGGTTTGTCCACTGGGATCTTGTGTCCCTCGAGGCAAGGATGATGGGGTCTGTGTTCTGTACAACGCTGAGTACGGAAAATAACTGGGTATAAAAATAGGGCTCAAACACTGTGCTGTACTCACAGAGCTTCCTGCCTGCAATTTCTTCTTTTTTTTCATATTTAAAGCTCAGCTGTAGTTCTGTAACAGATCATCTAACAGGGCACGGGGAAAAAGAGTTCACTGAGATACAGGCACAAATACTACAGTCGGAGAGGAAAGGGCTGGAGCAGGCGGTTGGCAATTCCATCAGGAGTCTGCGGTGCTGTAATGAAACGCGGTCGCCTTCCAGTGAGCGCCCCGTGCCTGCTGCTGTCGGGAAAACTGCCGTGGAGCAGGGCGTCAGGGAAGAATCGTTACACCAGAGTTTCTGTCTCCCTGAGGAAAATGCAGTAGACCTTACGTGTTTATAACTGTGGTCTCGTACGTAGTATAAATGCTATTCTAAAATATCGTACATTTGAAAATTACACACAGCCATTGTGTATTTTGGATAGAACGGATGGGGGCGTGAAGTACTGCCAGCAAGGGCTGTGTGCGCTCACATCCCACAGGCTCCAGACAGCTGCAGGAAGAGAACTGATGGTGGTGATTTGCCCTTTGGGTGAAAATGTCCAGCTCCTGGGATTCCTGGGAAGGAGTACGAAAAATTGTTTGGAGGAGCAAACGCCTTCTGTGTGCATGGGAATGCCAGAAGCTGTCGTATCCTGTGTGTACTGATTGCTGCAGGCAGCAATATCAGAAAATCTGTAACACAGAAGAAACCTGCCAGGGCTGTGTGGTGAGGGCATGGCATTGCCCCTCTCCCCTGCGGACCCCACGGGGGGGCTGCTGCCTGCGGGGAGGGGAGCAGGTACCCCCGGGGCCGGCAACCGGTCCGCTGAAACCCCGATGCTCACCGGCTGCTCGAGGGGAGGATTTTGCCTTCTGAGATTAGTATGGCTTTTAGAAATATGCGTTCGACTGAACGCTAATGCTCCTGCGGAAGCAAAGGCTGAATCACAGCAGACCAAGGCACTTCGGTGACGCGCTGCTTTGCCGCGAGCGTCCCTTGCGCCGCTCGGACCCTAAACAGCATCTTCTGTGCTCAAACGCCGCAGTTAAGTAGCGCTGCAGTGCATAGCGCAGGAGGGCTCCGGAGTGCCCTGGACGGCGTTTTGCAAACTCCTGTGCACATTGCTGTTTGCCCGTTCACAGTTAGAAAAGCATAAGCATTTGCACATTGGATTGGTCAACAAATTAATTCCAGTGAAAAAGAAATGGTCAGTTAAGCTGCTGAAAGCACCATCTTCTCTACCCCCCTCTGTGTTTATTGCATAATTATGAAATTATAATTAGGAAAAAATCAAATTATCGTTGCAGACAGAGAGGTGGGGATGCAGCAGCATTTGGATGAAGAATTTAACGGTATTGGGGATTCTGGAAAAGAGGCTATATAATACTTCTCTTTCACCAAAAAAGTCACTCTCTATTGAGAAGCAAGCATATGAAGCTTCAGCTAAGGCAACATGAGCACAATAGCTATACTTGCAACACCTGGGAGGGATGAAGCAGGTGATTCCTTAGATTCTGGTGGTAAAATCTCTCTTGCCAAACTCCCAGACGTAACACTTCTGAACTTACAATCCAATTCCTCTCTCGGTTTTTGTATGTTCTATTGGGATTGGCTATATTCTGCATATAAAATGGGATTGATTGATAACATTTTAATCTGAAAAGGGAGTTGGCTACCATATGATTTAATAAATGTTACTAGAAAAATTGTAGTTCATAACTTGTCATCACCTTTATCTGGGCAAACCTTCAGAAGAAACAGAGCTGTATGCCCAGCCACATGTGTTGTAATCTTGATACTACATAGACTTTGAGTGGATATTTCAACAGGGGGAGACAGTAAGGCAGTGCACATTTTAAGAAGCAAGATGGGTGCACTTATGCTGAGGCCCCAGACCTTTTACCTGATAATTCTAAATTGTGATGAAAATAAGGCATCCTTTCCCACATTCAAAAAAGCAACAGCAACTAAAAAAGCAGCCCTAGAGTCATTCCGACTACACTAGTAAGCTTTATTATGCTGCATCATTTATGTGCACACAAATGTAACTAAGAATACAACTCCAGTCCTTGAAAATGAGAAATGAGACCCTGCAATGATCTATAGATTCAGTGTCAATCCCCTGCGAAATAATGGCACACATAATTCTGGAGTCCAGGAAGAAGTAGGAGCCAGAGACTCAATTCCTATTAGTATCAACCAGTCAGGCTTCAGGGATGGCGGATCTGGTGAGACAAAGCAGCTCCTCCACCCAGCCAGGAGAAGCAGCAGGGCTTTGTCAGCCACCGGCGGGGAAGCTGGGTTTGGGAAAGCCTGAGCAGAGCTGCCCCAAGGTAGAACAGGGGATGCTGTTAGACGGAGCAGGCAGGTCCCTGCTGCGGCACAGCCCCGGAGACGCCGCCCCTCTCCCTCCTCCTGCCGGGACACCAGTTTCTACCTACAAGATACGCAATTTTGAAGAGGAAATTAAGAGGAGGTTCCCGTAGTACTGCTCACAGGTGGACGTGCAGTGGGACCAGGAGGAGCCTCTGGGTATTTACACTGTTGTAGTAGCGTACATAACTGGTATTTTTACCCATGCAGGAGACCCGTGCAGCAAGCCATCCTCATCCCTGCAGTGCCTCCTGCCCCCTCCCTCCCTCCACAGCTGGCCACGGCAGGAGCTGGGGGGATAATAGGAATAATGGTCCAGGTGATAATAACTGCAGAGGGAAAGAGGAAATAAAGCTGAGATAAAGTACTGGGTTTATCTCGATACGCAGTGTTGGTAAGGCTCTTGCTAGGCTGTTATGCCCTGTTCCACTGTTCACATTTCGGGATGATTCAGGTATTCCTCAAAAGAGAGGCACAAATATTATCTAGGAAGCCTTACAAAAATTAAGCTTGTGGTGCTCAGATCATCCGCAGAGAAAGATGAAGAGGTGATTTATCATGTTGTACAGGTCCTTAGTCATAGGAAAGCTACTTGATAGTAAGGGGGATGTTCAGTCTTGCAGACAAAAACATAATAAGATCTGATTTCTGGAAGCTGAATTTAGTGGAATGCAATTTTGAACTAAGATGCTATTTCCCGGCAGCGAGGGGGTATTTAGTCACTGAAAGTGCTTACCAGATGTGGCAGTGTGAGCATCACCTGGAATTGCCAGGATAAGACTAGACAGCTTTCTAAAACATATACTTTAGTCAGGCTTCTGGGAAAATTTCTAGAGCCTGTGACTATCTGAGCTCAGACTAAATTATCCTAGTGACCCCTCTGGCCACATATTCCACAAATATGTTAATACAGTTGAATTTTGTTCATATCAAACTCTGTGCTCCATAATCATGGCTTACATGTAGAATCACCAGGGAAAGATTTTCAAATTGTTTGCCATTAGAACATATGGGGTTTATCAAAATTAAAATATTTGACAAAATACTTTAGATTTGGGGTTTGAACACGGTAGGCAAAACCTACAACAAAGAAGGTGACACTGACAGCCAAAGTCAGTGGCTATCCTAAAACCAGGAGGAGAGGGAAAGAGCTGGAGTGCCAGAGGAAATCCAGGGCTGGGAGCCTGAGCATTAGGGAAATATGCTGCTTTTTGTGAGAAGAGAACACTTGAAAAGGAGGTGAGTGATAAAGAACAAGTAAAACCTTAGGAGGAAAGGCACAGGAGGATGAAGACAACGCTTGCTTTAAGCCGCAGAGTAGACCGTGTTGATCTTTGTCTTGGAAAAGAAATCTTACTCGTCTGTGTGAACGGAATTAAATCCTATTACTTCAGTTCTAGATTCTTGCCTGTGGCACGACTATCAGTGTATTTTCTTTGGAAATTTGTATTTTGGGCGATTTGATTATAATTGCTTGTGTGAGCCAGCTTTTCTGCTGGATCCTCATGCCACTTGGCTCACAGGACCTACAGTAGTTGAGCAGGACCAGCAACAGAGCGTGCCAAGAGCTCCTCGTTCCCACTGAAATTAACGTTATCGTATTTCTAATCTGGTTTTATCAGTGACACTGGTTAAATCAGTATACTGAACAGTGAGCAGCTATTTCACCCACCCATTTTGTGGTGATGGATGCAGGGAAGAGACTGGACTAAACCTAATCCCGACCCTGGCACAGCCTGAGCCCCAGGAGACAGCCTTTAGCTTGCTTTTGTTTGTACTGGCCACCCAGTGCCATTGTGGCAGCACAGCAGGCTCCAGCCACCTCCTTTATGCTTAGTGACAAGTTAAGGCAAATAAAAATCACCTGGATAAATAGCATTAGGTGTCAGGTGTGAAAAATCCCTCTATGGTACTGCTTCAGTGATGGTAGAACATGAGCAAATCTCTCTCTTTTTCTACCTTCAAAGGTGCAGAACCTCAAATAAGAAGTTTAATGCTGTGGGAAGTCTTACACTGTAACATCTACTTAATCTGGAAGATATTTCCACAGTTCCAAATAGATACTGCGTCAGTCAGTTGTATACATTTACTTGTGAGAAGAACTGATTTATTTGATTCCTTTACTTGACTTTCTGGAAGTGCATTCATTCTTGAAGGATAAAGAAATAAGTGGCTCAGATTTAGGAAGATATTTTTAAAATATTGTGGACTGAATAAAGGCACTGCATATGCCCCATTACTCATGATATCCTGCTCTCAGATGGATTTCTACATTTCAGCTAGAATGATCCTTCACCAGCTGCCTTTAGGAAGTAGCTTTATTTTTCATACTCTGTACACATAAATAAGAATTCCTTTCAATGTTTTCTCTATTGATGAGCTGAAACATTAATGATATTTAACTTGGCCTGAGACAGGGGAGTGGGGGAGACCTGTATTAACAATGCCCTGTATCAGGGCACGGGGGACCCCGAGGAAGGGTCACGTCCCGGCACAGCTGGCGTGGGGTGACGGTGTGTCGGTGACGGCTGTTCACAGTCTCCTTTAGGATGGGAGAGACTTCTGCAGGAGGAGGTTGAGTAACGGGTTCGTTGCAGGGATTTGCGAAGAAATTTGATTAATAAATTAACCCTTTACGTGGAACTAACTCTTCTGTATGTTTCAGCTCCCCAAAATTGTCTGTAATGACTGCATGCTTTTTCAGGTCATCAAGTGAGGTAGGGAAGAGTGGATTGTCACCTTTGCGAGTTAGACTATGGCCAATTCAGAAGTATATCTCTGTTCAAGTGATTGTGTAAACCTGCTTGAACTTCAAAGGCAGGTAATACTGACCTTCACTGCTTTAAGAATTGAGGAGGGTTCAGCCTTCCCCAGACCTTCGTTTTCCCTAAAGACAAAGTTTCTCTGCTAATTAAAAAAAGCCTCTACATAGACTTTTAATTTTCTTTGCTTACAAATGCATAGCCGCAAGCAAGCACTGAGAATTTCCAGCTTTTTTAAGTCTGCCTGACCCCAACTCATTTCTACTACTGAAATACTTCCCGTCACTGGACTGGGGAAAGGGCTGGAGAACATCTGCAGGTGGAGATCCCAAAGCACACAAAACCAGTCTGTGCATATGAAAAAGCTCTGTACTTTCAATGTACGTTGAAGGGATGCTAACAATGTATTCCCGGTTGCAAAGGTGTATGTATGGGCTTAGATGGGGGGATTTTGGCTGTGACAAATTGGAGCAAACCAGTAAGACAAGACTGCAGCATTCAGGAGAGTAAAGCTCTGGTGGGACAGACTTGGGTTAGGAGAAGGGAAGATGATGAACATTTTTTTTTCCTCATTTTATTGGTACCCATTTACCTTGCAGAGCACTTTGATTTTAAAGCAGTCATTACAGAAGGTTCTGAAACACCCACATGCAAGATCTGTATCTTTTACAGATATTTGTACAAAATTTGTTATTTATCATATAGAGAATAGTGCTTTTCAGAAACATCATTTAGGGTATGCCTTCTTACTGCATTGATTTGATTTCTGTATCAAATGTAACAATAAGACTGTAAAGAAATACATATTTCTTTAGAAAGAAAGAATCATTCTGAAATCCAGAATTCCTGCCTTCATTGCTGGGACCCTGAGTTCCTTTCCTCCCTGTGTAACATTACCAGAAGTAAAGCATTCCCTTAAGGGTGGGCCGTTTAATGCTTTCCATCATTTTCCATCCATGTGGAACTTGGTTCTGTTATGCCCAGATGTATAAATAGTACAGTAAATGTAGTCTAGTGAAGAATTCTGCTGATGAAATGAAAGAAAAAAATCTAGCTTATTTTTTCTTAGCCATGTTGCTACTGCAAGCCTAAAAGCAATACAAAGCAACAGAAATAAAGGTATTTTAGTCTTCTCCATGAACAGATATGACTCTCCAAGTACACATGGAGTAGATGTAATAGGCATCATTATTTTTAAAAGTACAAGCAAAATTTAATTTCATCTTCTTTTCAAACTGTCACAAGCAAGCTGAACCTTATCTTAAACAAGAGCATCCATCAGTAGCAGTTTACTGGGAACTCGATAACAATACCTGCTTTGCACAAAATAGAGGAAATTGCTGCTTTCTTATTTATAGCATTTCCAATCCACGGCTGAGCTTCTGCAAACCTGATGGAAATAGCTGTGGTCACGCCTAAACAAGGTTTTTGCATAGCTATATTTCAACAGCTGAATGTATTTTTATCAATAATGGCAAGATGGATATCCCAGCTCTCCTCAGGTGTCAGTGCTCTGGCAGGATTGCACTGATGCAGCAGCTTCCCATTACAACTTTCTCCTTGTTTCATTCCAGTTTCTCCGAAGATATTTCGTATTTCGAGTGACATCGTTGTGAATGAAGGAAGCAATGTTACTCTGGTGTGCCTGGCCACAGGGAAGCCAGAGCCTTCCATTTCTTGGAGACACATCTCTCCGTCTGGTAAGTACAACTATCTGTCACCTGGAGCTTTCTGCAACGTCTCACCAGTAACAGGCTTTGCTTTTTCAGTTTTCAGAAGCGTGACAGCATCACCTTTGTATGCCTTAAAAAGCGTGTGCCTAACTAGACTTCTAGAAAATAAAAGCTTCTTCAGATTTCAGCTGAGATCAGTGAAAACAATAATACTACTGTAACACAGGAACGTAGAAATAAAGGCACCCTAAACATGAGTATATTTTTAAGCCTGTTTTAACAGGCTGCAGACATTTATCAAACAATTCCAATTAAAACCAAAGCAAGGAAATAATCAAGAACACACATGGCTCTCTAGAAGTGGGCATGAAAGTTAAAAACGTTAACACATTGTGCAATAGATTTAATTTAATGTAACTACCATTGAACCATTATGCCATGATACAGCATACTTTATTAGAATGGTTTTATTGAACAAATTAAATTACCTGGGTGAAAAATTGCAAACAAAATTACCTCTAAAAGCATAGTTTCTATTTAATATTTCCGTGTATACTTTTAATTCCTCATAATATATTTAAAGGAAACTCTTAGCTAACATTACAGGCATCTGTACGCTGGTTGACTTGGTGCAGAGCCACCAAAGCTGGCTCCCTGCCAGCAAAGCAGGATCTGTCTCACTCGGAGGTGGGGAGATCCCCGCTCCGTGTCCCAGAGCTACTGGCTCTGCAAATCCTGGTGGGTTTTGTGTTTCTGAAAGGAGATACTCCCTGCTTCCAGCTGCCTGTTGGAAGCAAGACTGGTATTGCACTGGTTCTTTTGTAGGGACTCTACAATGGTGATTGATTTTGCAGTGAAGGTCTTTCTGTTTGCTCACACAACTTTTATAAAATCCATGTAATTGCAGGGAAGAACAGTTTCATGGACTGTCACAGCTTACTGCAGTGTCTCATAATCCTGAGTAACAGTTTGCTTTACAAAGCAAGATCTGAAAAAAAAAAAAACCCCCAAAAAAAACTTTTGACCTTTAAGACAATGACAATGAATTCTGCTTGAAGTGTCCATCAAGGGACTAGGGAAAAAAATTCAGTTGTAGCAGAAAATGGATTTTAACTAAATGTCAAATAAAATTTTATTGGAAACCGTGGTGATACTTTAGAGTAATAGCTTAAAGCATTAGATTGTCTGCCGAAAGGAGCTGTTACAATTTTCCTGGAGAGGAAAAAAGCAGAAAAGGAGAATTAGTGCACTCAGGCTGGAGAAGGGGTCTGAGGAGGTATTAGATCCTCCTCATCTTGAATTCAGACAAAATTAGTGGACATAATCAAAAGGAAGGACTTTCAGTGAACCCACTGATTTTGTATCTTGACCAAAGGAGTGAGAATGAGGACTGAGAGGAAAAATGTGATCATTCACCTACAGACGCATTACATTTACCACAATGAGAACTGAAAATGAAATTTGAGGAAAAGACTACTCAAAGATATTGTGGTACAGGGAGAGTCAATCACAGTGCTCATGGCGCAATGATGATGCGCTCTTGCCGAGCGCCTAGCACAGCAGACTGCAGGTGGACAGGTATGTTTTCCCACCACGGAGGATTTAAGGGCAGGCAGGTACAGCCTCTGCTTTGTTTCCCTTCCCTTGCCCACTACCTGCTTTGTTCTGCATTCTCAGCCCTCTCCAAAGCATATATGAATAGTGCCCGTAGGAGACAGCATCGTTCGTTTACCATGTGCTTGCTCTTTCATCCTCTCTGCTGGAGCATCTTGACCAAGTAGCTGGCAGGTAATCCTGCAAATCCCATACACCTTCTCCTTTTAGGATTTTCTTTGGGGAAGGGTGGCTTGTTGGATTGGTTTTTCCCCATCCCTTACTCTTTCACCAGGAAGCAGTAGGTTAGATGAAACTCAAACATGGGATTAACAAATTTGGTACTTTAAAAAAAAAAAGGAAAATCACAGAATTGAACCACAGACTGGCTGGCTCTGGAGAGCAGCTGGTCCAACTCCTGTTCAGAACATGTGCAGTTGGGTTTGAATATCTCCACGAATGGAGATGCCATGCCACAGCCTCTCTGGGCAACCTCTGCCAGTGTTTGGTCAGCCTCACAGCAAGAAAGCTTTTTTTTTCATGTTTAAATGGAATTGCCTGTGTCTCAGCGAGAGCCCATTGCCTCTTGTCCTGTCACCAGCACCTCTGCGGAGAGGCTGGATGCATCTCCTTTACATCCCCATCAGGTGTAGGACCCCCGGAGCCCTCTCTTCCCAGGCTGAGAGCCCACCTCCCTCAGCTGCTCTCCGGTTCAGGTACTGTGGTCCCTTCATCACCCCCATGGCCCTCCGCTGGGCTCCTTCCAGCATGTCCATGTCTCTCTAGTCCGGGGGGGGCCCTCAGTACCTGCATGCATAATTCATTGTACAACCACCGGGATGTGCACCTACCGCAGGCTTGCTGTCTGGGGTGGCACTGGAAGCATCTTCTCACGGCATGACTGGTCCACTTCACCTCCAGAGGCACTTACACTGCTGCTCGTGAACTGCTCAAGCTTGTTTACGGGCAAGGAGGAGGTACACCTGATACAATGACAATAAAGGCTTGGTTTATATATGTATATTTGAACTTCTAATTCAGGGATCATTATTAGCCTAGATCTAATATTCCCTGCCCATGGCAGGGGTGCTGGACTAGATGATCTTTGAAGGTCCCTTCCAACCCAAACCATTCTGTGATTTATGACTTACCAAAACAGAAAAAATACTGATGCAGTTAAAGTTTTTAGAGACAGACTTAGTTTCTATCCCTTCTCCTGATTCAGCCCCCTCCTGTGGGGGCTGAAGGTTGGTGGCTTCATTCTGCTGGGGGCTGTTTTGGCGAGTTGTCAGCACCCAGGATCCTTCAGGGGGAGGAATGTGATGTTCATGTTGGTGGTTTCTTCTTCCTCCATTTAGGAGCTTTTCGGGGTCATTTTGAAGTGTTCGCTAGCATGCTTTTACTCCTTTGCTCTTTCTTCATTGCTCTGCAGCTCCATGTTTCATCCTAATTTACTGTATGTGGTGCCTTCTACGTATGCCTGATATCATTCCTTTGTTCTCCGATACCCCTAAAGACCACTTTGTCCAGCTCCAAATCTGCATTTCTGTAATGGACCGTGGGTGAGCTGCTCATAGCCGTGGCAGTCCCTGCCCACCTCTCTCCACCCCGTGCCTGCCCTCCTCTGCACCGTGTCCTGTGTCCCCGCTTCTCAAGCCCCTGCTCCCACACCAGCTTGTGTTTCTCTGCATCGCATCGTTGTGTCACAGTCATAAAAACCTCATTACGCACAGAATCACGTCTCGCTACCGCTGGCTCTATAAAACCGTGGCTGTACCACAGAAAGGCAAAGGTAAAACAGATTAGGCAGGGATGCCTGCTCGGATGGAGGAAACGCTGCCCCAGCCGAAGCAGGCACGACAAAGCTGCAGGCAGGGCGGACAAGTGCAGGCAGAGACGCTCTGACGAGCCTCAGTGCTGAGGCCTGGCAAACTCATTGCAAATGCTGCGTTACAGGGCTGCATCGTTACAAAACCCATTTCTTCCAAGAGGTGAGCGCTGATGCAGCCGTTGCAGAGCACTGGGACGTGCCTTGGGTGTCCCCTGGTTGATTTACGGACAGAACTCTGTCCGGAGTGGGAGAACACAAGATCCAAATAACTTTTTCTCAGAAATCTTCTAAAATGGTTTGGAAGCAGACATATAATTTACAGAACATATTCTGTCCGCTAGTCTACCACATAAAGAAGAATTTTTCCATTTCAGTAACACAGTACCACTCCTGTGCTCAGGTATATGTTCTGGTGTACAGACTGTTATAAATGGCACTCAAATCCAATTAAATATCAGTCTAGCAAACAAGAAGCCTGGATTTATTAGAAAACAAAATGCAAGAGAGTTGAAAACTCCAGATTTCTGTAACGGCTTATATTCTCTCTGCAGCAAATTACCTTTATCTAAACATAAACTTCATCTGCACTTTATAATTTCTACCAGTTTTCTCCTGTAATTCCCAGTGGCACTAATGAGGCTTACATGCAAGCATCACATCTAGAATACAACACTAAATTATATTAATGAATCATATTTAGAATATTCTGAAGTTGTTTGTCAAAGCTGCTACTAAAAGATAAGAAACTGAAATCTCTGAATACAAATGATTCAATGTAGACTAATTCCAAAATATTATCATGATTTGCATCAATGCAGCCTTTACTTGGATGAGGTCGGATTCAATTTTTTTGAACAACAGATAAAATGAACCTTTCGTAGGAATAAAAATAAAATGTATTTAGAGGTGATTTTTAACTTAGTACATAAATTATTGGCCTGGAATCTTTATTGTGCATGTTTAACTTGCAGTCATTATGTAAATGCTTTCATTATATAAATATTCATTATACAAAGCCATTATGTAAATCCACAAAAGCTACACATTCAGCGTAACACCGTAAGAAACATGGGGCTGTAGTTTGTAATCTGGAAATCTCGTATTGTTGAAATGTCATCTGAATAAATTGCAGGTATTACTTATTTTGTTCTGACATTTAAGAGCAAAGTGCAGCATCAATAGTTTAAGAATGAAACCAGAATTTTAAAGAATTAAGGTCTGCCTGAAACGTAACTCCAGCTTTTAACACTCATCTGCACTGTTTGTGTGTGTGTGTGTTGCGTTGCCGCTTCTGAAAAGCGAGCTCTGCCAGTGTTGCCAGGAGCAGTAACAACAAAAGCCATTCAGAAATCTTTGGATAAAACATTAACTGCCTTGCAAAATTCGGGTGCTCTGTGTCAAAACTCTTTTCCAGTTTGGTTTTGCAAAACTTTCCCCAGGCGTTTTCCCAGCCTCGGAGGAACCGACGACCCGGGATGCTCGGGTGATGTCCGGCGGAGCAGCCACGCTCAGACCGCTGAGCCGAGCAGGGGCCAGCAGCAGAAGCGTGCACCGCCTGAGCGCTTTGCTGCTTAGGACAGGCTTCCCAGGAAAGCCTGACATTTCCTGGGCTTATCGAAATGCAAAATAGGTTAAATTCCATAGTTTCAAAAAGTCTTACGGAAAAACCCAAAACTTTTTCTGCCTAACTCCCTTAAAACAAAATGACACTTCTTGAAAATTCACGCTGTAGTCTAATGTTCAGGATATAGAGGTATTTCATTTGCCTATATTTGAATTAAGCAAGTGGAGAGAAGTGGGGTATCTCTCCACATCCCAGCAGGTTGTTTTGGCAGTTGCTGTTACAGCACATGCACGGAGGCATCGTCGCGGCTGCTTTCTCTCGTGGGAAGGACACAGGGAGAGGTAGCAGAGCAGATGGGGCGATCGGTCAGACATGTACGGCGGTGTTTTCCCAAACTAGCTAAATATCTGGGTGGATGCTGGGGGAAACAAAGTGCTTCAAGCGAAGCACAGCTGCATTTAGACAACGGTGACCAGGATGGGTCTGTATCAAATGTATATAGAGAGAGGGACATAAAAATAGTGCAAGAGTAGCCTCACCTTCAGCTTTGTTCAGAGTGCTTGACTTTGCAGTCATAATATTTACCGCAAGTGTTGTTAGATGAAGGTTCATATGTTTCAAACAAATATTGTCACTCTAGTTGGTTGTGTTGGCGTTGTGTTGTTACCCAGCGGACTCACACAAGGCTGGGCTCCGCGCGTGTGCTCTGCAGCACCCAGCGTGGTGCAAGAAGTGAGGGCAACCAAGAGGTTCACCTCTAAAGTGCACTGCTGGTCCAAACTGAAACACTGATACGGACGTGCCCAAAGTGCCCAGACTCCATCCCCTCAAATGAAGGAAACCTGGTGGATGCTCTCCTGGAGTGAACCTCGCGTGGTCTTGCCACGAGCAGGAGTTCAGCCCACACAGCCAGGACAGATCTGCTCTGAAGCGAAACCACCCCAGACCCCCCCACGGTGCACATGAGGTCCTCAGCGCTGTTTCAGTCTCCACATCCACCCCTATCATGCTGTATTACCTGCTAGCGTCGAGACTGAGCATCACTGGCTCAACAAGGAGACACATGTGTTGATGTACGTTTTGATAGCGGGTTTCACAGTCACTGGCTGGAGGCAAAAAAAAGAAGAAAAAAAATAAGACTGAGACATAGGAATCTCCTGGTTTATTTGTAGTTTTGTGTAGTGTGTGGCAGTGTTTCCTGATCATACCATCCCGGCTTCTCTGGTTGTTCATATTGAACAGTCCCCCTCTGCCTTTGTAACAGCTCAGGCTGGATCCTCAGCATCATCCCCGGTGACTTCTGGTTTTGTGTTTCGCAGTTCTTCCCTGCTTTCTCACCCTTTTCTCACAGTTTTATCCCCATGCTTCCAGTCTAGTTTCTAGTTATTTTCCTAAAACATGAGGATAAACTGGGTGTATGTATATGCATGCATTTGGGAGGGCAGATTTTCAGAAATGATGAATTTAGCTGGATGAAAGCAGATTTTCCCATGTTGAGTGAAAGGCAAATACCTAGCACCAGGACACTCTCATTGTTCATTCAGTCCTGTTTCCAGAGAATGGTAACACTGAAACACTTCCAAAATAACCCAACAACCCCCAGGAAAGCCCTGTAAGAACTGTTTAACACATGCAAAATAACAGATTTTTCACTAACACTGAGGAAAGCTACACTTACCCAGAAATTAGCATGAATTCAGATTTGAACATACTCACGTGATGACTCCTCTCCTCCTCTAACACATTTCGTTTGCTGCTGGGGCACGTGTGCATGAGTGTGATATGACTGAACTGAATCTAACGCCTGTCCTATTGTTTCTGGACAGCCCTAAAGCTGTGAAGATATATTGCATTAATGTATCATGATAGCAATGTCGTTCTGACGATATATTAGTGTAATACATCTTCAGAGCACTCCAATGAGGGCTGTCTGGGAAGAAGGAGTCTAAGAGCCGATTCAATTCAATTACAGGACAAAAGGCAGTGCTAGTCCCTGAACAGGCAGGGTGTGATTCCTGCAAGACCCTTCCTGAAGCAGACTGCTAGAGAAAGCTGATCCTGGGGGCAGGGAGGAGCAAAGAGGCTTTTTTAAAACTTCTGGTTAAATCCTAAGAAGCAAACAAAGCTTGATATGAGCACAGATAATGTCAAATATTTTGTTCCACTTGCACTTCTGCTAGAGAACCACGGTTTTTCAGATGTTATCCACACGTGACAGAAATAAGTATTTTGTTGAAGTCAAGTACTCTGAACCTGTATTTTCAGGCTGAAAATACTTAACTGACATGAATTATTATCAGATTTCCAGGGCTTTGTGTGTCTACAAAGTGTGAGCTCATCTTTTAAAATGCCCCATCTCTTGCTTTGAAAATGGTTTTAAAACTGAAAGTTTTAGAAACAAAAGTCTCTGGCTTGTGCTTTTATCCTACTAGATGCTAAAAATCTAACAGATATCATTGCTGGTGAGGGTTATTTCACACCACTGTTTCCCTCTAGTATATCTGCAGTTGTGCATTATGAAATTTTTGATCTAGGAGAAGCTGCTCTCATCCACCCTCCGCTTAGCTGCTGCCTCTGCACAGCGAAGTTACGCCCAGCACTAATCAAGTTTTGTGAAGGATCTTGCCATTGAAGTACATTTTCCCAACTTCGTAATTCAAAGTCCAACTAGCAGGTACTTCAAACAGCCTGGCAATACTGCTATCCGAAAAGACCTCTTTCACTTGGGCTGCTTTGTCCCAGATAGCTTAAAATCAGTGATTACTGTTTCCTGGTTCATGGATTTGGGTTTGCAATGCCCGGAGTCACTCTTCTGTAAGAGCCCTAAAGGTGACGGAGGGTTTTCTCGTACGGAGCTATCGCTTTGTCAAGGTGACATCCTGCAGGAGACGAACCTTTGAGGCCGGAGCTGGTGATGTGCTCACGGAGATCCTGCCCCACTCGAGCTGCGGCGTCCTGAGCGGCAGTGACGTGCAGCCACCTTTCCTAAATGGAGGTAGATTTATTGCTGCATTAGACCAAAAGCGAAGCTAGTTCCCTTTAGGTGTCTAAGAAGCAGAATGTAAAATAATTCAGTGATTTAACCTGATCAGCAGTGACAGTGATATGCCTCCCTTATGCCATCATTACTCATCTTGCAGGCAATAGCTTCATTACGGTGCTAGCGCCGTGCTCCTCGGTCAAGTGAAGCATTACCGGACTGAGCCAAAACATCTGTTTCTTGCAACCAAGCTGGAAGTGTTTGGAGATGAGCCAGGAAACCTTCAGAGATAGACCAAGGCAGGAACAATCAGCGGTGACGGGCTGAGACTGACTGCGATCAGGGAGGTTTTGCTTGTGCGGCAGAGGAGAGAAGATAAGCAGGAGAGTCCCGCCCATACCTGTCTGCTCCTCTGCCACTCCACTTAGCCCCTGGCATCTGCTAACATTGTCTGTCCTGGTTTTGGGAGGAAGGACGGACAGGGATGTGCTCTCAGCTGTCCTGAGCCACCAGAGAAACCTGCAAATTGCCTCTTGGCCGTGCGTTGTGCGTGTTGGCACCAGCTGGTTCCAGAAGCAATGCCTTCAATGCCAGCATGTTACGCTGACAAAGATAACGTTAATTTAGGGCTCAGATGCCTTGGGGCTTTACAAAGCTTTTGTGTCCCGCTCCTAGGCTGGGTTTATGGAGAACACCCCTTCTTTTTCTGCCCTGACATAAACTCCTAGTTCTGTGCCATTTGAGGAAGCAGCTCAGCTCTCAGCGCTAGGTTTACAGCTCCGTGTTGCAGTACTTCACACAAGCCCACTGCTTTGCGGTTTTTTACTGAATGGAGATGCCTGCTTCTCCCAGCCATCAGCTCTGGCTGGGACCCCCAGGAGTCAGTAAACCTTCCAGCCCAGTGGGTTGACACGTTTCGCTGTTTGCACCGAAGGCAGAGCCCCAAGGCTTTGGGCTGCTGCTCCCACCCGCCGGGGCTGGGCGCCTGAGCAGTTAGTTCAGTTGCAGAAATTCGTGCTGTCCGTGCAGCAGAGGGTGAGCTACTGCAACGCACCCCTCTTGGTGTACAAAGCCGGTGGGGTGGTTGTACGCCCTAAATGCAGCAGCTTGCGCTGCTGCCTCTTACCCTCAGCTGCAGACGTGCTTCAGGGAGCTGCTCCTGTGCTCATCCTTGGATGAGCAAGGCCTCCCTGGAAAACACCCAAAGCACACGGGATGGCTCGTGGGGGGCTCGGGGTCTTCCATCGTGAGAAAAACTATGTGCATGGGACAGCTAAATACCACACCGATGGGCACATCGTGATTGCATAGATGGATTGGTCCATGCTACAACTGTTTGGGGACCTGAAGTTTTGCGATTAATATTTTATATGAATTTAATGGCCTGGCTCATGATCCTGAAGGGAAGTTTTTCAGTTGGTAAGGGCATCGCATGTCATTAAATCAATGGTTCCCTGATATCAAACACACCGCTGGCAGCTTCCCAAGAACTCAAGGGGAAATGGTGTGGAGCTCTACCCAGAGTAAATGAGGGGATTAATTAACATTTGAAGACAGCAGTGCAACCGCTAGTACCCAATATAAACGGCTGGTTGTGATTCTTTTCTTTGCCTTTGAATAAACAAAAAATAAGGAACTTCCAAAATCACACCTCTCCCATACAAAAGACGGTGCCTTTTGGTTTCAGATTATGGGACCTTTGCCTTTTTTTTCTTTTTTTTTTTAACAATACTTGTTAGTACCATTCTTGGGACATTTAGTATTAGGACCCAATTAAGTGACATTCAGTATCACGATCCATTGCTCTGGGGTCAAGTGACATTACACTGTCTGTGGTCAGGAGGTTTCTGAGGAAGACTTCTCAGAAAAATATCATTTTTACCAGGACCATTCCAGAAGTTTGAGCATCCCTTCAGGAGCAATTATAGGTACTCCTAGAAATCCTTATGTCTTCTTAAAATCTTTAAACAAGCTGAAAAAAAAAATTCTTGTTAAAATACAGTTGTCAGGAGAAAAATATTCAAACTAAGATGGCCAAATAATTGGGTCTTTGTGAAGGAACTGAGAAATGAGAGTAAGATTACAATCTTAGCGAAATACAGAGTTTCAAACTAAAACCGTACAAAAGCACTGCACAGAAATAAGTGTGACTTTTTTGACGATTTTATAACAAATGGGAAGTATTTCTTGCTTTTCAGTAAAAGTAGATGAACTCATTAATAACTCATAAAATGCTATGAAAATTAGAATTTTAATACATGCTTAGTTTATTCCCTCAGTTATTAGTTCATTTTTATTTGAGAAATACTGCACTTTCGAGCGAGCAATTTATGAATCATAGAAGATATTTCAGTGAAACAAAATCTTTAATGTTCAAAACCAAACCAAGGAACTGTAGATATCACCCTCTTTCCCCTTCCTTTGGTATAGTGTCCCTCATGGCTATTTTGGGAGATACTGGTCTTTTGAAGACAGTGTGCCAGTTTTGGGGCTTGCATAAATTTTTAGAGAAAAGTAACAGATGACCTCAAAAATCCAGTGAGATGATCCTTTTTTTCTATTTTACTTTTGGAATACTTTTTTTTAATTATTCTTTATTACTTTGCTACTGTTATTTCTCTCTTGCCCCACTGTAGTGGTGGGTGTTGGTACCGAGGCGGTGGCTGGAGCACTTTGTGACGAGGGTCTTTCAGCCTCTGGGGACGTCCCCTCCGGGAGGGCTGCAGGCAGAAACCCGGCTGGGCAGGCTGCTGAAGGCAGACGCTCCAGGGAGGTGGCAGCGAGCGAACAGCAGATGCCACATTCATCCTGACCAGACCTGCAGTACCTCCTGTTTCATTTCCCAGAATCATTTCTTGTGGGCATTTTTATGAATAAGTCATATTTTAAACGTATTAAGAATTCCTTCTAAGATGCACGTTTTACAAAAAAAATAGTGCTGCTTTTGGGGATATGAAGAAATATGAAAAAAATAGTCGTTAATGATTTGTTTAACTCTAGTAATGCCTCCAGTTTCAAACTGCAGGCAGAAGAGTCATATAAAATGGGAGGGATCAACAAATAAATGTATTTGAGCCAAATAGATAATCAGCAGATAAATAATAGGCTGTCATTTTCAGTGCATCATTTTGATACAGCAGCAGGAGGAAGGGATGTTGTAAAGCCATCAGCCATCAGACAAGCTGTGAGCACTGTCCTCTACCACGGGGCAAATGCCTGGCTGGCACTGCCCGGGCCCCTCCTGCCCCCCATCCCTCCGGCTCCCCAGCCCCACAGCTCCCGCACCCGCCGGCTGACCAACGGACCACGTCTCTTCCGAAAGCCGCCACAGGCATGGGGCTTTATGGGGAATAATTCGCCTCTTCCCCAGAGCCAGATCTCCACATTAAGTGCCGTGAATTATAAATAAGAACAAGTGAGATTTAATCGTGTAGCTTTCTTATTAATAAGATCGTTGCCCTGTTCTTCCCTACACGGTTTTCATTTTTGTTTTGCAGAGAAAGGTTTTTTAGGCTTTTTTCAGACTGAAAATGTTCATATTTAGCTATTTGCCACAGAAGACGCAGCAGCCTCTGTGTAAGAGGATCCCTTGCAAACCCCTCTCCTGCCGAAGGGCGCTTTGGAGGTCAGGATGCAGAGAGATGATCTCCCTGCTATGGGTTGTGGTCTTCCAGTGAAAAAAACTGGCATTTGCAGCAGACTGCACTTGCACCCCTGCCTTCTGCAGGCAGCACAGAGTTTTGAAGAGATCCACAAAAATCAGAGTGCAGTCTGATATGCATAAAACTAAATATCCAGAAGATGTAACATGCAGATGAACCCACTATCTCAAGTGGGTTTTTTTACTTCCAGAGTAACATCTGGTGGACCGTATCTTCTCCTCAAGTATTAAAATGGAGCTGGCTCTCCTTTATATTAATACTCAGCTGCTAAGGCAGAAAAGTCAGTCCATATTCTGGAGTATGCGCTGACCCTGTGTTGCCTGGCATGAAGCCTGCAAAGAGAAAGTTCAAACTTGCTCCAAAACATCATAACTCCATGAATCTCAGACACATACTGCAGCATGGCAGCAGTTCTGCGCAGGGACAGAAACTGATGTAACTTCAGAGAATGAGGAAAACTGACTGTGACGGCTTCTTTTGTAGGGCCAACCTGTACCCTCTACATGCAACATCTCTTGATAACTGGCTGACATTTACATTGCCCCCACTATGAGCATGCACACAGCCAGCTCTCCAAACACTTGTCTCTGTACCTATGTATTTCACATACAGATGTACCCCTGTTTGTCTCCACCTCTGAAACTTTCAACTTTGTCAGTCTATGTTCACATCTCTTTTATCAGCATGCCTTTCTTACAGAATTGCTCTACTTGCTTTTCTTGTTTCGTGTCGTCAGCTGGGAGATCTCCTCCGGCCCTCAATTTATCTGTCAGTTTTGGATATTTTTTTTCTTTACGTTTTATCTGATTTTTCTTTTCAAACATGGAGCGTGGCTTCTCTAAGGCTAAATGGCCTTCAGTGATCAATGTTTAAACGGTCCCTAATGTGATAGGGCCATTCTAATAGACGACGAGCTGTTCAGATTACCTGCAGTTCCTCTGAGAGGACTATCCAATTACAGCACTTGGTGTAACTTTAAACCCAGAATTCATAATGAGTAGTAGAAATGGCTTCAGATCATTTTTCTGGGTGAATCCAATTGTTTAGATTGCTCTCAGCATCCCACAGCAACGCGTCTGCCGGAAAGAAAGGTGCCTCCTTGATCCCTTGATCCTGTACCTCCACCCAGCCCCTGAGATCAAGAAGGACCTTATGGATAACTTAAAGCATCTGTGGATAATCAGATGGCATCATGATGACATCGTCGTTGGAGACCGCCTTCTGTTCTCTTATCCGGAGCCCAGTTCTCATCGTCGGGGCAGGATAAGTGAGGATGAGCTGGGATCTCTGCACCCCCTCTCTTCTGGGCGGCAGCTCGCTCGGCTCCGCACGGTCTCTCCTGGGCACCATCGAAATACCCTGAGTCCGCGACGAACCAGGGCTGGCGTCAGCTCAGCCGTGTGCTCTCCACACTCCCAGCCCTGCGAGGGTTTTCACTCTCTGCTGGAGGATGAGGTATCTCAAAGATTGGGTCATAAAAGCCAGTCCTGAGCACTGAACAGGTTTTACAGTTCATAAACTGGGGCTATATTGTAGTTATTTAATAGCCTAGTGAATAAGGGGAAAAAAAAAAATCTCCCTCGGCTCAGATGAAGTCCTCAGAGTTTTTCAGAGCTACCCTGGATTTGCACCAGATTTTTCTTCTTACTGGCTTATGTTTAACACCAGGGGAGGAAAATGCTACCCTTGCAAAACTCATCTGTCCAAGCCTTTGAGAACTGGTCCATATGGCAATGCGTACGTGTGCTACACCTGATGCCAGGTACCATATGTGTGGTAAGAAACCACAGTTTTAACTGTGTACTCTCCTGAGGAATAACAAGTGTGATGATTTATCAGGCATCATATCACATGGCAGTAGCAGGAAACAGGCATTCAAGCTTAGTTTCACAGGTGTTTCCCTTCCTGGCTAGAGAACCTGGTCCTATAACCTAAGATATATCCAGAGCAGATTACTGACATATCATGTCAGTACCGTGTATCAGTAAGTCTAGTTAAGAGATCTTCTGAAATACCCATCAGGAATGGCCTTGGACTTGAGGCACTCTCATGTTTATGTTTCTTTTACTTCAGCTTACAGTTTTTTCCCATCTTTGATCAAAGATCTTAGCTGACACAACCTCAGGTTGATGGACTGGTGCTAATGAACTTTCCAGATTTCTTTTTCTCACATACCAAGTCTGCTAAGTCTTTTGGCTCTACAGCCAGAAAAGACAGCCAGGCATGTTCCTGATATCTTGAAAGGCCCGCAAAATGCACATGGTCTGCAGAAGGGCAGAGCAAGGTGCTGTTACCCCTGGCTGTAAGACACCACAGAAAAAAACAGTGAGAAAACTGAGCTGTCTCCTGAAACTCGTCTTCATTCAGCAGTGTCTTCATACACAATTTATTCTCCCTGCTGCTTATGAATGTCCTTTTTTGAGCTGGATGTGCGTGCAATGTAACATAAATACACTTACATATACTTACGCATGTATCTTTCACGTAACACTATTTAAGTTCTCCCACAGAGCCATGGGACATCTCTAGAACAAAAAACAAGCCGAAGAAGATGAAATACTGTGCAGACAAATAGGAAAGATGAAGTGTGGTATCTCTGTATTCCCTAAGAAAAATATTTATCTCTAATATTTACTAAAAGCTTTCTTATGTGAGCCAGATGCAAAATTTCTGGGGACATGAGGGTTTAAAAATGACTTAATTTTAATATTTCCAAATGTGTACGTGAGTTGCATAAAATACATGGGGTTTACAGCACTATAAAAATGCATGCATAGTTTGCAGCATAAATTAGGTTAATAGCTCAGCATAAGGTCCCTGTTTGGGGGGGATTTGTTGTGGGAACTCCCACCAGGTTTCCCCCCAGCAGCACTGATGCATTTGAGCGGTAGCAATCTGTTGTGCTGCTGCCCTCTCTGTCCTGGCTGGTGTCAGCACCTGAATGCGCGTTCACTTTCCCGGCAGACATCGCTCCTGTTGGTATTTTGCAGCCGGACGGGTGACTGCTTGCCAGACCTGAGAACTGACGTTGCTCATGCCATAGCGGAATTGTGCCGAATACGTAAACCTGTCACTTCTGCCAGTGCGGGGTGGCGGCTGTATTGACCCCGGCTGAGGCTGAACCTTATCCCATTCAGGTGGCAAAAGCATTGCCAGAAGCACAGCTACAATCCAGGAATTGTTAAGAAAGCAAAAGCTGGGCGGCAAGAAACTAGGTTATCCCCTGGTGTTACGTTTGTATTGAAAGTTTAAAGCAGAGAATGTTTGGTTTTAGCTTAACTCCAAAACACAAATAATTCTTCTTATGAAATTCCAGGTACTTGGAGATAATATGTTTTTCTTCTTTTTTCCTAAATTTATGTTGGGAATTGGCATAGGATACATCATAAATAATTCCCAGAATTCAGTATACAGTATTGTGTACATACCATATATCCAGGGAAGTACTGACATTGGAGAGCATTACAATCTCATAATTTAAAAGTAATTTTTAACCTGACACACAGGAAAATTTTGCATTTTATATCATTTTCTTGGTATTAGAAACAAAGCAGAAATCCTGTTGGAAGGTCTCTCCTCTGCCCAGGCAGATGCCCCTGTGCAGGCAGGGGCTTTGCTTCCTTCGCTGCTGTTGAAACCAATAGTAAATAAAATTTTCCTAGAAATTGATTGAGCCTGGCCAAAGCGAGCAGGACAAGTGCCACCATGTGAACAGTAACAGAGCTGGTTTGTTTGTGGAAGGGTTTTTTTGTAATTTATTCCTATGAACAACATGGAAGAGAAAAAAATTCATTCTCATGCAATTTCTGATATCCATAAATTATTTCATTGCATTTTATGAATGTTCACTTCAATTCACAATAATTTTCCAATTTCAGTCTTATCTTTCTACTTTACATAACCAGTGCTTACTTGGGCTCTTTTGCGTGACAGGCATGGTATATTGTGCTTATTAATGAGTGCTATCTTGCTAAGCGATGCACTGTTATAATTGATGTTTTGAACCTTGCACACTTTAAAAGATTAATCCGTGAACAGACAAGCAAATGAAATTCACTGCTGTGATGGACATGAACATAATACTTCTACTTAGTTCTCACTACCTAGTTCAGATTTCTGTCATTGCTCCATAAGTTGCAAAGTTATTAACAGTCAATTAAAAGCTTGTCTGTCTGGGAAAACACTTTCAGCAAATCTTTTTAACCTTTAGGCCTATAATTTCCAGCGTCTGTAGTCATGACTGCTATGATACATTGTTTTAAGATAAAAGTTACATTTAACATTTTTTGGTTTATTATGTGGCAAATGCCTTGTGAGGAATCTAAAAGAATTAATTTTCTCCCCACCTAGAGTGCACTGCTCAAAAGACACAGAAAGACGAACTTCGACCCAGGTAGCAGTTTTCATCCAAAGGACATCAGAGGGCTCATAGCAGGGCAGGAACCACAGTAGGGAAAAGCTGGGAGGTGCTGGGATTTAGAAAACTACACAAATTTCTGTGTATGCTATGACTCCATGTCAAGTGGAGATAAACTAGCTCTCAAATCATATAATTGTTCTTGCTCTCTAAAACAATTAATGTTCTCAGTTACAATGCACTAAGGAGTTACATACACAAATATTTCAGTTTAACCTTCATTTTGTTTTACGTCAGATAGACCTCTACCTATTTTCAGTAGCGCTCACACTGGCTGTCCTTATTTCTGCGTAACAGGGCAAACACCGAGGACCTCATTTCTTGGGTTCTGGTCCTCTGGGAGAGGAGAGCTATTATTTAATTATTAATTAATATGATGGAATGTTTATTAGGGCACAAGATGAAAGCACCGAGCGGTGTGGCAAGCAAGCCCGAAAGGGCTTTTTCCCCGGCAGAGGGATGCGGGGTGACCCGTTGGGCACCCATTAGAGGTGGTTCCCCCGGGACAGGTCTGGCTTTGGCAGCCCTGGGGGTGCAGGGAACCCCAGCTGATGAGGTTTACCACCCTCCACGTCCAGCTGGCGCAGCTGCAAGGGCGAAGGGTCCCTGGAAAGTGAGGGCACCTGTGATGGGAAGGGCAGCAGGGCTGGGTCGGCTGAGCTCCTTCTCCCTTTGGCTCGCCCTGGTAGCTGGCTTTGATTGCTGCCAGGGAGGGGTCTCCTCCCAGGTGCAAACCATAAGCCCTAATGGACGGTGAGACTCTTAAGGCAAGGTTTTGACTGGGGACCATGCAGTATATTCTGTGAAGCCCATCAGGTATGGAGCTGGGCTAGCAAATGGCTTCTTGTGGCTCTGGAGGCTGCTGAGCCCGACTGCGGGGCAGGAGAAGACTCTTGGCCAACCCAGGAGTTTGGGGGGTGTTGCAGCCCAGCTTGGAGCTGGGGTTTTGTAGCAAAAGCTGGCAGAGCTGCCTGGCTCCCCTTGGCTGTGTATTATCTGCAGCAGCCAGCAAAACCCTCCTGCTCACTTGTTGGTGAGGTTTTGGGTGTTTTGTGCTCAGCTTCCAGTGACTTCTTTCTCTGATTATTTCATTTCAGCAAAACCCTTTGAGAGCGGACAGTACCTGGACATCTACGGAATTACAAGAGACCAGGCTGGGGAATATGAATGCAGTGCAGAAAACGATGTCTCAGTCCCAGACGTGAAAAAAGTAAAAGTCACAGTAAACTGTAAGTCATGTTGTTTTTTAATCACTAAATCCAATGGAGAAGAGGGATGCGGCTGAGAAGAGAAGTCTAATGCACTGAACTGCTGCTTGTGGTGAAATTGTAGTGTGTTTGGGTATTGCATGACAGTATCAAAATGACCTGTGTTATTTGATGTACGAGTTAGTCTCACCAAAGGAAGGTAAAATGAGATTAAGGTTCAAATCCTCCTTTTGTCTGTCAGGACAGCAGTGCTGGCATGCTGTCACAAGCTTTGTAGCAGGTGCTCTCGCTGGGCTGTGGTGTTGAGACTCAGGTTTTGGAGTCATTTTCTGAGTAATTACCTGAGTAACTTCTAAGGACTGCTGTGGTTGTGGGACAGAAGCGTTTCTGATTTAATTTGTTATGGCTGTGCAATAACATAAGGAGATGAGAAATTGTTTTTAAGTTATTTGGGAGATTAAATGGCAATTGATCTCTGTGGCAATTTGAGGTGGTCCCAGGAGAGGCAACAAATAGTTTCATGCAGTTGCCCAAGTGTGAAGGCAAGATGGACTTTGCGGCTGCCCAGTTCTGCTGTAGTGATCCCGGGTGGAACTGCCAAGGTAGCCTGTTACTGTCCCTGCAGCCCACCAGGTCTGACCTTCTGGGATCCTCACATTGAGGAGGTGTTTCTGACTTGGAACTGAATTTGGTTTAGCACTTGGTATGATGTAAAACATTCAGAACAGTGTTCTTTCTCCCGCCAACCTTTTTTAAAAAAAAACAAACAAACAAAAAAATGGGAATAACTACTCTGATTCATTTTAACTATGAATTTAAGTGCAATTACCCAGCTTGTAATTTGTAACTGTTCCTGGTTTGAAAATTGCTGTGGTATCTGTATTGGCCACAATTTTTTGAGATCTCAGCTTTGTGTCTCCCTCCACAGATGTTGTCTCTGTTGATATGCTGTAGGTAGCAAAGCCCCTTGTCCCCTGGTCGCTGCAGAGCCGGACGCGGCAGGCGG
This sequence comes from Haliaeetus albicilla, assembly GCF_947461875.1. NCBI lineage: Eukaryota > Metazoa > Chordata > Aves > Accipitriformes > Accipitridae > Haliaeetus > Haliaeetus albicilla. Next base: position 1,092,247 of record NC_091490.1, read on the forward strand.
GGAGGTGGGTTGCTGATGGGGCTACCTGTGCTACCGGGGCATTTATGGGACGTTCCCACATTCAAAATAACCAGAGTCGCCACATTTACATGGCACCAGGGTACTTGCGGTTTGTGCTGTCCTGGGACGTGGTGGGTCAATGCGCTAACGTTTACAGAATAGCTGGATCATATGCTGGGTCTCGCAGGCAGTTTTCTGTATTGCTTGGTCACACAGGCTGTTGGCTCTGACTGCAGGTCCTGAGGCTTCTGCAATGAGGCTCTGGTATAATGTGCTGTGGCCATCAGTCCCTGCTTTACAAGTCACAAGGACAGACTTCAACTGCAGAGCAGCTCGAGGAGGCTCGTGCAGAGCGCATCACTGTTCTTGCTCCTTTTTTGCCCTCAATTGACATGTTTCCCCCTACAGCAGCTTTGCTGAATTTCTGAAAGCAGGCAGTGCTCTAAAAATTATAGACTCTGTAGGAGGAAAAAACACAGTGGATGGTGTCTTAAGGAACAAACATCCTGGCTTGTATCAGAAATAGTGTGGCCAGCGGGACTAGGGCAGGGATCGTCCCCCTCTACGCAGCACTGGTGAGGTTGCACCTCGAGTACTGTGTTCAGTTTTGGGCCCCTCACTGCAAGAAAGACATGGAGGTGCTGGAGCGTGTCCAGAGAAGGACAACGAAGTGGGTAATGGGAGAAATAGTGTGTCTGTGTCGAGGGATGTGCAGGCTCAGAGGGTCACACTCCTGTTTGGTGTGGACTGCAAGCAAGGGGTGCTCAGGTTTGACTGCAGCATGCAGTGTAAGGGTACTTCTATCTGCAGTAAGAAACATGTTACAGCCTGCTAAAGCAACCAACAAGCTTGGTAAATACTTGAATAAAGTGTCCAAGCTGATCTTTGTCCCGATTTGGGGACAGCTAAGCTGGATGTGTCCTTGGCCATAGCGTTATGCCACGTTCAGGCAAACTTTGAAGTCTGCACTGGGGACAAGCAGAGTGTTTCTTTTTTTGTTTGTTTCTTATAACTAAAGAAGAAAATGGAGGGGACAAAAATAAAATTGAAGCAGTGTAAAACTAGGATCTCGCTGCAGCATGAAACAGTTTGTATATGTGAATGATTTGTTGTAGTCAGCTAATTGCTAATACACTTCTGTTTGGATTTGTATGTTGTCCCCTAGCCAGTTAAGCGAAATGCAAAAGTGCTCTGAACATCTGCTCGCTGCTGCTGATGCTCATCTGTTCTGACCAGGCAGAAAAATGGCTTGTTGTGTTCGGGAGAGGGTCCTGCCGGAGCTGGGTGATGCTGGGAGAGCTCGCCCTGCTGCCGTCGGCCCCGCAGCGTTGGCAGCGGCTGGGACGTGCCGCGGTGGCCGGCGCTGCTGGGGTGGGTGAGCTTTGCTTCCCAGCGCTTTGGTGCGGGCAGCCCCTTTCAAAAAGGGACGTCGTGCGCGTGATCACACCGGCAGAACGATGCCTGTTTGCTCTCTGTTGACCTGCCCCGACAGGCCAGCTTTCCATCAGTAAAAGCCAAGTATTGCATTTAGGAGAGCTGTGGTTTGTCTGCTGGTCACTCTTTACAAGAAATTGTTATCAAATTTATTTTCAAGTTTAAATCTGGGAAGATCTTAATGAAAGAAATAGAAAAGAGAGGAAGCCTTCAGGTTATTTTATTACCCTGGGTCAGGCAGTTTCCTTTGTCAGGTGTTCTTCAGTCCCATTTCTTAAGATGTCTGTTCATTTGTCTAACAAAGAACAATGCTTTCTCCCTCCACCACCCCCCAAAACAAATCCCATTCCTTTATTTTCTGTGGTTTTGCAAACTTACTTAATTCTCCTGCTGACGCCCTGTTGCGTGGGCTCAGCACCAGCTCCGCAGCCTCTGCTGCTCCTCACCACCCTGGTGTTACTCCGTGATTGTACTTCTGGCGCAGGGATGTTGTGCCCATCTGCCAGGTACTTCCACCACGTCTTTAATTGCACTTACTCATGACTCGTTCCTCGGTGAGCGTCACCGAAGCCGTGACCAACACACCAAACTCGCCTCCTTTAGTCTTACGGGGATCCTGTAACTTCACAAAACGTCTATCGCCTTTCCCACCTGTAGTGCTTACGATAGAAAATACTCTTGGAAGTAATGTGTGTGGCTTGTGCTGCAAGTCCTGCTTTTGCACCCTTATGATCTGATCGGTTGTGGATGGCCGTGTGCTGCAGAAGCATCACTTCATCTCGGGGTCCGAGCAGTCCCTGTTTCATCTCTGTCCCTCCACCACGTCTCATACATACGGTGACGTCTTGACACACACTCTCCAGCACACAGAATGATGATGGTACTGCACTACATTTGCATGAATATGATCGCTTAACTGCTGCTTCTGACAATTTTTAATACTGTTTCACTGTTATTAAAAGGAACGTTCTTTAGTGCAGACCTGATAACTGTAGAATAAATCAAGGTTTTATTGTGCCCAGTTAATAGAATGTATCAATGAGCCCTGAGCGGTTACGGTGGATATAAGCATAATTTTGAATATGGATATTCATCGCATATAGCGGTTGTTCAGTCATCCAAGCATGTACAAGAAAATTACCAGGTCTAAATTACTTTCTGAATTTCAAGTTTCTTGGCTGGGCAACTTCCAACCATACATAAACAACCAGCTTGCGCTCTGCCTTACAGCACATATATTATAACTCTAATGACTTTACAGGGGTTTTTTTCTTTATACTGCTTCATATTGCATAATTTACATTTTCTACTTTAATTTATGTCTGTCCCCCATAATTTCCCTTTCAAAAGTGGTGGCCTGAGAATCCATGGTGCATTTGTCTGCCTGAATTCTGAGAGAGGAAGGCGGGGGGTGAGAAAAAAAGAAATTGGAGCTGCCGGTTTATGAAGAAGGAATACTATACCAAATTGAGTTAAAATAGATAAGATATAATCCAATTTCATTTCACAAGTAAATCTTATTAGCATTTTCCATTACATTTTTATAAAGCAAATACTGATTTATAGATGATAATATTGAACCCTACTTTGAAGGAACCAGTGTCTGGATTAGCAAGACTTTAATATGTCATCTGAAAGCTGGTCTGAAACTATCCATGTGGTGCTATAGCTTTCCTGACTCTCTTCTGGTTTATTAGTGCCATACTTAAAAAATACTAAAGGCAGCTGCTAAACGCAAGATTCTCTAGAAGTGTTGAGGCTGTGCTAAGATGATGCAGAATGGGATGTGTGCATCATGGAACTGGTGTTTATTTTAATTGATGTAAAATTGTCAGCTACCTAAATAAGTAGCAAATGTGGACTTTCAAAGTGGAGCTGTATTGCAGTATTCCTTTCTTCAGACAACGTACACTAAAGGTCTGGTCTTCTGTAACAGTATTTTGAACAGCTCTGTTGAAGCTGGATCTTGCGGACTTTACTGAATTAAGATCCGGTGCCTTTGGAGAGGAAAAAAGCCATTCAGTTGAAATTAAAAGACAATAATTTAATTTCAGCCTTTATGAACCCCATCATGCTGCAAATTGAAGGCCAGACTCACCGGTGCTTACCAGGGAGGTGAAAATTAGAGTTCCTGTGCCGAGGAAGCCCAGCTGGCACCAGGAAGGGCTGGTGTGGTGCGGTCCTGTCGGGTCTGTCGGTTTGGCTGTCTTGGGGCCTTCCTGGCAGCGCAGGAGGGAGGACAGGTCTTAATTTCTGAGCCAGGACTCCCAAGTAGTTTTTCTGGCACAAGTTGCTTCGAAGGAAATGATGCCTAGTGCAGCCTGGGCTCAACCTCCGGCAGGTCTCCTGCCTCCGACGTGCTGCAGGCTGCAGAAGAGAAAGCTAGTCTGCCAAATCTTGTAGACAGTAAATACAAACAATATAAAGATAACTCAAAATTTTCTAGGTACTGAGCCATGTCTGCTTGCAACAGCATTTCTTTGTACAGACATTTTTTGTTGGATCTTGAAAATACTGAAAGAGGAAAATGGAAGTGAATAGACTAGATGATAACCTGTAAAAACTGTATTAACCTTGTAAGTTGTGCTCCTGAATCGGTGTTGCCAATAGATGTTCGCCCAGTCCCTCCGTAAGGCATCTCTGGTGATGGCAGCTCCATGGGCAACATGCTCTAATCTACTTAATCACAGTCCTTAACTGAACATTTGTCACAGTGTCTAATGTGATCCTTCCTTGCAGAATTACAACCCCATTCCTCACCTGTCCCTGAGGAAAGGAGAACAGATCAGTCTCGCCTTTCGATCTCGTTGGAGACAGTGGACTTGTGCTCCCCATGTTTACCTCCTGATGTTCACCAGCCCTGATTCAGATCATCTTTTTTCTTGGGTCACGTTTGCTAAGGCATTGACTAAATGTTTCTTTTCTGTAGATCAGTTGGTGCTAGGGACGGGCCTTCTCAAATCAGCTCTTTCAGACTTGAGGTAGCGTGCCCGGTGAGGCGTTGGATTGCCGAGGAGGTGGAAGGATTATTTCTGATGGCTGTTCCTGTACCTGGCTGGGGCACTTGCCCTCCCTGGGGGAGCAGGACACTTCAGCGGGGTTTTGCCCCCGGCAGCCCCGGTCGCTCTGCAGAACGGCTGTCGTACCCCCTCCCGCTGTTCATCCAGCTGATGAATCCCAAGTGGTGAACTCGTTCCTCTGCGGTTTCCTCCAGTTTTCAGGCCACATCAGTTGATCAGGGTTGTTTTCAGGGTTCTCGTCTCTGATAATGGCATCAATGACACCCACCACCAGCAGCAGGCCCAGGACTGGTGTCCAGCTGAGCAGACCCACGAGCAGAGCCTCCCGGACAGCACGCACTGGTGTCGAACGGAGCTTTTAGCCAAGCCCGGCTCCCTTGTGCGTGGGAGATGTGGTCAAGCTGTGGCATCCACTGCCATTCCCTGCAGGAACCCATGACCTGAAACAATCTATTCTTAACAAACCTGTGGGCGATTGCTCGTTGTCTTATCTTCCAGGTGCTTTCACATCTTTGATTGCTTGAACAGCATTTATAGGGGGATTGGGGGTAAATGGGCTGGCTTGTAATTCCCTGTTGGCTCCTGTTGCTCCCTCCTTTTCTGAAAAAGGTCCATGGAGGCTGTGTTAGGTACTTGCCCCCCACTTCAGAAGTAACACTGTAGCTCTGCATTTGCTTAAACCAGCCCTTGAATATACTTTTGAAGTTCAGTAGGCCAGCTGGTTTTGTATCAGTTTGGTTTCTTCAGTTACTTGCTGCATTATTCTTTCCTTAACCTGAAATATAAAACAATTGTGGCCGTTGAACTGGTAAAATTCTGTGTTTGGAACTATTCTGCCTCCCTTGCCCTTTCCTTTTTGTGCACGTGTTTCACGTTCTTCAGTGAATCATCTAAGTTTTGTTTTGGGGTTGGGTTTTTTCCTCCTTTCGCCAAGTTTTCCCCTGCCCTGGAGCCCCGGGCTGTGCGCTCAGAGCAGGCGCTGCATCACCCGGGGTGCGGTGGTCCCGCTTGGGTCCAGAGCGGAGGGACCCTGGGCTGCTGCCCACCCTGCCAGGCTCTGGCGTCCGAATTCTGCCGCTGGTTTTCAGCCAGAGCAGTGTCAGTCCCGTGGGATTGGGTTTTCAGGGAGCAGCGAGCCGGTCACGAAAGGTGTCTGCTGTGCAGACCTCGTGCCCCCTTCCTGCTGTGATGGCTTGATAAGATATTTTATGCTGTGGGGGTTTTTTATAGAAGGAACGTGTGAGTTTCTTGTATGAATTTTAAGTAATGTGTTTGTTTTTTGCTTGGACAGGTTAGGGTTTTTGCAGAACAGCTTATCTCATTAGCATTTCTTAGAAGTCTGCCTTACTGTTGCTATGGTGCTTTGCATAATATTATGCATAATACTCTGATTTTACTTTGAAATCAGACATACTGTACAAGCCACTCTAACCTAATTATATCTGTAACCTTAAACCTATTGGGGAAAAAACATTATAGGACTTCAGTGTTTGTTGGGGCTCCTAATACCTGGACACGTTGCTGTGACTTCATTTTCCCAGAAAGTGTCTTGCTGTAAACAGTTGCTGACCTATGAAAAACATTTCCTTGGCAAGGTTGTTTATTTTGGATTCAACAAAGAAAATTCCTCTCAATCAAGGTGATTGTGTTACTAAATTAAAAAGAAAAGCCCAAATATTTTCCAAAGATCTCTGTCCTCTGCTTTGGTACCAAGTATGAAATTATTCAGAGCAATTTGTAGTTTTAATTTCCACTTTCTTCTAATATAAGAGAGGGGAGGAGGGGGACTTCTGTGTAAGCATAAACAAATAACTCCGATTCTTTCAGTTTTTAATAGCTACAGATGTGCAGCTTCATATTTATATCTCTGACTAAATTTAGGATCTGGGGGTTATGGTCAGCATTGGCTTTAGGAGACGAGGAGTCATTTTGTTGGAGAAACCAGTGAATCTACATAAATGTATTTTGATCCATAAGTGCAACTTCTTTTTTTTTTTCTTAAAACAGCATGGACAATGTATTGAATAGTTGTATGCATTTGTGTCAGTCTTTGGTTTTGCAATATTGTTTGTTTGTTGGCCAGCCTGAGAAGGAACATCCTTCCTGTCTGTTGTACCAGAAGTTTACAATCGCGACTGCAGTCAGGGGTGCTGCATCTCGCAGCCTTAGAGGACCTGAAACTTCATCACAAATGTTTACTGTTGGTGAGGTCACTTCCATCCAATTACAGAGTTCTTTCTTTTAAACCAGCTAAAACCAGTTCTCTGAAAGAACAAAACTGTGGAGAAGTTACTGCTTTTCTTTACGGTGTCATTTATATCAAGTAAATTCGGTCGTGTCAACTCTTCAAACAGAATTGCACCCACATGAGATGAAGTCATATGTTCATATTTGACCGTGGAACAGAAAGACCTTATCTTGGTGTTGCAGTGGTTGATATTATCCATCTGGCTGAAATTCACACATTTAAAACTGCATCATGTAGGTCAGTCTCTCTTTAATCACGAAGTATTTCCTGATATTGTAACGACAGAGAGCAATTTGCAGGTACTGAGCAGCCACAGTTCCCACCGACCGTTTCAAGAGGCGTACGGAGCCTTGGAAGATTGAACTTTGCAATACCCTTCTGAAGTATCAAAATTACACTCCGAAAAGCTAAAAGCACTCTGGAGTGCGGTTTCGCTGGCTTCTGTGAAACATGTTTTCCCAAATTCTCAGGTTACCATTCAAAAATGGGGTTTTGGCTTCGGAGTCACGCTGGGGACTCCTGGAAATCTGACTACTGGTTCATATTTGATTCTGTTAATGGATCAGTGGGGCTTATTGCAGTGTGAGCTTTCCAGAACGTGACTCTGTTCTGTTCAAGCCTTCTTGGTCTTGGACATGTGGGTGAGTGTAATGCTGGTGCACATCACGGACTTGCGTGGTGGGTCAGAGTCTGCAAGCGTAAGAGATGACCCTGGCCAGGCGTAAGCTGTGTCCAAAGCATGACTTCAGGCTGCCCCCTTTTCCACAAATTTTCTGGTTTCTTTGGGAAGAAGCCTGCAAGGATTGGTCCCCTTTTGTTTTGCCCTACCTGGGGGATGGGTGGTGTCCTCCCTTCACTTTTTTCATGAGAAAACTGTTGCAAAAGTTAGAGTTGTGCTAACATTTTGAATGGTGAGAATAGTGCTGCTCCGTGCTGTGCTGCTGGGGGACCATAGACTGACTTCTCGGAGGACGTGTTGGCAGTCGGCAACCCAGGCAGGTCAGGAGTGACGTGGGTCTGGAGGTTCGTGTATTAGTCCATCAGGACCATCTCTTGACTTGTTTTAACAATAATGGGAAAATATTACCTAATTCTAAAAATTGGATTCTCTGTGCTGTACGGATGTTCTAGTTCAGTAGTTCTAACTTGTACATCTGAGCTACTATTTCAATTAAAAAGATGTAGGAAGGCCTTCAGAGGAACAAGGGAGAGGAGGTTTTTCCTGCAGCACATAATGCACAGCTGAGAGCAAGGAAATAACAGTGTAATTAGTTTCTATATCAGTGGGTCAAATACATGAGAATACAAAGCCACCTGCTCTAGCTGAAGGAGATTAGGTGCTAGCACAGCTGAGATGAAAACTTCACTCATGGTTTAAGTCAGTAACAGCAGTGCTTGTCTTTGGGTCCAGCCATCCAGATGAGGAGCTGCTAGCAAAATACTTCAGGTGAAACTAGTGCAACTAAGAACAGGGATTTTTGTGTAAGGTAAAGATCTTTGAAGAATTTTCTGCTATCCTGTAAAATGGAGCTTTTGATCATGCACAATGTAATCAGAGTTGGGGTTTTCTTACTTTGGGGGTTTTTTGTTATTTTTGGTCAACATTAGGACTAAATTCTTATTTACTTAATTTGCAAGCTATTCTCATCACCAAGATCACTTGTATGAGTTACGTGATGTCCTGTCTCACAGTAACACTTCATGAAAAATGAGTTACACCAATTCAGTAAAAACTGGTCATATATTTAAAACCACCTCATTTGGTGGGGTGGGAAAGCATGTAGTTGATTTGAAGAAAATATCTTTCCCCTCACTGGTAGGGAAGGAAGCCTCTTATGAAAGTAATGTTTGCCATTTTATGTCCTTCAGGTATTTTTATTAATATTTCAGAATTCAGATTAAAACAATATAGTTCAAGTTTCTGACTCAAGTGCAATTTGGCTCCTAAATTAACATTGATTTCTTTCTGCGGTGTAATAGTTTACTATTAGGTTCTGCAAACCGCTGCACAGTTACTGCACATTTCTGAAAAATGTTGCTCATATTGAAGCGTGACAAAATTGATTATAATGTTCCTTCATGTAGATGGCATTCTGCTGCCACAGCACATAATCAAGGGCTTCGGCAACATGAAATGAGGTCTTGTATTTGAAGAAGTTGGAGTATTAGTACTCAAGATATCCCTCCAACAGATAAGGAGTACATTTGTCATCATCTTAAAATCTCTGCTTAACTCTGCCAAGTTATTTTTTTTCTTTTTTGGGGGGGGGGGGGTGGTATTTAGGGGGGAGCAGGCAGCTGCACCCTGTGTTTGCCAGTGGTGTGATGCAGATGTGTAAGGACAGCAGCCTGTCGAGTGGGCTGCCTCTTCTCTCCATAAAGATCTGGGGTTGACCAGCGGCATGTGAGGCTGCAGCACAAGGATGTAACTTGGCCTTGGAAGAGGAGATGATGCTCCAGCATAACACCAACATTGCTGCTGCAATGGCCCAGCTTTTGGCTGCGAAGGCAAATTAAGAGTTTAAGACACCAAAAAACACCTCACTGTGGGAGGAGTGTGTTCAACACCAATCCGTGAACCACATTGAGGAGTTAGAGAGCTATTAAAGCATGTGCAAACAAATCCTTTTTCAAGCACTGTTTTCTGGGGAAGCAGCATGTCTGACCTAGCTATTAAAAGATTTTTTCTATTATTCAAATCTGGATTTTATTGTTTCAGAAGCCTATGGGTGCTGATTATTTGTAATTTCTGCAGTGGTTAATTCTGAGGACTGTCATGATTACCCATTTGAAAGTAATCTCTGTTCCTTGTCCCCAGGAAAACAAGTCCTTGAAATAAAAATAACTGTACTAATTTGCACATATTTATACTCTGCCAGTAGTTACAGGTCCACATATTGTATAATTACGGTATACCAGTAAATGCCGTTCATTATGTTTATGCATCTCTGGGAGACTGTGCTGTAACAAATAATAAAGCATCCGTGACACGCTCTCCTAATACCAGTGAAAAATATTATCAACAATATGTTGTTGATGGTTGTTGTGAAGGCACAATGTAAAGGCTTCAGGCTGTTGTTGGTGAAAGTGCGGGGACCAGCTCATGAATTAGTGGGCAAAAAAATTTAATTAAGGTTGGGTTGGGTTTTTTTATAGCTTTGGTGTACTTTTCCACTTGTGCTGTCATTTTGAAGTCAAAATAAGGTTACAGTAGGATTCTGGACATCTCTGTGCGTTCACCTCTGAAGCTGCCCTTCTTGCAGGAATCTCTCCTGGCACCAGCAGGAGCAGAACGTGCTCCTCTCGCAGGGCTGCCTTCCAGGGCGCAGTCCTGGCTCCCTGCCGGTCGCTCTTCCGAGGTGCTAGAATTCCACATCTGCAGGTGGGGTGTTAACCCCCTCAAACCCGATGGGATGGAAGGCGAGGAAGTGTTTGTGGCGGCTGAGGAAAAGCACTCCGGGGGAGGCAGTCCTGCCTGGGGTGAAGGCTTTCTCCCAGCTCTGAACTGCTGCTAGCTCTTCAGCCTCCAGGTGATCCCACTTTAAATACCAGCTAAAATACTGTTCAGGAAAATTGAAGTCTTAATAGAAGATGACTCATCTCTAAAGAGCTTATGCGTTTCAAGAAGCAATTTGAAGTATACAGCAGGCTGTGTTAGACTCCAAACTAGAGCCAAAATTAATGGAGAGCTCTTCAGCTTCCAGGAGCGTTCACTTGCCCAGATTGCTCTTCAGCAAAAACAATTACTTAAAATATTTCTCGTAATAGTCAACATGTTGTAAAGCAATATTTCTCCTAGTAATTGTAGTATTCCTTGTTGCTGTTGGTCTATGTCTTAGTCTTCCCTGTCCCTTACGAGCGCAGTGCCTTCGAGGTGATAGTCTACAGGGGTTTTGAGCACAGCTGGGGACGTCAGCCAGGGCCATGAGAAGACAAGTCTGAACAGCGTGTCAGGCTTGCAAAATTCTCAGTCCCCTGATTCTTTTTTTATTATTATTTTTTCCAGCAGCAGTCATTGCTGCTTTGGAATGGCTCTGCAGAAGAAATCTGTTTAGCATCACTTGTGAGTGTATGGGTACGGCCGTGATGCCGTGCAGCGACGGTCCCCGTTGGCTACTACCCTGACTACACTTGGCATTTCAACAAGACATCCAGTCCCTGATAAGACTGTAATGATATTGTTACAACTTGTTTGTCCCCTGGTGAGATTGCTAAATTAGGTTTTAATAACTTCTGCAGTTTGGCTGGTATTAGCAAGTGTGTGGTGTAGGCACTAGATCTGAGCTAGGGGAGCTTTGAGAAGTAATATTTCTGCTTTTATAGTTTAAAACAAAGCAGCGCTGTTGACACAAAAGAAAGGAAAAATTGCCAACATCATTCTTCAGGCACTATAATTTATAAAGCTGGTTCTCTTCCTATTTTCTGCCTCTTCTCAAATCAAAACAAACTGTTTTGAGGCTGATGTGACCTTTCTTGGACCTGGGAGTTGTAGAGCAAACACAAGCTCTTGTGGCGAAAGCTCTGACACCTCGCAGGCACGGCTGCACTCAGTGCTGCTTCCTGACGGCAAGTAACATTACGGACCATATTGTTTGAGTTGCTTTGATACCTGTTGCACGCTGTGCACAAAGATCGCAATAGTCATTTCTAGACTGAAAGAACTCAGTTCGAGCATCCAGAAAAATTCACTTCAAAATGCCCTGTCTCCAGTGTATTTTGAACAAAACTCTGTTTAGTATCAAATGTCTCAATTCAGGTGCTCGCTGCTTCTGCACCTGGTATTACTGATGGTTAAAGAGAATCTCAAGAGATAGAGCAAATCAGGAATTACCTTTCAATGTGGCAAATAAACATTTAAGTGGGGAAACCCCAGTATTGCAGACTTCTCGTGTAAAGTCAGGTCTGCATCCAAGTGCTGATTTGTGATCTATTGTCTCTTCTTGAAAAATATGTGACATTCTTTGGAAATGAGTAGTTGTAACAAGAATATTGAACGATTGTCAGGGACAAATTGTGAAGCCTGGGATGTTTCTGGTGTTTGTAAATGGCTCTCATTTTTTGGCTTTGGTCTTCCTCAGCACAGCATCATGTGTGCTTTGCTTTAAGCAATGATCTCAGAATAAAAGGTGACACCCGTTGTACCCAGCTCATTGGCTTTTATCTGTTGAAATACCATAAAGCTGAGGAGGAGGAAATTACTTTATGTGGACAATCTTATAAATAAATACAGACTGGGGGGGGCGGGAGGGGGGGAGACACCTGAGATGCATTTGCTTCAATATAATACCTCCTTTACCACAGCCAGCTAGTTTTCTTGTGCCACAAGTACGCAGACCGCAGGTGTTCAGTGAAGAGCCCAGGGCACGGCAGAGCCGCTGGCTGCGTTACCCGAGATGCTCGCAGAAGCCTGCGCCGTGCGTGGCCGTGTGGCGGCGGTGGTGGTTTTGCACGCGTGTTTTGAGTGTGCTGCAGAAAGCAGAGGCCAAGGCTTCTTGTCCTGTGGAGCTGCCAGCTGAAACCATTGACACGGATGGAGCGTATAAGAGAAAAGTAAAATGTGACTCAAAGCAAGCGGGTTCTTTTTTCAATTAATACGGGTATATCTACGCCAGCAGATCCCCCCTTAGGGCTAGCAGGAGGCCTGGGAAGCCCCTGTCAGAGTTGCACTGAGTCTTATTTCTATAATTTTGTTTCTAAACTTTGTTTTCAATTACACAAGCTTTTCCTGAGAGTGTTTGGAAGCAACTAGTATTTCTGTGGCTTTATTGCTTTTAGCTAGAAAACCCACTTTGGACTTGACTCTGTGTGCGTGTGCGCTTGTCACATATCAGTATAGATTGTCCTGTTTCTATCAACTTAACATCTGCTGCAGATTGCTGGGGAGGGGGGAGAAACCAAAAAAACCTTTATGTAAACTTCACTTCTTTTTAATATAGAGCAATAGCTTCTAGACCTTTTATGGCTCTTTCTCATTCTTCATGAGATACATATGTATATCAGCTATAACACACTGTCAGTGAACAGTGGTTTTCAATCAAAAAGACTGTCAGTAAAGCTGATTCACTAACAAGAAAGCTGTCAAGCTGTGACAGCTGCTGTCTTTGCAACCCCAAACAATCTGTTCAGTGCTAACTCCGACTTATGCTTCCATTTATTATACAGTAGTAATGAGTTCTGTCCTTAGAAATATCATTTTGGTGAGTTCACCTATCTACTTTGTTATGTATGTAGAATATATCAAATCAGATCCAAGGTGTACGTGATAAGTTTTCTGCAAAAAAGTTTTACTTCTGTCTTTTGAATTATTTTTTTGAATTCCAAATCCAGTTTCAGAACTTACTTCACTTTTGTAGTTAAGCATGAACTGGAGATTTCATTACTATTGTAAGCTGAGACAAGTATAATTTCTTTTTTTGCCATTGTGTTGAAAAATGGCATATAACCTTAAACACAACACTAGTATCTACAGAAATGAGTAAAGGAATTTGCTGTTACAGGAACTGTTCTGATGCTTAATAATCCCAGGACCTCTGAGACCACAAAAATTCAACCCAGAGGAGGAACTGAGGAGTCAGGCTGATGCTGCTGTCCAGATGCAGGTGCCAGTATTTGAATTGTCAATCTTTTCTTTTAAAATAAAAAAAGAGAAAGAACACCTTGACAGTTTCTGTAAACAATCTCTTCCAACACTAGCTTACCAGACCTAAATCTCCCTTGCTTCAATTTTGCTTGATTATTGCTTGCCTGGCCCCTAAAGGAGATAGGGAAGAGCTGGTTCCTTTTTACTTCTGTCTTGCATATTTAGTGATGCAATGCATCCCTAGTAAATCATCTTTTCCAGCTCCGGCAATCCCAATTCCTTCTGCTTTTCTGGTACTTCAGCTGAGACCACACTAGTGCCCCATAAAGCAGGTGCTTTGCACTAGATAATGGGTCTGTCGAGCATCTCTGGGAGGGATTGGCCTCTCTTCCCAGCACTGCGTGTTGCCGGCTGCCTCCCCCTGCTTTTCTGCTCCACCATCTCGGAAAAAGGGAAGGTTGGTCACCTGTGAGCCACCAGGACTGTATGCCAAGAGCAGTCAGAGAAAGCTTCACCTACAGTAGGTAGAGAACAGCCTTCTATAAGCTAATTGTTGTCTCAAGTCATCAGATGAGTATAATAAACTTCATCAAAGGTCTGCATAAAGCCAACAATGATGAAACTGGTATTTCTGAGACCTTAGAAATGCTGGGCGAGGTCCTGGGGACCGAGGCCCCGTGTGCCTGTTGTTCAGAGGGAACTGGCAGTCGCCTGGCATGTCCCCGGTCCCCAGAGATGTGCTGGAACTGTAACAGAATGTGTTTGTACCTGGGAGGTAGCCTGAGGAGGGTAACAGCTACCGGGGTTTCATCAACAACAAATCATGCCGTCTCGCTAATTCCCATTTATTGCTGGGGAAGGCAGAAGATGTCATGTGGTGACATTCATAAGCTTTTGACATGTGGCGTTTAAGAGGTGCAAGTGTGAGAAACATGGATGAGAAAAAAACGTCCCTGGTGAGGATGCAAAATTATTTAGAAGACTGTCATCAAAAGGCTTCTTGCCAGGCCAAAGGGATGTGGGTCCCCAGGGTTTGTTCTGGGTCCAGCGTTCAGGTTTTTGATTAGTGATCATGTCGCATTTCCAGGTAGGGTCAAGCTGTGACGGCGGTGGTACAGAAATGCACCGCCACGAGTGTTTCAGTGGTCTGGGCACCACCCAGGGGTAGCACTGAGCGGCAGGATAACTTTTTTCTTTAATACTGATAATGTGCATATGGTATGGCTTCTCATTGCCCTTGATGTCTCATGCCTGCCTTACCTGCCTTTGTGCTTTGGCTTCCTGGATGTGCTCGGGTGGGACTCGAGCAGGTCTCTTGCTGCATTTCCGACCTACTCTGAGATGTTTTGAATTTTTGTTGCAAACTTTCTTTCCTTGGAAAACTACCAGCTTTCTTCAATTCGCTTTCTCCTCAGCTTTACTGCCAAAAGATCTACTTAGTAATTCCTGGAATTTGTCGAAGTCCATTGCTTTTATCTTCCTTAGAGGGAGAGAAATAGCAAAGTAGAAGCGCTTGTGTTTGTTCGCACCCAGGCTGCCGGCCAACTCTTCCTCCTGGATTGGCATCAGATGTAAGAAAGCGTCCCCTTTCCTCCTCCTCCTTCCTTAGTACCACTCCAGGATGCTGATACTCCCTTTTCCCCTTTCACCTCCACACGCACGTTTGAATAAATTGCTGAGATGAAGGAACCGCAGCAGAGTGTGAGGGCACGTTAATTGTGCAGAAGCTTTTCCAGCAGGAGCAGCCGAGGGAGGGAGGTTTGCTGACGCGGGTGCCTGCCGGGGCAGCTGGTGAGCGTGGCCCAGGTAGGATGCCCGGCTCCCCCGGGCAAACGGACATGACAGCACATCATCCTTCTTCCCTCGTCGTCCTGCCACATCGGTGCTCCTGTCCCCTGTGGAAATGTCCCTTTCCCAAGCTAGCTCTGGTCTGCCGGCATTACCCAGAGATGTACGTTTGCTCCTGTACATGGAGCACTGCAATATTTAACAGCGAGCTTGCACGGAGTAAAATATCTTTCTTTCCCGCTACTTCAGCCTCACAGTTGTTACTTGAGGAGACGGTGCCCTGCCTCTCAGCACAAAGCTCCCCATCGCTGGGCTTTCCTCGCTGCCTGCATGGGGCCGTGTAGTCCCTCTCAACATGCGGAGACATGTAACTTCATAGAGTGAATGAAAATTAGACCAGTGTGCCTGCTGCATGGGAAAAGCTAACCCCAGCCGTTCCCGAGACACCTTCTCCTGGGGGAGATGTGGTCTTGAATTTCAGAGAGACGCCCTTCACCTTGAAATCCCCCAGCCAGTGCTTGTAAACGACTCGTTAGGCTCTGCAACGATTTTCTCGGGCTCTGCCACCTCTCCTCTGCGCCCCGTTGCAGACCCACGCACCCTCCGCAGCGGCCGCTGCCCCTCGGTGCCCGGCTGTCACCCGCATCCCAGCAAAGAGGCTTTCCCCCTCTCTACAGCGGGCGCGGTGCCAGGACTCGAAGTTGTGCCTCTCGATCTCCCTGCGTACCATGCTGACAGTTTTAAACCCTTTTCTAACAGATCCCCTTCATGTATTTCAAAAAAGATCACCAGTGGTTCTGCTGGGTCCTGTCAATACCATCTTTCATGCCACGAGACATAAAAGTTTGTTCTTTCGGCTCGGGTAATTACAGATGCTTGGCCATCCTTTGCTAATGAGAAAGTATCGATGGCAACTTTTCCCTCAAATTACAGCAGTAAGAGCAATAGCGTATAAAAAGAGGGATTACATGACAAGAGTTGTCTTTGTTATACTAGTGCTCTTTCAAGTTGTGGGGGTTTTTTTTACTTTTTTTTTGTTTTGAAAACTGTGAAATTCTCTTTTATTGCAGATCTTTCTGGGCCTCATTCAAAGCCCACTGAAGTCAATATAAAGACTTCAGTTAAATTTGAATCAAGCTGCACTGGCCAATGAAAGATTAAAACCAACTCCACCGTATCAAACAACGCCAAACGCCGAACATTTATATCCCTATTTACGTTTTGGGCATCTGTTCCTTCTAAATTGCCAACAAGTCTCGTATGCAAATGCAGGATTTCTTTCATGTTTGTTCATCATGGTTTCAATTACACCCACGAAAGGGCGAGCGCGATGCTGTCGGACAAGCGCGGACACGAGGTGCTCCTGACCTGGCTGTCCTCCCCAGCTGCTCGGACAAACGTTACGAGGTCCCCGACCGCAGGGAGCCGGCGGAGCTGAGGTTTTTGTTGGTATCGCGAATTCCTGTGTGGTGGCAGGACTTGTTCTGTCGAACGGGACAGAGCTGTTTGCAAAAAGATGGAGAGCTGCACCGGCTGGGCTGGGCAAAGAGAGCAGGGGAGCATCCTGCGCCGGGGCCAGCGCCCTGCTCTGGAAGTCCAGGGCCGTTCCCATCCAGGTCAGCGGCCGAAGGGGTTCGACGTGACACCGTCGCGGCTCATGCCCAAATAGTTGTCCGTGTGGTAACCGCGGGGAGCCCAGACCCAGATGCTGGGGCTGGCCCGACGCTGCCGGCCCCTCGGGCGCTGTCGGCCGCAGCGGGAGCCGCTGGAGAGAAGAAGGGTTTGTGTTCCCATGCTGGAGCAACTCTTCTGGCGGGGATAAAAATACATCTGCTGAGCTACCTTAAAGGGAATGCGATTAGAAAAAGGCTTTGTTGGCAAACAGAAGGATTAAATAGATGAAGCAGTAAGATAAACTCTGATGGACAGAGAAACAAAGCAGTCCTTCCACCTGCCCGCTAACTTGTGTTTTCTTACGTAGCTCCCCAGAGGTCTTTGTTTGCTTTGCTGGTTTGGGCAGGTTTTGTTACGTTTCCTCCTCTTCTTTCTTGTCACTCAAATACTTGTAAAACACATTGTTAAGAATTCCTGTCTGCTGGCCTATTATTTATTAAGTATTATTTTGTGCGTCTGATTTTTTTTTCCTCCCACATAACAATTACTTGCGGATTTTAAGCTTTCCTCTCAATGCTGGGAGGTCTTATATTCAAAAACATAAATTGCACAGCAGCCTGTGATTTTGATGGCCTGCTATAATGCAGTCCGTTAGATGGAGCTGAGGGAGATGCACGTTTCATGAAATTCTGATGCACCCTACAACATGCCAGATGACACGCAGGGAATGTTTGGGGATCCACTCATTTTCTGATGGCTAGCACAAGGTATTTACACAATTGTTTAATCAACATTGAAAGTATACTGGTTTGTAAAGTTAAATTCTGAAAAGGAAAAGCACAAAAGAGATGCTGGGTTACATCTAGAAACACAGGAGTTGAGT
The DNA here is from genome assembly GCF_947461875.1 of Haliaeetus albicilla. Lineage (NCBI taxonomy): Eukaryota > Metazoa > Chordata > Aves > Accipitriformes > Accipitridae > Haliaeetus > Haliaeetus albicilla. The sequence goes on from NC_091490.1 coordinate 1,109,814, forward strand.
TGAATTCTTACTGATACCTTGTATGTTTGCATATAAAATTTATGTACGTGTACGCATCAAGATCCCACCGAATTCAGTGTTTTTTGATAAGCCATCAAGAAAAGATGGGGGGGGGGGAAGCTTATTAGTTGCTGAGCCCAGTGATTGTTAAAGGCATGTCTCAAATGTTGCCACACACTGGAGAAGTTTCTGATATGAAGAGGCATTTATTAAACCACTCCATTAATTTGGGAATGGGTAGGGTTGCTGCTCTGAATAAGTTAGAAAAATTAAATAATCTAGACTACTGGAAGACCATCCTAATTATATAAAGTACAATGAATACTGTTTCACTTGTGAAGATTTGTTGCTTTATTGGTAAAACACTATGTGTGTATATATACATATAAATGAATATAGTTGAATATTGCTCATATCTGTTTTTCTGAGGCAGAAAACGGATCTCAGAAAACCTGTTCTCTTACCTGATAGTCTTTATCTTAACGCACTGGAGAGCAATTTCACTAACAAAAGACTATGTTAGGATGCCAAATTAAAATCTGATGAAAACTGGAAAAATAAAAGACTTTTTTGACATTTACAATTAATGCCACAAAAATGTTAGTTTAATCAGACAATATGGTTAATCACAAAGGTGAAATTGGAAGTTGCCAGCCCTGAATGCTAGTGTAAAAGTTAATAAATTCAGCTCATAATCATTATGCACATGCTAGTTATAATAATTTACTGTCCATACCAAATCTTTATAAGCATTGTAATTAAATATAAAATGCACATTAGAATTATAATGAGTAATTAGGGCAACATAACTAATATGCATAAAAGTCCCGAAGCTCATTAAAATGTTAAAAGATGAAACCTGTTCTAGCTGGAGCTTTTTTGCATGCTTTCTGTGCCTGTCTGAATGCCGGTGTATTGCATGCGTTGTTTTAACTGTTCCTTTAGACATTTAAAAGCAAAATGAAAATATTTGGGTAGGAAACCAGATTCAGCAGTACTTTGCATCCTCTCCAGGTGGAACATAAGTTGTAAAATTTGGTTTCCCAGCACAAATGCCTGACTCATGTGAACACGCTGGTGATATCAGACAAGCAGAAACTGAGCAGAAAGTAATTATAGAGCTCTTTTAGCGCAGGAGTGGGAGACAAAGATGATAGTTTTCACGTCTTTCTCATTAACACGCTGGGAGAGAGATGGAGTGCAGCGAGTACTCAGCATCATCACATGAGACTTTAATAGGGGTATTTATTGAAACTTCAGTTGTTTCGCTAAAATTAAAGAGGACGGGCACACATCGGAGTGTGCGTAAGCACTTGATGTAGCGCTCACCCATCCTGAAATCTCTAACAGTTCCCCCCGAGGCTCACACGCTGAACCGAGCAAGTTGCCTCGTGAACTCGCGTTGTATTTGGTTGTGGGACAGGAATAACTCGACCGTCGCGTCGCTGTCCTTGCTGATGCTGTGGTGCGCTCCTGTCCCGCCTGGTGCTTTTTTCTGTTACTCCTAAATAAGAAGGAAGGGAGGTAGCTGTACTTCTCCCGTGCTGTTTCAGCAATAGCTGACATACCCTGGACGTGTGCCGGCGTGGGTTGGTGTAGAAGCACGTTGCGCTTTGCTGGTTAAGACTGGTGACTCCCGCGAAATGATGCCAAACCCGCAGTGAGCAGCTGGGGCAGCTCACGTCGCGTCCCCGTGCGTGGCGGGTCCGGTTTGCCTCCTCGCTCTCACGCTTCTCGTGTCAAATCCCTCCGGTGGGGATACGTAAATATGTATTTGGTGGGGATAATAAATATGTATTTTGGGTCAAGAGCTGCCTTACCTCCTGAGCCATCTCAGGCAGGGACAAATGCGAAAGGGCGTTAGTAAAACTCCAGTTAAGCCGAGTCTCTGAGCACCCACTTGAAAAAGCCTTTCCCAGCAAAGCACTTACAAGTATTTGAGAAATTGATATTAAGTAAGTTCCAGTAATTTATTTTCAAGTCAGAAATGAAGCATTTATTTTAAGTGTTCTGCTCCACAGGGATGAACTGTGGGAGAGGATTGAACAAGGATCCATTCTAGGGAGAGTAAACCTACAACTATGAGGCACAAAAGCCAAGTGCTGCTGACAGACATATCTAATCTTTTTTTGTTGTTGTTGCTATTTTGTATAACCATTATTTAGGAGATATAAAAATGACAAATACATTTAAAATTAGTAGTCCTACACAAGGTTTTTTCTGGTTAACATCCCTGTTACATTTTGCTGCAGCATCTTCTGTCAGACCACTAACTTTTCTATTTTATTCTCCCCCTTGGGAGCTCTCTGTGGCTCTCGCCCCCTTCCCTCCTCCTGTAGGCTCTTCCAGGTGAACGCTTCCACTCTCCGCTGATGCGCTATACCTTTGAGACAAGTTGTTCTTTTCTTGCTCGCTTGTGTGTTTATTATTATTTCTAACGAAGTGCTCTGCACGCACTCAGAAGCACATCTGTGTCTCTGCGACACCACTGGAATCTCTTCCCACGTAACTTGGGGGGGGACCTGGTAAAGCCTTCAGTGGTGGAGGCTGCGGAGTTTGAGGGAAGGCTTGCCGGAGCGCTGCCTGCCCCCTGCCTCCCTTCAGCCTCTTTCCTGTTGAATCTTTAACCAGATTTTCTCTTGGTTTTCCACTGTTTTTCCGGCTGTAATTACTTTGTTTAAAATTTATTAAAGCTGGTCTTTCTTTTGACCTTTTTAAACTTTCATCAGGCCTTTAAGCTTGCGTCCATCTGTATTTATCCCTTGCCTTCTATTGCCCACTCAGGACTTTCGCTAGCATCTGTTTGATCAATCCGCTGAATAGAGCAGGATTGCATCGTTAACGATGCTAAACGATTTTCTGTAATAGTTTAAGTCATCATTATTAAACTCCTGAATGAAAACATTTTCCTAGATGGCCAAGATTTATCCTTGCCATCGATTCCCTAAGCAGCCGTAAAAACCCGACAGCAGCCGCCGGGGCGGTGGGTGACGGGGGGAGTACCTGCTGCAACGTGGGCAGCGATGCTGGTGTCACTGGGAGCGCTCCTAATGGCCTTGCCATTAGGAAGCCTGCCAGGGGATTTGGAAAGCATCTAATTGCCATTGGCATTGAGCAGGATTTAAATCATCCCCCTCAGTAATTCGAGAGGGTCAGATCCCCCCCTCGCCGGGTCTCTCCGCAGGGAGCAGAGCACGCTGCGAGCCCCCTCTGTGCTGCTCATAACACCCCATAAAAGGGTGTCAGCAGAGGTTTGGCAAGTTTATTGGTGATAAAAAGAAAATAAAGCAAGCTGTAAAGAGCTGCGGGAGGATGTAATGAGGTGGGTGGAGGTGATCAGGGAGGGATGATCAGTGCTGCGAAATGCAGAGCTCTGTCACGGGCGGGGGGTGAAGCGTCGCTGCATCTGTTTCAGGAATTTTCTAAATTCTTGACGTGCTACCTAGGAGGAGAAATCACGTTATTTTCTGTATGTTTATTACAGCCTCTCCCAAATGCCTGCCCGTCAGCCCTGGCTGGAGGCGGGATGTTGTTGCCCTCCATCCCTCTCTTCTCCTGGGGGGTTTGGCTGATCTTGCACATCCCCGCTGGGCAGCACTGGTGTTGGGGAGATTGCTCACCAAAAAACCACTGTATATTGGATAACGGTGAAGGCAGAATTGAACTGAACCTTGTGAGCACTTGTTAACGTAACATATGAGCTTTCCTGTTGCTAATTTATATGTATTTAGATCAATATAGTATTCTTTCTGGTTGTTATAACCTCAAAAGCTTTTACATAGGAGAAAACACATACAGCCCCAGCAGCGTAAGAATGCAGACAACCGCAGTGTGACTGACAGCAACAAGACCAAATCATGAATGTCTTCTCAAAAATGAGTCTTCGCTGACTATGTGGAAAAACATTTTAAAAATAGATGAAATAGTGGAGGCCCGAGAATCTCTTCCCATGTCTCTGTCTCCTTCCTTTCCAAAACAAACCTTGGCAATGAGAGCAGCAGGTATTTAGGTGTGCAGTTTCATCTGGAGTCACTCAGTCTTCCACACTGATGGGAGCAGTAGGGTCTGATGGATTTTTGGCTCAGCACATTACTAATCAGTGCAACAGAAATGTGCATGCATCACCGAATTTGTCTTTATACTAAAACCAAGAAAATAACCTGACAATGAAAAATCTAAGCAAATGGTGACTTTAAGCTGTCTTTGGTTTGTGTCTTCATACTGCTATTAACCAGGGATTTCCTAGAGCAGAGAATATTGATTTTTATTTTTATTCTGAACAAACAGAAGCTGAAAACCTTCTGAAAGCGAGACCCAAGAAAACTCCCTTTTCAGAAATTTTCCAGTATTTTCCAAACAAAACTCTGCCTCACCAGACAGCAAAGCCCCGAACTGTGATTTGTAGCTGGGATCCAGCTGGCATCCCCTTCCCAGCTGCACCGGGAGCGCGGTGCCTGGGGCTCCTGCCTGAAAAAGCATCGGCAAGCTGTGCATTTTTATGGATCATTTAATTTTAGAATTTATTACTAGTGATGTTCAGCATTTAGTTAAAAAACAAACAGCCAAACAAAACTAAACAACAACAAAAAAAATCCCCCAAAACCACAAAACACTGAGCTAAAGGTGAGCAGGCCACACTGAGAAGCATGAAGGTGGTACTTTTTAGAAGAAAACTTTCCACGTGACTCGGGCTGTTGCTAGTCTTTTATTTGCTCTTTCTGCTTAGCTCATGAGAAATAAATGTTTTCAGTGTAGTGTGCACACAGTGTGGTACATTAATTTCAAACTTGGGTTTTTTGCTAATAATCCTACCCACTCTGAATTAGAAAAAAACAAATATTTTCACTCCCTTTGCATAACATGGAAAAATATTTGCCTCTTACTGCAAAGCTTTGCAAGGAGCCATCGCATGGTGATGTGGAGAAGGGGCCAGATCAAGTACTCTTTCCTGCTATTTAAGGGTTTGACCCTATGGAACCCACAGGGCCGTCGGGGCTCTTGTCTTGCACAGGACAAAATCCACTGTCACGATAAATCTTTCCAGAGTCTGTCAGTGCCTGAAAGACAAAACCTGTGATTACTGAATATCTTCCCAGCGTCTTTCAGTGGTGATGGAAATACAGATGTCAATAGCTTAAACTCCCAGCTCATGGAAGCTTGCCCAATGTACGGCTCCAGTGCGTTATTCTGGTACCTCTCCCAGAATTTCTCTCCGGTGTCCCCAAAAGTAGATTATATCTACTTATGCCTGCCATGTTCAGTTTATTCCAGGTGTGCAGCAAATCTCCATCCCTCCCTAGGGCAGGTTTCCCAGCACTGCCAGGAGACTGCCTGCGCAGCAGGCACGGCTGGAGGTTGTCTCGACGCACAGGAGAGCTGCAACAAAAATAAAAGGTGATCAGTAAAGGAGAAGCGTGGGGTGGTATCCGCCCGCAGGTGAGGGCTTGCGCAGGTGTAAGATGGGTAATTGGGCTAATGCCACAGAAATCCCAAGGGGCGATGGGGAAAGGAACGCCGTGTTCAGTCATCAGTGGGTGGGTGTCATCGCGTGCGGACGATGCCGTTCCACTTGGCAACGTCTCCCTGGCAGTACTGCACCTCGTGGTGGGCACGCTCGCTCGAGCAAAGTGTGGGTGAGCTGGAGGGCTTCCAGGCACCACAAAAACCACGCATGTTTGGGGGGAAATGTGATGTCTGAAATGAGGGAGGATGAACCGAGTTTCTTTTGGACTGTTTGTTTAGACAAACAAGGACTGAGAGAATGAGCGCACAAGTCTTTAAATGGGTAAAAGCTTTCTTCAAAAAGAAATTTAGACCTACTCTTTATATCACCAGGGACAAAATAAGTAATGGTTTAAAACCACAGCAAGGTGCGTACCTGTAACTACATGGATGAGTAAGTGCTGGTGCATGTTGGTCCAGGCAGGCTGTGGCTCTCCCTAGAGCTCTGGATCCCTGAGGATGGAGGGGTCCATCGGGACCACCTGGGTTGGGCTGGCTCTGCCTTGGGCAGGCGGGTGGACCAGGTGCCCCAGCAGTCCAGAACCACAGCGTCAGACAGGTAAATGGGGAAGCGAGCTGGTATTTCTCTGAATGCTGGGGGTCTGGGGGTGCTCCCCAGGAGCTCAGCAGCACCTTGGGACCAGCCGCAAACCCACCGGCCGCAGGTGAACTAGCGGTGGAGAAATGTCCTGGGGGTTCTGCTGCAAGTGTTCACGTCTCTCGTACAACTTGACGGAAGTGGTGGGAGCCCTGGCAGGTGGTCCCTGGTCCCTGGGCGGATGGAAACCCTGTGGGAGAGGTAGACCTCCTCCCAGCCATAGACCCGCTTTCGGCAACCTCCATCGATCGTGTGCCCATGCGATAGACTTTCATTGTCTTCCATCATTCAAGTGATGCTTTTGTATGGTTTGTCTCGCACAAGTTTTGCTTTTGTGTGGTTCATCTTGGACATTTTCAGTTGTTATTCTTTTGAATGCTTCAGAAGCACAAGCTGAGCTATGAGCTTTGTGGTGCTCCAAGTAGCTGCTGATGCTGTAGGAGCAAAGGCAAAATGTGACCAATTCACAGCTCTTCAAGCGATCAGTCTCACTCAAAGTTATTTTTTTAAAAGCCTCAACTGCACGAACTGCTTCATTTCTCAGGGAGGAGTAAGCTTTATATGTTCCTGTTATTTTTATGGAGTAACAAAAAAAATCTGATTTTTTTTTTTCCCCCCTATGCAGATTATGGAGAGGTAGTCATGCAAATTGATTATACGTTTATTATCCACTTGAAATTTTAATGTTACTGGTTGAAAGTTAATGAATTTATGGATGGGTTTGATGTTACCATTGGGAAGAGAAAGTTGAAGGCAGAGGGTGTGTTTGCCGGCTGTGGGAAATTGTAGTCTGTCTGCCTGACTTGGGTTAGGACGTGAGCGATAGGCGACAGAGAACCAGTTCTGTTTAATCCTACCCGAAACGCACTCACCCGGTTTTGTTAAACATCAAGACTTGGGTGTAAGTGCTAAGAGCGCGCGTTTGCTTTCCCTGGGCTGTGACAGCAGGACTCTGTGCGATGTCCTCGCGGCTGGAAAAGCAGCCGTGGACGGTGCTGGTGAAGGACGGGTGTGCGATGAGGTGTGCCATGGAGCTGACCCGCCTGCGCGGCGAACCTGGTGTCACCCTGCCCTTTGGTATATCTGGCGCTTCTTTGGTGTGGCTGGTTCCCGTAAAGGCTTACGGTCTCAAAGTGGCGTGCTGAGCGATGGATGAGATGGTGAAAGAAGCAGACAAGAGGCAGTCAGCATTTTACATGTACATAAACACCTTAAAGCAACATCTGGAAAACTGCTTGGGAAAAAATAAACAGATTTTTATTTATAAGTTCTGTGTTTTGGTTTTTATAGTGGTTTTATGATGCACATAAATTACTGTTTAAAAACAGAAAATGTAAAAGAAATTCCAGGGAGAAGGCAATTGTTCAGCCTTTCCTTTGATAATCTCTTTCCTGAGGAATTTGTTGTGTTTTATTTTCAGCTTACGGTGGCCCTTCGCTGGCAACTAGAAAAACTGACAATCGCTTTTTTTCTTTATTTGTACCTGTTTGTAGTTCTTAGCTTAAAACGTTTATTGCTATTTACAATGTTTACTATTTAAAAAGACAAAGTATATTTACTAAAACAAATCTATATCCAGTGTAATACTGGAAAAGTCATGCTGTTATATGGCATTTACAGTTGGCTCGTAATTGCCAAGGTAAGTTTGTTGTTCTTTTAATATGCAAAACGAGATCTCAAAGGCCACCTAAGCCTCTGGGGTTTATGGGGCATTTGCAGAAGACACGATGCAGAAGAAAAGCGGTGCTGGCCCTGTCTTTGCTCGGGACCCTGGGCGCTGCCATACCCCTCCCCAGGCGAGCCCAGCGGGACCCCGCGGCCTCTCAGCCAGCACCGGTGTTGAGGCTTCATGTGCCTTTTTTTCCAATTCTCAGGTTCTAAATACATCTTGTACGAAGCTAATGCTTATAAGTAGTTATACTTTGTGTTGAGTAACTGAGTTGGAAAAACAGCTTTTTTCAATATGGGATTGATATCTCTTCATGTCTCAGTTGTGTTTTTTACAGCAGATACACAGAATATATATCAGAATCTGCTATGTGGGATAATTTTTACACTGCTGGAAGAAAACGTGATTGAATGTGAATCAAGCTGGAAAACACGCACCAGGCTGAGAGTAACGTAGAGCGTGCTGAAGAAAAGCGGCGTTTAAACAGTTTGCGTATCTAGATGCAAATATCCATTTTACAATTCTTTTTTTTCAGTTGCCCCCACAATTCAGGAACTTAAATCCAGCGGTGTGATGCTTGGAGGGAACGGACTGATACGGTGCGAAGGTGCAGGCGTTCCTGCCCCGGTCTTTGAGTGGTACAAAGGAGAGAGGAAGTAAGTAGCTGGCCCTCGCCGACCCCCTCGTGCCGCTGGGGGTGACCCGGGTGGAAGAGAGAGGAGACCGCCGGGCTGGGGTTGTGCCCCGTGGTGACAAGTCCGGCAGGCTGTCCTGGAATTAATGCCGAGCTTTAAAGAGCTCGGGCGCTCGGAGGCGTCGGCTGCCGACGGCCGTGCCGCGCGGCTTTTGGGGGAGCGCCTCGGTTTCCCTGCGGTTGTGGTTTCTGCGCTCGAAAGCGAGGCGTAAGCAGGCTGGCGGTGGCTGGGCTGTGATAGTGATAATTGCAATAATGAGCCTAACGTTTAAACATGCTTTAGTAATTACAGCCTTTTAACTGTAATAACCAGACAGGCACTGAAAAAGTCTACTAAAAGGATTTCTTTGGTTTTTAAATTCATCACCATAGGTTCCCCACTGAGGGTTTTGTGGGTGAAAAGGTTGTTTCACGAGCAAGACTTTCAACCAAACCTTAATGAGTATGAATTTTCACCCAGTTGTGCCATTAGCGGTCTAGGCCACGGGTTTATAGTCCACAGACTTGAGCAGAGCTGCTGCACGTCACGGCATCCGAGAGGGGCTCAGGGGAGCGCGCCCTGCTCGAACCCTAAAAACTGGCTGTGTGCTTTGCTTTTGTTTACAGTCAGCTTCCCTTTCAGGTCCTTAGTGCTATGTAATGGTAGCAGGCATCTCTGTAGGGTCATCTTCATTTTAAAAAGCAGTTCATTAAACAGGTAGATATTTTTCTCTTTTAATAGGAAATTTTGTTTTACAGCTCTTAGCTTACCTAAAAGCTTATTTTTGTTAGGATTGCGTATTGGCGCAAAAGCAAGCAGATAATGTCCCTTGCAAGCGGCTGTCCCTAGCTTCTGGAATTTCCTGGCTTCCAACCGTTGGGTTTCTCAGCTTGAACATCCCATTAAACCTGGGAGTTGACATGAGAATATTAATGACCATTTTTCATAGAAAGCCATCTGTCAGCTCGTTTCTTACTGGCCAGCTGCTCCCCCTCAGGAGCATTAGCTGCTCATCTTCCTTCGTGACTTTTCGGAGCAGTCATAACTATTGCACTTTGACTGTATCCTGAAGCATCCTCTAAAACAATATAATTGATCTTTACTATATGTAACAGTAAATGTTTTTCTTCTGTCAGCAAAATTTGTCTGCATCCTGTTTCCAGAGATGCATATTAAATTGTATACATGTTGGGGGGAGTTGCAGCAGAAACATACTTTACGTAGAAAGTATTGTAGCACAGGTTTTAGCACTCTGGATTCAATTAGCTGTTTCCAGTGTGATAATCGCCTTTCTATTTATAACATTGACCAATTCCTTTCTTCATGAGCACCTTCAGTGCCACAGCAGCAGCAGGAAAGACTGAGCAGAGCATTTCAGGGCACCAAAGTTGTGCCTTCTGTTTCCTGTCTCAGTTGGTGTGTCAGCTGAGGCTTGCTGTAATGAGCAAGAAATGTACTGTCCTGTCGTGTCTTACTGCTCAAGTGTTATGTTAGATGTAATGGTCCATCCTTTTTTTGTTAAACTGTTGTTGGCAGATAGGCTAGACATGTATGACTACAAAGGTACTGGCGATCCCTGAACCTCCACCACTTGCAGGAAAGAGGAAAATACATAGACATTGGTTTTTTTCTTCCAGTATTTCCCCTTTACCTCCGGATGGTGGAAAGCCAGCACAGAATGAGCTTTGGGCAGCTCAGTCATTGTTTTAATGCAAAACTGAGAAGAGTCAGCTCTCATAGGTAGTTCAGAGTAGCATGTACATTATCCTGCAGATAATTTGCAGATACACTACAAGACTAAATTTATATACTGGGAGTGCCCACCCTGCTATATTTTCTGCTAATAGAATAGAGAGAATCCCATTTTCTTCAGCGAGTCTTGGATTGGAACTTTTTTTTTTTGTGGATCTGGATGAATTGTTGAATAAATGAACAGTGGGAGTTAGATCTGAAACCCTAAGTGTATGTTCAGCATCTGAAACAAGCCTTTTGGGCCTGTAAACTGTATCGTTGTTACTTAGATTAATGTAAATCCAAACCCACAGTTTCCAGACTCCAGGGATCATCTCATCATAAAACAGCCATTAAAACTAAACATAAAAGCAGTCGCAGACTACATCCAGTTAAAACTGCTGGTCTTTCAAGGCAGAGAGCTTGCAGGACTAATTCTACCTAATCACCAAGCTCGTTCGTTAACTCCCCGTAAGCGCTGGTGCACAAGCGTGCTTTGCAATATTCTTCCCTGGCCAAGCGCAAGGAGCGAGGAGCCCGAAGCCGGAGAGCTGCTGCTGACGGGAGGCTGGGTGGCTTTCCAGGGCAGGGAGAGGCAGGCTGAACGCCTCCTGTTGTAGTGGGGAAAGGCGAGAAGAGGTCTCACAGGCAGGTTTCAGACCATATAGCACTTTATCTGTCAAAAGCGGCGCTTTGAACTCCACGCGAGAGCTGTCCGGTGGTGCACGGACCCTGAGGTGAGGGTACCCTGAGACAGGGAGGGTGGGGTGAGCTGGGAAAGGACTGGAAATTTGGGGGAAAAGTTAGCAAAAGCATCTTCAAATTGTAAAAGTGTATGGCTTCTGAAACTGTAGAAGGATTCCCTGCAGAGAGGAGAATGGCTTCACTGTGCTGAGTCCTGGTTTCTGAAATTCACAACTGTTCAAGTATGTTATGTTTCAGGGTTATGCAGGAATTAGATCTCAGACATTAAACAGCCACAGGGAAGAAGCCCAAAAGTCACCTATCTAAAAATATTAATTCCCTTATCCTTGACAAAGCAAACAAGACTTACGTTTGAAATAACAAAACTCATTATAATGGCTTAATATATTATAATAGTGTGAAGGTATTCAAAAATGAAACCAAAGGTAGGTACCCCTCGGGGCTGGCACTGATGCATGATCTTCTTCGGATGCGTAGGCATGTTCTCTGGAATAAAACGGAGATCACTCTTCCCTTTATAACCAGTGGTACAAAGCAGCGAGGTGAAGAAAAGTGTAGGGTGGCTGCACACAGCTTAAAATGCTGTTCCAGCCCGAGAAGTAACTTGGTAAAACCCAGACGAGTAATGAACGCTGTGCTCAGTCAATAAGCCAGGCAGAGCAGCACACGGGAGTAATTAATTTAAAAGTAAAAGCATCTGGTTCTTAAAACTGCAAATGGAAATCCTCAAAACTGCTGAGTTTATGCTAACTAATGCCAACTCCTCGGTCTGTTGATTACGTAGCTTATTGATATGCATATCTGTCCGATTCCATTTACTCCACTTCCAGTTCTGGCCCCCCAGTGTCAGCCAGTTCCTAGCAGGGACGTGGAGGGAAGGTGATGCTGTGCAAGCAGCGCTGGCGGGAGCGGAGGGAGAGGGAGGAGGGCGAGAGGGAGAGGGGAAGGGGTCTGAGCTGGCACCCCCAGCGCTCGTCCTTTTGGCAGCCTGGGGAAGGCAGCAGATCGCACTCATCAAGCAGACACAGTTAATTTTTGGTACGAACATCGCCTCTGACGGGGCATGGGGACGGCAGAAACCCCAACGCCCCATTGTTGTCTGGGGAAAAAAAAAAAAGGAGTTAAAACCTTACAGCCGTAACATAGAAATGCTGTAGTTCAAGCTGTAGTTATGGGCCAAAAGGATGGAGGTGGCTCGGAAACGGCTGGTAGAAATAAGCTGTGGGTGGAAGCGGAGCCATCGCTCCGGTATGCCGAGGTCCCCAGGACAGGGGCAGGAGAGGGGACGGGGGGGTTCAAATCCTGAAAGGCATCGGGAAGGGAGGGAGGCTGTGGCCTCTCCGCTGGGAAGGGGCATCCCGAGGGAAGCGTCTGCCCTGGGGCTGGAGCGAGGACCTGGGGTGAGCTGCCGGACGCCTGCCTGCTCTGCCCGCCGAGCATCACCTCCACGGCACCCGCTGCTGCCGCGCCGGTAACGCCGTCACCGGCTTCATGTGCTGGCAGGGGAGAGTCATAGCAGGGGGTGTGTGTTTTGGAGCGGAGGAGGCTCTCGGGTTTTTACGCGGGAGAGGCCGAAAGAGGAGGGACAGGCATCGGCAGTTTTAGGAGGAGAACATCCGCCTGCAGAAGCACGTGCGTAGGTTGAAAGGACAAGCTTCTGACTTTCACGAGTCTGGAGGAAAGATGAATCTTCTGACTGCAGCGTTCACCCCAAACCAGGCGTTTCAATCCCATTTTTTTATGTTTCTCACGAAACCGCGTGTGTCCATGGGATGTGCTATGTCCTATCCCGGACAATGGGCTGCGCAGAGCAGACCAGAGTCCTTCACAGCAGCACAGACCGCACAGGGAAGAGAAACCCCCTGACTGCCCACCAGCATGTAGTGATTAAATGGGAGCAGAGGCACTCCTGTACTGATGAGAAGTATTCAGCCCACAATATGGAGAAGTGGAATTAATGGTAGACTTGAAATGTTTTAGACGGAATGCTAAGAGATTGTTTAGACAGAATGCTAAAAGATTGCATTCATTCCCAGGATATATGATTGTATCTTTCAATATCTCAAACAAAAATTGTATACTTAATCTGGAACTCTGCTCCTCATGTGAAATATAAGGAATTATGACTAATCAACTGTAGCTAGTATTTTAATAATGTGGTTACCCATCTCATCTCCTTGTTTGACCAGACGTGGTTTGCCTACAACAGCAACATTTAAATCAGTCATCTTTCTTTGCCCCAGTGCAGCAGGGGTGCTTCTGACATGGCTTTGGAAGCAACGTCAGAAGACCTGCAGAGTTCCTGTGAAATTTGGGGTGGGAAGCTCAAAGCCAGGGAAACAGAGCTGGGGGAAAAGAGCCCTGGTTTGGCTTTTTCCTACACTTCATTACCTGGGTTCTGTTCAGGTTGCTGTCTCAGGATGCGGTGCTGCTGTAGCACACCTTTGCTAATTGCCAGTCTAATTTGTAACTGTAGGGGCCTGTAAAATAAACTGTGGTCACGACCCTGCGTAGTTGCATTTCTGGCTGCCTAATCCCCACCTGCCGTCAGCTGGAGGTGTGTGAGGACACAAGCAATCTCCAGAGTCTGAAAAAACACTCTGAAAGACTTAGCATGATACTTTTCTGCCCCAAATAGGGTATTTACATTTTTAGTTGGGTTTGCCCAATTTAAAATCTAAGCTCTCCATCTGAGAGTTTATATCCTGCCCTGTGGCCAGGCAGGCCACAGGTGTCGGTCTTCATTTTCTTTTGACTGTAGGACGCAGAGGCAGAAACTGTTCCCCTCAACACCCCACAACTCCAGTGTTGCCCATGGCTTCTCTGATCTGGTGCTATGATAATTTTGCTCGACAGACTACATTGGCAGCTTGCAAACAGCTTTCTGTGCTACCAGTTATGCCTGTAAAGAAAGAAAAAAAAAATTATTGCTTATGGTATATGAGTTACAGAAATTTTCTTTTTGCTTTCTAGACTGATCAATGGTCAACAAGGAATTACTATTAAAAATTATAGTACAAGATCACTTCTTACTGTTACCAATGTGACAGAAGAGCATTTTGGCAACTATACATGTGTCGCTGCCAACAAGCTAGGGACGACCAATGCCAGCCTGCCTCTCAACCGTAAGTAACGTGGACATGTGGCAAATGTTCATGGTTGTTTGTTTCCACATACATGGATTCAAAAGCCAAAAAATAGTAGTGTGCTTTTTTCCCCTGGTTCCTTTGCAAGGCGTATAAATACCATTGCGTTCCTCAGTACTGGGAAATAATACACCTGGTTATTTTTTCTGTACTGCAGATGGGTTTCTGTTCTGAAAGTGAAGGTACATTTTGGGGGTATCAATGAGTTATGAATCTACAAAAACCCCACAACTAAACACAACCCGCCATCGTGGTATAGAGGCAGAATTAGCGTTACAGAATCTTCCTGCTCAGAATAGCAATAACAGATCCCTAAGGTACCACTGTAAACAAAAACTTTTCCAGCAAGTTTCAAGGAGTATACTGAGCTGAATAACTGGGGTGTGCCAGAGCCCTGCTCCCAGGTCAGTTTGTCAGTCGTGGCCTCTGGTATGGTGATGTTGCGGAGGACTCGAAGTTAAATCTTTTGGAAAAGACAATAAGCGTTGTAATAGGTAAAGCAAAGCATTGAGATTTTTAGCATGAAGGTTACCTAAAATGGGTCTCAAATGTCCTGCTTGAAAGATATTTTTATCTGTGAATTTGTAGTATTTCACATTTGTTGAATATCTAGCCATCTGTTAGTGGCATCCGAAGATGTTCGTAGTTGAACTTTGGTGCTAATCTGTTGCAATAGTGATAAAACTGAAAGACAAAACTTAGAATATATACTACACACTTTTCTCTACATAAAGAGATTACTTATTGAGTGGAAATATGGATTTTCAGTTGCTTAAATCCTAGGGTTATTGCCTTCTAGCAGTGAAACTTCCTTCTGAATATACTTTCTATATGATATGTATTGTCAGGGTATTCTAAATTACTGCAGAAGAGACATAATAAGCAGAAAACAGCAGGAAGCCTTTGCTGCCATTTTATTTAATATTTGAAAAATCATTAACAAAGTGGAAACAATGTTACGCTTATTTTAAACAGAAAATGCAAGAAGTGAAAACAAAGGAATATTATGCCAGAAGCAGATAGTATTTGGTGTATTTGCCATTCAGAGAAGGTAAAATGAAGGTTTGGTTTAATTTTGAACAGAGCAGAGCTGAATCTCTCTTAGCTGCTGCCAGGATTTTATCAGTTTTGTATTGTTGAGATACCATGTAGCCACCCTTAAAAAGCACTTTGAGATGCAGAGGTTGAAAATGTCATATAAGTACCAAGTACGTTGTTACAAATCATAAAAATAGGTGTTCTCCGTCAGGGAAGAGATGGGATGTGTGAAGCAGAACAGCGTGAGAGAAAATACTGAAAACTGGGTCTGATCCTGACCTCACAGAATGGAATATGGGAGTGATGTTAGCCCAGAGGTTTGACTTCAGGATGACATGTCTTATTTTATACTATCATTTTTTGGATCAAATCAAAACAAGGAGAGGTTTCCAAAAGGTGGTGATCTAGATTTCAGTTGGGAATGAAGATCATTTGGTGGAGTATTTTCCTTGCACATAGTCTGCATTAATGTTATCTAGAAAGAGTATCACTTTAAAAAAAAAAACAAAAACATAACAGACCATCACAGGGTAGCAACTTAAGTACGGACTCCTTAATCCTTCAGAGACAATTTTCTCTTGTGAAACACTACTTACATTTTATTTTGTTGGCAATGATAGCTGAACATATGCGCTGGTTCAGGTATGTGTGGGGGAAGTGTTAGCAGTTAATGGTTGGCTGCAACATTTGATAGTCAAATGCAGGGTTAAGTATAATTTGATCATCATGTTACTTGACAAATGTTAAAAATTAGATGTTGATGTCTTATTTCAGTGTGTATTTTAAACTGTTAATTGCATTGGTGCAATACGGTCCGAGATGCGGAGTGGTCGGAATAGCATCATTAGCACAGCTGCCAGTAACGGCCGCGATTCGGGAGCCCCGCCATGTGCCCCGCTGCATTCCCGTGCACTATCACAACAGGTGTGCAAAGACACAGGGGTTTTTATCAAAACGCTGTCACAACGCGCAGCTACAGCGGGAGCGCTTCAAATCCTGAGCGTGGATGCCTGCACACCTCTGCTGTTAGGTATTGGCACCTTGCCCAATATTGCTAAGTAATTGCTAATTGGCTGTTTCTGTCTGCTGTTGGGTTTTTTTAAGAAAAATGCGTATAGTAGAGTTAGAAAAACTGTATTTTCTTTATTTGCACATCCCCGTATAATATATAAATGATATTGTAGCTGTGCACAGCTGGGAGTCTTTCTCAGGGACAGAGCTAAGAATATTCTCCGTTATTGGTGTCTGCATCCTTGTACAGATATAAAACTCAAGGGTGCCAGAAAAAGGATTATTTCTTCTACTACAGAGAGGGCCCTGGCTTTCTGTGATCCATAAAGGCAACCTTGAGCTAATAGAAAGTCATGAAGTGGGTAAAGGGATGTCAGGACAAGGTAAAAGCTGACTTTGTGTGGCTGCGACGTGGATTGAGGAAGGGAGAGGGTAGATGAATGGACCTGTACCTGACAGTGCCTGCGGGGTGGATGGGGTAGGAGGAGAACTTGTCTGGGGTATGGCTGATCATCCGTGGCCAGAGGACAACCCTACCGCTGCTGTGAGCTGGGGACGCCCAGCAGAAGGTCACCCAGAGCCGCTTCTGTCCCGGGGACAGATAGCCAGATCAGTTTGCAGAAGAACCTCACGTCTGGGGAGTTACGAGCATCCCAGATCCTGTGAACGTAAGGAAATTTATCATACCCCTAACGGAAGACTTGTTGGCCATGTCTAAGATCTAGCTATTAATAATAAATTCAGCAGCTGTAAAATAGAAAGACTGAGCCTTGCGGGAAAAATACAGAGAAGCAGTGGTTCCAATAAATTAATAATGAATGGCAATTTACTAATTATTCATGGCTAAGTCCTCTGTATCATCCAAATGTGTTGTGTTTTGTGGGTAAGTGTATGAAGTACGTGATCCTCCCAGAGCACCCGCGTGAGGAGTGCTTGTTGGACAGTCCCATCCTGCCATCTACGGGCCTAATTGATCAGATGTTTAGCACTGCCTATGCTGGCTTTTCCCAGAATTTCGGGTACTTAAGAAGAAGAAGAATGTAGTCCTTCCCTGTAAATAAAGCATGGATTTGCTGATTCATTAAACCCAGGAGATGAGGTGTTACGGTGTGTACCCAGGGTAAGAGGTTCCATCTTCAGGGGCGAGGAGCCAACAGGGAATGGAATTGCCCTTTTTTAATTAAGCAGATTTTGCTCTTAAATTAGCACAATCTTAATTCAAGACAAAAGGCATTTTCCTACAAACAAATTTGCAAGGCCATTGTGAGGGGAGGGAGTTATCATTAACCATTAGCACCGAGGTAGGTTTATTCGACCGTTTTTCTCAAGCAGGCAAAACTGAGATGGTCTCTATTGCTGCTAAAGCAGCAACGTCCTTACCGAGATGTCTCCTGTCCTTGTGCTTTCCCGGCCAGAAGCCATGGTTGGTAGTGGATTTCTTACTTCCTCTTACCAAAGCTGAGTCGTGGCAGAAGGTTTTTCCTACCTTTCATCTGCGAGGATAAAGGAGGAGCCGTTGGTCAGCCCCTGCTCCCCGCAGCGGGACGTGGGGTGAGATGGTCCCACCACAAACCCTTGATGAGCTGCCGGAGATCTTGGGCCGAGCACTGGGCTCTCAGCTCTGCTCCGTGGCACCAAAGGTCCAGGCTGTGTAAGTCGGGTTGTAGGGTGCATCGTTTTAGCATCCTGGCTCGGTCAGGGGTGCAATGCCAACCCCACACCTCTGCGAGCCCGGCAGGCACAACTGTCCTCATTTCTGCCTGAGCGCTCGTTGAATTAGGGCAGGAAACTGAGCAGCGGTTGAAATGCTGCGTTTTTAATCTGCATGTAGATTTAATCTATATATCTATAGAAACGATAAATCTAGTTAAGAGGCTGTTCATAAAGGCATTAAATTCACCACTACGTGTGTGATCTCTGTGTGTCCCCTGAAGATATGTCATCCACAAAAGTCTGGATTCATGTCAGCCATCACCTCGCAGAAGATGGAAATAATCATTACTTCTCTAGTAGGTATGTGTGTGTTTATTCTTAAGTAAAGGTATTATTTTTATTTTCTAAAGAGCACCTCCTGCACATTCCCTAGTATTTTTAGGAATGCTATAAATAACTTGTCAGGCAAGTGGTACCTTTCTTAAGAAAACTTGTAATACAGAGGAATCATCCATGTCCATTACTAACAGCTGCCAAAGAGATTACTTCCTTTAAATGGCTGGTTGTATGATCCACAGGTGTTACTGATGTTCAGGTTTATACAGAAATCTTAGATATATTGTCAGTAATTATTCAAAAACACAAACAATTGTGAAGAGCTGCAGAAAAGGTCAGTAGTGACATTTGGAAGGAGAAGGAACACAGCAAGGTGTGAGAGAGATGTGGTAGTATTTTCTGTGCTAATTTAATTGCTGCAGCTAAACAGACCTACTTTATTGCATAAGCATCCAACTGTGAACTTATGGTTAGTGCAACATGCTTATAATCTTGTCTCAAACATTTCTACGTTCCAGGAAGTGCCAGACCGTGCCCTCAATTTATATGTGTTGATTGCATTGTGTCCTGGTTCCTACATAGAGATTCCTAATTAAACTGCTGTATTAATATTTTTAATACATTGGGTTTCACATCTGAAATGCAAAAAAAAAATCAATATTCTTCCAAAAATTTAAATTAACTTATTGTAAATTGCACATAACATGTAATAATATGCATGTTCCTCAGTGGCACTATGTGTAGTTAGCGTGGCGTTGGCTACATCTACTGGAACGTCAAAGACACAGAGGTATTGAGGGTATCTGCGAAGTGGTATAATGGCCTTGCCATGACACATCTTCGAAATATGGGGACAGGCAACCACTTCCCATGGTCATTTCCTAGCAGTGCCAAGTCATGAAAATCAAAGAAAAACTAGGCTTAAGGGGACTTTGGAGATCACCTCAGTCATCTGACCGAGGGCATGCTCGTGATGCTGGTCATCCTTCCTGGCGGTTGTTGGACTTGCTCCCCTTGATCCATAGTGACCCTCCACCATTGCCGTCATTTTATAGACATGCTGCTTTCCCACATTAGTAGCTTTTCCTTCGTATTTAAACCAAACATTTTCTTACTGCAGATGAAGCCTGTTTTCCCCCCGTCATAGTCACCAGGGGAAGAAGAGAGAGCAGGGTTTCTGAGGAGTAAGAAGAAATGTGATCTGGGCAGAGGGACGGAAGAGCAGTGCCATGGCACAGTAACTGGCTCCAAGTCCATAAAAGCTGCTCCTGAAACGAGCAAGGGAATGACCCAAAATCAGTAACTTCATGTACCAAAGCACATGTGTGTCTGCACTACCGTCGTCAATAATAGTGGGGACAGGGTGGCCAAGCAGGCTTGCTGCTGCGACAGGTACCCTTCCCTTGCCGTTTTGCAACAGTGATTTAATGTTGTCTGATGCCGAGGCTGCGGTCATGTTCCTGAAGTGACTCTTCTTAAACCTTAAAGGTTTCTGCACGCACTTATGCCTGCTTTAGCAAGCTCGCTTCCTTTCCTCGCCCCTTTCCTCCTCGCCCCAACACGTCTGGGAGCTGGGACGTGAAGTTGTTAAACTCAGCCTCTCTGGAGCTGTGCTTCGAGCAAAGGCGCTGTGCAGCTGCGCGTGTGCTGCAGGGACTCGGTGGCAGCGGCTGCACCGCTCGTGTCATCAGTGCCGCGGGTCCGGTTCGTCTGTCAGGCGCTTGGTGTGCCGCGCTCCCCTCATGCGCGGTGCGTGGCCCCGGCTGCAGCCCAAGACCCCCTTCAGGATGAGCATTTGTTATTCTGCCTGGAATAAAGTTCTCCTGATGCGGACAAGGTCTGGGCTGCGTTGCTGGCCGTGCTCCCCTCTCCCTGGGGCTGAGCTCCAGCCCTCCTGGGGGAGTTCTCCCACATTACCCAGGTGCGACGCTGGTGCTGCCGGAGGCGGTCCTTATTATCAGTGATTTACAGAGCTTTTAGTTATCCTGCAAGGACTGCTTGGGTCGTCTTCTGTTCAGATAGTTTGGTGTCATCGTTAAACTCAGCAGTTTTGTTTTATTGACTGAGAAATCGTATTTTAGGGTATTTGCATATGTGACAGGTTTCTGCTAAGTTTTAGCTCAATAGCTTTGCCTGGCCTACCGAATTTGACATTTCTAGAAAGCAATACACTCTCCAGGGAAATTCCCTTTGTGTCCACAGTTTCAGCTGTTGTCCAATTACCTAAGAAAGATTTTACTGTTTTGTCTCTCAAATACCAGCCTGCAAAGCAAATCAAACTTCAATTTGCATAGTCTCAGCCAGGCGGGCTGGTCTGCACCAAAAAAAAAAGAAGTATATAGATATATACATAAAAAAAATTAAATGAAAATTCCTGTACACATTAGGAGCCTTTTCAAAGACTGCTGCAGTCAGTCAAAAGACATTTATTGATTTAATAAGGTTTGGATTAAGCCCAAAGTCTCCTGTAGACATCAGTGTGCAGAGAACTGGTGCCATGAACCTAACTTTTCACGGGGGGCATCCCTTCCAGTCCTGCCCCCGGGGGTGCAGTCATTGCCCTGACCTGCTCCTGCTGAGCATGCAGGGAAGGTCTCTCCCTCCGTGTCTCAGAAGGGGTTGATGGACAGGGAGCAGATGTAAAATCCATCCTGGGAACTTCCAAATCATTTGTAAAGCAGTCGTCACACGTCTGAGCCATCGTGCTTTCTTACGGTTTCTGACCGGCTGCGAGGGACCCAGGTCTGCACCTGTAGGGTTTCATGGTATACCCTTTATAAAGGCAAAGACAATCTTTGCTTGATGCATTGTCCCGTCTGGAAGCTCAGAAGGTCTGTGGTATACCTCTTCTGTTATGGGCTGAAGGTGATTTTGCTTCCTCCCCAGCCGCATGTGTGCTCTCTTTTTCACTGATGGGGTTTCTGGTCTAAGTCCTTGGTTTTGCTTACCACGTCCAAGTTGGCCTAATAGGACCGGCTGCTGCGGGAGTGGTGATCCGTCACGGAAAGGACCTGTCCTGGAGATGGAGACTGGGACAGACACCCAGCTCCTGATCGGTGTGCTGAAATTCAGGGAATTAGAGAAGCAGGATTATAAATCTGGGAGTCGGTTCCTCAGGGACCTTTCTTAAAGATCAAGGTGTATTCATCCAGGGCGTTTTAATTGAGTGGTCATGTTCCCAAGGGAAAACAACTCTCTGAAAACTTTAAACCATCCCCAATGGCATTCATAGGCAAGGTAAAAACCTTTCTTCTCTCCCTGTTCTCGCACAGGGTGAAATGCAGATGTACAATGAGGCTGAACAGCTCACAACACGGCTGAACAGCACACGACTAAAACAGAGAGTTTTCTTTGCATCACAAGTGCACCTGGGGGACTAATTTCATGAGATATTGCTGAGACGAGGAGCCCGGCAGAGTTAAAAACTCAGCACCTTAAAGTCATACATTCATACAGAGTGAGATAAATGGCCAAATCCTCCATTTATGTAAGTTGTAATAATTCTGTTAGATGCTAGGTTTGAGATCCTTCCATATGGATGCCAAGCGCTGCTCCAGGTAGCAATTACTGAGAGTTAAGGAGAAATTTTCTCTAAATCCGTTTTCCAGCTTGAGCTTTATCATGAATTATATGACAATAAGTGACTGAGATGGGATGAGGTAGAAATAACCTGTCTGAGCAAGGCCAGTAACATGTGTTTCTCCTCGACATTTAGAAGAAACTTTAAAGGCCTGAGAGCGTATCTGTGTTTGAGGGGAAAACAAAAAAGAAAAAAAAAAACAAAACAAAACCAAAAACCCCAATGATCTTTGCTATGGATCCTTACCGAAGTTGCCTTTATGTTCTGTTTCGTTACGTGTTTATATTCTCAAATTGTGCAATTATAACCATAGCTAACAATGTTTAGACACATATTCTTACTGAAGTGGATAAGTCAGAGAGGTTGAAGCATGTCTAAATGTTCATCTTGATCATCATAATTAACCGATACCTAAAACATTCAAGGTCATCTGTGGAACTTATTTATAGTGTGCTGCTGAAGGCAGCGGCTGCCCCTGCCCTGACCAGTGTGAGGAGCACCGGTGGTCAGAGCTTTTCTTGAAATTGTGTTTCTTTTCAGGGGGTAGAATACCTTGAAGTAAATTGAACTTTTTAGAAAAACTGAAAATCCAAAAATACCATGCATAACAAATGGGATGAAAACTAGAAGTGCTATAATGTGATGATATAAATATATTTTACAACTCCATCTGGAACGCAGACTTCAGCCTTGGCCTCAAAAACTTTGCAGAATGAAGGGGGAGGTTCATAAGGGGGTGATAGGAAACAAAAAATGAAAAAATTCCCATGTCAAGAGATTAAAGATGATTACTGTCTTTCTTCTAAAGGAAAAGGGGCTTATTGAAATATTGGCTAGTCTAGAGAAGGTGTATTAGGAAGTTTTCTCATAAAACAAGCCCAAGAGAGCTTTCACTTACACTAATCAGTGGCAAATTTTAAATTTAATGCAAAGCATTTCTTCATTAAAATATTATTAAGTGTAGAACTTATTTTCATAACAAGTTGTTGAGACCAAAGCTCATGGAGCTTTAAAAAGGAATTAGCTATTGATCAAGGATATCAAGAATTTTCATGAAGATGATAGAATAGATTATATACCCAAGACTTCAGTATTTAAGCAAATAGTCCAACAGGTTGGAAAATGCCATAACTGACATAATTTACCAAATAAATTCTAGGTTATTTAACAAAAGCAGTTGCTTGAAACCAAACAATGTTTATCTGAAAAGCATGTGTGCTTCTATCCTGTCAAGTGTCCTCTAATTTAGAGATTATATAAAAAAATAGAGATGGTCTCCACAGCTTCTATTTACATTTTCCTGAGAGCTGCTACATGTTCTTACGGATCTGAACAGTTTGTGAACTGAAGAAAATTGGAGAGAAAAAAAGATTTCTTTTTTTGGCTGCAAGAAAGCTAAAAATAGATTTGGAGATTTAAAAATGAGAGCTTTTTCAGCGAGCCCACACTATAAACACTAATTAACCTCTGTACTGAATCACATAATTAACAAAATGCTGAGGCATTTCAATAAGCATCTAAAATAGAGAACTCAACGTTATCTTTAATTCCACCTACAGGTTTATATGTTGAGATTTTGACTGGATTTTAAATAATAAATTGAGTATAAAAGCTTACTCTTCCCAGGGCTTTTCCAAACCTCAGGCGAAAAACATTAGCATCGGATGCTTAGATATTGCTTGCAGTATTAGAAATACTTAGTGAAAAAGACATATGATTAATTTTTCAGAAATGTACTTTTTTTCCACACATATTATCACAAGTAACAAAGCTGGTATCTTGACTTTAAAATGTTCTGCTATGAAGCATCTCTAACCGTAATCTAAGTTTTACTGTGGAGTGAGGTGCTGTTGCTGTTATAGACCTTTTCTTATAAATCGGTCTGTAAAAAGATATTCAGTTTTTTAAACTAGGCAATATTTAGATTTACTAACTTTATTCAAAGATAAAACACAAACCTGAGAACTTGGTAATTTCAATTCTGTTAATTTACTCAGTTAAAATGCTATTTTGAGAAAAAGAATAAAATGTTTAAATTACTGGGGATGTTAGGAAGAAAGCAATAAATCTCATGAAGTAACCACAAAGCAAACTAAGGCCCATCACAATATAGCAGTCACGTACAGCCGTTTTTATTTAGCCAATAAAATGTACATCAGGTACCGGTCCCTTTTCTTTGCTAATGCTATTGCTGAGCTTTCCAGGGTGCTGCAAGTATATCAGAAAATGTCTGTCAGACTGGAGAAACTAACTTTGGAGTCAGGATGTTTTATCGAAATCAATAGAGACGTTAATGTTTTTCAAACTATGATTTTACAGCTAAAGGTAGTTCTGTGCATTTTGTCTTCAACGAGGTAATTCACCGTTCTTCTTAATTTAGAGCTGAGTTTAAAAAATAGATTCCTGCTAATATCAGAGCAGTATATTGTATAAAGTATGGCTGGTTTAAAAAAGTAGTTTTAAATTAATGACTAAGTGGTTGATATTTTGAAGCAAAATAGCACTTTTTGCAAGATAACACAATGCTTTCCCTGAACGCAGATTTCTAAATTAGGATGCAATGTGAAAAAAGGATTAAAGTTTCCCTGCACTGCTTGTCATCGTCCTGTCTGAATTTCAGTATGTCGCCCATCAGACACATGGTTTCCTACTACAGAATTTTGCAGCCAGTCCATTTTTGTTTGCAAACCTCTTGACCTTTCAGCATTTACTCTCAACCAGCAGCTGCTGAAACTGCTCCTGGGCTCTGTAAATATTGTTCCACAGTTCAGTGTGCAACCTGAGCAGATAGATCATCATGTCCAGGACATGCAAGTGTCAATGCAAGTGAGAAAGGTAGTTCAGCTCTTTACGGTCATTGTTAATAGTTGTTATAGAAAATACCCTGCAAAATTTGCATTACTTTAAATGAAATTCCCAGTCCAGGGACTGGAACCATCATTCCTCCATTTATAAAAAGTTTTTCCCAGAGTGCCTGGGACTTTTCTTGAACTTAAAAATACTTTCCCATGTTTTCTCCTAGCATGTCCGTAGTTACTGACACTGTCATTTCGGAAGGAGGGGAGCAAGGAGGAGCGTGGCATGTCTGACCCTGTCTCCTCGGTCTGACGCCAGCCGGAGCTGCGGCTGCCCCGGCACAGCAGAACGGGAAGGAGCTCTGGCTGGAGCTCATTACAGAGCTCTTAACGACTCCTAATTCTTTCTGGGTTTGCCCAGGGTTTTTTGGAACTGGCGCCTGGCTGTGGGAGGACAGAGTGAAAGGAAATTGCCCCTTGAATAAACAGTTGCGCGGTACCAGTCGAGCAAAGCAAAGGCTGGGAGAGAGTTGTTTCTACACGTAAATCAACGCAATAAAGCGCTGCTTGGGAGAATAACGGCTTAGGCTAAGGGATGAAGCTGGTCCAAAAATGAATGGGTGTGAATTTGTCATGCATAAATCCAGGCTGAGAGGAGGATTTCTAACCCTTAGAACAGGTGGGTTCTGCAGCAGTCTTCAATAGAGAGCAGTGGGGCAAGCAACTGAAATTATTTCTGCAATCAATCTCAGTGAGTTTATCAAAGGGATTTTGTCCTCGGCATTTAAAGATATGAACCAAAAGCCTCAGGTCGCCATACAAAAAAAAGTCAAAAAAGAAGATGTGGCTCTTGGTGTAAAATTCCCTTTCCGCTGTTCCAATGAACTCTGTACTGCAAAGCTAAACAAAACCCAATTTCACCCAGGGATTTAGTGCTGGTTTGAGTTTATCCTGTTTAACAAGTGGGGTATGTGGTTGGCATTGATGAAAACAATTGGCCTGGGTCTAACCCTACCTAATGTCCCCTTTCTAGCTACTCGTGCTTCTAGATTTCTACAAGGTGATTTTTATTGTTTTGCATTCCAGAAAGAAGTCCTGTTTGTCTTTTTTTGCATGTGAAGATTTGTTTCATTCTCAACACATTAGAAGTAGCCAGTTTGTTGTGCATGTTACTAAAGCAGTGAAAGGCTGATGTCGAGAGGGTCAGGGCAGGAATCCTTGGTGCTGAGGCGGGACTGCAGGAGGAGCTGGGGCCAGTCCAGGGTTACCTCTGCCAGGTTTAGGTGAATTTGGTATCCAGAAGGATGGAGAAGATATTTCTATTTCTAGAAATAATATGTTCAGTTCTTGTATGCTAATAGTACGTTTATAATATGCTAATAGTAGTTCATCCATGCAATAAGATTCTAAGCTGTAGCAGAACACTTACCTTAATGAGTTGTGCTGATTCTGCATTGGAAGCAGCAGCAGAAAAGCCAGTCTGCCTCTGACCTTGGCAGGGAGTCATCCTTGATTTGGGTGTAATCTCCTGAGGCAGGATCCCAATATGTAAATAATAGGTAATCTAATATTTTTAATTTCACTACCTTGACCGGGAAAAAGTTACCGGGTCTGACAACAGCTATCGCAGCCTGATATATCTAAATCCCTTGCAGAAGATAAGTGAATCCTTTGAGAAGCACATTTGTTGTTTATTTTAACCCACTGATGGTGTGCTTGGAGCCTCTGTTTTCTTGTAGGCTATTTGCAGCAGATTTCTGTTCCTTGATCTTAGTTTTTAATAGCTCCCCAGGCAATAAATGCATTTCCTTCTTCTGAGTGTTTGCACAATGACTTGTTCTATAGATTAGCCAGGCACTGTTTGTCTCCTGTTCTACCTATTTTCCAACACACGTCTGTACCAAATGAAAAACAGTTGTACTTCTCTATGATTCATTTGTAACTGGAATAATTCACATTAAGGTTCACTGTTGTGTTGTTCCTCTTTTTTTCTCTGACTTGTAGCATTATGTGGCACTCTATTTCTCTTGGAAAGTTCAAAGTCAAATCTTATAATGTGCTCCTTCTTTAACTCTGGATAGAGATGAGCAGCCATAACTCCAGCTTAATTAAGTCTCCTTTTACAGAAATTGTAGACTTTTTATGAATTTCATCATGACATTGGCACATTTCACCATGTAATTTATAAAGATTTGTAATGATTCATTTGATAGGCATTGTCTGTGGATTTCAGTTCATCAGGGATCAGCAGAACTATAATTACACAGTAATTATTAAATAACTTATTCACAAATTGCTGTGCCAGTGAAAGCAAATAT
Organism: Haliaeetus albicilla; assembly: GCF_947461875.1. Taxonomy (NCBI): domain Eukaryota; kingdom Metazoa; phylum Chordata; class Aves; order Accipitriformes; family Accipitridae; genus Haliaeetus; species Haliaeetus albicilla. The sequence goes on from NC_091490.1 coordinate 1,136,570, forward strand.
CAGAGCAGTTGAACAGCATCTAGTTCTTCTAGGCATGTGTTATATACGTACGAGGATTGCAGAGGTGGGGATGCTTACTCTAAACACAGCAGTAATGCATAGATCGGGCAAGAATGGCTATAAATGAGAACGAGACTGCTATTCTGGGAAGAGTTGGCTATGCCCGTATTCCCAGAGCCGCAAGCAGCAGGAGAAGACTTTCACCCGGGAAACCCTACAGGAGGTTGACCTGGCGGTGGTTGGGTCAGGAGCCCCGGCTCCCCCCGCTCAGGGGGAGCATCTCTACAGGCTGACCCAGGGCGTGATGGACCCTGATGGCACAGGTACTGTCTGTTGGCCCAGATACCGACTACAAACTTCAGCATTTTGGTTAGGTACCTGAAGTCGGTACGAACTCTTCCCAGTCGGGTCCCTGCATCCAAGCTGCCGCTCCATTGTAACTCAGCCAGATTCTCCTGTTTTCTGATAAACAGGGCGATGAGTTGCCCAGCTGCCCGCTACTGTTGGGACTTTTCCTTTGCCCAAGGCAGCCCTGTGGGACATGGGGGTCCCGGCCCCAAGTCACTGCTCTGAGTCAGTGAAAGGAGAACGGGCAGAAACGTGGCTCCCGCGTACTGGGACTTGCATCCTTACAGGTGGACTCCCTGTCTGACCCCACGTTAATAATATTTATTCAGAAATTGTGTTCTGCTGCAACGAAATGAACTATTCGTGTTAGCCAAAGCATAAATGCATGATGCAATTTTAGTATGTGTGTGGCTGAGCGGTACCTCTGACTGCACCAGAATAGTGGAATTGGCATTTCTGTGTGTGCAGAGCTTTATAGAAAAAAAACAGCTTTATCATGTAAGTATAATTTGGTGTGGCAAGGTATCCCGTGGAAAAAACTGGAAAAAATTAGAATTACTCTTGCTGGTTACAGAGCACAACATTTTATAGTGTTTCTAGCCCACAGATCTTTAATACAGCCCAGATCAAATGTGCATGTGTCAGAGCAAATGCTGCTGGGCATATTGATCAAAGGTCTTAAATATTGAGGTCAGCTCTCTCTCCTACAGACTGCATGTAGCTTCCACTGCGTGCCAGAAAGAAAACAAGTCTGCCTTTTTTCAACCTCCAGGTAAAGTGCAGTCAGCTAGCAAGCAGAAGCATTTTTATATGTCACTTGGCCTTTCCAAGAGAAGCCAAAGCATGGCTTAACGATATACTCCGGCCTTGCGCGGGATGAACGAAAACATGCTGGTGCTGGGAGAGGGTTTAACTGGGCTGCAGGGCTGTGTGGGAGAGGAAGGTGTCTCCTGGAAGATTGCCCTGCACCCAGGCTATGTTTCTTGGAGTTGTGCATGTTCAGCAGTGGGAGAAAATTAACAAACCTGCCTGTTATCGTGAACCTGGCAAAAACATTTGTTTAACAGTATTAGCAGTCACAGGCATACCACTGTACACCCAGGAAGGAGGTACTGCCGTGGCATGCGTTGTATTGCATCTCTAATGTATATTTTGCCTTATTTACTTCCAGAAATATAGCGACAGTTGTGCAGATGTAAAGAATGACCTCTGAGAACAAGAATATAATTATTGGGAGTCAGAGCAATGCTAATCATATGTTTCTGAACAGCAAAAATGCTAACAGATTTCTAGATCTACATTATTCATGAGCTTCCTATTTATACATATGAATGAAAGACCAAGCTAAAAGGATGCAGACTATTTTGTCACTTTTTCTTCATTTTGTTATGGTCTCAACAGCTGTAAAAATCATTAAAGCAGCAGTTTTTTCTGGAAAATCTGAAATAGGAAATGAGGAGTAATGAGCAAATATTGTTTATCCTTTATAATACTGTAACTTGAACAACTAAATAAAAACATTGTATTTCATGTAACTTTTGTGATGTAGACAAAAATGTTGATAGGAAATAGAAATTCAATAGTTTTCTCTATTTGCTTCACCCTGGTTTTGTTGCCTAAGGCACAGACAGCACACAGGTGACACGGCACCAGGAAAGGGACAGACTCATTAGCAGCCTCGTTAGACCTTTGACAGCAACAGGAGGTCATATTCAGTGTAGCACCCCGACAAATGGGTTGTCTGTGTTTTCTTTGTCCATTTCGCAATTCAGTTATGCAGCTCTGTGCTATAAACTTGGTGTAGGAGAGCAACAGGCTGGGAAGGGTTGAGTAAGCATTTAGAGACCACTTTCAGAAAACTCCTAAAATGTTCTTTTTTCTCTTCCATGAAAAAAGGCATTCTTCTTCCTCCATTCATTTTAATTAAAAACATGCAATTTATTTTTAAGGCTTTTTTCTTTTACAAGAATCTCCATGACGAGTTCCTGTGTGCTGACTGATGATCCCTTGACATTCAGGTGTGCTCTCTGCTTTGCAGGGAGCCTGCGTGTCGCGTAGAGGGGACCATGGTAGATGCTTACATTTATGGATTGACGGGCAAACCACAACATAACAGTTGAAATGGATGGTGAGGCAACTCAAGGACAGGTTAGATTACAACAGGACACTTTCAAAAAATTTCCCTTAACTGATCGTGGTTAAAACAACGGCGGCTTCTTTTCCTTTTTGGCAGACAGTCTGCCGTGGGTCTGGCTGCAGCCGCTTATTGAGAAATTGAGATGCTTCAAGTGTGCAGGGGAAGGGAATTTCATAAATCGTATCCTCAATAGTGCTTTTCTGATAAAAGTTATAGGAAAACAAATTGTAAACCATGTGGAAGACTTCATAAATGCAGGTCCTCAACAGAGATTGCAAACTGGTTGTGCCTTTTATTATGTTTTATTTTTGATAATACTCAACAGTGTCTTGTAACTGGATACACAGTGCTGGGAGAAACGCTTTTCGATTTGACATCAAATGAGCCCTATTGATGTATCTTCTTAGAATGCAAAAGTGCTGTCTGAGGTGTTCTTCGTTTGCAAAAGTTATTGTTATATTTCATAAACTGCCATGGGTGTCCCTAGGTTTCTCTCTGCATCTGAAGGGGCCTCAGTTTCTTTGGAAAAAAAACATCCTTATGTGGCTTTAGATGGAGTAAGTAGCATGTCCCTAATACGGGGGTGGCCGGACCGTTTTGATCTCCGTGGCATTTCGGCAGGAAAGCAGAGCCCCCCACTGACAGCAGCTGCTGGTTCCTTTCCCTCTCTTTAAATCCAGAGCATCACTTCTCTCTCGGGGGATGTATTTGCTGAGTTGCGCCTCTTCCCCCGGCACAGGTCATTCAGAAGGCTGCGGGGAGCCCTCCGCGCCCGGGGCGTGCGTGGGACCCGCCATAAAACAAAATATTTCTATTGGTTTGGGAGTTCTTTGCCTTTTATTGGCTTCTCTCTACACGTAACCTTCGCCACCTCCAAACTACCCGTAACCGTATTTTCTTTGCAATTAATGAATGAATACTTTTTCCTGTCCTGATGTAAGCGACCCTTTGCACCGTTTGTTTTACGTTTTTCTCTTAGACCCGCTTTGCAGGAGTTTCTTCAGCCACACGTTGTGTGGGACTGCTGAAGGCTGCAGGTGCTGAGGTCCATTCTGAAATCTGTACAGATTTCATTGTTCAAATTTATTTTTGTTCCTTGAAATTTGTTGCACTTTTTCATTTTTTAATAGTTCAGTGCTTGCAAATACTAGTGCAAAGATGCACTAGTGATGGGACTGTAGACTAGTGGGTATATTTTTGCGATACTCAAAAAGTAGACTGCAATATGAATGGGTGCTTTGGCCAAAATCCCATTGCTCAGGATAAGTTTCCCTGATTTATTAAATTCCTTAAAGCACGGGTAAAGCCTTGAGCATATACCAACATGTCATAGATGCAAAATCGTTGTGGTAGTTGGGGATGGAAACTGCATGCTCTTTGTGGCAAGGATATCAAATGAATGATCTTTATTTCAAATATTATTTTGAATGTTCTTAATGGAAATAGGAGTTTTGCTTGTTAGTGGTTCACAACCCCCCTAGTCAAATTAAATTTAAAACATTTTTTTTTCACACTATAAAATAGTTCCTCTGACATAAAGTATGATGATTCATTCTGGAACTTATTAAAAAGTAAACAAATTTAAAAAAAAAAACTTTAGTAGACTCCAGAACTAAAACAATGTGTTATTTTAGTATCTATCTTCGATTTTTTCATAAGAAAATCAAAGTCCATTTGAATTTTAGGTAAAACTTTAAATTCATCCCATTACTTTTTGTTTGCCAGCTAAGAACACGTGTGGTGCTCAGGCCTGGTACTCCACAGAAATGGATTTACAAGAATACACTAAAAGGTGTCATTAACGTGTTTTTTTACAGGCCTCAAAATATTTGAATATTTATTGAAAAACTGCTATGAAGCAAACCAAACTACTGTAGGTGTAGGGCAGTGAGGATTGCTGAAGGATGGAGTGAATAAACTACCTGGCAATTTCAGGTCTCAGACTCAAGGTTAATAATTATTTTTTTTATTGCCTCATAGACGTTGAACTATTAAATACTTATCATCCTGTAATAAAAGAACAAACCATTTAAATAAAATAAACCATAACTAGGCAATTAAGGTGTAATAACTCAAACCTGTAAAAGACCTCAAATTGCAATTGCAAAATATTAATGGTGAGTAAAAGACACAGAATAAATTAAGGTCACGTCTCCACCCAATCCACTTTCCATCCAAAAGATTTATTATTAAATATGTTTTTCTATTTACCCTTGTACTCAAACAGTCTCTGGCTTACCTAGGCTTAAGGACCTTTATTTCAAAATAAATCATTAATCTTCAATATAGCTGATAAAGCCCAGGGGAGATTAGATTAAATAAGCCTGGTTAATTATCAAAGGTCATAAATAAAAGTAGTTGGGGGGGGGTTAAATTAATTAATGTGTTTGTATTTAATTGTCAGTTGTATTTTGTACCAGTTATTGATTCCTCCAGTACATAGGAAGTCTAAATATCATTACAGCAAAATCCAACAATTTTACTGATGCAGACTGAAATGAAACAAGATTTTTGTATTGTCTTGTTAGAAAATACTCTCCTTATGATCTGTAAGTGTGCTAGTCTGGTAGCATCATGTTTTGACACTTTCTCAGATCTAGAATTTGAACTCTCATTAGACAGGCTGTTACTGATGTTGAGTAAGCAGCTACCCCCATCCTATAATAAATGTTGTGCTTTCTCTTACACAGTGTATGTAAATGCCATTCTATAGTAAATATGAATATTTAATCATAACTTTTCAAATCATTTGTATTTATCTTAAGAAAACTCATGGGATTTTAAACCAAATACCTTGAAACCATTTAGAGTGTTGATGATTAGTATCTAGACTGCAAAATACTAGAAAAAACTAGAACAATGTTGGAAAGAAAAAACTAGAATATCTGCCAATGCTATGGTTTTGTCAAATTAAGTATGTATCTTCTCATGATTGTGTATCTGAATTCTCAGTCTTCCTAAGAAAATATTATTGAGCAGAATGGATTTCTATGCTCTTGTGTGTGTCATATCCTGAAACGAGATTTCATGAAACATAAGTTCTTAGCTCAAGGCAACCTGAGTTTGTTCCAGTAATTATTTCACACTTGGGATCAAAATACCTGAAGAATGGCAGAAACCAATGTTACAATGTTGAGGGCTACAGAAATCAATTAAAATATTTCATAGTTTCTGTTCATCATAGTTATTGTAAAATAAGGTAGACTTTCTTCCACTGTAACAGTGAAGAATATAGAGAATTAAATTATATCTCAGACTTGTATAGCGTTGCTTTCTATTCTGAAAAATAGAATTTGAGTGTGGCATATGGCTTTACTCATAATAAAAAACATTTTTCATTTTTAAAAAATGGTATCCCCCTACCATTATCAATTGCACAGCCAAAACAATTTCATTTTGGACCAGCTACAGAGTGATAAAATACGCTATCTTTGTAATAGAAAATTGGATCTATTTCTGTAACTCAAGACTTCTTCTGTAATGAATGGTCCCAGTGACGGGCTGGTGCTGAGCTCCTGCTGGGAGGGTGCTCCAGAGAACTGGAAAAGAGCATCATCATTTTTATATTGCTGAAGAATTCTCTTTCCCTAATGGATCGAAATGGCATTTACGGTGGCATCAACACCCACTGCGAGCTACAGACAAACGTTGTGCGCCGGCTCCAGCATCAGCAGGAACGTGCTCCCACCTCTGCAGCTGAGGAGCGTGGGGAGAAGGCGGTTGGGCAGGGTGGCTGGTAAGTGGGAATGGAATGGTGAAGGCTGTTCCTGTCTTAATATGGAGCAGTATTGGATTGGTTCCATGTCGATGAAAGTCTGTGTTTTGTGATTTGTGTTTTTTTAAAGACCTTGATTTGCCGTGGACATCCTTACAGTCTTCATATACTGGAAAAATATATATATGTTATATTTCAAATATTGTTAATGTGAAATTAATCACAATATTTAGAGCAGAATTGGGCTTCAGAAGTGATATCCACAGAGACGCTTTGTTTTCTGTTACCTTGAAGGAGATACTTTTTTCAGAGGCAAAACTATCTCAATAGACTAAGAATGCCAAGTGCTGAGTCCAGTTGCTTGATGTGTCTTGTCATTTCAAATATATTATTAGAAAAATTAGTAAATTCACTGTATAAAATGCAGAGACAAAAAACAGCAGATGAAGACTGAGGGGTTTGGCAAGGTACCAGAAATGGGAATGTTGTCAAAAGCTCTGTATTTTCTTTATAGATAAAACACAGAAAGCTGACGTGGGGGCACGGGGGAAGGAAGGGGAATGGGAATAAATAATGAGCGCTCTTCTCTCCTTTGTGTTTGTGCCAGGACAAGGCATGGAAAGAAGAGAGAGGAGAACGAAGATGTACATCTGGCATGGTCCCGTGGCGTTCCAGTTTTCTCCAAACGTCACATTTTTTGTACCTTCACCATTGCCTTTCCATTCTTGGATTTAATAAATCTTGAATGAAAGCCCTACCAGTCTGTGAGCTGCGGCTCCAAGGGGGCTGTGTTAGAGACCCTCACCCGCAGCCCGGACTGTGGCAGTGCTAGTGCCGTGCAAATAATAAATTAATTTGCAACACCAAAGTGGTTTCAGTTACTACATCTTCATTAAACACTATGAGCAATTTTTGGTTTTAACAAATTTCTTTTTAGATAAGTTTTATCTTAAACTTGCAAGGTGGGAAAACTTGCAGTATTTGCAAGTGCAGACTGAGATTTTGGTAGTTTTTCTCTTCTTTCCTTCATTGGCAGACCCCTCTGTACGAGGCTGCAATGTTTTGTAACTGGAAGCATCATGCACCATTTTGAGATGTTACATCTCTTGAATTCTTTTCACAGGCTGCAGTTTAATAATGAAATTGTTCACGTTACTGAAGTAGTAAATTCCACAGGAGAAACTGTATTCTGGAAAATGCTGAGCACATTCTTCTTTGCGAGATGCCGTAACAGTTATGTTTCAAAATAATTACACAGAGCCGTGTGTGAGAGTCGCTATACTCTGTCCCAAATGGCTGATGAACTCAGGTCTGTGAGCAGCAGACAGGGAAACGCGGCTTCGTTAGCAGCAAAGAGTGAGGGATTAGTCACAACTTGTGACAAAGGGTGTTTGAACTGAAGTGTGCCGGTGTAAGTAGTAACCATGCATCCGTCACTATAATGTCTGTGCATTTTTACATGGAAAGATAGGAAAAATTTCCGGTACGTGTACCGTGGGCAATTCTGTGTCTGCTTTTGGTTGCTGATGGGTTTGGGAGACAGGAGGAGGAGGTGGGGTGCTTGCCTGCGGGGTTGGTATGTCTTTTATCTGAGAGTCAGAGGCTCGTAGGCTGGTTTTCTGCAGGCAACAGCCTGAAAAAACATATTGTTTACTTCTGCTGAGTTTTTCGTATTCTCTTGGGGAAAAAAAAAAAGGCTGGTTTATGCCATTAAGATGCTGGGACTGGGAGGATGCCTGGGTCAGTGAATCTAATCCCCTTATACTGCAGGCTGCTCCGTCGTGTAATCCCTTCCATAAACTAATAGAGTTTCCTCCTTGAAGGAGTTGGTTTTCTGTTGCACAAGCTCTGATGAGGAGGCAGCGTGAGGACAGCAAGGCTATAAAGGCTGCAGACCCACTTTGGATTTCTGAATGCATTCGCTCTCGGTTTATATCTATTTGTTCATGCAAACAGGGGTTGATGAATTACTCGGTTCCTTAATCATATACTAGGAAATTTTCTAGGCAAATAGTTAAAAGTAATTGGCCTCTAGTAAACTAATAGCCAGTTTTTATTTACTTGCTTATTTTTACCTGCCTATATCCTTTAATCGCTCCTTCCACCTCATATTTTTCTAAAGCCTTGAATGCCATGAAGTTGTAGTTGTGTGTGCTTATCCTCCTTCAACATATCTTTAATTCTCAGTCCTGATGTACCTGCTGTCCCCCCTCCCCCATGAATTTGCTGTTGTTTTGGTAATTTTATGTGCAAACGTATTTAAATCCCTCTGACCTGAGTATCCTGAGCTGATTGAATTTTGTTCTAACCTTGGTCTGGCAATTTCCATTTCCATTTTGTTATTCAGATTGCCATCTTTTAAGCTTTTACTAAAACTGAAGAAAAGAAATTATTTTTAGGTCCATGCTTAGTTTTTCTACCCTACCTTTGTGAACAGAGGCACTTTCATTTTTCTTTGGTATCTATGGGGCTAAAGAGTGTTTTGCAGCAGGTTGGCTGTGGTTTCCTTTCCAAGGCACTGTTCAGCTGGGCATCTGGGCAACTCCCACTTCATCCCTGCCCAGCTGGGTTTCCCGGACATTGCTTCTTTATGGCCAATTCCTTTTGTTCCTCGTAATTTTCCTCCTTGTGCTGTGTAGCCTTTCATGGGGCGGTTTCCCATTTTGTTAAGAGGTTTTCTCTGCAAGCTTTTTTTCAGCCTGGGATCAGAAAGGAATTTCTAGATGCTATCTCTTTCCTTTTGGTAAAAGGCAACATTAAATGTCCTTGATGTTAAACTGCACCTCCTTGTCCCAGCTGTCTTTATAGTAGCTTATATTGTCCAAAGATTTCTCTTTTGAGGATTAGAGCTGTAGTTACAAGTCTGCGGGGTTTATTCTTCCACTTTATTTAAACTCACTCAACTGCTGATTCTCTAACACCAGATTATTTCCAGCAGTCAGCTCTAGCATACACTCACCACCACTAACCCAAACTGATTTTAAAAGAACATTACATTTTATTTCTTTCCCTGACAAACTGGTACAAATACCTACACACCTTTTCCCACATTACCCCTTCCTTACCTCCGCGAAGTCAGGCTGTTACACCAGGACCTGTAGGTGCATTTCTCTCTTTAAAAACTCTCCAGTTGTCTTTATCAAAATTTGACTTTGCAGATAAATAGATTTCCTTGTGTTGTCCCAAGGAGACTTTTCTCTACCTTCCTCAGAGTAATATTAATTAACCCAGACAGTTTGTTTTACCCATGGTATCATCTTTTGCGTCTCTCTACTCCATCACGACGCGTGCGTAGGACACAGCACTCTTCTTGGGGTGCTCTCTACCCCATTCTGCCCCGGCTCCAGCTACTGTTCTGCACTGTGCTGCGTTTGGTCACCCTTGCCCCCTTCCAGGACTCTTTGCATTGCTTACAGGCAGGTTTGTTATTTCTCCCTGGCGGTGTTCGGTGTCAGGCTGTGATTTGTACATGCCTTCTGACAGCATCACTTAGCTGACTGCTGTTCTCAGCGGCATTCCTACTTCTTCCACGCACTTAATCCGTCTGCCATCAAATACTTTTATTTGCTGTCTTGTCTACGTTTACTTTGTTTTCTTTCTCCTCCTACGCACAGTTGCAGAGATCTCTTCAGCTTCTCCTTACCTTCCCCCTTTCTCTTCTTAAAGCTGCCCAAGTCAGGGATGCGGCCTTGACCCCAGAGGGCAGCTGTCACCGGTCCTCGGGTGTACCAGCCCTTCTCCAAAAGCTGCTTCATGACTTCCACAGATTTGCAGTGCGTGGCAGCACCTCTGAAATGACAGGACAGGGGCTTCTAACTCCAGACTCATTTGTCCCAAACTATCGCTATGAAATTCTGCTTTCTATGGTGACATCTCTGACAGCATCCCCAAGCATTCAACATCTGGTTGGTAGGGTATTTGTAAAGAGAGCTGAACCTTAAAAAGCAGTAAAAGGTACACTTGTACACACCTTAGAAAAAATTAAACTTTCATCAGCTCTTCCCAAAGCATGCCACTCTGTTTTGGCTGAAACTGTTCTGGCCTGCCTTCCCAGAGGAGTCTGGGTTCCTCGAGGGGCCGAGCTCTGCCTCTGCAGCATGGTCACTGCAGAAGCCCTGTTTGAGCATCCCTGGAGCCTTGTGGCCTGGGAGAGATGCCCGCCATGAGTTTTGACCTTCTCGCTTGGACGTCCACCAGGTGTTTGAAGTTGATGGTGGGAATTTGCCCCGTTATCCCAAACCGGTGGCAGCAGTTGATCTGCAAGTGCAGCCACAGGACTGAAGAGCAGGCAGCCTTCCCAGCTAGGCAGCGAGGATGAAGAGAAGTACAGGCCAGCAAGTAACATTAAGTGGTTTGGGGCATTAGTATCTTTAGACCTTGATAGAAATTACCAGTTTTCCATTTATGTTTAGCAGCCAGTGATGCTGTGCCAGTAAGCCTATGCCCAGGATGCTCCCATTTCTATCGTTTTGGTCCCAGCTTCAATTAAAGCTCTGCTTTAAAATAGATGCTTTTGGCTCATGCCTGCCTCACCAGAATAAGCGATTCTGAGGATAAAAACAAGGATCCTGCATGCAGCAATTCAGATGGCACCAAGTCTGTAAAGGGCAAACTAGGAGGTGGTGTGAACACATTGCTTTTCCTCTGGTTTATGAAACAAATCTAAAAAGTTCTGCTCAAGGAGAATTCTTCACTGAAGTCACAGAAATGGCACAGAATATCACGTTCTTCCATTATACTTCCATATTTTTTTCCACAACCACCCTTGAAAATTTGAGCAGTCCTGATATTGCAGGATTGGGGTCCCAGCAAAATGAAGTACAGATACTACCACTCTTTCCTACACATCCCTGCCTCCCAGTGTTACTAAGAAGTCATTAATATATTTTAATTTTAATGAACCAGCCTAGCGTGCTTATAGGAGAACCAGCTGGTTTTGTTTTCTCTCTATAGACCTGAACAAATTCATGAATAAAGATTTGCAAAGAGTTTTAGAACTTGAAACTAGAAATATATCCATCTCTCCAATTCCTTGATCTAATAATGTATTTAAAAAATGAGATTTTTGCAAGAATAATACATGATATTACCGCCTTCGCTTCCAGGCTCAATGATGCTACGATTCTGTGACTTTATGCTACTGTAAGCACCTACAATTAAGTCTAGCTCCAGTGTTTCCAAAAGAGGCACGATCCTAGTAAAATCCCTGCTGCTTTGGGTATGGTATTTTGCCTTTTATTGAAATATTGTTCTCATTGAGTATGTTAATTTACTTGATTGTTGCAAAGAACGTTGTTGTTCTGCAGCAAGAGGAACCTTTTCCTTTATAAGGAAGCCATAGCAACAAGGAGGATTGACTCCTAAATTCAGAAGAAAAAGATCCTGTTATTTTAGGGTAGCCAGAAAAATAACTTTTGCCATCATTGTACAATGCATTTGAAGCAAAGCTGATAATTATATATGAGAAGCAGGATGTAATTTCCCAGAACATAAAGATTTAGAAGGAATTAAAGACCACTAAATAAAAGTATTATAAAACTTATAAAACAGTCATTAAAACACAAAATTGAGGAATTCTTGATAATTCTTCGTTTCTTCTGAGTCTCTTGTTTTAACACCGTTTCTTTTTGTCCTGCTAAAGTTATGTTTGCTCTATGCAGGAGTACAACCTTATTTCATAGAGGATGGCTTTTTTCTCTCGACAGGTGGAAATGCTTTGTTATATTGCATTTCCCTTTTCCCTCGCTTTAAGCCCAAGCAGTGCTCCTTGGCTGGGGACGGCCCCCACAAGCCCAGCAGTGCTGCCCTACCTGCAGTAGGCTCTACCCAGGCAGGATCTCGCAGGTTCCCCGCACAATGAGATGTCAGCCAGGACTTTCACTGTGCCTCTCACCTAAGCAAGCAGCATCGGTGTCTTAAGCAGATTGAGTCAAAACCCACAAATACATCACTATGGCTATTGCGCAGTTTCCTAATCCATGCCAGTGTAGCAAAGTCCATGGATTTTTAAGAATTAGACATTGCTGATATCAATTTAGTTCATCAGTCTTAACTGCACAATCATCATTTCTGTAGCTTTGTGTATTTTGCTTTATATCTGTTAAATATGCTGGGAAAAACCCCTGTTTGCGCCGCAGTCGGTTAAGCAGGAACCTTCGTCTGAAGCACAATGCAACCCCCAGAGAATCCTCCACCATCATTTATGTCCTTCACCGACTTTGTGTCAGGCTCGCTGGAAGCAGCCAGCTCCTGCTGTCCTGCAGCCCAGCACCCAAGTGCCGCAGCAGGGTATACAAACTGCACATCCCCTGGGATGCGCCCAGCTGGAGACCACCCTCACCTCCACCTTTCCGTTCCTGCTGCCCCAGTTGGCATGGTGGGAACTGGTGAGGGACGTCTGGGAACTGACTGACTGACCGACCCGTCTGTCCACAGTTCTCCGTCTTTCCACTGCCGCATACATAAACTACCCCATATGGGGGTAGGAAACCTCGATACTAGACTTTAAATCCTTTTTATGTTAAAGACTACTCAAGATGTCAACAACTTTCATGGATTTTAAATCTCAAATGAAATTGTAAAGTTGGAGTAATACAGTTCAAATCCATTTTATTTAAAAAATGTGATTTGAATTTATCAGCAACGATGATGTATTTGTCAAGATGTCAAATAAATATTTTTAAGATTGGAAACATTCATCTGTATTAGCAGAATTCTTAGCATCAGTAATTTGGTATCAAAACTTCATAACTTTTTGTTTGGGAAAATATTTGTCTGTTATTTCACTTGGAATCATTTTTGCATCGTATTAACCTGAAAAGTAATTATAGGGGGAAAAATGCAAAATTGGACGAGTGGAGAGTGTGTTCAGCTATTACCTGCACATCCATTGTTATCAACTCGCTCACATTTTTTTTCGTTAGTTTCTTGTTATAGTCAAGATACGGTCAATGATCTTTTGAGCTTGGTAATTTTGTTAAATCTTTTTTATTAGGAGTATTGAATTGCTACATTGAGATTGTAGCTTGCTTCTGTGCAAGATTGGGAATGGTATTTCATTTTGCATAGCACTATTCAAAGCTAATAAAAAGGCACAGAATAATGAATTTTGAAGCAAAATTATAATGAAAAGCCACAGGTGGTTGTTTCATTAGACTGAATGCTGAAGAATTGTGCTCTTCTCTTAACTTTTTATATTGTTTGTATTGGTTGCCCCAGGTGAAGTAAACATCTTCAAAATGTGTTTGATGTTTTTGAGAAATATTTTCTTCTGGAAAGACTTCAGTAATTAAAAAGATGTGCATTTTTAAAAGTTCACTAAAGCACAAAACTATTACTTTAAAATATTCTTTGTTCAAAATTGTTACCTTGACTTATATTCATCATAGGAAATTACCTTCAATAAAATGAGCAAAACCCCCTTTTTCTAGCCAGGTTTCAGTAATTCCCAGGAGAAATGTTTCTGAGCTTGAGAACTCCAAGGGTGGCTTTGCCAAGGTGGCAGGCAAAAATATTTGCATATTCGGAGTGTGGTGGTCCCGATGTTGTATATTGGTGACACATGAATAACGTAGCTGGGAAAAGAAAGACACTGATGTATAGGTCATAGGCACAGAAATCTGACTGACTGCGTGTTTGTCACAGGCCTGTGATGGCCAGCCCGATCTTTGAATAAAATTGCCGTGTCTGTTGCATGACTGTTTGCTGTCTCATTCTGTATTTGTCTTCCATGTGTGATTAACTCCCAAATGTTCTCTTCTTTTTTTTTTCCTTTTCCCTTTTTGTAGAAATTATTGAGCCTACTACCTCTAGTCCTGTCTCAAGCCCAGGTCAGTATCCACATACATTCATGAAGTATGTTTGGGTACTTTTTCTCAGGGACTCATAACTGATGCATTGCCATATCGATAACTGGAACTGATTACGGGCAGCTTTGTTGTGGTAGTGCTGGACTGTCTCCTTCCTGTCTTTGTGCATTCATTGGTTTGTCTTCCCTCCAGGCTTCATGTGTTGTCCTCTTCTTAAATTTCCGCTGTTGAGAAAACCCCTCCCTGCATCTCTGTTTTTCTCCCATTCATTCTCTGCCCCAGGGCGATGCAGTGGATGTGCACAGGGCAATGTAGCTGTGCAGTGTAATTACTGTGATTTCTCTTTGTGATAATCTGACTCTTCTCTGGTGTTGCTGTAAACATGGATACTGGTTTGAGGCTTACAGATTTCTTGCTGTCTCATCACTGAATGACTCGTAGGATGGATCTAAGACGCCGTTGTGAGGTTCTCCTCATTTTAGGTGCCAGAAAGTGTTCCCGGAGAGTGGAAAAGCCTGCCCTTGTGCTTGGCAGCCAGCAGGAGGTCCTGACCACTCGTAGTGACTCCCCGTTTTCTCGGGGGGTTCCTGTTGCCACTCCCCAGCAGGACACCCTCAGTGGAGCTGGTCAGCCCAGAGCTCGTTAAAAGGTGGCTTCAAGTCAGCCTGTAACAATATTCCCAGCACTTCCCAAAGTGTTTGGAAGGGGTAGGTCATGAGTCTCATGTACCATGCTCTAGCTCCCATTGCTCTGTGTTAAATACCTTCCCCAGGACGCAGTTACAGCGTCAGACCCAACAGGTTGAAATTATTTCCATGTGCATAATGTGGTAAGATGTGCAATGCTCAGGTCTCCTCCAAGGAGGACTCTGGGAAGCGTTCTCAGGATCATCTGGGAGACAAACACAAGTAGAATTTTCCTCTGGCAAAGCCCACACATGAAGTATACTTTTATTTCCAAATTAAGATAAAAAGATTAGAAAGGCTGCACCAGAAAGCTGTAGCGATCGAGGTAATCTACTCGCAGTTAAAATGCAGATTAAACAGATTTACAAAAGAAAAACGAGGCAGCAAACTGATCCACCCACCTTAAAACTTACAGGAGCAGAAAGACAAGTGTATAAATCTTCGGTGCTTTTAATTAAAAGCCTTAGGAAGGGCAATCTCCGGTGTCCTCTGCGGAGATGCTCGCTGTGCACAGGCGCTGCCCGTCTGCCTTCCTGCCTGCCCTTCTTCAGCAGGGAGTTTTCCAAAGCACTCTGTCTTTTTTACGTGCAGAGGATCTACTGCGTCTGTAATGCACAGCCGTTCACGAAAGCAACTGAGCAATTTATGCATCACCACCGTTCATCACAAAACACAGCAGCAGAAGGAGTAGGAGGGGAGGGATGGACTTATCCTGCAAAAAGCTGATAGTGCTTGTAATAAAAGTTCCTATCCTTGTGATTTTTCACAGTTGCTTTGGACTACCAAGCAGTTGTAAATAAGCTAAGAAATTTTTTTTATACCTAACAGAAGCCAGGAAGAAGAAGAGAGTCGCGGATGATATGGCAATCGTGTAAAGTAGTGATAGGAGAACCTCAGTCTATGTGTCATTTAATGCTGGGGTTTGTAATTGGTTGAAAAGTCCCCTTAGCCTGATACTATTTCAAGCTCTGTTCAGAGAATGATGGTTTATGATGTATGGTTATGGTTGGAATTGACTCTAGTAACATTTTGGGTTTTAATCTCCATAGGTAAGCACTACAACACAGAAGCAGAGTCTTTTCCTCACTTTAAAAAACTGATGTTCAAGTAATACAGCTTTGAGATGTGTTTGAATCCTTACTGTCTGCAGAAATTTATGATAAATGAGCAAAATTATACATACTGGGGGAAGGGGGGGGAGGGTGGAGATGGGGCAATGGAAAAGAATAGCATCCTTTTATAACAATCCCTGCCTTAATTCTGAGAGCACAGTGTTAAATAGAGAGGTATTTTTCCAAAGTACAGTACGAAATTGAGAACATGAAAGCCTTTGAACACAACAGAGGAAAAATTTAGAAGAAGCTAAAGTTGCAATACATATGAAACTACATGAGCTAATCCAACTTTAAATGACTGAGGAAAGGACTCTGAGGTCAGTTTGCAGATGAAAAACAACATCTGTTCCCCTGAAAGACAACAGGAAGGGCGTTTTTTTTTAAAGAAAAGCTCTCAAAATGGATTAAAATTTAGGATTGAGTCGTTCCTCCTGGAAACCAGCACTGGTATCAGCAGTGGCATTGCTATTGAAATGTTCTGTTTGCCTTACATAATTAAATAAAGCTGTGATAGTCCCTCTACTTTTCTAATTTTAGTCTGGTAAATAGCTAGATGATACCATCACTATTGCTACAAAGTTATACAGCTGCAGAGGCAATTAAAAAGTTTCCAGTGTCAGAAACTGAGTCCCTCGTGTGCTGCAGCATCAGCAGAAAAGACAGTAGGTTGGGGTGGGAGATCATGGCAAAAAAACAGGTTTATTTGTCTGTAGCTGCTTATGACACGACAGTAAGATTTGTGACTTTGCTAAAGTCAGCCCAGGAAGTTTTAGCCAGCAGCGCCCATTGGATCTCTGTCCTTCTACCCTGCTTTCCCTCATGTGGAATACAAAACGTGGATAATCCTGTAGAAGCTCATTTTCCTCGTGTCTTGCATCAGTCAGAATACAGAGCATCAGCCTCCTTCTTACTTAATCTAGGCTTTGCAGCTAGTTGGTTAATTGCTACTGTTGTTTAAAAGTTCACTTCATTGCAGCTTCAATGGATGTTTTTCCTGGAGAAGGTTTTGCTGCTGGAAGGACACAGATCCTTCTCCAGTGTTTCAATATTGAGCCAAAGGTTATGAAAAAAAACCCGAACTGAGTTAGTATTTAACTGCAGATAGATGAGGGAGAATTGCAGGCCAAGGATCTCCCATAAATCAAGGTAAATGACTGATGGGATATTCAACATTATCATCACTAGTAGAGTTTTCCAGGATCTTTCTTAAAGCCCAAACTAGGAAGTTACTTTTTGTAGAAAGTGAAGAATCTGTAGTAATCCTGAAGATCTTGAAACCACTTTCTGTTGAGATTTTAGTCCAACTCTGAATACACAGTAATAATCCTATTCTCAAAACATCTTTGAAAATTCTTTTCATTGTTACTAGTGTATATGAGTATATGTGTATGTATTTTTGTATATGGAAGGAGTAGTGAAAAGGAAAAGGCCATGGACATCTTAAGATGCTTAAGCCTGGAATTGCTACTGCCTCCAACTCCCACAGGTCACCTTTCTTATCAGCCATCTATTTTCTCAGTGTTGCTTAAGCACTAGTTAGCCAAGAATACTATTAATAACTCCTGTCTAAACAGGTGAAGTACTGCACTGATGGTGAGGTTCCAACGTTTTCTACTCCTCTTACAGTGTGCAAACTCTGTCAGCATTGAAATTGGTACATACAAAAGACCTTTCATCTCACCAATTTTTCTTCTCATATTCAGTATAATTAATCAACTGTTTTGACCTTCTGTTGTTAAAAATTATTTATAAGATGCATGTGTAAAATTTCAGCACAGAAGTTTTGTGACATTTTCTAGATGTTCGTAAGCCACATGACAACATCCCCAAAATGTCTTTCAATGATTATGTATAAAAAACATTTTGATTTAAAAAAAGAAATCCTTAAGGATTCCTTACAGTTCTAAACAATAGGAGACAAACCATTTAAAACATTTATAAGTAATGCAAAACCGACACTGTGTTTGAGAGCCATAGGGATATACTTGTGCATTCATCTGCTGGAGCCTCTTTTTACATTTGGGGGTTTTCTTGCTCAATTTTAAGCAACAATGCTTAAAGCATGTAGAATTAGCTGAAAAAGTTAAAAAATTGGGGCCACCGTTGGTATCTATTTTGTCAGCCACTGCCAAGAGCTGTAGTTACTTAAAAATCTTTCATCCTTTAGTGTAGTTAGTTCACAGGTGGTGTCCTGAAAAGCCTTTGAAGATGCTGCTGAATTCTTAACACTGACTAAACAAGTAACAGTGACAGGTCAGAGAGAATAATTGAGGAGTCTTCTTTAATTAATGATTTCACATGTTATGAGGCACTTTTATAAAAATTGGAGTTGGTGAGAGAAGGACTTTAACTTATTTAATTTTCTCAGGAACAAAGGCATATCTTTAAATGAGCACTCTGGGCAGGTTGGACAGCTCCTTGAACTTCAGTTACTTCTCCCTAATCTGCCTTACTGCATATTTAATACGTTTAATATGCCAGAATACCAAATAATACCTAATTTCAAGTAGGCTCTATTTGTTTCATAGGAAACATGTCACAAACACACACACACACATTTTTTCTCATCTTACGCAGTTGCAGTTCCCATTTTAACCAATAAATGTTTTGCATAAGGAAAATCTATAGGGTTGGACTCTGAATCTCAGAATTTATGGCATTCTTTCTTGCCATTAATTTTGTCTTTATGTGATGAAGGCACCACGTACCTCAAGCTAGAGATGTTTGCATGTGGGCAGGAGACACGTTGGTACAGCAAACTCTGGAGTAGAGATGAACCCTGAGGCACAAGAGGATGACTGACCACCTTGAGAAACAGCCGGTCGTTCATCAGCCAACACCCAAACTGTTTTCTTTCTTTTCCCGGTTTGTGGAATTTCTTCCAAAAAACTAAACAAGTATGAAAAGATGATCAAGATCTAGGATAACAGAGGCTGGATCATTGCAAGTTTAGTGTCTAAATCACGTTAGAAACAGAACTGTTTGTTAAAAGAGCTTTTGACTCTCAGTGGCCACTTCACTGCCTCCCAAATAATCCCACCCTGGGAAGGAAGGCAGGGTCTCCCAGACCGCCCTCCAGCTCCTTCATCTGATGGTTGAATCACCCTCCAACACCCAGTAGAAGAACACCATAGGTTCTTTTGTCCCAGTTAACAGATATGAGAGCATATATAAGGTTACCAAGACATACTATGAGTAGGTTGGCATCAAACAGGTAAACAGTCTCTAAAGAAAAGAAGATCAATATATTAATCTTATTTGTTAATTATTGTAAAGCTTTATGTTCATAACATATTATGGACATTTCTGTTGCGTTTCAGAACTCTAGACAGATGTGAAATTCCAGCATAGTTCTCTCTGCCAGAAAAAATTAGTTCATATATTCACCCAGCATTATGCATCTACACCCTTAATCCAGTGTGTAACACGTTACTGTAGGAACACGCAGCAGAGCAAGGCAGGTTCTTAAACCAGGAACGCTTAGAACTATATACCAGCTGCACTATGGGAAATAACTGCCTTTAAAGTATTATATTCATCTGCTGTTACATACAAGTGAACTTTACGTTTCTAAATCATTCTGTGAAAGCTGCATCCTCAAAGTAAAATCTGTGGAATTAGGTAAATGTTTCTGTTTAAGTAAAATGCACGTTTCAAATAACTCACAGTGTGTGCTCAGTGACATTCTGCAATATTTAAAGACTGCATCATTTCAGAAGACTGTTTGAACACAGTAAATCATAAGTATATTATTCACTGCTTGCTGAATAGATGCATCATTTAATATCAAAAGAGCTACTTTCTATCAGCTGAAAAATAGGATTAGAAATAGGTCATTTTTAGTCCATTGATTCCTACTCTCTAAACCAGTATGCAAACTGCAAGAATACTTTTTCTGATACTGTGTTGCCTACATGCCTTCTGTCACAGGGGATTTCAGTCAGTATTAATGAGTTTTTCCACAAATATGAGAAGCCCACTTAAGAGGAGAAGCTGCTCTGACACTCACCGATTTGTCTAACCAACAAAATCCAGGGTTTCCCACAGAAACGAGAATGCCTGAATATTTCAGAATACAGTACATTGAACAGTTTGCTGAAATTTCACATTTTAACCAAGAAGTGCTCTTGAGAAATGCCAGGAGCACAGTGCAGGGACATCTGTGAAAATTCCTGTAGTCTGTGGAAAGGGTAGAGGATGTGAAAGGTGGACAGCGATGTTGCTGCTTCGATGCTGACCCTTTCTCCTGCCCAAGTGTTTCTGATGCCGAGTGACAAGCCGCACCTCGCAGGCTTCTTTGGCAGTCTGAGCCCAAGGCTTCTCTGTGTTTCTGGGGGACGCTTGCTGCTGTATGTGATTCCTCGGCTCCAAGGGATCTGTGTCATTGGTGTCGGTGGTTTATCGTTACACAGATTCATTTATGTTACTGTAAATGGCATCAGCACTTGCCGTATAGAAGCATGTGCTGTGTAGGAACTACCGCAGGGGAACCAGCACACCCCTGAGACACGGGGAAAGCTCTTCTCAGCAGAGCACTAACTTCCCCAGTTAATGGGTTGTTAGAAGACAGATATTGTTCGTTATAGCTTTGGCATCTGTTTATTAACTCTTAATATAGATAAAACATGCACGGCCATCTCAGTCCGCGTCCTGAAGACGTCTCCCCATCTCAGTCACGCGGTGGTACCTGACGCCGTATGGTGGTGGGGGAACTCTGGCAGGGATGGACTCCCGGGGACGGTGCGGAGGCACACGGCTGGAAATGTCTGCTCTGAAGGCAGGCTGGGGGTAGCGATCCATATATCTAAATTTTGTTCTTCGACTACAGACGTGATTTAGACCTACGCTCTCAAAGTATGCCAGGAAATGAGATGTTTGCATATCTAGCTTGTAACACAGTAAGTGTGACTCCGTTCAGGCTAATCTGAACTGCGACCAAAGCCGTGTCTTATTGTGGTCTTGCAGCAGTGTAGCGTGTCGTGGGTGCAGGCAGCCGTGCCAGTCTGCAGTCCTGCACCAGCTCTGAAAGGGCAAGAAAAATGCCCAGTGCGAATCTTCCAGCCTGCAACGCTGCAAGACATGGTAAAGCTGCTCTGAAAGACCGCACATACAAGGACATGTTCTGATTGAGAAAAGAGAAGCAGGAGATTCCAGAATGTGATTCATTAGCAGAAAGAGAGCAGTCTTTGTTTTTATTTATCGCATAAGGGTATGTTTTATGTGAAGGTTTTATCAGCCAGAATTGGCTGACTACAGTAATTCTTACAGGAATAAATATGCATATATCCATCTAGATGAGATGTATAGCCATGTGCAGAAATTTAAAATGTATATATAACTATGTATCTATAACTTCAGGGAGGGTCCCAACTCTGTGCAGAATATAAAAGAGCCTACAGCTACAGCTGGTGGGAAAGGATCTGACAAACTTGGGTTGTTAAGGGAGGGAAGGCTCGGGGGAATAGGGGACTTGTCAGAAAATGCCTATTTGAAATCTCCATGAATATGTCAGTTTTAAAGAAATTCAAATAAAAGCCTGTTGAGTTTTGAGTGGAAAAAACATACTGGCTTCCTTCCAGGCTACCCGTCTCATTCCAGGCAACACTTCTTTTCTTGTCTTTTCACTGTCTGAATTTCTCACCAAATGGAAATTTCAGTTTCTTGCCAGCTGCATCTAGAGTATCTATGCAACATGGACATTTTGATGCAGTTGCCAGCAATATCTCCAGCTAGGAAGGAAAACCGACATCCAGAGATAATACCAGATCAGCTATTTCCTTATTCTGAACTTAACGTTTAAAGGCATATCCTTGCAGCTTTATCTTTTCCTTATTATATACCAGTCGCAAGGCCCAGTCTACCAAACTGGTCTTTAAACTGGTTTTGGTCCTTCTTGAAACTTTCCAGATGAGCTCTTACGCATGCCATCAGGCAACCCAAGAAAGACTGTATGATGTGGTTTTCTTCCGATAGTCTCTTCGGTGTTAAAGGAAATAGAACAAAAATTTGTAGGTAGAAGTATGATAGTTGGGCCAAGCCCATGTCTTTCAAAGAGTGTGGCCATAAAAGGTTTACACAGCAGCTCTGAACAATTAAACAAACATTGTTTTATCACAAGTTGTCACTGCTCCCAGGAGCGATGCTGTCTTGGTTTTAGCCTGCTTTTGTGCAGGGCTCTACAACTACTGGAGACAGACCTTCCTCAGAACAGGAGATGCTTTTGCAGGCACAAATACACCAGTGGGGGCAGTGCAGCAGTCCCTGAACGGTCAGGGGGGCTTCAGCGGTCTGAGCAGACAGGTCTTTCACTTCTGGAGTTGAGAGTGACGAATAAAAAAAATGGTTTGCTCAGAGCTGGACCAGAGCTCAGAGTCTAGGCTATATACTTTATATTATAGACTCAAGCCCCTTGCACAGTGTCCTGCTACACCATGAACTTTGTCTTCTTCCAGGCCCAGCTGCTAATGAGAATTTGTGACCCAAATACCAAAATTTAAAAGCAAACAATCACTTGTCAAGGATATAGGGCAATCCTCGGTGTGAGCGTGGCAGGACCAGAAGTTTGTGTCTCTGAACAGCAAGTCTTTATATGAACCTCACATCTATTTAGGACACACTATACAGGTGGAAGGAAACACGTTAAGAGCTCAGGCCCAATTTACTGTATGCTACTCCATTAATCCAGTAAGGTTTACAAGGAAGATTCACTTTGTAGTTGTTCCTGTGCTTTGGCACCTGTTCCTGTACATGATTTTCATTAAGTCCAGATTTTAACTGAGCCTCTGAGTTTTACAGTGCCACAAAAAACTATGGAGCCATCTGGTTAAAGTTTTATAGATTGTTTTCATTAAGATGAAAGTTTTGCAAAATATTTTACCATTTTTCAGCTGCTGAGTCAGACATTTCCATAAGAAAAAGCTGTTGGCATTAGGCAGCAGAAGACTAACCCAATGGATGAGTGGCAGCTTGCTGCCTCCCACCCACCCGCCTCCATATTGTACCACACTGAGATCAGTGACGTCGCGTGATGCCGGGATATTCAGTGATGCCTGTCATTCCAAACACCGAGACAAAATGATTGACCTTGACATCTTTTGTACGTCTGTCTTCTCATTTTCGAGATACACGTCTCAGCTTGCATTTCTCTCTCAATCGTATTCCACAATGGCAGGGATGCATCTCTTTGGAAAAAAAAAAATTGATAGAACTTATCCTTCTTAATATCTCTGATTGCAACAGAAATGATTGCCTGCCATTCAGCCTCCTTATTCAACAAGCACAGTATATAAAACCACACTGAATGAGTTTTCTGCCAAACTGAGGCAATTCAGAGAACAACTCGGTTTTGAAAGCTGAAGAGCATGTTCACTTGAATGAACGGGGTATGGATTTTATAATAGGAAAAGAGCAAGTAATTTGAATACTCTGCAGTAAATTGTCAAAGCAAAGCACTCTGGTTATAGAGACATTTCAGGATGTTGTTTGTAAGGTTTCCATACCTACAGTCTCCCATGTCCTGCCCTCCTGCAATGTACAGTCCCATTTAGTGTTTCATTTTAAACAAAGAAGGAGCTGCATTTTACAAAGAGGTAGAAATCCTACCCAGTTAAATGTAGATTATCACTATCGAGCTCTCATTCAGTTATTCGGAAAGTTCCTTTTGTAGAAACTTGAAGTATTTCAGTAGTTAAGGGGTTATACACAGTACAAACTAGGAAAAAAATTAATTGGTTTTGGAGCAAAATGTATCTTTCTCCCACGTGTCTCAAAGACTATCGGAGGCAGTTTTAAAGGCATCCAAGTCCATCTCTGTCTTCCCAAAAGCTCAGCTCTTCAGATAGGCGTGACGTAGGATATATATTCAAAACAAAGTATCTTTCATTCCCAGAGAGGTTAGAAAGAGGGAAAGGTGAAAAAGGTTTCATCACTGACTGCCAAACTTTACCTACTACCCGGAGGGGAATATATATATCATTGCCCCTTCTGTTACTATTTTTTTAAGAATATGACATCCATAACTACTTTGAAAGTTGCTAACATTCCTGCCAAGTGCCATGTACGGTTTTCTGTCTTGTCTTTCTAAATCCTGATTTTGAGCCAAAATCAATGGCAGAAAGAAATTGCCCATTGCCTGACTGGGAAACGTTTCTGACAGTCTGTGTGTGCTGCTTTCTTATGAACAGAGGGACAGACACGACGGCGAGTTTATCTGATTGCAACCCACAAATACAGCACTACGCTAAGAAGAGCTGAGCCGCAGCTCACCTGCAAGTTGATCACTGAGAATATGAAAGAACCTTTTTTTGGTGCTTTTTGTTCTCTGTTTCAAAGTGCTTTTTAATGGTGAGTGTAGTGTATTTCTACTGAAGAGACCAAATTCCTGACTTCACAAGGGTGATGAGAAAGGGGATGGAAAGTAACACGCAGAAGAGACTTTCTGCAGCTGTCCTCAGCCACCCGACGGCTCGGCAACTGGTGACAGGGTCAGTACAGCATTGCAGTCGAGGGGCCCTTTGCAGCATGAGCTCACACAGCAGTGCTTGAGCATCGTCCCTGAATGGTCTCTCTAACCTTCTTGCTTAGAAAATACATCTGTTGAAGTTAACTCATTTTTCACCAGCACATTTCCTTGCAGTCATGTTGTGTTTCCTTCCATCAGTATCCATGGTCCTCCCCAGGCAAGGGATGGAGAGGGCACGGTGACGCTGGGCATCTGCACAGCAGAAGGTGTTCAAAAGGTGCAGGTAGTGGGAAAGCTGTCCTGAGGATAATGCACTCCATGCACTCATCCCCTACCATTAATCAGCATTAATTGGGAAGGGGCCTCCCACAGAGGCACCAATGCTTCCTTTTTTTTTTTTTTTTTTTTTGCTACTCCACCAAAATAGTGTACTAATTGATAGAGATTTTCAAAGCCATGAATCTTACCAGGAGTTTCATGCCTAAAGCTCCCAGTTAGCTTTGAAAAATCTCAACTGTTGGTTTTTTTTGGTTTTTTTTTTCTCTTTTGCGTAATAACATATGCAAAGCTGAGCCATAATGTCTCCAAAATCCTCCAGATTAAGCTGAAAAGCGGGTGGGGAAGACTGGTGCATGAAAAGGCTCCTGATGCAAAATCCTCCACCGGCAGTAAAAGCTGCAGAGGAGCAGCAGCATCAGCCAGGGAGGTTGGGGGTCTCTGCGAAGGGGCCCCCACTAGCCCCCCAGTTTGGGGAGCCCCAGCAAAAAGCCACCCCAAAGCCTCTGCGGAGGTGAGGGGTTTCATTCCCCTTCGCACATGCAGGAGGTAGCTGCAAAAGCTCAGAGTCATCCCAACGGCCACGCCAGCTCCTGCTGCAATCCTTCATCAGAAAAGCCCCAAATAATTCATCATAGCGAAAAGCGAATAAAGATAAATTGCATGGCATATTCTAACACGATACCCTTGGTTAAAGGGTGGAAATCTGAGAGTACTTTGGGAAAAAGAAAATCTGCACATTAATGAAGAGTCACAAGTACTCGATTGGATTATACGCGCTTTCTGTATATTCTGTGGATGGACTTCACATGATGTTTAAGTTCTCTTAGCTCACAAATGGTGAAGCCCAGAATTAAAGCAACAGCTTTAAAGCAACATCTTGTGTCCCTGCACAAGCAAGAGGCCCTCTGCCTCAAAGGATTAAGCCTTGCCACAGATAGAGGAGGATGTACATGAAATTCATATGCTTGCATCATTGTTGTATAACATGCACATGCAGAAGACCTATTTAAATTCATTGAAATGAGGACTCCATAGCTAGTCACACAGAAAGGAGGGTAAGAGCTATACAGTCACAAAAAAACAATTAAAATAAACCATCCTTTCTAGAGGCAGTCAACAGATTTACACGGTTTATAAGCTTCTCTTTACTGTCTCCTAGAATCAACATCCTGCGAGTAAGGATAACTGTAGGCACAGAAAAGGTACTTGGGTAGCTTAGTAAGAATAGCTACAGGTGTCACTGGTACACAAAAAAGGAAAAAGTCATTGGAAGGAAAAAATCTGTTTTGCTAAGTGCTGCTGGGAAAAGGGTTTGTTAGAAAGTTAAACATATGTTAATGACGAAAGGAAGATGTTGTATTTTTATAATTTGCATGGCAGACTTGTTCATAGGAAGCACAGTCTGTTTCACAGAGCTGCACGTACTGCGCAACAGCCAAATTATCTTAATGGGGGGCAAAGTGACAGAGGAGATGGATGCCTTCCCCTTGAGTCATTCTCTGATAAAGACACATCGCTTAGCTGCACGATGACAAACTATATGTTCAAAGTGACAAATCATTTAATTAAAATTTACAAGCGGTTAAATACTGTTTGACCCACATGGAGGCAGTTATCATGAATCAATTTTGGAGGAGGAACTCAACTTTTTAGCAAATCGATAGCTCACAGCTACAGTACCTGGACACTCTCTGCATTTCTTATGTGTGTAGAGCCCTTTTGCTGGCTGCTGTAGAGTCTGGTTCAGAAAAGATCTCAATCAAGTTGCAAAGTAGTAACAATTTTACTTAGGCAGTGTTTGAACACTCTCAAGTTTCATGAATAGTTAATGTCACGTCAAGTGTTCGGGAAAAATGCTCTTGTATCTTAAGAGCAAATAGCTCAGATTTTGATGAGTTATGTTTTTTCATTGCATATACAGGCCGGTGGAAATTGCAATCATCTTTCATGAAAAGGCTCAGCAGTTTTTATTATAGGAAAGTAAGGGTGGCCATTGCATTTACTAACTAATGTAGTAAATGTAAAATTGCCAGGGTAACACACTTTTTTATTTATGCTGCTGAGCACATAATGTGCTGGTAGTTTCATAAAAATATATATTGGAGGAATTTCACATGCCAGCAAGCTGTAGATCTCTTTTATATATATGACTTATCCAGTGTCCTTCTATTTAAGACATACCCCATTACAAAGAACAAGATTAAGCAGTATTGACATACAAGGCAAACTCAAGAGATAATGCCGGTCTAGTCAGTTATAATTCAAGGTGGCACTATACTTTAACTCTTCTGGAATTTGTAAACAGTTCGACTTTGTTACTTATTCCATCCATCACCTTATTACAATAAAAGCACTATTGATGATTAATTGATTTGCTATTAGTGCAGTTCAGCAGTAGAATTCCATGGATTATGGCTTTTTTAATACACCTATAAAACGAGAGCAATATATACACTATGCAGAAATATGACCAAGAGAAACCCCAAAGAAGTGCTTAAGAAAATCAGCAGAATAGCTGAATAAAAAACTCATCTTTAGAAATCATCTGACAACCACCTCCATGGAAGATTTGTTTAAAGGTTGTCAGCTCCTCCAGCAGAAAAAGTTCCTTTCTCATACACAGTCACCAAAAAAAGGCAAGAAATCATGTACTAACCTGCTTAACTCTATATCCTTTGTCAAGATCAGAAGAATGATGTTGAAACTGTCCAGAAACTGTAAAGTTCAGTGTAAAAAATTATCATTCACAATGCTATATGACATTGCCTCAATGCAGCAGAACCAACAAAATCTTCATGATATATGAGAACTATCAAAGGTTGCCACTGAATACATAGATTTAATATGCTGCTTAATTCAAGAGCTTATTTACAATGTCACACTTCATTTTGAGGAAAATGATTCTGACAACCGATCATTTAAAATATAGAAAGAATGTTTTACAAAAGGTCAGAAGTACAAATATTTTACATATTAACTACTAATAAATTCATTTTCCCTAAAAGTTAGAAGGATCAGCAAATGTCTTCAAAGGTATTTACAGTATTTCAGCACAAGACCCAACCTCTAATTACCAATGTAAGTTGTAAATAATTGTCGAGCATGCAGATGAGCCAAAAATTCTATCAAATTAAAGTAATTAGCTCCCAAGTCAAATTTTTCTGTCACATTAAAATGCTTTTCCTTTTCTCAAATGTGACACTTACAAATGAGGGCAACATTGTCAGAGAAGCAGTTATTGTAGGCTGCCAGAATTATGTGCATAAGTACCCCACGGCACACGCCACGCATATTACTTTCTAAACAACCTGTGTTTCTTGGCATTTGACTTCATAACTCCATAGTTTTGCTACAGTATCACACTTCTGAATTGGGCAACATACTACAATACAGGGGTGGGGGAATGGGAATGGGCGGCTGGCTTGGTTGTCCCAGTGCTTTCTCTAGCACTTCCATGGTCTTATTCTCAATGTCCTCTTAACCAAAACTCTGTTTACCATGTCCAGTGGAAGATCATGACCCATCCTCCTCTGTTTAATTTTGGACTTCTATGCAGAACCCAGCATCAGCCTGTTCTAGACTTGATGTCTTTATCCTTTGTATATTCTTTTCTATTTAATTTTAAGCTAAGCAAGTGATGATTATTTTTGTTGATTGCTGTTGCTACAGATGATAACAAAATCAGGCCTAGATGTGTACTATAGATATGTAGGTAAGAAGGTAGTTCCAGCCTTGAACACATCCCATCCGAAACCAGCAGTATGAGCGGAAAACTGCATAATGTCATGAAATAATACATTATTTATTTGGTCCTTGCCTACAAGTTTGCTTTAAAATGATCCCTTTCTATTGGTATTGCCCTCTGTCTCTACAGTTGTCACTATTCCACCTCTTCCAGACAAGACAAAAGGGTTTAGACTCAGAAATACAAGCTGGTTTTGTGGTTTCCTTTACCCTGACTGTGCCAAGAACAACGCAGGTGAAGCATGCCTCCTGGAGTGGAGCACATACACGGGAGGGAAGGGGTTTTACAGGGTGAGGGATTCTCTGGTAAGACCTGTAGCTGAAAGCTATAGTATGTCTCTTATGCCATAGAAATGTATTGTACTTACCACATTAGCAAGCACATCTGTCTGCCAAGTACTTCTGCAAAATAAGTAAGAATTTTTTACTTTTGACTAATGAAAAATATGTGTGCTACAGCATTTAAATACATTTTTGCAAATCTAAAATAGTCTAGAAAATTGAAAGTTGCAAATAGAAAGCCTGTCAACAACAAAAAAATAGCGTACATGAGTGCTTCAGAAACAGTGTGTCCATCACACTGCAGATATAAAAAGTCATCTTTCTAGAGGCAAAGCTTGGAAGATGAATGTGACATCTGTATTTACTCACCATAGTGTAGCTCCAGGGTTAGGTAGCCATACATATCATGTAAGCCTACAGTACGTGGGACCTGCAGTTGCCTAATATGCTAAGATTTCCCATAAATAAGCTCAATATAAATTAGTTCTGATACCAGTTATAAAGAAACATTTTAAAGAAATGGAGGGCTTTAGTAGCTACATCATTTAGAAAACTATCTGAAAGTGATTTCATGGTTCATTCTCAACAGAAGAGCTTTTTTTCTCTTTTCTACAAATTTTGAGGGTTTCCATACATAAACTCAGGAAAAAAAACAGTTTTCTCATGAAATCTGGGACAAGAAGGACAGCTGGGAGTTGTACATCTGTCTTTTGGATCACAGCTTAAAATAGACAATAATTAAGAATAGCCCCAATTCAGTATCTGTTCAGAACTTGTGTCTGAGTCCATGTATGTCTTAGAACTAGGATACCTTTACTGAGCTCCTGGGAAATATGCCGCATCATAGAGTAGTCCAGGTTGGAAGGAACCTCGAAAGATCGCCTGGTTCAGCCTTTCATGGGAAGTTGGACTAGAGGAAGTTGTCAATCCTGTCTGCAATTATCATGCACTGTCCCATAGAAATAAAGTGCAAAGTATTCTTGCATCTGACCGCTCAGACTCTGGTGCAGAGTGATGCAGTACCTCCCTAGGGACATAGAACTAGCACATTTTAAATCTCAGGTCGTGATGTTTTACCATATCCTTTCCTATCAGAACTAGAATATGTTACTCAGGGTGATCAACAGCATTCTTTTAAGTGGGAGCAAACATAAACTGCATTACCTGGCTTTGCTCACTACACTGGTATTATTAAATAATTTTTCTGCTGGTAGGTAATAGGATGCTGTATATTGTGCTGTCCAGTTTACACAACTCTGTACTGAGGTGTTGCCTTTCTTTTATAAAGCATTGGTAATTCTGAAATCCAATGGAAAAAATAATCAGTTGTGTCCAATTCTCAGTTCAAGGAATTAATGCTTCAGCCAGTAAATTCAGCAGGCTTCAGATGCCTATAGAAATGTCTTGCTGGTGAAACTCAGGATATTTTCTCTAGGCTGCTTCTTCCTTTTTTTTCTGGCAATGACCAGGAGGTCAGGCCCCCCCAGCGCACATCACTAGATGGAACAGGCTGGTTACACAAAACGGCCCATCTATTTTAGCAGAAAGATCCAACACCATGCTATTTATTGCATCACCATGTTATCTATCAGCCAGGTTACACAGATGTTGTAATTTTTCTTTCAGTACTATGCAATTGTGTTCCAGCCTACTAAGCACAGTATTAATGGAAACATCTGCAATTAGGCTAGAGTTTCAGGTTTTCGGGGGGGGGGCGGGATTTTTAATTTGGGGGGTTTTGCCTAGAGGTGCTTACAGACAGATTGCATTTCTGAAGCTAGCCCTGTAGCTTTGCCTGTGTAACCAAGCAGGGGAGCCAGCAATATGATAATCTCCCTTGACTTTTGTTAGAATTTTGAGTAGGAATTTTCACCATTTCATGGACTATTTTTATTAAAGAGGCCTTATTTTGCTTATGAAATCCTAGACAGTGTTTCTAGCTCATTAATACATAGTAGTAGATCATATAACTCTGACTATCAAGCTACGCTAGGTTTGCATTTATTCAACTTTTCTCATATATGCTCCAAAGAGGCAGAGTGGTTCTGATTCCAGAAAGCACTCTCTGCTTGGCCTTTGGGCTAAGTAATAACTTTTATTTGAAGGCAAATTTATTTGACTCACTGAAGATAACCTTACCAAAGAAATTACTGCTGTAATAAAACACAAAATAATATTCAAAAAAATCTTTCCTTTTTTTTAGTAATCCTTGGGTAAATTATTTTTAGCACAGCTAAAGAAGGAGAGGAAGGCTTGGCAAACTCAAAGAAAATGGAACTCGGGTTTTATTTCAAGCCTTAGAAACAAGAGTGCCCTTTAACTTATTAATAGCTCTAATGTGGGAACATTAGTGATAATTACAGCCCTTCAGATCTGATCCCACAAAGAAATGGGTTAAAACTGCAAGTTTATGTAAAGTATTTGAATCTGTTGTTGTTCCTATTACACAAAGAGAAAGAAGAGAAAGAGGAAGGAGACTAGAACACGGTGCTTAGTCTAACGAAGGGAAACCACACACGAGCAGCGCCAGTGGAAACCAGGCGGTGAGATCCAGGAGGAGAGAGAGCTCATCCAAAGATAAATATATCCTGGGAATAAGAAAATTCCTACCCATTCAGAAGTGTAGAGAAACATTCCACTGATTGCTCCCAGTGGAAGACAAGTAACTGCTTTTAAGATAGATCTTAAGATATTTATGAGGGAAATCACAAGGCATGATGCAACAGCAGAACTGGGTTTGATAAGCCAAGAGGCATATGCTAATTATAGGTTCCACAGCTGCGTTCGTTTTTCTGCGAGAATTAAAGATCTGTTTAAAGTTTTCTGCGCAGTCTGCATAAAACAGGCATGTCCTTAAGCCATCGGAAAGAACTGAGAGCCAGTTTCTAGGAGAGGGAGAGGGAGCTGCAGCCTGTGCTATGGACGGGGAGTTGCTCCAGGAGCTGCAGGCTGAGGTGACTGATCTTTGTCTCTGCCACGAGCCACCCTCCCTTTCCTCCTCTGGAACCTCTTGTACCTCCAGTTCCAGAAAGAAATTCAATGTTTCAGTCACTGCTAATTACGATGCATGCCTGGATTATTATTTTTTTAAGGCCCAAAGAGAACATCTAGAAAGGCCTCTTCCCACAGGCAAGAGAAGTGGTGTCTGCTGCTATTTTTGCCAGATATTTGTACACACTGCTCTTAAAACTCTGCAGTGATGCAGGTTCCTCATCCTTTCTGTGCAACCCAGGGCCAAGTTTGCCTTCATAGCTGTTCTGGGTCCTACCTGCTGCAGACACAAGCAGACCATTCCCTTACCTTCTCCAGGGACAATCTTGACGGGTATCCCTCAGCCGTTATCGGGACTCCCTCTCCCCCTCGGGTTTTGAACTGTCCTGCTGTTCCAAGCTTTCTTCCCAGGCAAGATGATCTCATCGTTCTTCCCTGGGCTGCGTCCAGCCAGTCTGCGCATCTCCCGCCATGACCCCCGCACGCCGAGGAGAGCAGCAGCGCTCCTTCGTAGGCTGCACTTCTGTTTACACACCCCAGAAACGTGTTTCTCCTTTCATGGCAGGATGGGATGGGCGATCCACTGTAATCGCAGACACTTTCCTGAGGAATTGTCACAGGGTCAATTCTTGTTCTTCCAGTACATGTGCAGTTGGCTGTTTTTGTTAAAGAGCAGGATTTTTTTGGCCGTATTGAATTGAATTTTTTTTTTTTCCTGACCAGAAGATTTCTCTTAGTCACTAAGTTTATTTTGACTGGTAATCTGCCCTCTGAAATGCATGCAGCTCCTTCTCATTACAGCACATCCAGCTTTGAGGTTCTTGCATTAAAATCTCAGCTCGGGTCACCTTGGTACAGTCCCTGTATTGCTGGTCAGTGCTAGAGGACTTGCGGGAGATGGTTTGGGATTGTCAGTGACTCGGTGCACACAGCTCTTTGTTCTGAGCAGCTATGTTCGGGCTCAGTCTGCTTTGACGGACAGCGCGATGTCTGTCCAGTGCCATCGATGACCTGCTCTGCTTTACTCTCCAGACACAGCACTTGGCTGCTTTCTCCTGCCTCCTTCACCGGTTACAGGCAGGGATCAGGTGGTGATTGGGTTAAGCATGGGTTCATCCCAGGACTGGGGCTGGTATCTCTTCCGTCTGTTAAAAGTCGTCTCAGATGTCCGAGGCTGGTACACATCCGCAGCTCTGAAGTTCCTAAAACATACTTTATTTGTTCCAGTATGACCACTCTTCCCAGCTGTACAAAGAAATTTGAGATAACTTGAGTATAAATGATGATATATAAAGCCAAATTTTATTCTATGCCTTCACAGTAATTTTCCTCATAAATACTTCTTGGGATTACGAAATATTCCTTGCTGTCAAAACCGGGTATGTCAGGGCTGTACTATTTTATCCTGTTAAAACACTAAGGCACTCTGTGTTCAGTGCCTGCTTCATTTATCCTATTAATGTATTAGAAGGATTCTTTTCCTTTGCATTATTTAATGGAAGGGGGTTTTATTTGATATGATCAAGTTTATCTGTGTCTAAATGAAATTCCATTAAAGATATACTGTACAACAATGCATAAGGGTTTAAAATTGTTTTTGTTTTTGCAGCTGCAACAAAAGCAGGTCTGCACTATCTGAAAGATTAGTGTGAGCTTGCTTTGTCTGAGCACCACTATTTTTCTGATTTTATGATACCCAGAGACATTTGCTTGAAGAAATAACTTGACAGACAGCAGCACGTGGGGAATCTATTATTTACACTGATTATCTACAAAACAGGCTTTTGTGTTAGGGCTGCTATTGTTAAGAGTTTCTCCAAATCACCATTGCCCATTTTTCATGTTACTTGAATCCATTGTAAATACAGAAATATGGAGTAACTAAAACGGTGCATGCCTGGCCCCCACTGAAAAGCCCACACTTACAAACACTACTGAGTAAGAACAACAGCAAGACTATATAATTAGAGTGAGCAATAACTACAGGGATTTTTAGGTACCACCGTGTGATAACTGCCTGCAAATGGGGACTTTTCTACTGGCAACCATATGCTAAAATTTAAAATGCAAGTTTGGAAACAAATCACACCTAGGTAATAAAGTTTTAACAATACCTTTTCATTGTGAAAACAGTAGCAATATAAAGCGCTTACATTCAAATGTATTCAAATGCAGTAATTTGGGTTATACACGTTTTTTAACAACTCAAGGGTGTACGTATACTGAATAGAAAATGTTAATAGCTTTGTAGGTCTCTAACTATCATATCACTAATAATTAGATGCTGAACTCCTTCAAAAAGCACAGATTGACACTGAGGACCACAGCAATTCCTTTAGCATGTGAAGTGAAAATGTCCAAAATCAAGGTTTTTGAGTTACCAGGATCTTGTGCCTAAGTATAAGATAGCCCACGTGACTCCCTTCTTGGAGAGGATTTTTTTTTCTGATATCTTAAACACTGTAACTTTATATATGATCAAATTACCATGATTTTTTTAAAAGTATAAGTTAGCTGGAAAATTTATTCACCATTTATAAGCTTGAAAAATTAGAGAAGTTTGTTTCTTTAAAATAACACCCCCTTTTTTTTTTACATTAAATGTTTTGCTGTGAACAATAACAATCAGATTTAAAGGTGGCTTTCTATGAGAGGAATCAGTGACAATTTGGAAAGTAAAACAGTAGATGTTGGAGCTGACAGGAAGGAGGAATGAGTTTTAGAAAAAAAAACCCTACAATTGTAGGGTTCCATTTGTTAGCACAGCTTTTGAAAGTGGGAGAGAGGCTGCTGAGAGGTGGTTGACTCAGGCGGGTCTCAAGGCAGCGAAACTGGGGAAAAGCAAACAGGACACAGCAAAAATCTTAAAGGTGACCTGATCCAACAACGCCTTGGCACCGCCACCGCCCCAGAGCACGGCTGCTCCTCGCTGCTGCTCACCAAAGCTCTTCCCAGCCCCAGGACCGCATTCCCAAATGCAACTCTGCCGAATTGATGCCTAGGTCCGTAACTGCATCCTCTTCAGCCTGAGCGTGGGATGCTCTCCTTAGAACAGGGAACGATTCTGTTTGCAAGATAACAGGTTGCCAGGTGAGCCAGCCTAAGGGGGTTGGGGGTGCTTCCATATCCATACCATATATCTTGAGACGCCTGCACTAAGTACTTTTGAGAAGTTGCTGACTTTGGAAGTGCTTTGTTCCAGAGAGTTATTTGAGAACAGAAATTAAGGCACTTAAAAACCTTTTGCATATAGTTAACAACCTCCATCAGTTATGGTTTTGCTTTCTCTTTAAGCTTAATGAAATGCAGCTGTTAAGCGTTCACTAAGTAGGTCTAGTTTGAACAACTGCAAAATGTGTCTGGCATGCCCCATCACATTAATAAGCAAGCAAAAATCATCTTACTTAAAATTTACATTACTGTGTGTATTTTTAGCTGGTTTTAAATTAGTACTTAGCTGTTTACAATATTCAGCATGAGATACTTGTCGGTGTGTGAGTGGGTGGATCGGGAAGGGTGACTCTGACTGTTGCGGAGGGCAGAGAGAGAAACGTGTCTCTTCTGCTGCCTCCTCGGACGTGTGTTTCCACAGCCAGGGAACCCAGATTCCCAGGCAAAGATCCCCTCAATGATGAAATTACAATGCTGGGTGGCTCAGCTAGTTATCATATTTTGATTGCTTGACTTTCTTTTTAGTCCTGTAAAGATCATATTTTATATTTGAACTCAGTCAGAATCAGAATCAAGAACCAGTTTGGAATTAGACACAGAGAATATCACAACCGGGGTCTTTATGACTGAAACAATGAAGAAATGCTTCTTTCTTATTTTCTGTGCATACACTGAGATACACGCAAACACGCACTGGGATAATATTTCACTTTAAAACGTTGCTGGTGGCATACATATCTCAAGAATTTAAAATACTAAGCTTTAATATTTTAGTGCAACAAGTAGTTGGTTTTTGCTTCTGCAGTTATAGCAATAATCTTTTGTTCTCTGTATTCCTATTTTAAGACTCAAAAAATGCTACTTTACTCATTTAAATTAGAAATAAGAAACAAATCAGCATAAGCCACTCATTTTACAGTTTGTGCATCTCACAGCAGCCTTGTGTGAATGCCAGTGTATAGGACCTGACAATACGCCTCTCTTATCAATTCCATTGGTCTAGGGGGGGGCTCATCTTCCAAATCTTTCTGCCAGCACTCACGTTTCAGAGAACGATAAAGCCACTCTTTGTCCCTGTGGTTTCATGAGCAAGGACTGGGGAGACAAATGAACACTGCGCGCAGGTGAGGACACGTCCGGTGGCATTGAGCTACCTCGTCTAACAGTTTGTTATACTCAGTGAAAATGTTTTTCAGTGCCCCGTGAGCCATCACATAAAATGTGTCTCACTTTTCCAAAAGCCAGGGCTACATAGCTCTGCACTGGTTTCTTCACTTGGCTGTCTTTGCTGGGATAAGCAAAACATTTTGACCATACATCACTTATAAAATAATCTCTTGCAAATGTAATCCTTTATTTAAAACATAAGCATTTTGCATTTCAGATGTGCTCTGGGGATGTTGGCCTGGCCAGTGCCTCACGTTTCTCTGTCATTAAAAGGAATTTCAGTGATTCATACCAATAACAGAGCAACATCAGACTGGAGAGAACCTTCTGAGTCACCACATCCAGCTCTCGGCTACCACAGACACAGACCAAACGCCTTTCAACATTACCTAAATTATTAGCATTTTCCAAATGTTATTATCATGGTCAAAGCTCTGTTTAATTAAAGTCTCCCATCTAGCACACACTTCAAAAGGACCTTCTCGTTCAGATTTATCTATTTAACTTCACTAGTGAATTTTCCATCACTGCAAATTTCCTGTCTCAGGCACTTAGCCTTGAGGATGATTGCATTTGCATAAGACTAAACAAATCGGTGTCTTCGCTGATTCATTTTTACACAAGATTTTAGGGTTTTGTTCTCCCAAGGTCAAGCTCTCTACAATCCTGCCTGGCCTCCAAGGCACAGAGTAAGGTTTCTCTTCTTGACAAACTTTCCTTTGGTCAAAACGCTTGTAAGCCTGTTCTAGCACTTTCCAAGCAGATTAGCTCTCCTATCACAAGCCATTGCTTTCTAATTCAGTCTTTTATAGACTGTCGACCCGCTTCTCCAAAGCCATAAATCCTCAACTAACTTCAAGTGTAACAATATTTAGAGATGTTATCTGTAGGACTCCACTGAGCCTTCAGAGTCCCATTATCTTACAATCTTTTCTTTTAAAAAAACATTTTTGACAGCCCAGTCTTTTTAATCTTTTTTTTTCTTACTGCTTTGACCTTGAGTTAGTTTATTCCTTCCGCCTCTGTATATTTTAAATGTTGCACAAAAAACTATTTATTAAGGCTTTCCTATAATAAATCATTAATCTGAATATAGTTAAATGAAATGCTTATTAACATCTCCCTGCATAATCCATTTAACAGAATTAGTCTTGCTTATTCAGACAACCTAAAGAGGTCTGTGCTTTTGTCTACAAGGCATCAGCATTAAAGCTTGTAATTATTTCTGGTTAATGCAGTGCTTGGTGTTAGGAAATGTTGGTTTGCACGTTTCAGCATAGTACTTTTCCTAATCTCTTGTATTAATTAGAGATAGTGATATAATATTACTTTGTTCCTTTCTATTCACCACCAGGAGAGATCTTTGAATATAATCCTGTCTGTGCTAAGAGTGTGCTTAAATATTTTCACAACTGCTAACTGTTATAAAACATTAGGATTATGTAGAATAATCGCTAAATTAGAAGAAAGGAGAGCTTGATAAGAGCACGTGGACTTCAGAGGCATGCACGCAGGGACCTTGGCTGGCGGTGGTGGCGGTGGAGGATGCGGCAAGTGCCGACCTTAGCAGGGGTTTCTCCTTCTGCAGGGCTGTGACACCGTGTAAAGGGCTCCCAGGAAAGATGCTAGATACGGTCTTGTCGAAAGTGAGAAACAGACCTGCTTTTTTCAATAAATAATAACACAGGGAGTTACAAAGCAAAGGGGGGAATGGGAGCAGAAACTTTCTCTGCGTATCTCCGTCCCTGCTGCAACAAGAGCACCCACTCGCACAGATCTACAGATAGTTTTGATGTATTAAGGGAGATTAGACAAGCCTGATAACGCTTATGAGGACACGGTGCAATACATGCACACACATCCCACTTCTGTGACCTACTGCTGTGTGCCAACATTGAGGGTTACTCTCAGCAGGCAGGTGTTGATTGCAAATCCCAAGGAGCACAGGGCTCCCTGCAGAGCTCCCGGGGGAAGGACCATCTGCATGGAGAGGGCATGCCCAGGGACCTGCCGAACCCCGCCGGGTCCCTTCGCCGCTCTGCCGCGACGCTGCCATGAGCGCGGCTCAGCCGGACACCCTGCCGCTGCCCTGCCAGACGGGACGCTGCTTGTCGGGCTCTGAGGAAAATTTAACAACTTCTCCACTAGCAAGAAAGTAAATTATTATCCCTCAATGACTGAAGCTGATATATTTTAAACCTATTGCATCTTCTAAGTCCTAGGTCATTTTATATTTCAAACATCAGACTTTTCATGAAGCTCATTTTAATCTTCTTCTAGATGGAAATTCACTCTTTTAAGGTATCCCTACCATGGCTCTGAACTGAATTTGCACTGCCAGATCAGCACAAGGGGAGCCAAATGATTTGACCTTGGTTTCCATTTCAGACAGTTACCGAGACATTGTTCTGGAGGAGAATCTTTAGCCAGATAAATACCTCTCTGTGGCCCAACTGCTGTTCTCCTTCCCCTCTCCGTGTACCAAAAGCTTCACATGCTGTAAAATCAGTTATAAACAGCATGCCTCATTATAATGGTGGTGATAGGTATTATGGAAATGCCCAGGATAGCTGCAGATGTAATCACAGAGTCAAATAATTCATGCTTTTATTTAATGCCTAATCATACATACCTCCACCATTATCTTGCTGTACCAATATTAAGACTGCAAGTGCAAGTGTGTGTGTCTGTATAAAACAATGACATTCAATGCTAAGATCTTAGTAGGGAAGAAAAAAGAAGCTGTGAGTTTTATGCTATTTTCAAACATTTAAACCTTTTCATTCATTCCTAAGCTAAGGTTTTTAGTCTGATATAGAGAACCATCAAAAAAAAAACCTATGAAAGCTTATTAATTTTTAAGAATTTTTAAGAGCCAAGCACAACATTTTAAACTGTATGCCATCCAGTAGACTTACCGTGACATTGTAATTGATGCAACCCATTTGCCACTAACAGTGAAGGAGGGACATCTGCTTATAAATTCACTTTGGAGACTAGAAACACTTGGAGATTTCCAGAAGTCAGATTGGAGTTAGGAGGCATAATGATCTGGCAAGCCTTTCCCAATCATTAAGTCACCATCCATCGTACCTGAGACAACCGGGTGTTCCCCAGCTAAAAGCACAGGCAGCGTCCTGCCCATCTCTGCCAGCCGAGCTTCCCAAAGGGTGCTCTAATTCGGGCTGCTAATTGTAAAAGGAGACTATTAAAACAACCCCCAAAACAGTCAGGCTTTTTCCACCGCCGGATGAATTTGAGGGTTGAAGAAGCGCACTATGATGCACACGCTGAACTGCTGGTCCTGTGCAGGCATATGGCAAATGTTTTCCAGCTACCAGTTCCTCTTTGAATTAAATCAGTGTGTCTTTTTAAACCTGCAGCATACAGTTCCAAAAAAGCCCTTTAAAGCCAACTTCTGATCAGTTTGCCTGTTGGCATGCCATAGATTTTGGGGACATTTCCACAATGACAGCAATTTCCTTGTTCGGGGCGACTCTTGGGGCCATGTGGACGCAAATGTGAATAGCTTCAGGTTTATTTTGGTTTTCTATAGCAAATGCCACTGCAGGTCTCACTAAGTGAAACTATACCCAGCAGACATTAATCAGCAGACCCCAATGGCAGCAGGCTCGCACTGGTTTGCCCTTTTTAAAGAAATCTGAGGAAATGGAACAGGTAGTAGAGGGCCTGGAGAATAATTTTAAATTTCGGCTCAAGATCTTTCAGAGCATCAGTCCCAGTGAACCTGGGAGCCATGCAGCACAGCTGGATTTCATTCATTATTGTAATGCCAAAGACCAGTTTAAAGAAACTCAGGAGCTTATTAAATGAAAATCTTGTTTATCAGACACAGACATAGCACCAAAACCCTTGCTCCACAGTGGGGGAGGTGTGGGACAGGGTGGGATCAGGGATATGGCCCATGGACCAGCAAAACCAGCCTCTGCACTTGTTTGGCATCCTGCACCTCCCTGTACCACGGGAACTCAGCCCCCAGGGCATTTTATTCAAACCCAGCAGAGTCCAGTGGCTTAAACTTCTCTGGATTTGCTTCTCCTTCAGGTTTCTTTCACATCAAATTCTTCTGGTTAGCCAGCTTTGGGAACCATAACTCTTTTCTATTATCTACCCAAGTCTATGTATTTTCCCCCATTAATTCACCTAGTACCTTTGTGCTGAAACAATCCAGATATGATTTAATAAGCTTTAGAAAGATAGTACTGGTTCATATGCAGGAAATCAGATTTACATAATTTTCCACTCGCTTTTATAGCCACCATAGTTCAAATTATCTTTACGTTGGGGAAATTCTTTTAATATGACAAAATGGAATACCACCTACGCTATGCTTCAGCTTGCTAGCCTGTTTTTTGTAATAAATTAAATGTTGATTTGTCATACCAACTTACCACAGAAAGTTCCTTTTTAATGAGAAGAGAGCGCCCTGTCCTGCAGTTAGTCATGGTTATAAGTCACTAAACTAAGCTTCAAAATCAAGCTTCATCTTGTAATTTTTTTTTCATTAGCTGAACCTTTCTGCAGGGGGGGAAATGAATGATTTGGGGTTTTATCACACACTCTGCACCAAATAAAATGTCATACATTGAAAATGGACCTGGTAGCACATAGCACAGATTTCTGTACAGAAAGAAAAGGGATGTTTATGTTTCAGTATTTGGACTGAACAAAACTTGAAATTCAGGAGACTGCGTCTTACAAAAGCAAACAGGATTTGGTGAAACCCCCAGGTTTACTTTAATTTCTTGGGTGATTGCTGCAGTCTCTCCTACTCCTCCAGACAGGCTGTGATTGTAGTGAAATCCCCTCTGTTGCTTTATTGGCATCGTTCATCTCAGGGCAGGGGGGGGCTTCCCGTGCGGGCCAAATGCTGGGTACCAACCCCACGGAGCGAGATCCTGCTCTGCTCCCTGGACTCCATCCTGCCCGCACCACGCAACCCTCCTGGACACCCCGGCAGCACAGCTCACGCCTGCCATCAGGGATGCTTTACTTCTCCTCTTCTCTGCCCAAAAGGGAAGCACGTGGGGATTTGGTGAATTTTGCTTACTCCAAAGCACGGCATGCGCCGTATCCTGGTGTCTCCCCTGCCAGAGGTGGACTTGGCACCGGTGAGGGGCAGCAGTGCTGTCGGAGACAGCTCATTCCTGGGCAAGGCGGTGGGACAAGCTTTGGCTTGGTCCCACGAAAACTGTCTTCTGCACTGTTGGTACCTGTTCTGTGTAGCCATCTCCCGTACCTGCGGAGTAGAGCTGTTGGCTGAAGTCTCGTCTTCAGACCATCTCTTGGTGTTCTTGGTCCAGATAGCCCCATGCCTTGAGGACACCTCAGGACAGCAGTGTAATGGGGTGGAAGCAGAGACCCTGCAGAAGAGGCAGGATCCTCCACATGGTATCCACCCCCACACCAACCCGAGGCTCCCAGGCAACCTCTCCTCTTCGTTCACACATGGCTCCTGTGTTTTTCACAGTAGCAACATTAGTGGTTTCTCCCTTTTGCAGTGCAGACTTTGGGTTGAGCATCCCCAGCTCAAGAAGGATCATCAGGAATGAGCTTCCCCTCCTGCCTTTCCAACACCTCTGTCCTCTGCAAGGAGACAGCCTTGAGCACCAGGATGCGGGCACCAAGCTGGCTCAGTCTTGCTCAGCATCCACCAGCTAATCTCCATCCATGTTTCTGGCAGACATTGTCTAGTCAAAAAAGCAAATTCTGCAACTTGTATCTAAATAAAGCGCCATTGACATAAGCGATGCCTGCTTGTAGAAACAGCACTCGATACAAGACTTGCATAGATTTTATGTTTTAGAATAATCAATAGCATATTCGTCTAGTCCGGAAAGCAAAACCTTTGATACCAGTGTTCAACCAAAGAGCACAGGATGCTGCGTACGACTATAAGAGGTCGGGGTCTCATGCACGTTCTAAAAGAAAAACATTTGATTTGAGAGAATTTTTTTACACAAAGCTGCCAGCCAAAGTGAGCCTGCAGTGCTTAATTAGCAGCCAAACATTCCAATAGCATCATCCTGCTAGCTTCAGCTCAGCGCAGGGTGAGGTAACAGGTCCTTTTCCTTCCTCCTGCCTGTGGCTCTACAAGACCCGAATCGTCGGTTTGTGCCCCAGTGCGTTCCCGTGCCGCAGGCAGGGTAGCCTGCAGACAGCCCGCTCGCCACTGCTGCACACGATTGTCTCCTCACTTGTTTCTCGACACTGTTTTCTTGTATTTTAGCTCTCTTTGCATGCACTTACTGTAATATTTACTTAGGAATTTGAGAAAGACTTTGTATTAAAGCAAGTAAATACAATTTCTTCAGAGAGTGAAAATAAATATGAATGTCTCTGGCTAAGCAAAATTGTCAAACTTGGACTT
Organism: Haliaeetus albicilla; assembly: GCF_947461875.1. Classification (NCBI taxonomy): domain Eukaryota; kingdom Metazoa; phylum Chordata; class Aves; order Accipitriformes; family Accipitridae; genus Haliaeetus; species Haliaeetus albicilla. The sequence goes on from NC_091490.1 coordinate 1,178,865, forward strand.
CTAAAGTTAGGCAGAAAGTTGTTTTCCAACGGAGCCAAATATATTCACCTCTCATTGATTTCAGTGGAGATCTTAATGCTCAGATAAATTATTCAGATGTTTAACCATGAAGCGCTCATCTGATGTTAAGTACTCACATTTTTAAATGCTTGCCTTAATGATGATTTATCCTCTCTAAAACAGAAAGTAATATTCACTGAGCAGTGTAGCAGGAGGGCTTGGTTACTTTTGCAGCATTTTCTCCAGTTTTCAGAAGAATGCTTTTGCTGCTCTAAGAGTTATCTTAGAAGAATTAATGAAAACTAAGAATTTGAGGGTCTAAGAGTGGAAATTTTCACTTAAGCCCTTTTTCTTTTCTTTGCAGCTCCCAGTACAGCCCAGTATGGGATCACCGGTGACGCTGAAGTCCTCTTCTCCTGCTGGTACCTTGTGTTGACACTGTCCTCCCTCACCAGCATATTCTACCTGAAGAACATCATTCTGCACTAAATGTAAAGACCCATAAAAGGCTTTTAAGGATTCTCTGAAAGTGCTGATGACTGGATCCAATCTGGTAGAGTTTGTTAAAAGCAGCGTGGGATATAATCAGCAGTGCTTACATGGGGATGATCGCCTTCTGTAGAATTGCTCATTATGTAAATACTTTAATTCTACTCCTTTTTTGATTAGCTGCATTACCTTGTGAAGCAGTACACATTGTCCTTTTTTTAAGACGTGAAAGCTCTGAAATTACTTTTAGAGGATATTAATTGTGATTTCATGTTTGTAATCTACAAGTTTTCAAAAGCATTCAGTCATGGTCTGCTGAGTTGCAGACCGTAGTTTACAAAAAAAAAATATTGCAGTAAAAATGTGCTTCTTTAAGGCTGCAATACAAATATTCAGTTCCCTTCATAAATAGCATTCTATCCACATTTACACAGAAACATTTTTCTTTTTTGATAAAAAAAAATCAAATAATATTGCCTTCAAAGTATTTCTTCAAAATATTACACATATCTAGATTTTCTTCTAGCATGATATTCAGGTTTCAAGAATGAGCCTTGTATTATAACTGCATTGTGCAGTACTGCTTTCTGTTTTCTTTCCTTTTTCCTGCAAATTCAGCATGGGTGTGCCTTCATAAAACACTACTTTCCTCTTCCTCTCCAACAAATCTGGAATGTGTTTTGGGAAATGCTAAGGCATCCTTTTGAGCATAAGGAGTCTCTAGTTGAGGACAAAGGTGCTATTGGCTAAAAGGAAAACCTCCTCTCCCATCTCCAGGGGGTCATCGACCTGCTGCAGACTTAGGTTTTTAGGCAATTAGTCAAGGATAGCACCAACTCCTTTTTATGTTTTCCATCTACCACCACTAACCAGTAGGTGATCTCTGTAAAAACTAGTTTTCCCATTACAAAAGAGAACGCAAATTATTTTGAGACATCTTCTGAATGTAGGAATGTTTCCCTTAGTCATTCTAAATCAAAATTCCTAAATGGCTGTAAATGTGAGAAGCTGAATAGTCCCTTTTGTATTACTGGCAAAAACTATGTGAATTGGTATTTTTCTTGCACTTAATTTTTTACTGGTTTGGCTAATTTAGCAATGATAAAGGATGCTTTTAAATACTAGATATCTGAAAATACATGAAGTATCAAGCAGAATTTTATATATATACATATATATATAAAATACATATATATATTAAAACAAGGTTGCTCCAATAACTGTACTGAAGTGCATGTTGCCGTCCATGATAAAATCATCTTTACAGACAGGACTTCATTACCAATATACTAACACTGTACAAATATCTTACCACAGCAGTTAAGTCCTCACACACAATTTCTTAGTACTGCAGTCTATCAAGATAATACTCTCATTTCACTCAGTGAAGGATCAAGTTTCAAAATAGCATGTAATGCTACTAACTTTTTTTTTTTTTTTTTTTTTTTTTTTTTAAAAACAGCCCCGGACAGCATTAACACAAAACATTGCTCACAGTTTACAGCTGAATTTAAAAATGCCATCTGTGAAAAATGCTGCGGCATGAGTTTGGCCAACAGCCCTTGAATGCAAGATCTCCTGGTGACCCCAATAGATCTTGACTTGCTTACAAAGCAGCAATTAATGACAAGAATAATAAAACCATTATCGACATTATTATTCCCCTGTTTTGTATATGAACTCCAGTAGGCGACACAATTATTATACTATAACTTTTTTCCTCCTAACAATAGGTTTTCTTAGCGAGCAATACCAGCTGAGCACTCTGCATACTCAGCAGTTCCAAATTCAGTTCAGATACCCCAGGTTTTGAAAAGGCAGACTCCGAGTTTCGCTAGTCCCAAGATACACTATCCCATGCTAATGTGTACACAGAGCATGCAGTGAATCTGTTGTAGTTACTGATACACTCAGATGCAGGGTATAAACAGAAATATGTTGAATCCAAAGTATGGCAATAAAATGTCCTGGGTCACTCTGCGCATGTTCAGTGACAGATCGTACTATTCCTATCGTATTATTTACAGCCATGTGCTAAGCAGTTACTCTTTTCAGAAATGTGGCATTTTTTAAAACCTTGAATAACATGACAAAATTCATTCTTTAAGGAAATAGTATAAACCCAATTCAAATTATACTATACACAGTCCTGATGTTCTGATCTCTCTTGTATTGCAGCTTTAAAGTGCTATATTTTAGAATCCATTTGCTAGAAACAGTGGTGCTGCAGAAAGTATCATGTCAGTACAGTTTTTGGAAGAAAGGAAAAAAGGATACACATAGCCCAACTCATATGCCTTGTCTCATGCAAAATTGAGAGATGTTTCTATCCTGTGGCTGGATCAAATTGTATGTCTCAATGATATGTTTCATTTCAGTGATTCCTGATATCTGGATCCTGATATTTCCAGCAACAGAATAGAATGAACAGCAGCTTTATTAAATACAAAACCATAAATGAAGTATGGCCTGTTTGCATTCGTGCCGGACAGAGCCACCGGATAACATGGACAAGATGCTCAGTCCCATCTCTGAATTTCCACTTAAATTTGGGGGGACATAATTATTGTCAAGTCAAAAAATTAAACAAACAAACAAAATCCCCAAACATTTCTAGGTGCCAGTGGCATTTCCTTAGATGAAACAGGTATTTAATATCAGTCAGACCTGCGTGTTCAGCAGTGGACATGTGTGTATGTGTGCGTGTGTGCAAAGCACAGGGCGAGGCGTGCTGGGGCTGCGCACACGCTGCCGTGTGCTCTCGGTGTCTGTAGGGTTAGTCTCGCGAAGGCTGTGTATGAGACTCTGCCCTCTCAGCCCTCCAGTCCTACAAAGAGGTACAGCCGTGCTTAACTTTATGCACCGATTAATTCAACAGACATAGTACATACAGCCAAATGACCTTAATTTTTGCAGGATTGGAGCTGTAGGCGGTGTTGATCAAATAAAGAAACTTGGTTCTTGGTGAATCTGTTCCATGCGGTAAACTGGTAATTGTACAGATTGGGACTTATTGGGGCGTTCTTCCAAAACGGACGGTGCAGACTGCTGCAAATTGAACACAACCACATTTTACGAAATCCACCCACCCTGTAATTTGTGGGGTGTATTTGCTTTAGGCAACTGTTTGAAGGTATGTTCTATGCTTCTTCAAAGGATTAACCCATACTGTTCATATCTGTCGGGCAAATATTATTATATTTATTCCCACCTTTCAAACGTGAAAAATAAATGGCTTAGCTCCAAGCAGTATAACTGAATATTTATATCAAGATTGTTGTCCACATTGGAAACCCCAAAGTCTGTAACACCGTAAGTTCCTACTTGTGCAATAACTCAGGTCTGCAATTACCATTGCATCGGTGACGTCCATAGAAGCAATGATGCTCCAATTATACAGTTGCTGATCGTGATATTATACTAATACTGAATTAAAGGATGTCTCACAACTTCTTGAACAAATGCAGTTTCTCAAGGGTTTGTAACTTGGCAGGAAATGTGTCCTTCATAGCTAGACAGCTTTTTTTAAACTTTTCAATATATATATTTTTTTTAGAAACTATGCTGTTTTTAAGATACAGGAGTGTTAAAAACCATCACCAGTAAAAGCTGCTTTTTTGCACGTTTTCAGAGCTAGCATTCTAGACAAACAATGATAAATGTTATGGCTACCAAAATCTCCACTTAGTCCACATGACTGTGTTATAAAGAATGTGTATACCAAAATATGTATTTACATGGACAAACAATATGCCTTAAAGACTAAATACACTTTTACTTCTAAGACTGGATCAGACTTGTGCCCAGTCTGGAGGTAAATAATCCATATTTCATAGCCTGCCATGGAAGGTTTTGTTTCTTTGGAGAAAAAAAGAAAAAGAAAAAAAAAGTGTTTCTTTTAAAAGAATCTTAAATAATTTTGAAATTCTTGCATAAACTGACATATGTGAGGAAGTTTAGGAAAAGGATAAATTTTAGCCCGACACTTCAGCACTGGCAGTGCGTCACCTCGCTCGCGGAGTTTGCCGGGGGGGGGCTGGCAGTGCTGCAGTTCTGCCAAAGGCTCGTCACCTCCCCTTCCACATCCCCTTGTACGCTTCACGGCCTCGGGTGGCCCTGAGCCCGGGCAGAGCTGGGTGTCTGGGTGCCCCCTCCTCCTGCAGCACTGCGGGAAGAGGGGGCCACACATCCGCACCCCTCCAGCCATGCTACAGCTCGTGCCACAAAATTCTTTAAAAATTCTTTTTAAAAAAAAAAAAAAAAAATCTTAAAAAACAGGAATTAAAATTTCTCCATTCAGCCTTAATATTGAGAGTAGGTAAAGAAGCATTGACATCAAAGGGAGGAATTTACTTTCAATTTGGCCGACCTTAAGCACCACCATTGAACATGCAGGGATGCTGCAAACACACTTAGTTTGGGTTGGCTCTGGTTTTCGGTCCTGGTTTATGTTTCTCTGCTGAGCATCGAGGGCAAGGGAGGGAATTTATTCTGTGATCAGAAAAGCCCCTAACATAACTGAAAACAGCCAGATCAAGGTAATGGCACAAGGGTCTCAGGATGATTTGGAAAGGATTCTCAATAAATCCTGCTCCAAAAATTTTGTAGCAGCAAGGGCAGGGGAAGTTTTTACTGGGGCACTTTCAGTGCTGAGCACATACCTATTTGTTCCTTTTGCTTTCTGCCCACTTTATGCCTAATTCATTACGAGCTCAAAGGTTCCTTTATATTAAAAGATCCCCATGTTTAAAAATGTAGAGATCAGCATATTTACCACCTTCCACAAACTTAGGATTCAGTCATTCATATTTTAGGGCATATTAGGCTTTCCCATCACTTGGTAGGATATAAATCTGCATTATAGGACAAGCTGAGGGGCCAATTCCCACCTGCTCTGGCTGCTTCATTCTTGTCTCAGACGGAGGTGCGGCAAGGCCGTCGGGTCTCTGCACGGGAGGGCTGCTCCATGATGCATAATGGTCATCACCCGCTCCGCATCTCCTACATGCTGATGTCTCCATAACTGCTGGCTGTCAGAATTATCCCTAAGGGCTTGCTTTAATTTATGCCGACAGCTATCCCAGTCACTGGAGAAACGCAGGAGGGACCTTCTCCTTTGTTCTCACTCTGCATGTACCCGGGCAGAGCAGAAGACTCGGTTCTCCCACTCAATGAACTTTGAACCCACCTGCAAACAGCAATGAAAAATAGCACAGCTGAAAGTCATTTTACTTGCAGTCCCTTTCCTTGCCTCAGCCCCCGGGGCAGCTGGACAGCAGGTAAACCTTAGCCCCCATTAGCAGAATAAATTACATCTGTGCAGCAAGCCAGACTGTAAAGGTGGGGGAGGAGGAGATGGTGATGGTACAGGTACAGTGCTGCTCTGGCCACTGCAGCCACAGGAATTTCCCCTCTTATCTGCCAAATATGAAAGTACTCATTATTCCTCCAGTACCCTTTTTTTTTTATGCTGCCAGATAAAAAAATGTCTGTAATGATGATCTATATTATATTTGGTATCTAGAGGGCAAAATCTGTTCTTTCCTAATGCACATCCATCCTTCTCTTTATTATTTTTCAACCAAAACCAAAACACAATTCGCACATTACACGATGCGATTTATGTGCAATAACATCAGCTTTTCCACTTATCAAAACCATTATAGTCATAAGCACATAACTCCCATTAACCTCAACGACAGCAACTTAAATGTGAACCACAAGTGAGAATAAACCTTAAAGATGTGATTGAGCAGCAGCAGCCTTGTTTTCTGGTAGGTGTCTAATGGTGAGATGGCAGGACCATTTCTTCCCTCCCCCCACCTTATTTTTTTTTCTTTTTCTAGGAAAATAGACTTTCCTCTTCTACATGGCAGTTAATTTAGGCTGGGAGGTGCAGCCATTGAGATGTGCTTAACATTTTTGACGTGTCACTTCAGGTGGAGATACTTCATCAGGGGCGGGAGAGGCAAAGCATCCCGGGGAGCCGCAGCGAGACGGGCAGGCTGCTCCCACTTCATGCTAATGAGACAGTTTCTTGCAGGAATTTCGGCTCTGTAGAAGCTGCAGGAGGTAGCATGGTTCATTAGGCTACAAAAGCTTTAAAATGTTAAAGGAACTGGTTTTCCTCTCTAATTTAAGTGAATTGCTAAAAGCACTGGGTTGTTCTTCCACGGAACTTCAAATTCACTATTTTCTTCATTAACCTTGACCTTTTTACATTTATTACGATAAGGGGAAAAAAAAGTTAACTTTGGAGTAAGCTACTGCAAATTCACTCCCCCCCAGGCTTTTAAAAACAGAGAGCCTGGGAGTTAGAGCCAGGGGAAGCAACAAATCTCATTTGCCACTATTTTCTGTTTAAAGAGGATTTAATGTTTGCCAAAAATTAAGGATCAGAAGTCCCTGTGAATCATTTCTAAATTACTTTTAGCAAGCTAGGTGCACGTATCCTTCCTAGCTGTGTTTATTAGTAGCAGAAAGACAGAGTGAGGGGACAGGATGCCTTCCTGTGAGCTGCTCCCCGGAGCCTTGGCCGTCAGGCTGCTTTGCTTGGGGCCAGGCGAGGGTTCCTATATTGCTCTCAGTGAGCTGGAAAATAAGCTAATGAGGCATCCAGGTGGAGTTAGAGGTGGTGCAGAGCTAAATTAGACAACGTGCTTGATGCAGGCTTTGGAAGCTTAGTTCTGGGATATTTGCATCAATCTTTTGAAACCGCCGCAGATGCAGCCTCGTGCTTTAGCCATTGGTGAGCAACAAGCCTGAGTCAGGAAAGTGGTAATTCCATCCACCCTCCTCCAGGTATCCCTGGAAAAGCGATCAAGTAGCATCCTCCTCTGCTTGTGCGTTTTCTAGTCTCGTCAGGGTTTTCTTTCTCATATTCATTTAATTGCAAGGCTGCCAAACTATGCTCTTAGAGCCCACAGCAGCTGTGCTGTCTAAGCGGGGACGCTGGGCATTCTGTTTCAGGCTCGGCTGTCAGCAGAGGGCTGCTCTCCCCAGGCACCAGCCACACTCGGCATCGTCTCCCCTCCCTGGGGAAGGGGCTGCAGCACGGTGGGGGCTGGCACACTGCTGGCCCCAGCTCTTGGTCCCCTTCTCTCCCCAGTCCCGGATAAGGGTGAGGCAGGGGAGTGGGAGGAGGAGGCTGCACCTCTCAGACTGAGCTCCTAACCCATAAGACAGACCTTAAAAACAAAGTGTCAGACGAACGGTCAGCTAAGAAGACAAAGATAGAGCATTATGCCTTGCATGCTGGGGTCTGAGCTCCCGTCTTCTTCTCTAGCAGGGCTCTGATTTCAACTTAAACAAACCTGAAAGCTCCGTGATGTTTTTCCAATTCAGCAAAACCTTCCTCCTCAACTTGGACATGCACGTGCTGCTGTCCTTGAGCGTAGGGTTCAGTGGTAGAGTCCTTCCGTGCAGGCATAGCTTTATATAGACGCAGCAGAGCAGAAATGTCTCAATGCCGGTTTGCCTCCCCTGCTGATGAGACACGTGGTGGAAAAGATACCTGAGTTTTTACAGTATATTCATTTTTGTCATGGGAGTTTCGATAAGTGTCTCGGTCTTTGTTTCAGTGCCTTAAGCACCTTTTTGCAAAAGGCCGCAATGTAAGAGAGTACATTTAAAAAATTAATTTCCCAAATTTAATCACCCTTAGTAACTTGGCTCCCCAGCACAGTCGTTCCCACGTCAGATGTACCACCGGCTCCTCAGGAAGCAAGACGGCAGCAGCGCCAGTCAAGAGGCACTGATGAGTGCTTCTGGCATGGTATTTCTCTCCAGAAGATTTTAGATAAGACACTTAGTTCTTCTGAAAAAAAATTCAGCTAAGGGCTTTGACCTTATATTTGAATACAGAATTAGCACTCTGGTAAAGGTTAATGAACAGAAGAAGGGAGTAGAGAATTTTTGACCAACATACTTCTGAAATGAGTTTAAACACATGCAGGTCTCCGGGCAGGTCTGCTACTGCAGAAGGACCTGCTCCCCTTGGCCCCAGTGCTGCGGCCACTGGGAAGACCTGCTCTGAAAGGGGGATGAGGAGGAGGAGGGGGACGAGGAGGAGGAAGAGGAGGGTGTGCTGGTGCTTGGTGTGCAAAGGCACACCAGTGGTGAGGCATTGGGCTCAACTGGCTCCAAGGCCAAGAGACAAAGCAGCTCCCTCCATGGCAGGGCTTGTTCTGGCTTTCCTGGTGTAGGATGGAAAGGCTCAGGGTTTGACTGCAGGTCTTGAATGCAGCTGGTGTGGCTTGGGCCTTGGCTGAGACCCCTAAGGAGACCACAGGATCTTCCTCTGAGTGTTTAAAATGTGTTCGTTTTTCTGACAAACTGTGATCTTGAAATACAATTTTTTCCTTTGCTTCCTCATCAAGTTGATGCTTGTGAAAAGTAATTATTTTACCATATGGTGAAATGTGCAATGATTACTGTTAGGCTCTTCATCTAAGACTAGCCCCTTTAGCATGGATCTCCTTCACAAGCACTGACAACCAGGGATTTGGCCAATTCAGGCAAAAACCAAACCAACCTTCCCCCCCGCCCCAACACTGTCTCAATTTCTAATTCCTCTCCCACCCAAAAATCATGGCAGCATTGCTGTAAATGGCAAATAATAATAGTAAATACTGGGATGGAGTCTTAAAATTAATTGCAAGAATTAGGGCTATTATAATTTAATAATCACTTTAAATTATTGAGTTCATGACTTCTGTCATCAAAGCATTTTACCTATAGTTAATGCTCACACTATTAGCAAAACCTGGGAGCTGTGAAAGTGCTTTAATATTCCAATAAATTAAAAATATTTTGGAAAGAAATCCCTTCCCACCTTCCACAGGCTGAACCAGAAAGGCAAAAACTGAAACACACCCCACCAGTTTGTGGTGCAGGTACTATTCAGTACCAGGCCAGCTACTTAATACAGCGCCAGCACCTTTGGAAGGGTTAATAAGAGTAAAACAACTATAGAAAAAAAAAACCAAGGAGTCATTTGTGTTTGTTAAATGTAGAGAGACACCATCTGAAAACAAAAGTCAAGCCTCTTGGAGGTAGTGAGCCAAATCTGTGTGTAATTATCCTTCTACTATTCAAAATATTGTTGTTAAAATAACTCTCAGCTCAAATTCCAGCGCAGCTATCACACCCAATGTGGAAGACTTCTAAAGAATATGTATTCGGTCTATAGCGGAACGTGTTTGCACTGCTCTGTGGCATGACGACAGCTCCTCTGTCAGCAGCCATAGCTGCAGTGAGGTCCCTTTTCGGAGGCTGGTGGGGCAACTCCTGCCCCCGTGCCGGGGGGTTTGCTCTGTCCCTGCACCTGCTCTTTGCCACCGCGCACAGGGGACACAGACCGGTTTTTCTGCAGAACCACATCCCTTGGCAGAGCTTAGGTTTGAGCGTTGGTGACCAAGGGGCAAAGAGCCACACTGCACCTCAAGGATGGCTCAGCCCAGACCATAGCGAGCCTCAGGAATGAGCCTAAGGAAAAATGCTGTCTGCACTGGGAAGGGCTGGGATTGTCCATGCAGCTCAGCTCCTGCCTTCCACCTTTGTCACCGGGGCTTCTTCCCCTTTTTCCCCCCCTCCAGGATAAGTACCTGGGAATAACAGGAATAAGATCCTGTTACAGGGAACATCCTGTACAGGAATAACATCCTGAATAGGGAATAACATCCGAGTGCCAAATGCATGTTTAAGGATAGGTATCCCATGCCACTGGAGGCTAGAAATATATCTTATGAATTTGCATATCCCTCAGACTGATGGGCTGAAGCCCACTGGTTGCCCCTTCTGCCAGCACAGAGCTCTGCAGCAGCAGAGTGTCCCTGCAAACACAGCTTGTCTTGTCCCCTACCTTCTCAAAGAGGAGGGGGTGACTGCTCTCCAAGACGCAGCACCCAGCTCTAAGTCAATAATATATGCAAATGCACTTAGCAAAGCACTCCTGCAGATGTTCTTAATTAAACCAACCTAACCCAAGCCCACATAAAGTAATAACCCCCAAAAATGCCTTCCCGCTCTCATATGTTCTGAATCACTGCTGCAGAACACAACAGGAATATTATTTTTATAAGAGCAAACCATTTGCTAAATAAGCCACCTGTTAAATAAACACTCCCACTCTCCAAATATTGTTATTTTGTTTTCCAGACTATGCACAATCTGGATTTATTTTAGATGAAAAAAGATAATCACTAAAGTAAAAAAAAAAAACAAAACCCAGTATTTTGACTCTTTGAAACTATCCATCTTGTGTGCACATCTGCTCCTTTGCAAGCTGGCAGAGCTCTTACATTCAAAGAGAATCATAGTTACTTATTTAGCCAGGAGCTAATGAATTTCCATCATCAGACCTCGGCAGTCTTCACTTTTTTAACTTTTTCAAGCCTTGAATTATTCCTTATTCACATGGCTTCACTTTCTATGAGGTGTGTCTTCTCACAGGGACAAATCCCAATCCGAGATTGTGTTAGCAAAATTGACACAGGAGCAAAAACAGAGTTCGCCTCAAGTTTCATTATACAATCACTTTTTCTGTGCTTTAAAAGCCAAGTTACCCATTGTCCCACCTCAGGCCTGTCTGTACAGGAACATGCTGCTGCACACACCTAATGCACTCAGTTTAGTCTTTAGGACCCCTCTTTCCCCACCCACCTCAGCCCCTGGAAAACATTGGATTAGTTCTACAGGATGGACATCCTCTCAAAAACAAGCCACACAAAAAATAGAATAGAATAGAACAGAACACAACAGAATAATAGATTTCAGTTGGAAGGGACCTACAACAATCAACTCATCCAGCTGCAAGTTGTTAAATAGCTAACACTGCCATTTAAGATCATGTCTGGCCTCTTTCCTCCATTGTAATGAATAAGCTAGATCATATCCCTGAGCCCTCTCGCCCCTCTGCAATCCCCAGGTACAGCTCTGAGCTCCGCAAGAGCCAGCAAGAAGCCAAGGTCACGGCGTGGCTGCCCCCAGCCCCGCGTTTCTGCCCCCCCGGTGGATCTCTCGATGCACCTCCACGGGCCCTGTGAGAAACCAGAGCACTGGAACTATTCGGATTAATCATAGAATCGTTCAGGTTGGAAAAGACCTTTAAGATCATCGAGTCCAGCTGCTAACCTAGCACTGCCAAGTCCACCACTAACCCATGTCCCTAAGCACCACATCTACACGTCTTTTAAATACCTCCAGGGTGGTGACTCAACCTGTTCCCTGGGCAGCCTGTTCCAGTGCTTGACAGCCCTTTCAGTGAAGAAATTTTTCCTAATATCCAATCTAAACCTCCCCTGGTGCTACTTGAGGCCATTTCCTCTCATCCTATCACTTGTTACTTGGGAGAAGAGACTGACCCCCGACCTCGCTACAGCCTCCTTTCAGGTAGTTGTAGAGAGTGACAAGGGGCCCAACACTGAACACAGTATTAAAGAGAGAGAGAATAATTTGATATCAGACCCCAGGGTTCTGTGTAGAGCATGACCACAAAAGTTTCAGGTGATTAATGAAGGGAGCAAACCCAAGTATAAACGAGGAGGCTCTGAGATGGGGAGAGTGGTGAAGCACTCGAGCTGGCTTTGCTGCTTGTGCCAGATTATCCTGGGCAACAGCTCATGTCTCTGAATCAGTGAGTTAATGTTTGGAGGGTTTGGCATTCACTTTTGAAGGGCTTCTCAGAAACTGTAAGACCCAGAATATGCAAAGCTGCAGCTGAAGAACAATGTTCTCCAGGCGCTTTGCTGCGTCCTTCTGCCATCCCAGATGAGCACTTCTACACTGGAAAGTAACGCTTTGGAGATGCTCATGCCCCGTTATCCAGCCTGACATGAACACTAGTGCTATCAACCAGACCCAACAGTTAGAGTGCAAATTTCTATGGTGTGTCATTTTTTAGAGTTGGGGCTCAAATAGGGACCCCAACGACACACAAAACACTCCCACCAAACATTTCTCCAGGGTTCATCAATAAACGTGGGGGCCACAAAGAACACTTAGAATCTATTGCTAATGCCAAGGACCAGTTACAAGCAGCCACAAACATCATCTGAGCGTGAGTGTGCAGACTTTTAACAGGGATTCAAAATGGCTTTACTGATTTTATGCCCTCATATATGAAAATAATATCTTGTTGTCACAAATAATTACACAGCACAGACAGAGGCTTGGAGATCAGTGGCAGCATCCTCATCCTTGCCATGTTATACTCGCACATGAAGTCCGGTTAATGTGGGGAGACTACTTGTGCATGCTATTACACTTTGTGAATAACGGTACATGATACCAGGCCCATGGAAATCAAACTGATTGGCAGTAAAATCTGGGTAGGTGAGCATCTAAGTGCATAAAATGTGGCCATAAAGATGCACCGGTATTACAAGTTCATATAAAATTGCAAGCACAATACTGGACAAAACTGCTTTTCAAAATCAGCCCCATTATATCCTGTTCTCTTTCACACAAAGCCTTTGTGATAATAATTTTGCATGCTGCTATTTTACATGTTCACACATATTTTCTTGCTCTTTGACACTCAGCACCTAGCAACTTGGCTCCATCACCTTGAGATGATATTTTTCCCGTGCCTTCTGAATAGGGCAGCTGCAAAATCCTCCATGCAAGTCTCATACTCTGTCCTTAAAAAGAACCCTTTTTTTATCCAAGACAAATTCAGTTTTCATCCAGCTACAGGCTTGCTTATATCTTTTAAACACTAAACCACATCAGCTTGTGATTTTTTTTCCAAGTGCTTTTATGCATCTTGACTCTAATGTAGATTCTTAGGAAATTTCAGAAAGCCTGTATTACTCATTTCATTTTAAATGCGGTTCACAAATTAATGGTGTCTGTTAATTAGGCAGCTAACCACCACCACCACCACCCCCCCCCCCCAAAAAAAACCTAAAAAAATTGTAAGGATTCTAATTTGAAAGTACTGTGCTGTAAAACATGTTAAAGATATTTTAATAATTGAGACACTTTAGAGCTGATATAGGAACTGAGTACGCCCTACAGTGCCCAATATATTCACATACGTATAATACATGTTTTGAAAACAACAATAATCTGGAATTCATACATGAATTAGCCTCGTGGATGAACCAAAACAAATGGCACCTTATGTCCTTGTGCAGGGAGGACGCAGACACAGCCCTTGCTCCAGGCAGCTCCCCTGGACCCACCACCGCTCGCTAACTAGCTGGTGTTGCACAGGAGTGACCTGTTTTGCATCAGATCAGTAAACAAACCGTGCAAAGATAACATGTTCATTCTTCACCCGCAAAGCACCCAAGTAACACAGACTTCTGTCCAATTTACTGCCCAGATCTATGTGTCTTTTGTATTCTGTGGAGCGCCAAAGAAAACAGTCAGCACTTCCTCAGCATCACATCTAACTGAAAAATGGTAGAGAGCCTGGGACACAGCGCAGTCCTGGTACTGCTTGATGGACGAGCATGATGCAGAAGACCCAAAACAGTCTGCTGCTTTGGAGAGACTGTGGTCTTTGATAATTAGCAGAGAGGAAAGAAAAGTATTTTGCATGCCTGAGTCTATGTTACTTTAACAACACTAGTGCAAAAAGAACATTTTGATTTGGAAATACTGCAATGCCCAAACATCAATATGGAAAAAAGAAGAGAGAGTTGCATCCTTTTAAGATAGACCCTTTCCTCACCTCTCCATCTCAGCCTTTTCCATAAAGAAATCCAGGACTCATTTTATTCAAAGAATAGACTTTAAATTCCTATACTCATGTCAGGGTAGCATTAAATATTAAAGCAAGATATTAAAATTTCAAAGAACCTAAATTAAACCTGAGGTATTCAAAAATAAGTGTTCCTGAATATTTAATACTAAAGATTTCATAATTAACTTTAGAAATCTCTCACATTAAGAAAATGAGGGGCTACCTAAAAAAAAGTGACCATCCCAGTGACCTTCCAGAGGGCTGCAGCAGATGCTGTCAGTCCACAGAAAGACATAGGTTTTCTTGGGCCCCGATCTCCACTTTCACCCAGCAGACGGGGCTGGCGGGGGATGCTCCGTGCCCGGGACAGTGCCCACGGTGCCATCCTCCTTCCATCGCCCTCTACCACCACCTCGGTCTGGGGATGAGCTTCAGCGTGAGCTGGGCGGCTGCCTTGCTGGGGCCGGAGGACCATGCTGTGTCTCCTCTGACAAGTGCCACTGGCAACCGTGGCCCTTTTGTGTAAAATTGATTCAGTTTCTTTCTTCCTCAACTGGTTAAAGGAGTTTCTTGGGCTCCATGACATCTTTGTGGCTTCCTGTAGAAGCCTTGCCAGCCCTTCATCTTCTCCAAGCGGGTACACCATCGCAGCATCACAACTGTCCTGTCCCTCATGCAATAGACAGACTTGCATGCAGGACTGAAAGGGCCATGACTAACTAGAGCAGTTCACCAACCTGAGATTTTAAGAAGTGCAATGAGACGTTATTACGGTTCTTTTAACATCAAATGTACTATGAAAGACACATGATTTACCAGGGAGGAAAAGCAAAACAAACCAAAACTAAATTGGATTTGTATGCCTCTGTAAGTAGGTGTTCCTCCGTTATTCTTAAGGACAGGCTGACTTCTGAGGAGCAGTTAAAGGTGGCTCTCCTGTTAGTGTCTTCAAAAGATATTCCAGCTGGACCACTCTTAGTTTCCCACCATCATATGATTGTAACCTGCCTGTCCACTAATACTTATAACATCTGCTCCTGTATGCACATAAACATTTGGGAGAGAGGTCCATACCAGCACAGGATCTGGCCCAATTTTTCTGTGTAATCAGGAGGAAAAAATCTAAAAAAATACCCAACGGATAATATTCAAATAACAATTCAAATGAGGATGTCTGAGCTGGGGAAATTATTCTGTACTAAAATGGTCCGAGAAGATGTAAAAAAATAGCAATTAAGAGAGAAAAGAGGTCCTCTTGATTTAGCTCTAAAATCAGTGCAGCAGCAGCCTGCCTCTCCTCCCCGAGCATCCCCTCTCCTCCTGCCAGCCCTCACCCTCACCCTCTTCCTCTCCCCTCCCCAGAGGGGCTCTCCATACCCCCTCCCTTGGTCAGCACACCAGGCTGCAGAGAGAAACGGCCACGTGAAGCCCCATCCTCGGGCTCAGCCATGAGCAGAAGTGCCCCGAGGGTGCAGGAACGGTGCCCATGCAGCGTCGCATCACCACGCCGTCCCTTAGCGGTGTCCTCCCACCGGTGTGGGAAGGGCAGGTCCCGCACCCCGCAGCTGCAGGGACCACTACTTCATGGTTCTCACCCCAGCCAGGTGGGGCGAGGGATGCTTAGAGCCCTAGGTGCACAAAATGGATGGGTGGCGGTGATGGTGATGGTGACGGTGGGGACAAGGCCAGAGCCAGCGGGATGGAGAAGGGCTCAGTCTCCTTTGCTGACCAAGAGCACCTCCTCCATGGGGCAGCCAGCTGTGTCTCACAGGTGGATTTCAGAACAGCTCGTTAATTAAGCTGAGTCCTGAGTCAGCAGGGACCTGCGAGGGCTCCTTTGCCCAGGGCAGGGCGTTAGGGCATTTTTTTCCTCCCTTCACCCAAGTTCTCAGGGCTGTGAAATAGCTCTAGTTATAATGTGCTTCATAGAAATTGAAAGCATTATGTAAGCATTAGAATTTATTATTCTAATGACTCCATCCCACATGCATTTTTATAAATGGAAAGTTGCTTTAAATCGACAGTATGCCAAATTTTTAGCACTCTCAGAAAATTTGAGTACAGCAAATAAGGCCAGTGATGTACAGCACAGCTTGTACGCAGCGAGACGTCTGTAGGTACTGTCACAAGTAGCCAGCTGATAGTCTGCGTGTGTTAAGGCTGTGGACTAAGCCTCAACTACTGTTTAAAACTGCATAACTAATCATACACAATTAGCAATACTCTTCAAGGAGCCTGCTCCCTGGCTTATGAGCACTGTGCTGCCTCTGCGCAGCCTACATCAGCAGATAAGGGTGATCATATAATGGGAGCCTCTTATATCAGTGGAAATCAAATAGAGATCGGTGTAAATAGAATATAAAAAGTTGGTTGTTGCCTTCGATCACTGTGAAGAGGTTTAAATGCCTTCCCAAAGTAGAATATTGGTCTACAATAATGGGCATAAGAGAAATAGCAGATTCAATGGTACAGACTGTAATTTAACATTCACAATTTGTCTAACCAAAGTAAACATGCCTTTTTATACGCACATACAAAAGTCACTGAATTAATACAGTAAAGAAAGTCATCAACTTTGTCAATGGTGACACAAAATAATTACCAACCTTCAGCAGTTAACAAGTGTAACACTGCGTATTACTGGGTCTTGACACCATCCCTGAAGGGAATTGTGGTTTGAGCTGCAGCTCAGGGGATACCTGGGAGCACCCTGAGGCCCCGGGGAGAGGCGAGCACCTCTGCCCGCCTTCGTGCCACCTCTCTTAACAGTGCCTTGAGGACACGGCCGCAATTCTAGTTACCACTCCTGGACCTTCTGTAATACGCTTGTTCTCACAAAACATCTCGTGGCTCCCGTAGAAAGGGTTTAGCCAAGCCAAAAGCAGGAGGTGGGGTGCCTGGGGAGTGCCAGACCCAAGGAAAGGGGAGCAGGCTTGTATGGTCAGGGCATGCTGTGCCTTGCAGGCTGTTATATTTTTTATGATGTCTGCTAATTTGCAGGACTCATTTTCAGAGCTTCGCTCAGTAACGTACAATAGACATCACAACATTTGCTTCAGCAAAATGGATGGAAGGGAAGAGAAGGGGGCTGAAGAGATAGAACCATATACTGACAAAACAATAAAAGAAAAATCAATCTTTATGACAGATGAGCGAGTGAGATTTACAGTGTAATCAGAAAGCACAGAGATTCATGGTTTGCCGGGAAGGGTATCCAGGCAGCATTATTCTATAGATGGAAACACAATCGCGCTTGCAGGATCTGTTTGCTTATTTCTGAGCAAATCTTCCAGCACATTTTGTTGAAGTGGATAGCTAAAATGCACAGATCTTAGCACTCCATCTGTATTGCTGCACCTCTCCTTTCACCGAGCGCCTGAACTTCTCAATCCTTTGGCTTTTTTGATGTGATCAGCCAGTATAGAACATCCACTCAGAAAATTGCTGGAGATAAGATGCAGCCCCAGAGAAAGAAGCAGTGCCACGCAGTCCCCGCTTCCCCAGTAGGAGCAGCAATTAGAATAACAATCTAGGCAGATCTGCTCTAAGAATGAGCTTCTGGCCATCAAACAATTTTATTAATTTCTGTTCAGTGTTATGTAGTGTATTTTATATATGGTCAAAATGACCAGCCAGCTTGTGTTTAAAAAATTACCAGTCTATGAATTTAATACCATGTAAAGCTTAATACATACTTCAACCTGAACCAGTTTAGATCACTTGGTGCTTTTTTATCTAAAAAGCAAGAATCACACAGCAAGACCCTCAGGTGGTTTAATCATCCATTTACTAGTGGAAAAACAAACTCTTTCTCTTTTTTTTTTCTGTTTTTGTAAAGTCTCTTCTGTCCTGTGATGGCTATCCATTCCTCCTCCTCAACAAAATCCATGGTGATCACTTACAACGGGTAAATCTAATCGTCTCTGCGTATCCCAACCCATGGAAAGGGTCCACAGCACTTCAAAAGCCTGGGCTCAGACAACACAAGTTCACAAGACCTATTACTGGGTTGGATAAGCTATTGTAGGAAATGTGATCAGATCTCTTCCCAGGGCATTGTTTAGTTTTGTTGATATCTTTTACTTTGCATTGTTAAACTGAAGCCAAGCAAGGCAGAATGGCATCTCCCGTTGGCTTCTGCCTTCCACCTTGGGGAGGTACAGCAGACTGGGCTGTTTTCCTAATGACATGAGAAATGTTGATTGAATGGAGAAATTAGTTCAGCCATGTACTTCAGAATAGTTCCTGAAGACAGCCTTTCAGGACCTAAGGTTTCTCAGGGAGGTGCAGCTATCCCCCTCGCTACCTAGGGACCTCGACACCCTCGAGGCTGAGCGGTTTGGTGGAGCAGGGACATGAAAGCTTTGTTTGGTCGTGGTTGTGTTCCCCTGAGATGTGGTCTCCTTCCCGGCTGTAGCATCCTGTGTGCTGTTGCTCATGGCTCCACCTGTAACGTTGAACAGGCAGCCCAGGTGCTACTGGCCAACACCTGGAAAAAAACAGAGCAGAGCTCCCCAGCTCTGACTTCGGGAAGGGAGACTTCTCCTCTGCCTTCATCCACTCTGTCTTCAGATTTCCACAGCATCAACTGCAGTGCCTCCTACACCTACAAATTAAATCCATTTCACACTCCTGCCCCTCACTCCCAACCCTTAAATCAGGGTCATCAGGAGATGACGGTGAAGAACATTAACCAGCTCAAGCTGGGCGTTTTCAGAAGCAGAGCAGATCCCCCATGAACCAGCATCCCCTTTGTGTCCTCCCACAAGCTGCCAGGTCATGGCCAATGCGGGACTCGGTCCCTTCCCCAAGCTCCACAGCTTGCTTCTCCTTGGTCACATGGAAAACGTTGGCATTAAGGCCCCAACAGCACCTGCCAGACCACCTTTGCCCACCATACTAAAACATTCTTTATGGCTTTTCTTTGTTGGTGATAGTGGTTTTGTTGTCATGCCACCTAGGCAAAATTCACAGTCAGCTCAGGATTTGTGGCAAACCCAACAAGATTAGAATTAGCAGTGAGACCTGCAAAGACCAGCTCAGACTCAGCCTGGAGAAAACATCATGCAGAAGCTTTTTTTTCCCAACATCTCTTAAAAGATCTCAGAGGGAGGTTTCAAGAGCAGCCCTATAGGGAATTTGCAAACCCACACACAAGAGTCCCCTGGCCCATCCAACTCCAAAACAAGGCATGCACAAGAGTTAAACACAGGGACCAGTCCATGGCATACATGTAGTTTGTATAACGCTATCACCCAGTCAATAATTTAAAGAGAAATTGATGTAGAGCACCAGAAAAGATCCAAGTAAACCAGTGACCCAGCAGGCTGGTGGTGAATCTTCCAGACCAGTCCCAGTTTGTCACCAATAACATCACCACAGAGCCTTGGCTCTAATATAATGACACAAATTATAAATTATATGAATGTTAATAAAATAGTGTAGCGCTATGGCAATGACCAGCATTGCACATGGGACAAAAGTGACTATGATATCCAATATGTTAATATCGGATCGATGAATTAATTCATTGTTCCTGCAGGTCTGTGCCATGACAGCAATACATCAGTTGTCTGATAAAGGCAGTGGCACTAAAAAATTACGTGATCTTTTGCCCTACTGTCTCAGTCAAGAAAATGACACAGGCTGGAAAATGTATCGCACACTCTTGGTCTCTGTCTCCCTCCAGTCCTCTGAAGCCCTGGTTAGTGCTTGCAGTGCTGCCTTTAGAAAGGGGCAGGGGCGGAAATCAGAGCAGAGAAAAACCTTGAAGGCATAAGGTTTATGCCACGCTGCAACAAGTAACAGACGACTGAATACACTCCTTAATTTTCCTAAGATAGTTTCAAAACAATGAGTTTATTATTTGCAAGTCAAGCCATTTGTTTATGCCCTTTTCTCCTTCATTCTCAGATGGTGGGCAACTATGGTTTTATTTTACACAAAGTTCTTTTGCTAATATTCATCCATAATCATCAACAAAATAATATATGTAGGCGACAATAATGACAGTAAATGCTGTGTAGGAGGCATAATATATGCTTCATTGTCAATGCTTGCATGCTGAATTAAATACCCTGTTCTGGTCAAATGCTAATACATTCTATGAGCACTTTTTCATAAACAGATTTTTAAAATGCAGTAGAATAAAAAGGTGATATGAATAATATATTGAAATAATCCGATAGGCGCGAGTTTAAGAACCAGTGTTTTTCTGTAGCATCTTGCTTGATATTGGCACTGAAATGATCTACATGAAAAAAATATTCAGGATAGTATCACTGTCGCCCTAAATATGTTACGCCCGTCAGGACTGAAGTAGCATCAAACCTCATTTGTAAACAATATGTTCTTTTTTAAATGGACTTTGCCACAGCTGGCTGCCCTGGTGGAGCCAGAGTCGTGGAACACATCACACTTTGACTGCTGATGAAAAATTAGGTGAAGTACAAAACAGGTAGGATTTCACTTTCTGCAGATCCTTAGCATTTAAAGCAGCTTCGAGCTCAGCAGCACTTCTGTCTCAAAAACGGCCTTAAAATCAATGGCAGCCTCCGTGCCTAACTGCATTTTGTGTGGTTGGTGCTATGCTGGTGTTCTGTGTCGGAGCATGGGACAAAAAAGTGACTGCAATAACATGGTTTGTACAGCAGGCAAAAACCACAGCAGCTGTAAAGACTTTGGATTGAACCTTTTGTTGGCTTCAGCAGCAGCACTGAGGGATCATGCCGGGGAAGGGCCACTAGCTTCAGGGGACATGGAGCATCCAGTGCCTTCTGGTTGCAGCCTGGAGCCATGCTTCTGCTTTCCCAAGCAATGCAGCAGCAATGTGGTGGTCTCCGCAAATTATAAGCAGTGGCCAAGTGCTTTGGAAGCACTTACCCCTGTGAAGGACAACCCTCATGTCAGAACCTGTGGGACAGAGCAGGGGCAGTGGAGCAGGTCATGCCTCCT